>NC_059160.1:94828158-95464145 GCF_019923935.1 Bubalus bubalis
TAGCTCCCCTCTTCCAGTACTTCAAACAGTGATTTGGCTCCTCTGAGTCTGTGTCTTCATCCATAAAAGAAGGATAACCCAACTTGCTGTCAAGAGTGGCTGTGAGAATTAAATGAGAGATTGGACATAAAGAGAATGAAGGAATCCTGTTTCCACCACCCAGTAAACATGTCGCTGCAAGGAAATTCTTCATCTCTAAATTTTAGTTTCTTTTTCATTCAGAGCAGAGATTATAATCCAATGTTTCCTTCTTGGTTTGTTGTGAGAATTAAGTGAGATAAACTCTTTAAGCACTTGGTAACTTATCTTGACTAGAAGCTGTGCTCTTGTCTGATTAGTGGATGATAATGATGAAAATATTTGCTCTATTCCCTCCAAGCCCCCTAGAGATGAAGCTGGTCAACCTCCCCCCACATCACCTCTGTCTTGGGACCAGGAAGCAGGGCTGACATACTTTTGTCCTCACCTATGTGCCTTCTAAACCATATATCTACAATTTCCTTCCAACAGCACTCTTTCTTTGGGACTGCCTTACTCCTCTGTCAGTCTCTCAGCTGGTCTGGCACATGGTGGGGAGGGGAAGATGAAATAAAATGTAATTTATTATTACTCTTAAATCCAAGTATCACTCAGAACTCCTGTGGTATAGGCTGTATGAAACCTAAGGAGCTCATCAGAGTGACCCAGGTCCAGCTTAGTACAATTCTGTTCACATCAAGTTGGAATGTATTGAACATCTCAGACAGCCAATCAGAGGACACCTGGCCTGAGACAATACCACCAAAGGGGAAAGAGCCTATTTCGTAGGAGCTGGGGTGTAGAACTGGAGCCTGAGCTCATAAGATCTTTTGCCTAGTCTTATATTTCAGGATATTTTGTGCAGGGCTTTGCTAGGACAGCAGTTAGTAAGTCAGGAAGGCAGGCAGGGTAGGTGCAGAGGAATTCTAGAATTTTGGAAACTCTGGCTATGCCTAGGCTACCTTGCCCATGGTCTTCTTTCCGCCTGGAATACTGATCTCACCTGTCTTTTAAAAACTTTTTTTTAAAACTGGAGTATAGTTGACCCACAGTGCTGTGTTACTTTCTGCTGTACAGCAAAGTAAATCAGTTATGCTCTTATTCATTTATTTAGTTACATAGGGAATGCCACTCGGCATGCGGGATCCTAGTTCCCTGATCAGGGATTGAACTCATGTCCCCTGCAGTGGAAACTCTGAGTCCTAACCACTGGACTGCCAGGGAATTCCTGATCTTACCCATACAGATAATAATATCCCTTTATTGTCTGTATGGAATGATCTGTTCCACACTCTTACCTTAGAAATCTTTGACTTGATGAACACAGGCCTATTTTCTTTTTTCCCTATTTCATCTAATATAAACAAGACAGAAACTTTGATTTTTTTTTCTTTAAGCAGAGTCTGTTTTTTTTGGAAGCAGGAAGTCATCTGACAAGAAGTGAACACATTTCCAGATCCAACTTAAGCCAAGCACCTGGGGTTCTGGTTAGAACTTGGAGTTCATTTTGTGTTTGAATTGTTGTTTACCCACTGACTTCCTGGTTAGTCTCTAAGGTTCATCAACATCTTTGACATTTGGTTCAGAGGCTTCATCTGTATTTCTCTGAGGTCATTTCATTATCCATTTGATACCCAAATATTGGGAAATAATGTTTTCCAATTTCCTAAATATATTTACACATGCCTTTCCAGGTGGCACAGTGGTAAAGAATCCACCTGCCAATGCAGGAGATGCAAGAAACATGGGTTTGATTCCTGGATCAGGAAGATCCCATGGAGAAGGAAATGGAAACCCACTCCAGTATTCTTGTCTGGAAAATTCCATGAACAGAGGAGCCTGGCAGGCTACTGTCTATGAGGTTGCAAAGAATCGGACGTGACTGAGCACGCACACTAAACATACATACGTAGTATCATCTGTTTCTATACTTCAATTTCTTCCCCTACCCTCGCTCTCAACACCCTTTCCACTGCTCTCAAATCTCAGAGGATAAAGCATTGTTCCTACCTTGATTTTATTTCCACATTTTTTCTGCAACATCTTGAATTTATTCCTCTTCTGGTAGTTCTCCCCCAGCCCACAATTATTTTACTCTTTCCTTGTAGAGAAATCTCTCTTTTAAGTGTGTGCTCCCCTCTTCCTACTCTGTCACTTTTAAACATTTCACCCTGACTCCTCCATGCTTTTTATCCTATTCCTCATCTCTCTATTTACTCCTTCATCCATTTATCTCGATTCTGCTGTAACATTTCTGCAGAACAAAATCCTTGAATCTTTCTTTGATATTTCTTTTATAAATTCAATTTTGCTGAGTGGTTTCCTTTTAAACAAATAAAAGTATTGATCATCTTTCCTTATACAAGTTCACTTAAAATATTTGAAAACATGGATAAAAAAATGATGAGAACAAATCTATTATTAAAAATATTTATTGAACACTGGAGGAAGCACAGGCACAGGTGGATTGAAATAATGAATTTGATTCCTAGAATGCTGTATTGAGCTGGCGGGGTGTTATCCAGTATATCATTAAGGCAGTTCAAAGTACAGATATGAAATTCAGGGAAGATTTCAGGCTGGGAGTAGAGTGATAACAAAATAATGCTACTATGTATTAGATACTGCACTGGGAGTTTTAAATTACTTTCCTTATCTAATCATGTTTTTATAAATTAGGAAATTAAAGCAAAAGCTGTTATGCAACTTAGCCGGGTTAATAAGTGGACTCTTCAGAGTCCACACTCTAACCTCTCCAGTGTACTTCCTCTCTCAGTCTCTCTCAATTTCAATCTCTCTTATTCCTAATTTGGATATAGGGATATTTTGGCTTATTTTCCTTAAGAGATGCATATGTTTTAATGTATGACCCAGGTTCGATTCCTGGGTTGGGAAGATCCCCTGGAGAAGGAAATGACAACCCGCTCCAGTATTCTTGCCTAGAGAATCCCATGGACCGAGGAGCCTGGCAGGCTACAGTCCATGGGGCTGCGAGTCGGACACGACTTAGTGACTAAACCACCACCACTTCTAGCTCTAGCCCAGCTACTAGGGGATTAATTCATAGTCTTAATGTTTGATTCTTTTTCTCCCTCCTTTGGACCTCGTGGCTTGACTTTTCCTCCTCATGTTTTCCAACAGCAAAGAATAACAATCTCAATCACATGTCATCCAAGTGAAATAGTTGTTAGTCCTGACTGCAAGGATACTGAATTCCCTATGTATCTGGTGAGGGGAGTGTCTTCTTTGGGGATCAGTAGACAGGCTGGCCTCTCTGGACACCTCATCTGTGACCACAGTAGTTACCGTGAAAAGGACTTCTGACCTCTGATATGCAGCCAAGAAGGGAAATTAGAGGCTGGTCGTTCTGGTGAAGTGATAAAGGAGTCCATGGGAAATGAAGGGGTGAGGACAGGGAGTACAGACACTTCGAAGGAGTTTGGCCTGAGTGGTGAGAGATCTGTGTTGGCAGAGATTTGGTGCTGAGGGTGCGTTTTCTCTAAGTTGAGAGAGGCTTGACTATATTTAAATGCTGATGAAAAAGAGCCTGCAGATGAACACTGTTAATTTTTTCATGCTTACACATTCAGATATGTTTCTTTTTTTATGCTGAATCTCTATGCTTCCACGCCTACGTGGTATTATTATTTAAAATTTTTTCTTGGCGTGTAGTTGATTTACAGTGCTGTGCTTGTTGCAGGTGTACAGCAAAGTGAATCAGTTATACACATACATATAGCCACACTTTTGACAGATTCTTTTCCCGTATAGGCCATTACATTACAATACATATAATTATACATATACATATGGTAATTTTAGAAAAAAATTAAAAAATATGTAAAACAGTCAAAAAAGAATGAGAATGAAAAAAAAATCACTTGGAATGTCGCCATTGAGAGGTAGCTGTTGTTAACCTTTCCTGGCTTTTGCGGGGATATCCATATGCATATGGATATACCAGATCCTCAGTTCCTCCAATTCTGTTCCAGTGCCTTGAGGACTGTTTCTATTTCTCTCTTTCCCTTAGCCAACACTGGAGCAGATACAAAGATTTAAATCTCAGCTTAATTTCAAGACAGAAAAATATAGTTGCATGCTTGCTGAGCTAGGGTTTCCCTCTCCCAGAGACCAGACAAGACAGGGCTGGAGGAGCGGAGGAGGGGTTGAGTGGAGCTGGAGAAGACAAGGGGTCACAGTCCTCGGGTTCCAGGTTGAGGACCTGGGAGATGCCTGTCAGAACTCAGTGCTGAACCAGTTCTTATGTGGACCCACACAGTCCATTGATCCTATAGAAAACTGTCTACAACCATCCTGGACTCTTCCAAAGCCTCCCTGGGCAGGTGGTACATTGGGCTCTATGATGAGGCTGAGCTCCCTCTGGACCAAGGATAACTAGGCAGAGCCATTGAGGACCTTCCTAGGAGCCACTGTGACGAGTGGGAACATTGCCACTGTTAATATATGTAAACTGTTTACTGAATGAGCTGGACTTGGTAGGAGGAAAGAAGGGAAACAATATTTTTCTCATCACCACCTTTGAAAACCTTCTCTATAAAACCATTTTTTTTCCACCCCCAGAAGAAAGTGCAAACAGTTTTTAACACCTTTTCCAAACACTGTCAATAAATAAGAAGTCAAGTATGGTATCAAGGCCTGCCCAGGTGGCGCTAGTGGTAAAGAACCTGCCTGCCAGTGCAGGAGACATAAGAGACGCAGCTTCTACCTGTGTTGGGAAGATGCCCTGGAGGAGAGCATGACGACTCACTCCAGTATTCGTGCCTGGAAAATTCTGTGGACAGAGGAGCCTGGCAGGCTGCAGTTGCACAGAGTCAGACAGGACTGAAGCAACTTAGCATGAACGCACATGATATCAAAACTCTAAACTTATCCATTTAAAATCTTTCCCTTCCCTTATGGACTGTTCTGGCCTGGAAGCATGCATGTTTGGGCTGGTTGCCAATGCCCCCTGCTGTATATCCCTGACCCCCTCTCTCCTGTGTTGATTTGTGGGAGGTCCTACTGGTGGTCTATCTCAGGGAGACCTAGTGAGCTTCCTCCCAAGTGTACTCGATCTCTGACCCACAGGAAAATTTGCCCTGCCAGTGTCTGGACACGTGGGCTGTGACCAACAGAACCATTTTGATTTCATTTGTAGAGCAGTGTGACAGGAGAGCTTCTTCTTTTTGGAATTTTCAGGAGAAAGATTGATCCCATTCCCCACTCCTTCAAATCCAGAGGACACATGTCATCCTCCCTGCATGTTTCTCTGGAAGCTTCTCTCATCTAGTTTAGCATGAAGGGAGGAAGCAAATTCTTCCTCCTCAGCACACTGACAATCCTCTCCAAAGGAATTTCCAGAGATGGGGATGAATTCTGAGGTTTCTCTCATAGACTCTGGAGATGGGGGATGACAGAATCCTTTGAACTATCAATGCTCTGCCTAGGTGGTGTAACACCTTGCTTTAGAAGCGAGGGTGCATGTGAGTGCTAAGTCGCTTTGGTCATGTCTGACTCTTTGCGACCCCATGGACTGTAGGCCTCCAGGCTTCTCTGTCCATGGGATTCCCCAGGCAAGGGTACTGGAGTGGGTTACTGTGCCATCTTCCAGGGGATCTTCCCAACCCAGGGATTGAAGCTGTGTCTCCTAAAATTGCAGGTGGATTCTTTACCACTGAGCTACCTGGGAAGCCCAGAAGGGAGGGTACTTGGTACTTATTATTTTTTTTTGGGGGGGGTGGGGCTTTTGCCAAAACAAAGACATAAAGGTCCCATTCAAAATCCAGTTACACACGTAGGACATAGACACATTCAAAAGAACTTTGTCATGCTATACATAGACTGCTTTTCTCAATGGACACTATACCGTAATAACTATACATGCATATCTTACCTTAATGGAGTATAATTTTCATTTTAATTATTAAATTAAATAGTTGAAAGCTCATATAAAAATTCAGAAAATATGGAAAGGTGAAATTTCCTATTTGCTATTGAAATTCTTCTCTCTGTAAAGTCATTTTATTTTCTATGTGTCTTTCCAGATTTTTTATCACCAATTTATAAACATATGTATAGACAAAAATTAGGAATAGGACTATATTTTATTTACAGCTCAACATTGTTCTTATTTCATTAGTATATAGAGCCTTATCTCATTTTGAAAAGTGGCAGCCTCCTATTTCAAAGAATGAATGTACTTTCTTTACTTTAGCTACTTCTCTATTGATAGATTTTTGGAGGCCCTTTCCAGTTTCCCCCTATATTAATAATGCTTAAGTGGAATTCCTTGTGTACATGTGTGAATATTTTGGAAGGATAGACTCTTAGAAGTTGAATTGCTGGTTCAAGGGATATGTTCCTTTAATATACTTTCCTTACTAACCTTTTGTTTTATCATATGTTGTCAGAAGACTGATCAGCTTTCTTCTATTCAGAATGGCTCTTTCCATGTTTAAACTCCAAGCATAACACTCATGGCCTGTCTTCACTCCTAAGCAGAACTGACTCAAAATGAGTGGGGAGTTTGGAAGAACAGATTTGATAGGTGCGTTGGGCTGAGCACCTGTTCTCCTTCCCTTGGGACCCAACCTGCCCTTGGAGCATCTGTTCTGCAGTCTTCCTCCCATGCTGGGGGGCCTCCAACACTATCTGTGAGTAGATGGGCAACTGTATTTAACTCTGGGATCCAGTGGTAGAAAGTTTCTTTTGTATAGACATGAGCTTCGTTCTCCACTATCAGATATATAAGTATCTATAATAGGTAGTATCTATACATAGGTAGTACCTATATATAGGTAGTATCTTTTTAAAAAATTAATTTATTTATTAGTTTTTTTTCTTTTGGCTGTCCTGGGTCTTGGTTGCTGAGAGGGCTTTCTCTAGTTGCAGCGAGTGGAGTCTACTCTCTAGTTGCAGCGTGCAGGCTTCTCACTGCGGTGCCTTCTCTTCTTGGACAGCATGGGCTCTAGGCAACACGGGCTTCAGTAGTTATGGTACAAGAGTTTAGTCGCTCCGTGGCATGTGGGATCTTCCCAGACCAGGGATTGAATCACCCTGCGTTATAAGGCGGATTCTTAACCACTAGACCACCAGAGAAGCCTGAATGGAAATATCTTAATCAACCTTTGCCATATTCCTTAAAAAGGTCAACTTTTTATTCTGAAATGCTTTCAAACTTCAATAAAATTTACACAAATAAGCAAGAAAACTTGTGTATACCCTTCGCCCAGATTTCCCAATTGTTAATAATTTATCACATTTGACGTATTATTCTTTCACTTATTTTTATTATTTTCAGTCACTTGTGACATGACACCCAATTACCTTTAGATAGTGTATATTTCCTAAAAACAAAGACATTAATCAAAATAAGCATACTATACCCATCAAAATCAGAAACTTAACACTGATACAATACTACCATCTAATCAATATTCAAATAATGTCAGTTGTCCCAATCATATCCCTTGTAGCAGAAAAAACAGTAACAAAAGAAAACCAGCAACAACAACAGAAATCTCTTCGGTAGTGCCTGGACTTTCTTTCCAGAATTGAATCTAGGATCATGCGTGACATTTGGTCTTCATATCTCTTTAGCTTCCTTCAATCTGGAAAACTTCACTGCTGTATCTCCAGGGTCCAGAAAAGTCCCTCAATTTAGTATTTGTTAAATGAATTAACACCAAATACATTTCCACTTAAAAAGCTAAAAGAAAACTTTTGGGACCAGGTGTTGGGCAACTCAAGCAGAAATAAAAGCAGGACAGGGCTACTGCCAGAAATGAGACTTGCTCTTCCCCCAGGAATCCTGGAGAACCTTGAAGCCAGGAGTTAATAAGCTTGAGGAGAAACTGACCAATGGGATAATCATAAAGATAAATAAGCAAATGACTGTTTCTGGAATAGCCAGGCTAGTCATCCCCCCACCACACCTCATGTTTACAGAGTGACTGACTGAAGGATTTGCCCTGGTACGAGCAAACAGAGAGAGGAGTGAACCAGGGCCTCTCGTGACTCTGGGGCTTCGGATGGTCACAGAGGAGAAAAGAAAGGTAAAATTGTTCTTCAGGGGGGACACTGGCCTCCCTGTTGACCCCATTTCCATAGCATCTACGTATCTTAATCAGAAACCCTTCTGTCAACACCCTCATCATGCTTGCTCCGTTAGGCCTTCCAGGAGAAGGAAAGCCATCTACGATGGATGCCTATGCCAGTTACTTATAGCATGATAATGTGGTGGGAGAGAAAGAACTAAAGGTGCCTCATTTAAAACAAAGAATTACCAAATATTTGCAGAAAAAGAACAGTTTGGAAAAAAAAGAATCAAGATAAAAATATAGAGTAACTAATAGGAGGGCTTCCCTGGTGGCTCAGATGGTAAAGAATCCTCCTGCAATGAAGGAGGCCCCGGTTCAATCCCTGGGTCAGGAAGATCCCTTGGAGAAGGGAATGACAACCTGCTCCAGTATCCTTGCCTGGAGAATCCCATGGACAGAGGCTATAGTCCATGGGGTTGCAAAGAGTCAGACACGACTGAGTGACTAACACTTTCACTTCAATTCATGATGAAGCAAATGTTTTTTCATTTCACACAAAAGTTATAATTATTTAGGAAACCTTGAGTGGATATTAAATCCATAAAACTAGGGCAGATTTCAATGATGAAGAGCAAATTTCTAAACAAGAAGGATTTATAATTTTAAAAGATGATTCTAAGAGTAAAACAATGAACAGGAGGGCTAAGTAACTGAAAGCACATGACTGAAAGCCAGATCAGTAATTTGGAAAATAAGGGTTTTTTTTCTGTAATGTAAAGCAAATAGACAACAGAAATAATGGGACTAATGTTAAGAGATATAGAGGATATGTCCGGGAGAATATATATTCATTGAAAAGAGAAAGAGAAGACAACAGAAAGTGAAAGTGAAAGTCACTCAGTCATGTCTGACTCTGCAACCCCATGGACTGTAGCCCGCTAGGCTTCTCCGTCCATGGGATTTTCCAGGCAAGAATACTGGAGTAGCTTGCCATTTCCTTCTCCAGAGGATCTTCCTGACCCAGGAATCAAACCTGTGTCTCCTGCTTGGCAGACGGATTCTTTACCACTGCACCACTTGGGAAGTCCATTATTATACATTATAACAATACAAATTAACAATATCTGAAATAAAATTATAATCTCATCAAAATTTTGCAGACCAAATAGGAAAGAGGGGTAAATATATAAAATTATACATGACACAGGTCTCATTTTTTGCAGGGGAAAGTCATGGATATTATTGTTGATATTGATATAAAAATACTGAAATAGGTTTGTTAGAAATAGAAATACATTTATCAACAGAATGTATAGTATGGAGTTGTGGCAGTGTGGTACCTGCCTACTCATATCCATTCTTGGTTTCTTCCATAGACATAGAATTCTTTTTTTTTTTATTTTTATTATTATTATTATTATTTTTACTTTACAATATTGTATTGGTTTTGCCATAGACATAGAATTCTGATGAC
Organism: Bubalus bubalis; assembly: GCF_019923935.1. Classification (NCBI taxonomy): domain Eukaryota; kingdom Metazoa; phylum Chordata; class Mammalia; order Artiodactyla; family Bovidae; genus Bubalus; species Bubalus bubalis. The sequence continues at coordinate 94,837,690 of NC_059160.1, forward strand.
TTTTCCAGCCTCTCTGGCAGTAAGTAGTGGTCCCGTTAGTAAATGTAAATGGAGTGCTGTGTGAATGTGTCAGGAAAGGCTTCTCAAGAGGAGCTGATTCACCTGACCTTTGCCCTTTGTGCCTGTTTTCTTCCTACGGCTTGGAAATCGTCCACAATGGCTAATGCCTAAGCAGCTGCTTTATGACCTTGAGAAACGTAGTTATGTTCTAAGAACCGTGGAGCAGAAAGAGGTAAGATGGCTGGATTCCTGAAGACAGCGGAGCCTCCTTTCCAGTCTTGATATAACTGGTGTGTGCCGACTTTAGTCTCTAGACTTCTTTTGCTTGGGAAAAAAGCAGTCATGTCTCTAAGCTGCTTATTTTGGAATTTCTGTTTTATGCAGCCAAACTGAATTTTAGCTGATTTAGAATCTTCCGTACTGGGAGAGGGAAAAGAGGAACAACAGCAAAAAGTTTGATCCATCCGGTGACGGTTGAGAAGGCAAGGTGAAAAAAAGAAATCAAGAACAAGAAAACCAAGTAAAGAAATGGCAGGGTTAGAAAGTGAACTGAAGTCATTGATTTCTTTTGTAAGAGGTCAAGAATAAATGACACATGAAAGTTGAAAATAAAGGGATGGTGAGAGAAATGTTAGGTAAAAGAGATGGCACTATTAATATATGGCAAAACAGAATTCAAGACCAAAATACTTGGGGGACTATCAAGTGCTATTAGATAGCTTAAACAGAAAAAAGGTAAAATTCGCCAAGAGGATAAAATACTTACCAACATTCATGCACTGAATTTGCATTGAAACAAAACAGACACTGTTAAAAATATGAAGAATATTTGACAAAGCCATGATCTCTATAGGAAGTATCAGTATTCATGTGGACTGAATATAATTTTATATATGGAAGATTTGAATAACACAATAGACAAGTTTGCTTTGAATGTTATACATAATGAAAAGAGAATAAACACTTCTTTCAACGCCCATAGGACTTTACAAAATTGATTAAATACCATGTACCAAAGAAAATATGAATTCATTCTCCAAAAAGAGATTATAAAGGTCACATTCTCTTAATACACTAAAATGCAAGTTAGAAATTAAAAATGAAAGGGAACTGATAATAATTAAAAAAAAACAAACTAAAAATAACCATTGGGGTAAAAGAACAACCTTCTTTATAATTTTTGGGTCAAGAAGAAAACCGAAACTTAAATTACGATTGTTCGGAAAGAATGTTATATGAACACTATACATTTCTCCCTGGATTGAAGTCAATGGAGTGTTTAAAGGATTCCTGGTGTTTAGCGCTTTTATGAGAGATGCTGCTACTGCCAAGTCACTTCAGTAGTGTCCGACTCTGTGCGACCCCATAGATGGCAGCCCAACAGGCTCCCCCGTCCCTGGGATTCTCCAGGCAAGAACACTGGAGTGGGTTGCCATTTCCTTCTCCAATGCATGAAAGTGAAAAGTGAAAGTGAAGTCGCTCAGTCGTGTCCAACCCTCAGCAACCCCATGGACTGCAGCTCACCAGGCTTCTCCATCCATGGGATTTTCCAGGCAAGAGTACTGGAGTGGGGTGCCATTGCCTTCTCCGTTATGAGAGATAAATACCTAGCAAAAACAGGTTTCAGTTCAGTTCAGTTCATTTCAGTTGCTAAGTCGTGTCCGACTCTTTGCAACCGCATGAATCGCAGCAGCCCGGCCTCCCTGTCCATCACCAACTCCCGGAGTTCACTCAGACTCACGTCCATTGAGTCCGTGATGCCATCCAGCCATCTCATCCTCTGTCGTCCCCTTCTCCTCCCGCCCCCAATTCCTACCAGCATCAGAGTCTTTTCCAATGAGTTTAGTGGTTAGGAAATGGCCAACCAAATACCCTGAGAAAAAGAAGAGAGGGGAATGTGAATAGATATAAAAATAGAATTAATTTAACTAAATTGAAAAAGAAACTAATATCCCATAATGGAAAAGAATCTGAAGCTGTACAATTGAAACTAACACAATATGGTAAACCAACTATAGTTTATAAATAAAATTGAAAAAAAGAAGCAATCCCAATAGGAAAATCACAGCTCTCCCAGGTGTCTCCCTTTCTCTCTGAAGTGTGGCCCACTCATTCCCTAGCTGTGCTCCTTAGATTAACAGTGGAGGATGCTACCATGTTGATCCCTTTGGACTCATAGCAGTGTCCAGACCTGTCACTTACAACTCCTCACCTGAGGAGTCCTGGGTCATCTGTCTACCCGTCCTCATCATTTCAGTGACAGAGCGCTCAGTGACCCCACCTCCTTCATGGAAGACTGACCCTTGAATGTTCTGTCTTCTCTTTTCTTTCAAGTTTCTGGACAACCTCAAGGTTCATGTGTGTGACCCACCCAGCAACCTTGGTGTCCAGTTTCTTGAGCTCAGCATGACCTTTATCCCAACTCCCATGCCCGATAGGGACCTGATCTTCGCTCAGGGCTACTCCACTTCTGAAAACGCCCACTCTCTGACCACAATCTCCTTTTCTTCCAACTCTATTATTGTGATACTTTCTTTGTATCTATTTTTCAAAACTTATTTCCTTGACCTTCTAATTCTTTCTTCTTTTGTATATGCCCTCTCCAGCCCTTACTTGCTTCCAGTTCCAGCTTAAGTTGCATAGTCCACCAACTTTGACAACGCTTCTGCCAATATGTTCTCCTCACTGACTCCACTTTTGCAAAATTTGACAAAATTTTGACCCTTGATGAACCCAGTTATTTACTTTCTCTGGTCCTATTCCAGGTTTATTGAGCATATCTAGAGAGGAAACGGAGAAGGCAATGGCACCCCACTCCAATACTTTTGCCTGGAGAATCCCATGGACAGAGGAGCCTGGTGGGCTGCAGTCCATGGGGTTGCTAGAGTTGGACACGACTGAGTGACTTCACTTTCACTTTTCACTTTCATGCATTGGAGAAGGAAATGGCAACCCACTCCAGTGTTCTTGCCTGGAGAATCCCAGGGACGGGGGAGCCTGGTGGGCTGCCGTCTATGGGGTCGCGCAGAGTCGGACACGACTGAAGCGACTTAGCAGCAGCAGAGAGGAAAAGATACAAAATTATAAAGACAATACATTTAAACTTCTGGTGTGTAATCTCACTAAACCTATCCCATCACATCATGTCTCACCCACAGCAGGTAACCCCATCAGCTTCACAGAGAAAATAGAAGGCTTTGGACATATATTCCCTTTATTTCCTGGTAATACATACAATCTTACATATACTTACATCCCACCTTTTTCTCCTCTTCTACAGTGATTGTGTGAGAATTTTTATGTCTCTTGTTTACGACTGACTCTTCGTCTATGTTTCGACTTCCCATATTCTGCCTTCTCAGAAATCTTGCTCTGTTGATTATCTTCATTCCCTCCTGAACTTTCTCCTGGCATAAAAAAACAAACGAACAAACAAACACCCCCCCCCCCCCCAGCAATTAGAAAACCTACAGACTGGGAGAAAATATTTGCAAATAATGCGAACCATAAGGGTTTAATTTCCAAAATATACAAATAGGTCATACAGCTCAATATAAAAAGCAAACAGACAATACAATTAAAAAATGGACAGAAGATCTAAAAGATATTTCTCCAAAGAGGACATACAAATGACCAACGTGAGAATATGCTCAACATCACTAATTATTAGAGAAATGGAAATGAAGTACCACTTCACATGGGTCAGAATGGCCATCATCAAAAATTCTGCAAATAAATGCTAGAGAGGGTGTAGAGAGAGAAAAGGGAACCCTCCTACACTGTTGGTGGGAATGTAAATTAATGCAGCTGCTATGGAAAACAGTATGGAGGTTTCTGACAAGACCAAAAATAGAGCTATCATATGATCTAGCACTCCCACTCTTGAGCATACACCCAGAGAAAACTCTAATTTGAAAAGATACATGCACCCAAATGTTTATATTGGTGCTATTTAGAATAGCAAAGACATGGAAGCAACATAAATGTCCATTAACAGATGAATGGATAAAGAAGATGTGGTGTATATATACAATGGAATATTCAGTTCAGTTCAGTCGCTCAGTTGTGTCCGACTCTTTGCAACCCCATGAATCGCAACACGCCAGGCCTCCCTGTCCATCACCAACTCCTGGAGTCCACCCAAACCCATGTCCATTGAGTCGGTGATGCCATCCAGCAATCTCATCCTCTGTCGTCCCCTTCTCCTCCTGCCCCCAATCCCTCCCAGCATCAGGGTCTTTTCCAATGAGTCAGCTCTTCGCATGAGGTGGCCAAAATATTGGAGTTTCAGCTTCAACATCAGTCCTTCCAATGAACACCCAGGACTGATCTCCTTTAGGATGGACTGGTTGGATCTCCTTGCAGTCCAAGGGACTCTCAAGAGTCTTCTCCAACACCACAGTTCAAACGCATCAATTCTTTGGCGCTCAGCTTTCTTCACAGTCCAACTCTCACATCCATACATGACCACTGGAAAACCATAGCCTTGACTAGATGGACCTTTGTTGGCAAAGTATGCTGTCTAGATTGGTCATAACTTTCCTTCCAAGGAGTGTCTTTTAATTTCATTTTTTAATTTTAATTTCATGGAAATCACCATTTGCAGTGATTTTGGAGCCCCCAAAAATAAAGTCTGACACTGTTTCCACTGTTTCCCCATCTATTTCCCATGAAGTGATGGGACCGGATGCCATGATCTTCGTTTTCTGAATGTTGAGCTTTAAGCCAACTTTTTCACTCTCCACTTTCATTTTCATCAAGAGGCTTTTTGGTTCCTCTTCACTTTCTGCCATAAGGGTGGTGTCATCTGCATATCTGAGGTTATTGATATTTCTCCTGGCAATCTTGAGTCCAGCTTGTGCTTCTTCCAGTCCAGCGTTTCTCATGATGTACTCTGCATATACGTTAAATAAACAGGGTGACAATATACAGCCTTGACGTACTCCTTTTCCTATTTGGAACCAGTCTGTTGTTCCATGTCCAGTTCTAACTGTTGCTTCCTGACCTGCAAACAAATTTCTCAAGAGGCAGGTCAGGTGGTCTGGTATTCCCATCTCTTGAAGAATTTTCCACAGTTTATTGTGATCCACACAGTCAAAGGCTTTGGCATAGTCAATAAAGCAGAAATAGATGTTTTTCTGGAACTCTCTTGCTTTTCCGATGATCCAGCAGATGTTGGCAATTTGATCTCTGGTTCCTCTGCCTTTTCTAAAACCAGCTTGAACATCTGGATTAGTCAGCCATAAAAAGAATGAAGTAATGCCATTTGCAACAACATGGATGGACCTAGAAATTATCATACTAAGTGAAGTAAGCCAGAAGGAGAAAGACAAATATATATTACTTATATGTGGAATCTTAAAAAATGATACAAGTGAATTTATTTACAAAACAGAAACAGACTCACAGGCATAAAAAACAAATTATGGTTACCAAAGCAGAAAGGGTGGGGAGGGATAAATCAGGAGCTTGGGATTAAGAGATACACACTATTTTACATAAAATCGATATAGAACAAAGTCTTACTATATAGCGCAGTGTGATCTGGCTTCTTCCTGCCACCTCTTCGGCTTTTGTGTTTTCAGCCCTTCTTACTCTCAGTCTGTGTCCCAGCACTGTAGATTTTCTTTCAGTTCCTTGAGCATGCCTTGTCTCACTTACTCCTGGGATTTTGCACATGCTGACCATTTTTTTTTTAAGAAAAACTTTATTTTGTATTGGACTGTAGCTGATTAACAATGGCGTGACAGTTTCAGGTGAATAACAAAGAGACTTGGACATACATATACCTGTATTCATTCTTCCTCTAACTCCCCTCCCATCCAGGCTGCCATATACATTGAGCAAAAATCCCTGGGCTATACAGTAGGTCCTTGTTGGTTATCCATTTTAAATATCACATGCTGATCATTTTTTCTGAAATGGTCTCTTCCGCTTCACTTCCAATCTCCATATTGGTTCCCCAAAGCTTTTTACATCTTTCATCAAATATCACTTTCTCTGAGAAAGAGATATCACTACTCTTTAAGGTTTGATTAGGTAGAGTTCTAATAAACTATAGAACTAAACTTTATTTAGTTTATTTTATTTTAAAATAAAATATCCTGGACCCTATAATATGGTTTCATAACATTTACTGATTTGAAATCTACTAGGACATTTATTTTTCTGAGCTTCTTTCTCTACTCTTGCTTCTTCCAACAAGACCAGGACTTCTTATTCAATGTTGAATTCCGGCATCTGGAACACGTCAGGTGTACAAAAACCACTCAGCATTCATTTTTTGTTGGATTGATTCAGTCATTTGACTGACTCTTTGGCCTCAAGGCAAAATGCAGAACTTTAGGAAGCTTAATTGGACCCTATGGGAAATGCATTTTATTTGATTTAGAATCCTAAATGGTGACATTTGTTAAGTCCAAATTTAAATTTTGAAATTTTCCACTCAGGAGAGATGAAATCCACAGTCATCAGTGTCAAAGGAAAATTAACCAGAGAAATTTTCACTGTATACAAATATTTATCCTACCCTGCCCCTCCCCCAACTGGAAAACATGGTTCAGTAAGGGTCTACAGTCCAAGCCTCCAAGAATTTATTTCCTCTCCTTGAAAAAGAGTGAAGAGGGACTGTGAGCTTCTTCCCCTAGAGACCAATACAATCATATCCTTCAGTGGAGAAGTCTAATCAATAAAACTGCGAAAAAACATTTAAGCTGTATTAATGCAATTCTCGGAGAAGGCAATGGCACCCCACTCCAGTACTCTTGCCTGGAAAATCCCATAGATGGAGGAGTCTGGTCGGCTGCAGTCCATGGGGTCGCTAAGAGTTGGACACGACTGAGCGACTTCACTTTCACTTTTCACTTTCATGCATTGGAGAAGGAAATGGCAGCCCACTCCAGCGTTCATCCCTGGAGAATCCCAGGGACGGGGGAGCCTGGTGCACTGATGTCTATGGGGTCGCACAGAGTCAGACACGACTGAAGCGACTTAGCAGTAGCAGATTAGCAATGCAATTCTCCTTGGACACCTTACTTGGTTTTGGTATATTCTTAGCAAATATCACTTAGTTGAATAGTTTTTTCTTTTACTGAGGGATTGGATTATTACTGTGAAATTTTGTATTTTCTGTGGTGGAAGCAGACAGTATAAAATGTTTACAGTGGGTACTGAATAAGGTGGCCATATGTCTTGCTTTGCCTAGGACAGTCTCAGTCTAGGACTATTTTTTCCTAATGTTCAGTCTAGGTTAGCATCTGACCTGGAATTTTCATATTTTAATAAAATATTAATATGATTGTTCATAATCACATTACAGTAAACTGAGATAGTGTGATAGATCTTTGCTGTGTATTTGTTGTGGAATTGTTGAGAAGTGTGAGAAACCCATGTTCTCACTTTAAAGTGTGATTAAATCTGAAAGACAGCTAGTGATAACCTTTCTTTCTTCTTACCTTTTACAGATGCAATTTGACTAACACTTCCCTTTCAGGGCCTGCAGGCAGGGCACTTCTTGATAAAAAAAAATAATGCACCTAGGTGGAACAGTGAGGGACAGTTTTTTCCTTCAGGTCTTGGACGGTGGTAGGAGAAATATTTGACACAATACTTCCTGCTGGCCATTTGGGTTGTCAGCCAATTGTATAACGGCCTGTGAAATGGCCTGTGAAGTGCAACAAAAACCAGAGCATAGGTTGACAGAGTCAGCAGGAAACTTGGACGTTACATGAGATATTGGTGAGAGACAGAGGTGATCAGTTTTGTAATAGATTCACAACAAACCAAAATGAAGTACTTAATATTCATTCCCCCCCCCTTTTTTTTTTTGGTTATGTGGCATTTGGGATCTCAGTTCCCCAACCAGGGACTGAACCCACTCCCCATGCAGACGAAGCCAGGAGTCTTAACAACTGGGCTACCAGGGAAGTCTGATATTCATTTATTTTTTTCTCTCTCTTTTTTATTTACTTATTTTATTTTTTTATTGAAGTATAGTTGACATACAATATTATATTAGCTTCATGTATACAATATAGTGATTCAACACTTATATACATTATTAATTGATCAACATAAGTTTAATAACCTTGTGTCACCATACAAAGTTTTTGCAATATTATTAGTTTTTTCTCTTTCTTTTTTATTTTTTAAATTATAAAAGTATGAGAACACATTTATGGGAGACTTGGAAAATATAGAACAAAGTTATATATAGTTCCACTGTATATTATAATTAATTTTTTAAATAGATAAATTAAGATTTTTAGTTGGAATTTCAATATCAAACTCTCAAAATTAATAGAATGAATACACAGAAGAAGTAGGAGGATATAGTAGACCTGAAAGGCACTATGGGCCAATTCAACATAATTAAGATTTATGTAATTTTCACACAACAGTAGGATACAAATTCTATTCAAGTTCCCATAAACTATAAACTAGGAGACATTGGAACATATTTAGGAACATACAACAAGTTACAAAAATTTCATGGTCTAAAGGTATTGAAATCACACAGAGTCGGTCCTCTCATCACTGTGGAATGATGTTAGAAATCAGTATCAAAAGATAATTAAAAGTAACCCATGTATTTTTCAAGTGCAATGTGACATTTACCAAGAGAGCTTTGCACTGAAATCCTCAATAAAGTTAAAAAACTGCAAAAAATACAGAGGGTGTTTGCAGAGAGAAGAAAGCATTTAAATGAGAAATTAACTGATATTCATTTCCTAGAGAAAGTTGTTGAAGGACATGAAAAGGTGTACCATGTACCAAATGTTTGTTGACATTCACTATCCATTATGGAGACCACAGTGCTATGGTTTGAATGTTTGTGTCTCTGTAAAAGTCTTAGGTAGACCCCATGGATGCCCCTTCTACTATGTGAGGATATAGTGAGAAGTCACCAATGGACCAGGAAGGGGGCCCTCACCAGAACTTGACCTTGCTGGTGTCTTGACTTTGGATGTCTCAGCCTTCAGAATTGAGAGAAAAAATTTCTGTTGTTTATAAGCCACTCAATTTGTGGCATTTTTGTTTTAGCAGCCTATAGAAACTAAGATACATTTGTCATATCACTGACCACATGAAAGCAAGAAAATACAAAACTACTAAAGAAGCACTATAATCTTCTTGAGGTCTGTAGTTATTCAAGAAGACTGTGTTTTGAGACAATGATTTACATCTGCAGCTGCAGAAAGCACATATTTGTATTACTCTGTGGAAGCATGACTTTTCATTTAGATCAAATGTCTGTTCTAAACTAATTTTGCTAATTTTCAATTTTGTTGAGCATGTGTGAAAAGTGAACTTATAGCTGTTAATCTATTGGTTCCATTAACAAAGGAACTTTGGAAACATTTAAAAGATACCTATTTGGGACTTCTCTGGTGGTCCAGTGGATAAGAATCCCCCTGCCAATGCAGGGGACATAGGCCCAATCCCTGCTCTGGGAAGATTCCACATGCCTCGGGGCAACTAGGCCAGTATGCCACATCTACTGAAGCTCATGCTCTGCAACAAGAGAAGCCACTGCAATGAAAGCCCAAGCACTGCAGTTAGACAGTAGCCCCCGCGTGCCACAACTAGAGAAAGCTCTCATGAGGCAATGAAGACCCCGTGCAACCAGAAATAAATAAATAAGTAAATCTACTTTATATCAGTGTTATTGGATATTTCAAGTAGAAAATTAATTCCAATAATTCAGTTTTGTTCTCATTCAATTTATGGAATCAAAATGAAGCTTTTGTAAGTTCATTTGACATTATTGTGAATGCTATTATAAATTTAGTTAAACAGTTTGAAGAGGAAATCATCTGTTTTTGTGGTGATAATATGAGTAAAGTTTTTGGAGGATCATAATGTTATGGTAAAAAAACAAACTATGAAGCAGATAAGTGCCTATGGTGCACATATAATTTATAACTGAGGCAAAATAAGTGACAATATTTTACCAATCCAGAGTTATAGCTGTAAGAATTTACATATATATTAAATTTACTAATATATATATATATATATATAATTACAAACTTTTACATGTGTAGACATACGTATAGGCTTCCCTGGTGGCTCAGCAGTAAAGAATCTGCCTTTAATGTAGGAGACATGGGTTCAATCCCTGGGATGAGAAAATCCCCTGGAGAAGGAAATGGCAACCCACTCCAGTGTTCTTGCCTTTGGAAATCTCATGGGCAGAGGAGCCGGCAGGCTAGTCTATGGGGTCACAAAAGAGTTGGACACGATTAGTGACTAAACAACCAATGTACATATATACATAATTTACATATGTAAGCATATATATTTTTTATATGTATGAGTATAGATATGTATGCATTATACAATATATTATATATGTATGAGCTAAGATAATTTATGAGGAAGTTGATGTCATCAACCTAAATGTTCTACAATTGTATTGTTTTAAAAAATGAGTTGATTATTATAGGTATATATTCATAAACAGTAACCTGTGAATTGTGAGTGCATTTTGTTTAAAATTCATTGGAAACCTTTAATCAGAGTATTCATTCAATGATATGACAAAATCTCAGCATGTGAAGTCTTTAGTAAATTGCAATAACGGAAAATACAGTTTGCTTGTGGAGACATTGAAATTTATTTCCACAAAAGCAAATGAAAATCAAACAAATCAAATGACTAGCAGTTTACAAGGTTTGAATTTGAGAATTTAGAATATCTCAACTTTGTGGAAGGAATGTTTTGATAGAACTTGTATATTTAAACAAACAAATTGATATTCTTTTCTGGAATTAGATGAAATTGAGTAGAAACTCAATCTGGTGAAACATTCTAAGCACCATAAACTAAAGATTACTTGTCAGTTCTTTTTGCCTTCAAAAAACATGTGTCAACAGGTTAGAATATAAGTTATCTGTGAAAATATTTACATATTTCAAAAGAAAAAATTAGGAGAGAGTATTCTATTTGGCAGAATTTTCTGAGTTTACCAGGTTACTTCAGCAATTGTAAAGAGTGTTTTTCTCACTTAAAATATTATGGTCCAATAACTGATTCACACTGTTGTACAGCAGAAACTAACACAACATTGTAAAGCAATTATCCTACAATTAAAAAAGAGCTAACCATGCTGTATTTCAGGGCCTCTTGCCTCTGAGATGGCCTATGCTCTTGTCTGTGGAATGTTTCTCTTTAAATAAATCAATTTCTTACCTAAACACACATACATGATCTACAGAAAAAAGTTAATTAAAGATGCCAACAATTTCAGATTTAGTATTCATAGCTTTCAAATTTGGGAATGGTCACTAGCAATTTTAATAAAAAGTAAAAAATAATAAAGTACTGTTAAAAAATATCCTTCAGAATAAAAGAAGTGACATGGTGTTAGAAGCAGAGATGGTTGAGAAACAGTTAAAATCTGTGAATACATACCCAGAAGAATTATTTTTATGTTATTTATGTTATTTTTAAATGTATGGTTTGAAGCATGGCGTGTCTATTACATTTCAGAAATGTCAATGCTTGCACTTGTATTATAGCTTAATATTAAAGTTAAGTGACTGCTAATCTGTAATTTTTTGTGTATTGCTCTCTGGAACTGTTGGAAATAAATGGTCTTCAGAAACAGTCCACCTTGAACTCCCTGGGTGAGAGATATTTAATCACATTCCCTGCCAACTTCTGGGGACCTCTGGAAAATACTGGGTCAACAAGATCAATATATCAGAATGTTTAATCCTTGAAACAATTTCTTCTTTAGAGATAGGTCACCTGGGTCTTTTAAAAACATAACACTGGGAGCTGGCCTTTCTATCTGTGTTTAATTATTCAAAAAAGAAAAATAGGAAAAAGGTAGTGAAACTGTTGCAGGAAGGGGCACACCTTCCAGGGCCCAAAACTGGGCTCTTGTCTAACACTCGGAAATGAATTGTCTGAGGAGACAAATGTGCTGACAAAGCAAGAGATTTTATTGGGAAAGGGCACCCGGGTGGAGAGCAGCAGGGTAAGGGAACCCAGGAGAACTGCTCTGCCACGTGGCTTGCAGTCTCGGGTTTTATGGTGATGGGATTAGTTTCCGGGTTGTCTTTGGCCAATTGCTCTAATTCAGAGTCTTTCCTGGTGGTGCACGCATCGCTCAGCCAAGATGGATGCTAGTGAGAGGGATTCTGGGAAGTGGACGGACACGCAGTGTCTCCTTTCGACCTTTCCCAAACTCTTCCGGTTGGTGGTGGCTTATTAGTTCCGTACTCCTTACCAGGATCTCCTGTCATAAAACAACTCATGCGAATGGTTACTAAAGGGCCTGACCAGGGTGGGCGGTTTCAGTCAGTGTGCTTCCCCTAACAAAACTCCTCCTGACAAAGCTGCTCTTAGCTGTCAGGTCTGACCACCGCCCCTGCCCCTGCCCCGCCCCCGCACCCCCATGAAGAGGAAAAAGTCAAAGCAGGATTTGGGGAAAACTTCTTTGCCAGAATCCATGCCTTCCAGAAATCAAAAGGGATAGAAAATTCAGAAACACAGCTCCATGGCTATTTCACAGTGTTAAGCAATAATCTCGTTTCCAGAATTTTTAGATTTTTGGATCATGCTTTGAGTCACCTGCACAACAAGTGATTCTTTGCTAGTTTTTTCACTACATAGTAATCTTCTTCAGGGGATTCAAATGCTGAAAACATTTGATTCATTTTTTAAGAGTGGTAAGAATTTCATATAAATTGTTTGAGAGCCATGAGAAGACCCCCCAGCAAGGCTGAAAGAAAGTGAAGTTTCTACCTATGTGGGCAGTAGGTGAATATTGTTCATGGGCCTGGAGAGAATATGTTCTAATCCAGTGTGGTTTATTATGGACATTTAACTAATAATTTGAACAATAATGCAGTTTGTGTAGAATTGTTCACATGTTCATTTCCCCCCCCCCCCCCCCCCCCCCCCCAAGCTGTAAACTTTTTATTTTGTATTGGGGAATAGCCAATCAACAATGTTGTGGTAGTTTCAGGTGAACAGCAAAGGAACTCAACAAAACGTAGATGTATCCATTCTCCCCCAAGGCCCCCTCTCATCCAGGCTGGCACAAAGCACTGAGCAGAGTTCCATGTGCTATACAATAGATCCTTGTTGGTTATCCATTTTAAATATTTTAAATATAGTTGTGTTCATATGTTCACTTAAATGGAAACGAGTCTGGCAGAGAGTCCTTGAGCTCATTTGCAATCCTAAGAATCCCAGCCTGCCCATTTGGTATCTATACTTCTTCAGTTGAACATTGTTAGGGAAAATCGTATGCGGGCTGCTCCTAGTTTATATTTACTACTACAAACCTACAGTGGGCACCTACCTCTGCCTATCAGTCTTACAACATTTCTCCAGTAAATATGCTCCATTTACCCAATTAGCTGTCTCACACAGTGCTTTCCTCCTCAAACCTTCCATGAACCCTCAGCTCCTTTCCATGCTCAGCGTCTTTGCATAATCTCAACCATCTTTTCTACTGACTGTGTCCATCTCTTTCCCAGGTAGCTCTTCTGACGTGTCTGTACACCTTCCTGGTGGCTCTCCACTGAGCATTTCACAGGTGTCTCAGAATCAGTATCATCCCCACTCGTGTCATCATTCTCACCTCCCACCCCCATAACTGCTCCTCCTGCTGTGTTTCTCATTCGGCCTAATGATGTGAGCACATTTTCAAATGACCAAGTCAGAAATCTTGGGGTTTCCCTGTAGAGTCCTCTGGATTCTTTCCCTGTTCTTATTTTTAGTGCCACCCTTTTATTTATTTATTTTTAGTGCCACCCTTTCAGTCCAAGCCCTTCCTGGATCTCACCCTGATAAAGAACAGTCTCACGTTGGGTTTGTTTTCTGATCTGATCCTTCCTCCAAATGCTGCCAGAATAGTTTTTAAAATGCAAATTTGGTCTTGTCACTTCTTGCTTAAAATCTTCCAAAGCCTCTCAACTTCCCTTAAGGATAAACCCTTGATATTTAGCTGAGCCAACATAGCCTTTCATGATCTGGCCCAGTCACAATTTCAGCTTTTTAACTTTTCAAACCCTCATTCAGATTTTATGCTTTCGAGACAGATTTTTAAAATGTTGCTCAGTAAATCAAGGTTTTCCACCAAGTTGTTAAATTTCCTCACATTGTTCTCTAAACCCGAGACCCCTTGGTGGATTTAATAGATGTCTAAATGTACTCATCCTAAAGTCTCAGACCAGGAATCTCTTCCCACCTGAAGCTTTTCCTGGAGTTCTTGGAATCTTCCCCATCCTTTCCAATCTGTGACAGGGATTATGCATGTGGGCTTCATGGTGCCCTATCGAGTGTGGCCTGTCTGAGGTTCTCTAGGATGGGCTCTGTGAAGTGTCAGAAAGCCACCATGGCCACCTGAATGGCTGCTTCTTGTAGGGGCTGGTGTGCAGGGATGGGGGTCAGGTAGGTCTGTAGGAGGCAGCAGGCTCAGTATGCATGCATGCATCGCTTCAGTCGTGTCCAACTCTGTGCGACACCGTGGACTGTAGCCCGCCAGGCTCCTCTGTCCAAGGGATTCTCCAGGCAAGGACACTGGAGTGGCTTGCCATGCTCTCCTCCAGGAGATCTTCCCGACCCAAGGACTGAACCTGTGTCTCTTATGTCTCCTGCATTGGCAGGCGGGTTCTATACCACTAGGGCCACATGGGGTTCAGTATGAGGTGGAAATAAAGTGACCAGCAATTGCAGGGGCTGAGCCAGTTGGTTCTCTGATCAGGAGTGTTCAGAAAGAGATTCCTGGCACTGTGGGGTGGAGGGGGTTGGTAGTAGGAGGTGGGACAGGAGAGATAGATATGGGCCCCACTTACTCTCATTGGAAGAATGTTTTGTTGGAGAGAAGCATCTGGCAGATCCCTATCCTCGAGGATCCACAGTCAAGTTTGGGATTAAATATGAGTTAAACAATATGAGACTTATCTGGTCTCTAAGGGGAGATATCCAGAAGAGATAGAATGAAGGTCTGATGTGCTTCAGGGTCAGTGAGAGGAGAAAAGGGTATGTGCTGATAAATATTCAGAGGTAGTGTGGACTGGGTTGTTGACTGGATGAGGAGAGTGAGGGAGTGGGTAAGGGTTGCATGTCTGAAAGTTTGAGTCTCAGCGTGCACTGGTGTATGTGAGTGTGTGTGTGTGTGTGTGTGTTTGTAGTATATGGGTGGATGGTGGTTTGTGGACAAGGGGAAGAGCTCTGACTCTAGGACCCAAATGGTCTCCAGCAGCAGTGTTAGAGTCAGCCATTTCAACCTGTAACTTGCACGGAGTTAGATCTCTGGGTCTGGAAGATCTCTTGGAGAAAGGCTTGGCAACCTACTCCAGTATTCTTGCCTGAAGAATCCCACGAACAGAGGAGCCTGGTGGGCTACAATCCATGGGGTGGCAGAGTTGGACACGACTGAGTGACTAACACGTTTCACAAAAGAAGAGGCTGGGTCTCTAAAACCAATACCAGAATGGCCACAGAGCAGCAGCAGCTGCTGCTGCTAAGTCGCTTCAGTTGTGTCCGACTCTGTGCGACCCCATAGACAGCAGCCCACCAGGCTCCTCTGTCCCTGGGATTCTCCAGGTAAGAACACTGGAGTGGGTTGCCATTTCCTTCTCTAGCCACAGAGCAGAGTCTTTCCAAATATCACTATCACTACTTACTATCCACCTATTTCTCTAGTTGCCTCACTCCTGACTCCAGGAGTTAACAAGCAAATTGTTCACAGAAATGGGGGTCTGAGAGATATGGGCATGTGGGCTGTAGTATTGTCCCCCACTATTCTGTGATAGGTCCCAGGCTCAAAGTTATTAACTGCAAGGGAAAGGAATGAATCCACTTTGTGCGTTAGGGGAGGGCCTGCTAAGATGAAGCCTCCTCCCCTTTGCTGTGTCCTGCTGAAGGGCTGTTCTCTGTGAAGTCCTGTTAGAGCTGAATAGCCATCTATTTGCCCAGTTGTGTATCCTTCACTCACCAGGCTTTTCTGAACTTCTTTTTCCCATTCTTCTGCCCACCTGTGCAGACCTTGCCTGGGAGTGGGAGGGGTAACAGAGACTCCAAAGAGAGGAAGTTGGGACTCACTGGGATCTGACTCATTGGAATCAAGACATAGAGATAGGCTGTCTCTGGGAGGGCCATCTTACCCTGACTGCTGTGATCGACATGACTGCTCTCCACCAGGCACCTGTGATGCCACTTCACATCCTTGATGCCCTTGACCCTTCACCTTTGCCTCATGGGGACATATGACCAGAAAGCAATGGTACTGAATATTTACTAGATGCCTCAGAAGATCCCTGATTCAGTCCTTGAGAGTTAACGTGTGGCAAATCTTGGTCTTTTGTGGGCTGATCTGACTTTTGGAAACAGTTGTTAAGCTTTCTTGCTCCCATATATGCTTTGTCGAATCATCTCCTATTCTTTAATCACACTCTGGGCAGATACCATGACTTTCTGGTCATTTGATTATTTAAGAGTCCATTTTTGAAATTTACTATCAAGGTTAGTATAAACCTCATCTGCTTTCTTCCTCCCGGTTCAGGCAAGGAGTGCGGCTGGAGGCAGTTGGGAGGGGGCAGTTCTGTGGCCTGGTTCTGGAATACCTCATATCTGCTGGTGGCCCCAGCCTACATTTTCTGTTCAACCCCAACTTACACTATTCTCTCTGGCTCTCCATTCAGTTGTTAGGCACTGTGCTGTGCTTAGTCTCTCAGTCTTGTTTGACACTGTGCCACCCCATGGACTGTAATCCGCCAGGCTCCTCTGTCCATGGGGATTCTCCAGGCAAGAAGACTGGAGAGGGTTGCCATGCCTTCCTCCAGGGGATCTTCCCAATCCAGGGTTCGAACCCAGGTCTCCGGCATTGCAGGCAAATTCTTTAATATCTGAGCCCCAAGAAAGCCCTGTTAGGCACTGGGGTAAGAGAAATTAATTTGATAAGACTCTTCCTTCAAGAAGTTTACAGGGTGGGACTGGTACTGAGCTTAATTAAAACGATGTTGAGATTAGTCTAAACTGTAATAGGAAGCCTCTAAAAGAGAGGCAGAACAGTGTAGGATCAGTGGAAGAGGAGGAAAGGGGGTGTGTTGGGTGAACACTCCAGGGTCTGTAAAGACACGACTTGGGAGCTGGCCAGAAGTGGGGATGGTGCTGAGTGTCTGGGGGTTTCCCTGTGAGTGAGCAAGAGGGTGACTAGCCTAGACAGGCATGGGGGAACTTGATGGGGAGGACGGGAATCCAGGTGGAGCATTGTGTGTATGTGTGTGTGTGTGTGTGTGTGTGCATGTGTATGCAGGCAGGTCCGCATGTGTGTGTTTGCAGGATGTATACACAGAAGTGGGTCTTCTCATTCTCTGTGGTGTATCATTGAAAACACAATGGGGCCAGGCTCTTTTCAGATGGAAACTGGCCCGCAGGATTCCTGTCTCAGAATTTACATCAGGAAACGCCTCTTCAGCTCCAGCCCTCTCTGCCTTTCTCTTGTTTGAGACCCGGGGATTGAAGGGGGTGTACTCACAGGAATGAAGGCAGGGATCTGGGTGGTAAAGACCTTCTCATTAATTTTTAAAAAGTATCCTAAATTTAATGTTCATTTCAAGTGGGCTTACCAGGTGGCACTAGTGGTAAAGAACCCACCTGATAATGCAGGAGATTTATGAGATGCGGGTTTGATCCCTGGGTTGGGACGATGCCCTGGAGGAGGCTATGGCAACCACCCCAATATTCTTAATGAGAATCCCAAGGACAGAGGAGCTTGGTGGGCTACAGTCCATGGGGTCGCCAAGAGTTGGACATGACTGAAACAGTTAGCACTAGCACATGGGGACAGAGTAGGAAGGCATAGGATGGAAGAGGCAGGCGTTACTCCAGAAAGGGTTATTTGTTTTATCCTTAGATGGCTAATAAACATACTCCTACCCCTTGTATTGGGTAGCTTGAGAGGCTGTCCTCCCAGGACCTGCTGTGGAAGGTCCTAATGATTGTATGTCTGACTGTCCTCATGCCTTCATGTTCTTTCTCTGGTACTTGGGTGCAGAGCCTTGTCCCAGAGGGTAAGAGATAGATAGCACAGAACTCAGAGAAAAGAAACGACCCGGATTCCTCCAGGAGCTCCTAGCACCTTTCATCTCCAAGACACATGTATAAACTGTCATGACATGAGTCGTCTCACCCTGACTACTCTGACTTCACTGGTCCTTCTGCCAAGGCCCTGTGAGCAGCACAGTAACGATTGGTTTCCCTGAATAGATGCAAGCTGATCAGTCCCCTTGGTCAAGAGCACCAGGCATGACCGGAAGGCAGAGCAGTGGACTTACCAGAAAAATGCCTGAGAGAATAAATGTCCCAGACTTGGAATACTCTCAGGTGACACATTGCAGTCCTGTGAAATTTGAGTTGATGTTTGGAAATAGTCAAATGACATCAAGCTCCAATGGTGAGATACATAAGGAGAGAGATTTAGATTGAAAATAGTGCTTGACAGAAGTAAGCTTACATAGAATGGGTAAAAAGCAAGGTCCTACCGTATAACACAGACAGCTATATTCAATACTTTATGATAATCATAATGGAAAAGAATATTAAAAAAAGAATATACGTGTGTGTGTGTGTGTGTGTGTGTGTGTGTGTGTGTGTGTAGAGCTTCCCAGGTGGCGCTACTGGTAAAGAACCTGCCTGCCAATGCAGGAGATGTAAGAGGTGCGAGTTTGATTCCTGGGTCAGGAAGATCCCCTGGAGGAGGGCATGACAACCCACTCCAGTATTCTTGCCTGGAGAATCCCATGGACAGAGGACCCTGGAGGGCTACAGTCCATAGAGTTGCAAAGAGTCAGACATGACTGAATGACTTAGCTCGAACATGTATCTGTAACTGAATCACGTTGCTGTACAATAATAGTTAATACAACATTGTAAATCAACTATATTTTGATTAAAAAATAAAAACTATTTCATGTGTTATGCATTGCTTATATTTAAAAAACTGAAATTTTAAAATAAATAAAAACACAATTAAAACATTAAGAAAAGAAAAATGAAAATAGGGCTTGATGACACCAACATAGTGTTTTCTATTTTGCATGGTTTGCAGTTCAGTTTAGTTCACTTCAGTCGCTCAGTCGTGTCTGACTCTTTGCGACCCCATGAATCGCAGCACACCAGGCCTCCCTGTCCATCACCAACTCCCGGAGTTCACTCAAACTCACGTCCATCAAGTCAGTGATGCCATCCGGCCATCTCATCCTCTGTCGTCCCCTTCTCCTCCTGCCCCCAATCCCTCCCAGCATCAGAGTCTTTTCCCATGAGTCAACTCTTCGCATGAGGTGGCCAAAGTACTGGAGTTTCAGCTTTAGCATCATCCCTTCCAAAGAAATCCCAGGACTGATCTCATTTAGAATGGACTGGTTGGATCTCCTTGCAGTCCAAGGGATTCTCAAGAGTCTTCTCCAACACTACAGTTCAAAAGCATCAATTCTTGGGCGCTCAGCTTTCTTCATAGTCCAACTCTCACATCCATACATGACCACTGGAAAAAGCATAGCCTTGACTAGACGGACCTTAGTTGGCAAAGTAATGTCTCTGCTTTTGAATATGCTATCTAGGTTGGTCATAACTTTCCTTCCAAGGAGTAAGCGGTTTGCAAAAGAGCTTCAAATGGTCATTTTAAAAGGGAAGCTTCTACAAGCATTTTTAGAGCAATAAATGTTCGAGTCCTCCACCCCCAGAATTTATTGAAATATAATAACGTTATGTGAGTTTAAGGTGGTTTGAGGTATACAGTGTGTTGATTTGATACATATATATTGCAAAATAATTACTGCCATAGTACTAACCACCACCTCCCTCTTATCATATAGCTTTTCATTTCTTTTTTTGTGGTGAGAAAATTCAAGATCCAGTCTGTTAGCAACAGTCAAGTATATGATATGGTATTATTGGCCATAATCACCATGTTGGACATTGGATTTCCAAACTTGTTACTTTTATAACTAGGAAATTGTACACTTTGACCAATATCACCCCATTTCCCCCAGCCCATGGCAAATACCACTCTGCAGTCTTTTTCTCTGAGTTCGACTCTTTTAGATTCCACGTGAAATTGGCCATTGCATGCTCTTTTGGAATAAGCGCTTCGTCACTCAGTGACTTATTTGGAGAGGATAATGGCCACTTCGATGTAGAAATTCCAATCTATTGGTGACAAAGCTGTTCTCACCTTGTCATTGCATATCTTGGACTTGGTTTTACCTAGCAAAGTCAGGGCCATATTTAGTGGAAGCTAAGTTCCTTCACCCTAAAGGGATGGAGGGCTGACGCATCCTTAGATCATGGGAAATTGTGGGGGAGGGAACTTCATAGGTTTCTTCCTTCTGGGGACGCGCTGAAGGAAGAAACTGTGAAGCAGTTAGAAAGAGGTGCGTGAGCTTAGGACTGCCAACCTAGAGGCTGTTTATTGTGGATCTTGGATATAGAAGGGGAGAGACAAAACCAGGACAATCAGCTTGGTGGAATTGATTTTGGGGACCTCTATAAATGAAGGGTGACATAAATGTGAAGTGGAGGGAGTTATTTGGAGCCTGGGATGGTACTTATGGGAGGCTGTGATAAGATGGAGTCCTAAGCAGGAGGGAAGGGGGCTGCCAGCTTACCTCTCTGCCTCCATCTACTTTTGGCCCTTAGGGCCAGTTCTAAAGTACTGATGGTACCTGAACCGGATCTAGGTCCTTGCCAACTCCCAGCCCTCCTGACCCATCCCTTTAATCCCTGGAGGCATCAGAGAGGCAAGTCCAGACACATGAATTGCCAATTTACTCATGGAAATGACTTGGACAAACAGAATTTTAATTTTCCTGTTAGTTCACGGGGTGGGGGAAAAAAGCTGCCCAGTGGAGTATGAAGGACACAAGGGTTCCTGTTCCCTGCTGAGACTCCAGGAACCCTGGGAGGCTGTTGTGTCCTAAAATGCTCCCAAATGGCCACGATCCCTGGTTCCCTCTAATTCTGTATTGGGTAGAATTTCACTCTCTCTCCCTCTCTTGAGTTGGCAACAAGGAAGGAACCAGCTGGATACATGGAGGGATTTTGCTTCCTTAATAACTCAGAGATACTTAGAAGCAAAGGGGCTTAGGTGGGTGTCATTCCACCCATATATGTCAGACTGGCAGTGAGAGGGGAGGAGCTAGGGGGAGAGACTATGTCTTGATTCTGGCTTTGCCTTTTACTATAAGTTTGTGACTCTGTTTTCTGGATACATGCTATGGTTTGGTATTTATAGATACATCTATCTTAAGGCTAGGGCTTCCCTGATGTCTTAGATGGTAAAGAATCTGCCTGCAATGTGGGAGACCCAGGTTCAATCTCTGGGTTGGGAAGATCCCCTGGAGGAGGGCATGGCAACTCGCTCCAGTATTCTTGCCTGGAGAATCCCCACAGACAGAGGAGCCTGGTGGGCTACAGTCCATGAGGTCACAAAGAGTCAGACATGACTGAAGCAATTTAGCACGCATGCACATGTCCAGGCTGGGGGTCTCTCATTCTCCAAACTTCTTTAATTTAATCTCCTTCTATGACATGAAAAATAACATATGGAAGTCGAGTTCCCACCCCTAAATACCACTGGAGCCCCAGGTCTCACAATCAGTCTCCCTATGATTTCCTTTTCCTGCAGATGCTGGTCTCATTGGCATCTTGTTCTCCATAGCTATTCCGCGGGCTTTCAATCTCCCCAAACGCAAGTCTTAGTTCCCTTTCTCTGAGTTCCACCCCCCGACTCCAGCATCCCCAGCATGAAGCTATTGTGTGAGACAGGCTCTTGCTGAGGGTTTGTGTTGACATCACAGGATGATAAACAATTTTATGAGGATGAATCACCCACAGTGCAGCTCTTGGGCTGTGGGGGACACGATTTCCCACCAACCTCCTCCTCTAGCCTCTCTTCCTCCCACAACACTTCTCTTCCTTGCCCCCCAGTACCCTGGGCTCTTGGCTTTCAGCCCCCTGCTCCGTAATTATTTTCACATTTTCTCCTCACTCATTCAGGAAACAAGTGTTTGTTGAGAGCTACCACACATCAGGCACCATTCTGCACAGGGGCGAGTTTAGTTCTTTCTGTCTTATTGCCCAGGGGAAACTCGACTTTCTGATAGAAGGCTTGTCAGAGATTCTCAGAATGTATTTTTAAGCAACAAAACAAAACAGCACAAACAACAATCCATCTACTCCTAGATGAAAGCTGTTACTCTTCTAGAAAATGGGTGCTCAGTCTCTCAGTGGTGTCTGACTCTTGGCAACCCCGTAACTGTAGCCCTCCTGGCTCCTCTGTCCCTGGAATTTTCCAGGTGAGAATGCTGGAGCAGGTTGCCACTTCCTGCTCCAGGGGATCATCCTGATCCAGGAATCGAGGCGGTAGTTGTTTTTGTTGTGAAGTTTTCTTACTCTCTGGGGTATTAGGGGTAGTGTGCCAGTATACATATGTGTGTGTGTGCATGTATGTGCTCGAGTGAAGGGCTGGGGAGAATTGGGAGGGTCCAATTTCAGGGTGAGGAGACCCCTAGGCAGTGTAGACAATGCGTGTTCACAACAAGGTTCTGATGTTGAGCCTCAGAGCCTCCCTGCCACCCTCTCTCCCAGGCTCCCCATGAGTCCCCTGTTCTCTGGCCGGTGCCTCCCAGGGACCAGTGCTGCCGAGCTGACCCTATTTGGAGAGGAGGGGGTTCTCCTGGCAGTCAAAGGCGAAGAGACTGTGACATTGGAGAGCTCCTGGATGGAGGGGTGTAAGAGAGTTCTCCAGGTGGGGCGGATTTCTGCCTGTCCTTTCAGGGCAGCTGGAGGTCAGCCATTAGGGAGGCAGGAAGGTAGACGGGATGGCCTATGAGCTGTGGCTTGGAGTTTACCACCGGATGATCAGGACCCTGTGTATGAGGTAGCAAAGCACAGGTTCTAGGGTAGAGTGGCTGGGCTTGAATTCCCATTCTGCCCTTATTTGCTGAGTGGCCTTGAGGAGATGCTGAGCTCTTGAGTCTACAAGAAAGATATGACTGCGTTCTCACCCTCTCATCTTGATTAAAGTTCAATGGAATGAACACTCTAGCCTGTAATGTAAGAGGGAAGGCCAGAAGGGAGCGATGAGGTCTGTGATGGTCCAAGGACAGTGGGTGTGGGGCAGAGTGCGAGCATTAGATAAATGCCGCAGAGTCAACAGGACAGGAAGAGGGAAGACAGAGAAAGAGAGGTGCTGCAGCCTGTGGGGTTAGTGCAAGGAGGCTGGTGTGCACATGCGTGCATTGTGTCTGAGAACGTGTGTGCATCTTACATGTTTGTGTGTATTGTGTCTGTGTGTGCACTGTGAGTGTGTGGTATGGTATCTTTGTGTGTGGCATGTGTGTACTGTGTATCTGTTTTGTTTGTGAACTTGTGCACACATTGTACGTTTGATTCAATTTAATTGAATTGTAACGTCCCAGGGCTAGTCTTGGGGAAAGGAGTGCCTCAAGGAGCAGGACAGAGGATGAGACCTGAAGGAAGACTGTAAGCAGCTCAGGGGAGCCTGCAGAGAGGGCCAGGAGGTCCATTTGCGTGGATTCCCAGCTCTCTGATGCTCTCCCCCCCCATTCTCCTGAGAGGCATTCTAAGCTTAGGGCTTGGAGTCCTCTGGGTTGTCTATTAAGGGGAGATGGGGCCCCCAGGTGACACGGGAAAAGCTTTTTGCACAAGGTTCTGTCTCTCTGCTGCCCCCGCCCCGCCCCACCTCCCCAGCCTTCCTTCACTGTGACTTTGGGAGAGTGCAGCGGGGCAACATCAATGCCAAAGTAAATGCCAAACTGGTGCTGGCAGGAACCCTGGGGAACACTTGACAAAGCGCAGAGTCAATGCCCTGAAGCAGCAGGAGCTGGATCAATGGATTTAGGGTCAGGGGAAAGAAGAAGGAGAAGGGAAACTGAAGGAGGGGTCTTTTGGCCACATGGTCTGACCCTGTCAAGGTTACTGAGGATGGTTTTCCTGTTTCACGGCTGAGGCCCTGGGGTCAGACTCTCAGGTTTGGGGGTGAGGGTTTTGGAACTGGTAGTACCTGCTCATGGCAAGGGACATTTGAATAAGTCAGGGCACAGGGAAGAGCAGGGCTTTGTAGGTGGATGGGCAGAGATACAAAGAAACAGAGACACCTGCAAAGCAAGATAGGAAGAGAGAGACCAGTAGGGAGAGAAAGAGGTTGGAGAGGGAGAAAGTTAAGAGAGTTCCAGAGTGAGAGACTCAGAGAGAAAGAATAAAAGGTCTGCCCTTAGAACAGGTGAGGAACAAGTGTGCAAAGGAACTTTCTCTGAGTCACATGATACAATATCCCCTAATCAGGGCAGTGTTTCATTAGGATTGCCATCGCTTGGTGAATGCCGGTATCAAAAGTCCCATACTTTCCCAGACAGACTTATCGGAGGCTGTTCTCTGCATACCGAATTTTTAGTAGCACTAATATTCCAGTTTAAAGGGAGTCTCCTTGCATGTCTCTGACTATGATTTATTGTTTATGATACTGATGATTGAAGTGGTTCATTAATTTGAACTTGAATCAGATAATACACATATTTTCCCCCTCTGAGAATATAAATTTCATCATTTAAGACATTGTGAAATAAATTCATTACCACACACACACACGTGTGTCCTGAGAAACTCCCTCCTCTTCACCTTTGGGTTCATGGAGCGAAGACCATGGTTGACCCTGGTGGCTGCAGCTTGGAAAGGCTTCCCAAGGCCCCTGGGCATTAGAATAGAGCTGCGTGTTAGCAGGTAACCTTCCAAAGGCAATCAGCTTTACCTGGCTGGAAGAGAAGTTGAAGTTTGGATGGGGTGGCTTATTTTTCGGAGGGTCGTGACCCAGCCTCTATTCCCAGGAGCAAATGGTTTGAGGTTTCAGGGAGATGCCTGCCTGCTCTGATGCCAGGAGCTGGACAGGCTGAGAGAGTGAGGCCACGAACCCATTTTTGCTGGCTTAGGTTGGGGGTTGGAATGGAGCCCCAGGAGGGTTAGTAAGGGATGGCTGAGCAATAAGAAATGAAGCCCTGAACCTGTGAGAGGGAATGGGGTCTGGGCACACCGGCCCCCTCTGTGTGATATGAAATGAGCCTCTGAATGTGGCATATTCAGCAGGCCTCCTCCAGGTTCAGGACCTAAGCAACTCCATTGACCCTGTGCTTGGATGCCTGAGGTTGGCCGGCTCCCCCGAGGGCTTTCTATGCAGTTCCCCATCCTGCCTCCCTCCTCCCCGGGGAGCCACGGCTGCAGCCCAGGGGCAAGATTCGCTGACACTCACCCACCCTCCCCTGAATCTTCACTCTCTTCTCTCCCTTTCATTGTTCTATGGGTAGTTTCTCAGGCTCTTACTCATCTGTGTAAGTTCTCTGCTTTAAATCCCCTCTTTAAAATCATCAGATATGTTTTTATTTTCCAGGTTGAGCCCTGAAAGGGATAGAGAAGCAGTCAAACAGACACGGTGCTTGTGGTTGTGGTGTTTGTATCCTTGCGGAGGGGGAGGGAGGCACAGAATACAAACACGTACACACAGTATACCGAGAGGCAGTAATAACGCGATGCAGGCTGCCAGCAGAAACCGCCACGCTGTGGGCAGGGCAGTCACGGAAGACCTCTTGGATGAGAGGCATCTGAGCTGCAGCAAGTGAAGGAGTGAAGGTGGCCGAAGAGGGTGGGCAGAGGCCCTGAGGCTAGAGCATCCTGGCACGTTGGGGAACAGCAAGAAATCAGGTGGCAGAAGTCGAGTGAGCGGGAGGGGTAGAAGTGGGAGATGCATACAGAAAAGTAGTGGGGGGGCACGTCATTTAGGGCCTTACTGACCACTGTGAGGACTTCTGCTTTTACTCTGAGTGACAAAGAAAGCCATAGGAGGATTTTGAGTGCAGAAGTGATATGATCTGACTTATTTTTAAAAAAATATTGACGTATAGTTAATTTACAATGTTGTGTTCGTTTCACGTGTACACCAAATTGATTCAGTTATACCTACTAATACATACATATTAGATTCTTTTTCAGATTCTTTTGCATTATAGGTTATTATTAGATACTGAGTATAGTTTCCTGTGGTATACAGTAGGTCCTTGTGGTTTACCTATTTTGTATAGAGTAGTGTGAATATGTTAATCACATACTCCTAATTCACAGCCCCTCCTGCTCCCCCGCCACTCCACTCTTCAATTTGGTAACCATAAGTTTATTTTCTACATGATCTGACTTCTACCTGAAAAGGATCATTTTGGCTGCTGAGTGGAGAATAGGCTGTAGAAGCAGAGAGATCCATTCATCAACCATGATTGATTGCTTTGTGTTACAGAAAACCCAAGATAGGCTTATTTTTATATTAAAAAAATCCAGAGGCACACAGTTTATGGCTAGTAGGGTAGCACAAAGTGATTAAGGACTCAATCTTCTTCTATATTTTTGCTTCACTGTCTTGAGTGCCTGGCTTCCACCCTCCATGGACACTTCATGTTTTATGATGAACGCTGAAGCTGCAGCCGTGGAGCGCTCTGAAGGCAACAGGAGGAGTGAGGATGAGGAAGGGCTAGCTCGTTCTCCTTCCGTAAGTCTTCCCAGCAGTCTGTGCGGCACCTCTGATTATGAGGGCAGAACTGAGCCACGTGGCCACACCTAGCTTCCAGGGCAGCTGGGAAATAGTTCCCCTGTTGCATGTATTGTCCAGGTTTTTGTCACCAAGGAAGAAGGGGAAGATGACATTGGGTGGTCATTAGTCTCCTCCACCACACAATTAAAAAGATGTTGCAATAATCCAGGGGAGAGAGGATGTTGGCTTGTACTGGTGGTATTGGAGGAAATGGTTGGTGGTGGTCAGATTCTATAGTGTTTTCTTGGTAAATCTGACAGAATTTGCCAGAAAATTATTAGCTGTCACTCACACAAGAGAGCAGTCTTGGATGATGCCAGTTTTGAGCAGCTATAAGAATGGGAATTTCTATGGACTGAATTGAGGAAGACCTCTGAGGGAACCCAGTTGGTGAGGAAGGCTTTGGAAATCATGAGTGCTGTCCTGGCCACTTTATGTTTGAGAGGCTCATTAGACATTCTGATGGAGCTTTCAGGCAGGCAGTTTGATACATAAGGCTGGAGTTCAGAGACT
The DNA here is from genome assembly GCF_019923935.1 of Bubalus bubalis. Lineage (NCBI taxonomy): Eukaryota > Metazoa > Chordata > Mammalia > Artiodactyla > Bovidae > Bubalus > Bubalus bubalis. Next base: position 94,864,820 of record NC_059160.1, read on the forward strand.
ATTTCTGGGCTGGCTAATATTTAAGGCTAAGAGATTGGATGAGATCATCTTAAACATGCGTAGAGAGAGAGAGCGAAGAGGGTGAGATCAGAAAGATGGGAGGAATCGACAAAGGAGACAGGGCAACCTTGTCCAGTGAGGAGGCAGGAGAACCAAGAATGAGGTGGCCCGGAAGCCTCGGAGACACAGTGTCTCAAGGAGGCTGTGATGATGAGCTGTGTCATATGCTTTGATGGGTCAAGGAAGACAAAGTGCGGTTTAATCAATCAAAAGGCAACTTACGATCTTGACAAGAGCCTTTCAGAGTATTTTTAGGGGCCTAGTGTGAGCTTTGGAGAAGGAAATGGCAACCCACTCCAGGGTTCTTGCCTGGAGAATCCCAGGGACGGGGCAGCCTGGTGGGCTGCCGTCTATGGGATCACACAGAGTCAGACACGAATGAAGTGACTTAGCAGTAGCAGTGTGAGCTTAGAGGCGAATGAGGGACAGTACTATGGAGCAGACATTCTGAAAGTTCCTTCCACTACAAAAAACACAGAATCTGCATGCTGCTGCTGCTGCTGCTGCTAAGTCGCTTCAGTTGTGTCCGACTCTGTGCGACCCCATAGATGGCAGCCCACCAGGCTCCCCTGTCCCTGGGATTCCCCAGGCAAGAACATTGGAGTGGGTTGCCATTTCCTTCTCCAATGCGTGAAAGTGAAAAGTGAAAGTGAAGTTGCTCAGTCGTGTCTGACTCTTAGTGACCTCATGAACCAGGCTCCTCTGTCCATGGGATTTTCCAGGCAAGAGTACTGGAGTAGGTTGCCATTGCCTTCTCCGAAAACCTACATAGATCAGCTTTTTTTTTTTTTTTAACTGCATTACTGAGTTTGCAAGAAGTCAAAGAGCTCTTCAAAAGGAAAAAAATCCTTAAAAAACCATGAGTTAAGACCAGACTGATGATCAGTAAGCTGCTCTTACTTGGCAAGGAGATTCAGGAGAATCTGAAGGCTCAAAATTCTTGGTCTTAACTATGTCTACCCAATACCCTCACAGCAAGATCCTATTTCTGACTTCTGTGTAAGAGACTAGAGGGTGGAACTCTCAGTTAGTGTTGCAACTTTGAAAGCTTTCCAATCAGACCCTTCCTGCGGTCCTCAGATCAATTTTCTCTGTGACTCCAGGGAATGGGTGTCTGTGCTCAGTCACTAAGTCATGCTCAACTCTGAGACCCCATGGACTGTAGCCTACCAGGCTTCTCTGTCCATGGGACTCTCCAGGCAAGAATACTGGAATAGGTAGCCATTTCCTTCTCTAGAGGATCTTTCTGTCCCAGGGATCGAACCTGTGTCTCCTGCTTGGCAGGGGGATTCTTTATCACTGAACCAACTTGGAAGCCCTCAGGGAATGGGAGACTCCCTCAAAGTTGGCATGAAGGCTCCTTCTCTGTAAAAACACCAAATGGTGGCTGATACTGGTGCTGAGGGAGGGCCCAGAGGCCCCTAGGGCCCTGGAAAGGGAGACCTCAGTGGCTTCGGTGGAGTCTTTGGCTGCGGTATCTGAGACAGGGATTGGACCGGGGTCGAGGCTGTGGAACCTGAGGCTGTGGTCTTGCCTAGGCAAGACCAAGGACGAGTGGTTCCCCATTGCCAAACTGGGCTGCCTGGTCAGGGATGTGAAGATCAAGTCCCTGGAGGAGATATATCTCTTCTCTCTGCCCATCAAAGCATCTGAGATCATTGACTTTTTCCTGGGAGCATCCCTCAAGGATGAGATTTGAAGATTATGCCTGTGCAAAAGCAAATGCTTTTGCCCTCCAGGGGACCAGGTTCAAGGCATTTGTTTCCATTGGGGATTGCAGTGGTCACGTTGGTTTGGGTGTCAAGTGCTCTAAGATGGTAGCCACTGCCATTCGTGGGGCCATCATTCTTGCAAGCTCTCCATCATCCCTGTGCTGTGAGGCTACTGGGGGAATAAGATCTGCAAGTCCCACATTGGCCAGGTGACTGGCCACTATGGCTCTGTGCTGGTGCCCTCAGGGGCACTGGCATCATCTCAGCCCCTGTGCCCAAGAAGATCCTTGGTGATGGCCAGAACTGACCACTGCTGCACCTCTGCCAGGGAATGCCCTGTTACCCTGGGCAACTTCTCCAAGGCCACTTTTGATGCCATTTCTAAGACGGACAGTTATCTCACCCCTGATCTCTTGAAAGATATGGTGTTCATCGAGTCTGCATATCAGGAACTCACTGACCATCTTACCAAGAACCCCCAGGGTTTCCCTGCAGAGGACCCAGGCTCCAGCTATAGCCATCACATGGTTTTATATGAGAAAAATGCAGCGAATGGAGCTCATTAAAAATTAAGTTGCTGTGAAGAACTGCACCACTCCACCTGTCTGTCTCTGTCTCCCAACTCTTGCCCCAGGGTTCGAACCCCTGTTTCCTGTGTCTGCCTGCACTGCAGGAGGCGTCTTTACTGCTGAGCCACCAGGGAAGCCCCTCCTACACTCCCTTAAGTATCAGTCCTAACAGTGCAAGAAGAAACCAGGCGACTGTGATATTTATAAAACACCACCGTTGTTATGACGACTAAGTGCCAAAGCCACAGGATTCCCCGATGCCTTCTTGTTCCCCACTTGCCCTTTGTCCCATGTTACCTCTCATGATAATCTGAGTAATGTGAAGCAGTGAGTGAAAAACAGGGATTATGTCTCAGTTCCTCACAGCAAAGAAAGCCATCCTGCCTTCCGTGAAGAAAACCACCAGCCCTGAGTGACTTTACCAGGCTGGATGCATAAGAGTAAAACATAGACAGATGGCAGTTGGAATTCAGTGGGTGAAATAATCATGCAATAAAGGATATAAAATATCATTTATATAAGTAAAATTAACTTTTCATCTAGAAGAAAGTTGTTTCTAACCTTGTTTATGTATAAAATATATTCCACATAACCTGAAAATCTAAAACCAAAAAGAAACAAAAAGGTTAAATGAACATTTGGGAGATTAGGAACATATCTTGAGGGTAGAAAAAAACCTTCTTACATAGGAATCAAAACAAGATAAACTAAAAAAGAAAACAAGCATTGATGATTATATACAAATTTAAAAGATACTACAGATGTCAGCAGCAGATGGCAAGAGTGAACATCAATATTTTAGGAATCGGTGAACTAAAATGGACCGGAATGGGTGAATTTAATTCAGATGACCATTATCTGCTACTTTGGACAAGAATCCCTTAGAAGAAATGGAGTACCTCTCATAGTCAACAAGAGTCCTAAATGCAGTACTTGGGTGCAGTCTCAAAAATGACAGAATTATCTCTGTTTGTTTCCAAGGCAAATCATTCAATACCACAGTAATCTAAGTCTATGCCCCAACCACTAATGTGAAGAAGCTGAAGTTGAATGGTTCTATGATGATCTACAAGACCTTCTAGAATCAACACCAAAAAAAGTGTCCTTTTCATCACAGGGGACTTGAATGCAAAAGTGGGAAGTCAAGAGATACCTGGAGTAACAGGCAAGTTTGGTCTTGGAGTACAAAATGATACAGGGCAAAGGCTAACAGAGTTTTGCCAAGAGAACACACTGGTCATAGCAAACACCCTCTTCCAACAACACGAGAGAAGACTCTACACATGAACATCACCAGACGGTCAATACAGAAATCAGATTGATTATATTCTTTGCAGCCAAAGATGGAGAAGCTCTATACAGTCACCAAAAACAAGACCGGGAGCTGTGGCTCAGATCATGAACTCCTTATTGCCAAATTCAGACTTAAATTGAAGAAAGTTTGGAAAATCACTAGACCATTCACATATGACCTAAATCAAATCCCTAGAAAGTGATAAATAGATTCAAGGGATTAGATCTGTTAGGGTGCCTGAAGAACTATGGACAGAGGTTCATAACACTGTACAGGAGGCAGTGATCAAGACCATCCCTAAGAAAAAGAAATGCAAAAAAGGTAAAATGATTATCCAAGCTGCTAAGTTGCTTCAGTCGTGTCCAACTCTGTGCAACCCCAGAGACAGCAGCCCACCAGGCTCCCCCGTCCCTGGGATTCTCCAGGCAAGAACACTGGAGTGGAGGCCCTACAAATAGCTGAGAAAAGAAGAGAAGCAAAAGGCAAAGGAGAAAAGGAAAGATATACCCATCTGAATGCAGAGTTCCAAAGAATAGCAAGGAGAGATAAGAAAGCCTTCCTCAGTGATCAATGCAAAGAAATAGAGGAAAACAACAGAATGGGAAAGACTAGAGATCTCTTCAAGAAAATTAGAGATACCAAGGGAACATTTCTTTCAAAAATGGGCACAATTAAGGACAGAAGTGGTATGGACCTAACAGAAGCAGAAGATATTAAGAAGAGGTGGCAAGAATACACAAAAGAACTATACAAAAAAGATCCTCATGACCCAGATAACCACAATGATGTGACCACTCACCTAGAGCCAGACATCCTGGAGTCCAAAGTCAAGTGGGCCTGAGGAAGCATCACTATGAACAAAGCTAGTGGAGGTGAGGAAATTCCAGCTGATCTACTTCAAATCCTAAAAGATGATGCTGTGAAAGTGCTGCATTCAATATGGCAGCAAATTTGGAAAACTCAGCAGTGTCCACAGGACTGGAAAAGGTCAATTTTCATTCCAATCCCAAAGGAAGGCAATGCCAAAGAATATGCAAACTACTGCACAATTGCACTCATCTCTAGCACTCACACTAGCAAAGTAATACTTAAAATTCTCCAAGCAAGGTTTCAACAGTACATGAACTGAGAACTTCCAGATGTTCAAGCTGGACTTAGAAAAGGCAGAGGAACCAGAGATCAAATTGCCAACATCTGCTGGATCATAGAAAAAGCAAGAGAATTCCAGAAAACATCTACTTCTGCTTCCTTGACTACACGAAAGCCTTTGACTGCATGGATCACAACAAACTGTGGAAAATTCTGAAAGAGATGGGAATACCAGACCACCTGAGCTGCCTCCTGAGAAATCTGTATGCGGGTCAAGAAGCAACAGTTAGAACTGGACATGGAACAACAGACGGGTTCCAAATTGGAAAAGGAGTATGTCAATATCGTCACCCTGCTTATTTGACTCATATGCAGAGTGCATCATGCAAAATGCCGGGCTAGATGAAGCACAAGCTGGAATCAAGATTGCCAGGAGAAATATCAATAACCTCAGGTATGCAGATGACACCCCACTTATGACAGAAAGTGAAGAGGAACTAAAGGCCTCTTGATGAAAGTGAAAGAGGAGAGTGAAAAAGCTGCCTTAAAACTCAACATTCAGAAAACTTAGATCATGGCATCTGGTCCTATCACTTCATGGCAAATAGATGGTGAAACAACGGAAACAGTGACAGACTGTACTTTCTTGGGCTCCAAAATCACTGAAAATGGTGACTGTAGCCATGAAATTAAAAGACACTTGCTCCTTGGAAGAAAAGCTGTGACAAACCGAGACAGCATATTAAAAAGCAGAGACATTACTTTGCCAGCAAAGGTCCATCTAGTCAAAGCTATGGTTTTTCCAGCAGTCATGTATGGATGTGAGAGTTGGACCATAAAGAAAGCTGAGCACCGAAGAATTGATGCTTTTGAACTGTGGTGTTGGAGAAGACCCTTGAGAGTCCCTTGGACTGCAAGGAGATCCAACCAGTCCATCCTACAGGAAATCAGTCCTGAATATTCATCGGAAGGACTGACGCTGAAGCTGAGCTCCAGTACTTTGGCCACCTGATGTGAAGAACTGACTCACTGGAAAAGACCCTGGTGCTGGGAAAGATTGAAGGTGGGAGGAGAAGGGGATGACAGAGGATGAGATGGTTGGATGGCATCACCAACTCAATGGACATGAGTTTGAGCAAGCTCCGGGAGTTGGTGATGAACAGGGAAGCCTGGTGTGCTGCAGTACATGGGTTGCAAAGAGTTGGATTTGACTGAGTGACTGAACAAACTGAACTGAGGACAATTAACATCATAAACAGCAAGGCTAAGAAGAATTGATGAGATAACTAGATAGGAAGGAAATAGAGAAAAATGAAAAAAATTATTAATTACTCTCAGAAAAGGTTGAGATGATATCATATTCACAAATCAACCATAGACAAAGAAGTTCTTATAAATTAAGAAGTCACTTACCAAAAGAAAGTTCCAAATACTGTTAGACATTGCTGTAAACAAACAACTGACTGGGAAATCAAGGTATGATCCCATAGCATAGACCAAAACGACAAGGAGATAGAAATTATGAGATGAAGATAAGAGATATGAAGGATAGGTCCAAGAGATCACATACGTATTTAAGAGGTGGTGAAAAGAATAAGTCAGAATATGAAGAGGAGGAGGCAGTAATGAAGGAGGAGTAGAAAAACTTCAGAAGAGAAGATACATTTATTTTGTTTTAGCTAATTTTATTTTAATCTTTTAAAATTTATTTATTTTAATTGGAGGCTAATTACTTTACAATATTGTAGTGGTTTTTGCCATACATTTACATGAATCAGCCATGGGTTTACATGTGTTCCCCATTCTGAACCCCCTCCCACCTCCCTCCTGAGAAGATACATTTAATACTCTAAAATTTTTTTAAACTGAAATGTAGTTGATTTTTAATGTTTTAGTAGTTTCTGGATACAGCAAAGTGATTCAGTTATACATACATATACGCTTAGTTGCTCAGTCATGTCCAACTCTTTGAGACCCCATGGACTGTAGCCCACCAGGCTCCTCTGTCCATGGGATTCTCCAGGCAAGAATTCTGGAGTGGGTTTTGCCATTTCCTTCTCCAGACATACATAAATATATGTGAAAGAAAGTGAAAGTGTTAGTTACTCAGTAGTGTCCGACTCTTTGTGACCCATTGCTCCTCTGTCCATGGAGTTCTCCAGGCAAGAAATCTGGAGTGGGTAGCCATGCTCTTCTCCAAGGGATCTTCCTGATCTGGGGACTGCACCTGGGTCCCCTGCACTGCAGGCAGATTCTTTACCATCTGAGCCACCAGGGAAGCCCTATATATATATAAATATAAATACTCTTTTTACTTTACATTCTCTTCCATTATAGGTTATTACAAGGTATTGAGTATAGTTCCCTGTGCTATATAGTAGGTCCTTGGTGGCTACTTAATACTTTTAATTGAAACCTCCTACTGAAGGTAGGAATAATAGAGATTTATTTCTGAATTCTGAATTTTAGGGCTAATGATAATAATTTACAAGTTTTCAGAAAAAAATTCCATGTAAAGGAAAGCCAACTGGAATGGCATAAGATTTATTGTCTACAAGATTAATTGCCCATGGACAAGAAAGCAGAGGCTACTTGATTTTGAGGAGAAAGAACTGAGAAATTGAATTTCTATAGTTAAACAATATCATACAGAAATTAGGTAAAAATAACAGGGTCACTCATATACCATTTCTGAAAAATTTACTCTCAACAGGTGAAAAAATCCTAGAAACAAGATAATGTAGTTGTGTATTCATAGTTGGTAAGCACGGAAGCTATTATAACTTTTGGTTAAATTTAATAATTATTATTGTTAAGTGTGGAGTCTTATCTACTGGACAACCAGGGAAGTCTGAGAGACATTGTTTTTGTCCTTCCCCCTTTTTCCTTCCTGTTTCAGGGGATGTGGGCATAATGGTAGGAGCTCCAGCAGCCACTTTATGATGTTGAGACTGGAAATTGCACTCGGTTAATAGTGGAACAGAAAGCGAGTGGGAACCTATGTTCCTGAGATAGTGGAGTCTCCATCGCAGTTTGGGACTGCCTCCCTCCAGACTTCTTTTACATGTAAGAATGTGTGTTCTTAAGCTTATTTTAGAGTTTCCGCTTTATGCAGTAGAATCAAATACTAATTATATAGAGATCCTTGAAACCACTAGAAGAAAAATAGAGCAACCTAAAACTCAACTTGTCAATGTCAGCCTGGGGGAAAAATAAAAAAATACAAAAAACAAGGGGAAAATGCTATAAGAATAGACAGCAGAGTCAAAAAGTAAAATAAAGTTGTATGTTTTCTATGAGAGAGGCACCGTAAATAAATGGACACAAGGGTAAACAATAAATGGAGGCTAAATACATGTGAGGAAAATGTTAACCCAAAGGAAAAAAGATTAGTCATGTAAGTATCAGAAAAAGTTGAATCGAGGCCAAGATCATTAAGTGGAAAAAAGAATGCCTTTTATGTAGAAAATAAAGGTACCATTCACCAAGAAGCTAGAATAGTTGTGAGCCTTCATATATCAATACTACTTTGCACCGAGACAAGTAAAACAAAATCTGTCAAAAATATAAGGAAAAAACACAACCATAATAGTAGGAGACATTTAAAATGCCTCTCTCAAATAAATCTCAACAACACAGATTTGAGAACTAGGACAAAGAAGCTTTATTATGGCTTTGCTCACAATGATCAAAGAATGACTATTATTTTCAGTTCCCATGGGGCCTTAAATATAGGACATTGATCAATATTAAGCTCTCAAGAAAATCTCAATAAATCCCTAAGGTTGAAAATGCACAAGACCCATTTTCTAAAATAATACATATTAAGTAGAATTAAATTGCAATCATTAAAAAAAAACTATTTGGAAATTAAAAAATTAATTTATTTATTTTAATTGAAGGCTAATTACTTTACAATATGGTAGTGGTTTTGCCATACATTGACATCAATCCGCCACGGGTGTACATGTGTTCCCCATCCTGAACCCCCCTCCTACCTCCCTCCCCATCCCATCCCTCAGGGTCATCCCAGTGCACCAGCCCCGAGCACCCTGTCTCATGCATCGAACCTGGACTGGCGGTCTGTTTCACATATGATCATATACATATTTCAGTGCTATTCTCTCAAATCATCCCACCCTTGCCTTCTCCCACAGAGTCCAAAAGACTATTCTTTACATCTGTGTCTCTTTTGCTGTCTCGCATATAGGGTCATCGTTACCATCTTTCTAAATTCCATATATATGCGTTAGTATACTGTATTGGTGTTTTACTTTCTGGCTTACTTCACTCTGTATAATAGGCTCCAGTTTCATCCACCTCATTAGAACTGATTCAAATGCATTCTTTTTAATAGCTGATTAATATTCCATTGTGTATATGGACCACAGCTTTCTATCCACTCATCTGCTGATGGACATCTAGGTTGCTTCCATGTCCTGGCTATTGTAAACAGTGCTGCGATGAACATTGGGGTACACGTGTCTTTCAATTCTGGTTTCCTTGGTGTGTATGCCCAGCAGTGGGATTGCTGGGTCATATGGCAGTTCTGTTTCCAGTTTTTTAAGGAATCTCCACACGGTTCTCCATAGTGGCTGTACTCATTTGCATTCCTACCAACAGTGTAAGAGGGTTCCCTTTTCTCCGCATCCTCTCCAGCATTTATTGTTGTAGATTTTTTGATAGCAGCCATTCTGACTAGCATGAGATGGTACCTCATTGTAGTTTTGATTTGCATGGAAATATTTTTTTTTAAAGCAGTTTTCTAAATATCAGTATTTCTTGGTCAAAAAGAAAGCTAGGCATTCAACTACAGGCTCTTTGAAAACTGACAACAGGAGCAATTCCCATCTAACGCATGAGTCCATGTGGTTCTCAGAGAATTCTTCACTCCTGGCAACTCTTATTGCAAAATGAGATGTATGGAAAGTAAAGGAACAAAACATCTAACTTTAGAGACTAAACTGTAAAAGCCAAACAAACCAAAAGAGAGTAGGAGGGAATTAGTAGATAGGAACGTGGAAGTCATCCAAATAGAAAACCACAAACAGAACACGAGGCTCTCAGGACCCCCTCTTCCCTGGGAGGTACCAGAGGCGCAGCCCACTCTGCTGTACTGGCAGCCGCCCCCCAGACTTGGGAGCTCGAGCCCACAGACATGCTGGTTCCGAGTCAGCACTGCAGTTTCCAGACCCTATGGCTACCCCTCCTCAATGCTTCATCCATTCACCTCCCCGCAATGCATCTTTCTTTTAAGATTTTGGTTCCTGGATCAGTGTAACTTCCTATCCCACATCCTACTAACATCCCAGACAATTTGCATTTTCCTGGAGTCGCCCAGTTCTTTGACCCCCTCATTTCTAATGTTTCATCTCAACTGCTTTGGCCACATGCATGCACGCGTGCTAAGTCATTTCAGTTGTGTCCAACTCCTTACGACCCTATGGACTGTAACCTGCCAGGCTCCTCCATCACACTCATGAAATATTATTCTGATTTATTTGTGAAAAGTGATTAACTGACTTTCTTCACTTAACCAACATTCTCTTGGACTTGACCACAACAATGTTGCTGGCTGATGTGCTGCAAACTAAAATTTTAAGTCCTAAAGAGTCAATAGGGTCCTGGAGGAGTCTTCAAACTTTGGAGAGTGTGGGAATAATCTGGGAAAGCTTCATGGAGGAAGAGGCCTGAGGAATGGTTGGTCTGGAGCTTGTCAGCAGAGAAGGAGAGGTGGAGTGAGGTGGCAATGTCCCAGGGAGCCCTGAGAGGAGAAAGAGTGGAGCAAACTTGTCAAGGGGCCAGGATACCATGGTGGTCCCCGTAGGATGGTAGAAGACTTAAGTGTTGGGGGAAAAGCCCGGATGAAGCAACTTCTTTGATACCTTTTGTGATTCCTGGAACTCTAGATGGCAACCGAGGCCAGAAATCCTCCAATCTGGCTATGTACCCTGGATCCTTCCTGCTTCTGCCCTTCTCCAAGCAGCATCCCACCTCCAGTTCTGAAAAAGTAAATTAACAAAGAAAGGGATCAACTCCATAACAGAGAGAGGCACAGTTAGAGGGAAAGGGTCTCAGGAGAGTTAGCCCATCCACACCCTGCTCAGGTAGAAAGAGACCATGGCTATCACTCCTGCCCTTGGGTTCTCAGGGGGTCCTGGGCCTTGTCTACAAGGGACAGAGAAGGAAGCCCTTCCTGAAACTCCATTCAGTCCTCTCCTGTCTTGAGACCCTCCCTGTGCCAGCTTCAGGATAAGAGGCGGCAGTGAGGAAATAGAGAGACACTAGAAGTCAGGGCACCCACTCAGGTCAGCACTCCAGGCTTTTCATAACCTGATTCAATTTCCACCTTTGGGATCATGAAGTGGACATGTCCAGTTATTTCTGGACATTTCAAGGATGTTCCTAGCTCCTGGTCCTTACTTATTCTATCCGCTCTCCCTGAAATGCTCTTTCCTCTTTCTTCTGTTACCAAAACACCACCCATTCTCAAGGTTCTGCATAAAGGCTATCTCCTCTGTGGCTTCCCCAAGTTTCCCAGGCTCAGAGCTAATTATTCTGTCTTGGCGCTCTTGTCTCTCCTCAGTCAGCTCTGTAGTTAGACCGTGTGCGCACGCGCGCACGTGTGTGTATAAGAGACAGAGGGAGAGAGAAAGAGAGATGATCGAGTATTAGGGAAGGTTAAGGGGAAATGGAGACATGAGTTGAAGGGTGTAGGTTTTCTTCAAGTCAGCACTGGCTGAGACTGGGTGTGGCAGCCAGAATAATGCTCCCTTTCTTCCCAGATATCCACATCTTGATCTGGAAACTGTGGGTGTATTACATTACCTGGTAAAGAGTAAGAATTAAGGTTGCAGCTGGAATTCAGTTTGCTAACCAACTGACATTGAGATGGGAGATCATCCCGGATTACCTGGGTGGGTCCAATCATTAGGGTCCTTAAAAATGAAACAAGAAGGCAGAAGGGTCAGAGGAGGAGATGTGAAGCAGAGGTTGGACTGATGTGATTGCTGGCTTTGCTGAAAGAAGGTGGGCCATGAGCCAAGGAATGTGGACAGCCTCTTGAAGTCAGAAAAGACTAGGAAACGGATTCTCTCATAGCCTCCAGAAGGAATACAGCCCTGCTGATGCCTTGAATTGAGCCCTATTTCAGACAGCAGATCTCCAGGACTATAAGATTTGTGTGGTGGTGAGCCACTAAATTTGCAGTGATTTGTTATAGCAGCAATAGGAATGTACACCACACGATGGCAAATATCTTTGGCAGGCCACTGTGTCCAGCTGCCTCTCTCTGGGGAGAATGTCCTTCTAGTGAAAAACTCTAGGTGGTTCTGAGTTTTGAGCTAATCGGGGAGGACACCTCTGTTACAACCCCTCCTGCCACTGAGGTGGGTGGTGGTGAAGATGGTGGGGAAGGGGTACATGTGAACTGGGCTTGAGTGTAGCCTCCATGGATAGGATCAGGGAGGTTGATTAGGGCTCATGCATGAGGACAGAGTACCACCATATGCCTGGTTCCACTTTCCCTGGGTGCCCTTCTTCATGTAGCTCAAAGCCACAGGGTGACCCAGGAAGAAACAGTCCTCCTCTTCAAAGCTCAAACTCCTCATTGCAAATAGAGAGATTGAATCAGATTTCTCTCAGACCACTGGCTGCTCAGAGCCTGGCCTTGACCCTCATTCAGTATCCCCTTCTGGTCCACCCCCTGCTCTGCATTCTCTTGCTGTAGACACACTGCCTTGCAGAGGTCCCTAAACAGGTGTATGCCCTGCAGATAGCTTTCCTCAAGTTACTGGCTCCTCATTTGCCTGGGGAAAATCCCTCTTAGATAATAATCTCCAAAAACTCTGTGTTTTTTTCCGTATTCTCTGGTCCCCAAACCTGATACTTCCGGTGCACAAGTTGCTTCTTGCTGGAGTGAAAGGAAGTGTGAGGGAGACCTTTACTGGTTTCATGGCTGATTTTTCCTGTAAATTGTTGGCCATAGCGCACATACAGCAGCAGAGGGCGCTGTTAGCTAGATTTTCATGTGTGAAATTCAGGGATGCTGAGGATTTTATTTTAATAATTTTGTTATAGGTCTTTAAACTGATGGCAGTTAAACTAGTTTGTGAAACATTTCAAATAAATGTACAAAAATAGAATAATATGGTGAACACGTGTTAGTGAAAGTCGCTCAGTTGTGTCCAACTCTTTGTGACCCCGTGGAGTCCAGGCCAGAATAATGGAATGTGTAGCCTTTCCCTTCTCCCACATTGCAGGCAGATTCTTTACCAGCTGAGCCACAAGGGAAGCCCAAGAATACTAAGGTGGGTAGCCTATCCCTTCTCCAGAGGATCTTCCCCACTCAGGAATAGAACTGGTGTCTCCTGCATTGCAGGTGGATTCTTTACCAACTGAGCTATCAGGGAAGACCCAACAAAGAGTAACAGTACATGAATTCAATAATAATAAAATGCCAAAAATGGTAAAGTATCAATTGAACTTTGACTCTTCTTCCTTTCCATCAGGGACTAGCCAGTTTCATTAATTGCTTATCCCTCTCTTTTAGGATATTAACTTTTTTGTTACATAAAATGTTTCCATTAGTATTCTAAAGTCTGGCTTTACAGATTTTAAATTTTATGTAAGTGGTCTCACACTTTTGTCTCCTTCTGAAACTAGCTTCCTTTTCGGTCTGCGTTATATCTTTGAGACTTAATTCTGGTGATAAGTGTACTCTAGTTCATTTATTTAAACCTCTGTCCTGGATCTTATTGTATGAACATAACCAATTTATTCTTATTCCCCTGTTGATGGATGTTTGGTTTTCCATTTCTTTCTCGTATTAGCCTTCCTACAAGGATATTTTTGTTCCTTTGTGTCGTGTCTTTTTCTGTCCATGGGTTAGAGTTGTCAGTTGTGTGATATAAGCATCTTCAACTTTTACTGTTGTTGTTTAGCTGTTAAGTCATACCCAACTCTTTTGCAACACCATGGACTGTAGCCCGCCAGGCTACAGAGGTCCATGGGATTTCCCAGGCAAGAAATACTGGAGAGGGTTACTTTTCCTTCTCCAGGGGATCTTTTCGACCCAGGGATTGGCCCCACATCTCCTGCATTGTAGGCAAATTCCTTATTGCTGTGTCACCAGGGAAACCTTTATCTTTAATACAGTTTGTCAAACTGTTCTCAAAAATGGTTCAACCAAATGCTCTACACTGGGGATACACATGAAACATTTGTTCCCATTGTTCCAACACTCAGTGTTAGCAGACTCTAAAAATTTTACAAATATAATGGATATGAAATTAGTTTCTACAAATACAAAAATCAAAAAGAGACTAGAATTTGTAAAAAACAACAACAACAACATATAAACATATGTATGCAGATCAGTTTCCAGTTTCTATTTCAATAAATGTTTTATAGTATTTGTATACCGATGTACATGTATATAACATACAAATAAATGAATATACATTTTAAAAAGTAGTTTCTCATTATTTCTTTTCTTTTTTCTTTTTCCAGCTACACCAAGTGGCATATGTGACCAGTTTCCTGATCAGGGATCAACACCCCCTGCTTTGGAAGCACAGAGTCTTAACCACTGGACCACCAGGGAAGACTGTTATTTAAGTTTGTGTTTCTCTATCAGTGAAGATGAAGTTTTTTCGTATGTCTATTGGTTTTAGTGTTGCTTTTGTGAATTTTTTTAAAAAATCAATTTTTTTTTACTGTTGTAAAAACACTTAACACAAGATCTACCCTCTTAACAAGTTTGAAAGTGTCCAAAAAGTATTGTTGACCAAAGGCATAATGTCATAGAGTAAATTCTAGAATTCATCAATTTATATCTACTCTTTTTAGGGCTTCCCAGATGGCACTAGTGGTAATAAAGAACCCATCTGGCAATGAAGGAGATGTTGAGTTGCAGGTTTGATCGCTGGGACTGGAAGATCCCCTGGTGAAAATCATGTCAACCCACTTCAGTATTCTTGCCTGGAGAATCCCACAGACAGAGGAGCCCCGCGGGCAAGCTACAGTCCACATATCTACTACTTATTTACACTTTTTAGGCCTCTGTTCAAAGTTCACACAATAGTGTAAAGCAATTATCTGCCAATTAGAAATAAAATAAAGCAAAGAAAAAAACAAGTTCACTTTCCCAGACTCTCGCAGCTAAAGTTACCACCCCGACTTCCATCAATCTTCATCTATTACCCTGTTTTCATTTCTTTTCTTTTCTAAATTGAATTTAAAATTTTTAAGTTTAAAATTTTTAAAAATTATGTCAGCTTTATTGAAGTATAATTGACAAATGAAAGTTATATATATTGAACTTGTAAAGCAATGTTTTGATACACATATATATTGTGAATGGGCTTCCCAGGTGTCATTGTGCTAAAGAATCTGCCTGCCAATGATGGAGACAGAGGTTCCATTCCTGGGTTGGGAAGATCCCCTGGAGTAGGAAATGGCAACCCACTCCAGTATTCTTGTCTGGAAAATTCCATGGATGGAGAAATCTGACAGGCGATAGTCCATAGGATCTCACAGTCGGACACGACTGAGCACGCACATGTGTAACGGTCACCACAGTCGAGTTAATTAAAGCACATCTATCACCTTATGTAGTTACCCTCACTTATTCTTTATGTGTGTGTGTGGTGAGAACTGCTCTCTTAGCAGAGTTCAAGTTTATAATACAGCACTACTTACTTGGCCATCATGCTGTACATTAGGCCCGCCAGGATTTGTTCATCTTATGAGGGAAAATCTGTGTGCTTTGACCATCATCTCCCCATTTCCCCACCCCCAGCCCCTGACAACCATCATTGTCCTCTTTGCTTTTATGAGTTCACCTTTTTAAGGTTCCACATATGATTGATACCATACAGTATCTGTCTTTCTGTGTCTGGCTTATTTCACGTAGCATAATGTCCTCCAGATTCATCCATGTTGTTTTAAATGGCAAGGTTTTCTTCTTCGTCATGGCTGAAGATGAAGACGTGACAATAATGAAGAAGACAAGCCTCATCACAAGCATTTCTTTTTATCAGGAGGCGTAGGAGATCTTCTCCAAAAACCCTATCTAAGGTTTTTTTTTCAACTGCTGTTGGCCACCCACTCCTAACTGAAGTAAGGAAGTTATCATCTGCCTTTGCATCCTGGATAGGGCCCCATGGGCCGGCAGCAAGGAATATGGGAAGTGGCAGGTGAAGACATGGGTTATCAGCTGAGTCAGGAACTAAGTGTCCACCACATATATCAGTGGAAGGTTGAAGAATCTAATAAAAAATTGTGTTAACCATATAATAAAAAATACACAAAAGAATTCAAATGACCAAGTAACCTTGAGAAATGTTTAACTTTGCTTGTGAGTAAAAAAATGCAAATTAAAACAAAGAAACACTACCTTTTGCTTATCTGACTGGCAAAGGTGGAAAGCAAAAATGAGAATCAGGTATGGAGGGGGTTTGCAGAAATTGGGAACATTTACTCCATGCCAAACAATTGTAATTTTGCCAGTGTGTCTGAAAATTTTTTTTTAAAGATGTGTATTTTTTTATCCCAGCAATTTTACATTTAGGATTTTTTCCTGAGTAAATAGACAAGCAAGATACAATTTATTGCTTCTCTTTGTTGTGGAATATTCCATAAAGGGTACACCCTGCAACTTATACATTTCTCTAGAGATGAACACCCAGTTTGGTTCCAGCTTTTTGCTCTCACAAACATTATTGCTGTAAATAGCCTCAGGCATGTCTGCCTGAATGTGTGTGTGGTTGGACTGTTGAGCCATTGGATACATACATATTTAATATCACCTAGGACTGTCTGATTCCTCCTGGCATGGGAGAACCAGTTTACGCTCCCCACGAACACTTGATGAAAATTCCCTTTATCAACACAGAATATACCAATATTTATTTTTATCTGTTTTTCTAATTTTTTGCCACATTAATGGTGGTAAAGTAGCAGTTAGTTGCTTAATTTGCATATTTCTGATTGTTGATACATTTAGAATATCTTCATATAGTATAGTTCAGCTATTTGCATTTCCTTTTCTGCTTTATATTCTTTGCCTATTTTTTGGTTATTTTTCTTGTTTTACTGATACCATAAAAATCAGCTAGCATTCTTGATTGGTTTGTATGTGTTGGGAAAATATTTTTCTAAATAATTTAATCCTCACACTAACCTTATGAGGTAAGTACTCTTATTATCTTCATATTACTGGTGAAG
The DNA here is from genome assembly GCF_019923935.1 of Bubalus bubalis. Taxonomy (NCBI): domain Eukaryota; kingdom Metazoa; phylum Chordata; class Mammalia; order Artiodactyla; family Bovidae; genus Bubalus; species Bubalus bubalis. The sequence continues at coordinate 94,881,772 of NC_059160.1, forward strand.
AAAGTGAGACCAGCAGGTTAAATAAGATTATGTGTTTAGTAACTTGTGTAAAAATTATAATTTCTTTCTGCCCCTTTGAGGTGTGACACTCCTTGCCAGGTTTACAATCTGTGCCTGTCTTTCTCAAAGACCTGGGAGCCACCCCTCTGAAGTGCAGTCATTAAGATAGCACTGGGCCTTCTCTGGCGGTCCAGTGGGTAAGACCCCCGCCAACGTGGGGGTGTGGTAGTGGTGGTGGTGTGGGTTCCATCCCACATGCTGCGTGGCACAGCCAAAAAACCTTTTTTTTAAAAAAACAAGGAAGATAGATCCATCTCGCCTGTCTCTAGGAGGGTGAGAGTCTCACCTTGGTGAGAATCTTCTCCAAGTCATGAAACTACCTCTTGTCATGAAGGTATGAGAATGCTTACTTTTCCTTTGGGTACAATCAATTAGCAAACACTCTCTCACTCCAGCTCTTAAAAACTCGCCAGCCTTTTGTCTTAGTAGATTTGAGCTCAGACTGAGTTCTGGCCTCTCTCCTCTATTGCAATAGCCTAGAATGAAGTCCTTCTTGCCTATTTAACTTTGCCCAGTGTGATTTTTTTCAATTGCTTACTTTTTAAAAGAAAAATGACAGGTATATAAAAATTGTACAGTAGTCCATTTGTGTGCAGCTTAGCGTACATGTAAGTGAACATGTGCATAAAGACAAATATGAAATATGGTTATATAAATAAACATAATGGCAATCTTGAAGTGGTGGAATTGGATTTCTTCCCTACTCTTGCTTACACTGCTTGGAATTTTCAAATGAACATCCATTATTTATGTTGCCTTGAAAATGGGTCAAATAAATAATACTGTTGTTTTATAGGTCCAGGTTCTAACTAATTAAGAGAGACAGAACAAGGTTAGATGTATGGAGAGAAAATTATTACCTTTGCTATTGATAAAACTGATATGGGATAAGTGACATTATATAGGCATATTTTCATCACCAGGATTAGACAGATTTATACCCAGTCCCAGGCAGCACTGAACACTCATGGTTCTCCTGTTTGGGCAATATCTCCACAAAATTTGGGACACGAAGGGGCAGAGTTTATTGTGTATTGAGAGAAAGGATTTAGTTTCAGCATCCATGTTATACTTGTCAAAGTCACCAAGCCCAGGGGAGTGAGGGAGAGTGCTGTGAGAGGCCAAGGGTACCAAACGAGCAGAATTTTATCCGACCAAGCAGAAAGAACAAAATCAGAAAAGAAGCAATCCTCCATGTGCTAGGAGTTTCCAGTATCCATTCCTTTCTTCTTTATCAGTATCAGAACTCCTAAATTTAGCTGAGTCCATGACCACCCAGAAGAAAAACGACATTTCTCAACCTCTCATGCAGACACGTATGACCATGTGGTTAACAGGGTCCATGCAAGGTAAGCCGAGAACGTATCATGCAACTTACAAAAAGTTTCCTTAAAAGAGAGGGCATGCCTTTCTTCTCTCTTTTCTTTCCTTCCTGTTGCTTGTTATGTGGGCCTGATAACTGAGGGTGTTATAGCCATCTTGGACCATGAGGTGAAGAACGCATGGCGACAATTATAGAGCAACGAGATTGAAGAAGCCTGGATCCCTTATGATCATGGACTGGTCATGGCAACTGCAGTCTTTCTGAGAGAGAGAGAGAGGAATCGAGGAAAAGAGAGGAGAGAGGCAAGTTGAGCATGTTTAAGCCACTGCTTCTTTGTTTATGTCTTTATCTGTTTATTTCCTGCTAGACCCAATCCTCACTAATTTATACTATGGAACTAGGAAATGGGAAGATGCATCAGACAGAAAGTAAACACATGACATTGGCTTGGGAACTGACTAGCGGACAGCAAGGATCCAGCATTTGCAGGGTGAAAGCGAGATGACTTCTTTCATTCAGTGGTAACACATTTGAAAGCAGGAAACTGCCAGAGTTGGAAAGCTAACTGCCTGCCAGCTGAGGGTGTGTGCTCTTAGTGGAGATGACGGGAAATTGCAGTATTAGTGCAGGTTGGCTGCTTCCTGCCGCTTTCATCTAAGTTCTGGGAGAGAGAGAGGAATTCAGGCTAGAGCTTGTCCGTCTGCAAGCAGAGATAGGAGGAAGTACAGCGCTCTGGGAGATGCTCTCTGCCCGAGGCCTCTAATTTAAATTGACTGAAAAGTCTGGAATTTGGAGTCTTGACATTTGGAAAAGATAATCACTATAATATCCAGAAATGAAGCAGTTATATCAGTGGCTGTGAAGGAACAGCCGAAACAGTAGATAAACTGTGGCTCCAAGCCTTTTATAGCATCCTCTAGGAAGAGTTTTCTGTCAGACAGTGGGATCTGTCTGCAATAGCAAAGGATGCTGCCTTTGTGAGATAATTATTTTTTTTGTTCTGAGCAGTTCTAGATAGCTGCCATTAACTTGATGGAGAGGACAGAGGCCAGCTGGTACAAACCAGAGTCTTCAGATTTAAAAACCCTTCAATTGTGGGTTATTTGCATGAGGGATATGTGGAATTTACTGGATACAAATAGATCAGATTTCTACTAAGTTTTTAAGGAATTACATGGACGGTGGAGCCTGGTAGGGTGCAGTCCATGGAGTCGCTAGGAGTCGGACACAACTGAGAGACTTCACCTTCGTTTTTCACTTTCATGCATCGGAGAAGGAAATGGCAACCCACTCCAGTGTTCTTTCCTGGAGAATCCCAGGGATGGAGGAGCCTGGTGGGCTGCCGTCTATGGGGTCACACAGAGTCGGACATGACTGAAGTGACTTAGCAGCAGCAGCAGCAGTGATAAAGAAACCATGAGCCTGACTGTAAAAGCCCACGATTTTTCCACCTGTGAAACCTACAAACAGTGGAAAGTTGAAACGTGGCTCCTAAGAAGGCCATCCTTTCTAAAGTTTCTAGAGTTGGTTTTGGCTACAGAAGACGATGAGTGAGGAAGGACAGACTGGAGAGGGCAAGGAAAAGGTGTTTACTCCCCTAGACTAGAACCAGGGAAGCTGGTCAGAATAAGGACTTGGTCTATTATCAAAGAACAACGGGATTCATTGTTATGGGCTAATGACTGCTGTGTAGTTTCCCTGCTCCTCTTCACCAAATTGTAGATTTAATCTGCGTCTTACTCCTTCATTGCATCTTGGGTGTGTTCCAAGTAGATGAGATCTTGTAGCTTATAGGTCACCAGCTCATAAAGAACAATATCTAGGCCCGACGGAGAAAGAGTTCATCACCTAGAGACTTTGATCCCTGACTCTGATCTGGAGGCTGTGCCTGGCTGTGTCCAGAGACTTTGTCCTTTTTTGAGGAGTGTGTGTGTGTGGGTCCTTTAGGGACAGGGAGGATGTACATAGATAGATGGTGGGTGGCCAAAAAGATAGATGGGGGTAAAGACTGCAAGTTAGTCCCTAATGTCCATTCTTCCTTGCTTCCTCAGTCACAGAAACTTCATCTGGAGACTTGGCTGCTGGACCTATAGATGACTTTCCAACTGCCACTGAAGCTGTTATGGCCACGGGGCTGTGTTCTGGCCAGGAGAGCATGTACAATGAAAGAGGCTGGTGCACCTGCCTGAGCATCATCCTTAGAGGGAAGAATGCGTACGCCCTTCTTTGTTTTTCCTTCTTATTGGCCAGGATGAAAGCAGGAGAGCTGGAAGTGGAAGAGGTATCTTCAACCAGAAGGCAACGTAGAATCCAATTCTTGGGATGGTAAAGTAACAGGGTAGAAGGCAACTGGGTTACTGGTAACTGTGGAGCCAAGGACAGTCATAGTTCGCCTATGCTTATGTGGAAGAAAAAAATATATATTTTTGGATCTAACCTTGACATTCCCCCAAATTTATACAATCATAAAAATCTACTGCAGCATTTACTTTTATTTTAAAATTTTAATTTATTTTGCATTTTATTGGAGTATAACTGGTTTACAATGTTGTGTTAATTTCAGATGTACAGCAAAGGGATTGAATTACATATATACATACATCTATCTTTTTTCACTGAAGAATTGATGCTTTTGAACTGTGGTGTTGGAGAAGACTCTTGAGAGTCCCTTGGACTGCAAGGAGATCCAACCAGTCCATTCTAAAGGAGATCAGTCCTGGGTGTTCATTGGAAGGACTGATGCTAAAGCTGAAACTCCAATACTTTGGCCACCTCATGTGAAGAGTTGACTCATCAGAAAAGACCCTGATGCTGGAGGGATTGGGGGCAGGAGAAGGGGATGATAGAGGATGAGATGACTGGATGGCATCACCAACTTGATGCACATGAGTTTGGGTGAACTCCAAAAGTTAGTGATGATCAGGGAGGCCTGGCATGCTGCGATTCATGGGGTAACAAAGAGTCAGACACGACTGAGAGACTGAACTGAACTGATCTTTTTTCAAATTCTTTTCCCACTTAGGTTATTACAGAATATTGAGTAACAAACAACAATAACTTTCAAAAGAATCCAGCTGAAGAGAAGGTGGTATAGAGAGGTGAAAGTCAGATTTCTGAATAATGGTTTGTCTTCAGTTTGACTATCAAGAGGCCTAACAAACAAACCAACCTGTGTTTTTCCCCCTCAGAAATCATCTTATTTGAGTAAAAGCACTTGATATATTGCTTGGGATTTGGGGGTGGAGCTGCTTTGCAACTTGACTGGCAATTACACAGCAGGCCGGTGTGACCGATACTATCTTGATTTGTCTCCAACGATGTACATTTTCTCTAGCATATGATACCTGTCATAAGCAAGCCTTTTTTTTCCTTCAACATCAGGCATCCATTGCATTTATAAGCAGGCAAAAGAGGTTAACTGTTTTCTGGCAGTACATAAATAATGTAAATGCTACATAAATGCCACAGAAAGGTCAAGTATGTTGAACAAGTTGCAGTTATTAGCTCAGTTATGACACTATGTAACAACAGATATAATAATAACAATTTTGATTATAGATGTGTCTAAATTCTACATATATTAAACTCCTCTATATACAATGCATTATTCAAATGGAATTATTATATCACATTGAAAAGTCTAATACTAAAAAGTACTATTTGAAGTATGGGAAATATCATAAGCATTTCACATATATATGAAAATAAAACCCTTTTGCTTTAAATTAAATCTGCCTCCTATGGGTGGGTATTTGGACTTCCCTGGTGGCTTGGCAGTTAAGAATCTGCCTGCCAATGCAGGAGATGCAGGAGACTCTGGTTTGATCCCTGGATCGGGAAGAGCCCTTGGAGTAGGATATGGCAACCCACTCCAGCGTTCTTGACTGGGAAATCCCATGGACAGAGGAGCCTGGCGGGCTACAGTCCATGGGGTCGCAAAGAGTTGGGCATGACTGAGACTAAACTCCACACCACATGTGTGGTATTTAAAGAGGTTGAAAGTTGAGCGCCTCAGATGCAAGCCCTGATGGGGGAGAACCCAGAGCCCTCTCACACACAGGGGACTCAGAGGAAGGCCCAGAGCTTGTGGGATGCAGCTGGGAGGAAGCTCTCTGGTTCTATGCTCTCATTTAACACAAGAGGTGACTGCAGACTGAAGGGGAAGTTATGCTTTTTGGATTATACTCTGTGCTTTCTTCTTCCTCCACTAGGCGTGAGAATCCTTACTGTGACTGGCAAGTCTCAGGATTAGTGTTATGGCAGAATGTGCCCTTTGTATTACTCTTCACTGAGTTTGGTGGATTTACTAGAGAGAGCCTGTGAATGGAAGAGATGGAAAAGGAGAGGAGAGGTAATGAGGGGAGAGAAGATGCTAGGGTTACCCTTTACTGAGAGTAATCTGATAAGACAATTCCTTTCTTCCTTCTTTCCTTCCTTCCATCAAACCATACCTTGAAAAATGTTATACAGGACTTCCCTGGTGGCTCAGTAGATAGAACTCTGTCTGCCAATGCAAGGGACACAGGTTCGATCCCATGTCCGAGAAGATTCTGAATGCCACGGGGCAACTAAGCCTGTGTGTCACAACTACTGAGCCCACACACCTAGAACCTGTGCTCTGCAACAAGAGAAGCCACCCCAATGAGAAGCCCACACACCGCCATGAAGAGTAGCTCCTGCTTACTGTAACTAGAGAAAGCTCGTGCCTAGCTGAAGATCCAGTCTGGCCAAATAAACAGACAAAGTTAAACAAACAAGAAACATGACTGTTACACAAAACAGTATGAGAATATGTAAAGGATTTACTTAATTCATCCATGAGGGAAACAGCAAGATAGGAGGGACTAGTGTATTTGTTAAATTAAAGAAATGAAATGGAAGAATAAGATTGCAAAATTAGATACAAAACTAGTTAACGTCCAGGATTAGACCTTTGGGATTATCTTTTCTACGGGACAGAAAATCATTTACAATTCACTATCTTCTCCAAACACAGAGTCTGGGCCTTACTCAATAATAAACAGTAAGTCATATGACTGTATTTCCCAGATAATTGGATGATCCTTAAGTGGGCTTGTTAGACAGTGTCTTGGGTGAACTTGAAAGGGTACTCAGTGATTTTTTTTTTTTTGGTCTTTCCAAATTTTGTATACTTTTTCTTAATTCTTCCTTTCTAATTTCCAAACATCTTTAATTTCTTCTTTACCTGTGGTCCTTTATAAAACCATTAGGAACCCTGTTCTGTGCTCTGGGGTCCAATGATGAAAAAGACTTGTACAGAGTTCTAACATTTCTTTCTCCGGGTGCTCTCTTCACTGGGACGATGACAGGTCTACATCCCACCCGATCTGCTGTCAGAAGTGAGGACAGTCTATATAGTCTGCCTGATTCTCAGTGTAGCCTTCACCTTTCATCTGATACAGACACCCTGACAGCTCTTGGTAAGCCTAGGGTGGGCTGTCACCTGATGGACGGTTCTGTGAAGAGGGAGCAGGCATGTTATCTGCTGCTCATGAAACTGACCCACAACAAGCAAGTGGGGTTCATGGGTTTCATGTCAATGTATCCAGCCATTTACCATGTTATTCACCACCACCCCCACATTTGTGAGGCATTTCAAAATCCAGATACCCAGTATGATGTTCATCATTCACTCTTCTGTCCTTTACCATTCCCACCTCCTTAGAGTCAATCCTGGCTCTTTTAAGAGCAAATAATAGCTGTTATTCCATTTTGTTTGAACATAATTACATGCCAAAGAAATTCTAAAGTATCTCCTATGACAGACAGAAAAACAGTGAAAGTGGCTCATTATTTCCCTGTTTTCAGCCAATAATTATGTTAACTACAGTGTGCTTTATTACTTTCAGAATAAACAACAGAAGGGCATGAACCAAGCCGGATGGTTCCAGTTGCACGAGTTTCCTTGTAGTTTTACAGTTTATAAATATTTCTTCAACCAACTTCTTCACCAACAGTCATGTGAGACCCAGATCTCTCTCCGGAGGCAAGTGAAGGAGAATAAGATGAAGTTACCATGGATCCACCTTGCTGTGAAGATGTCTGATACATGAGACACTGGAGCAGAATTCTGAGTTGCACCAGTAAAATGTAATTCAGTGGCAAACTTTCTAGAAAGAACTTCATACCTCGGATTGAGAAGAATCTCAAAAATCTTTTAACAACTGCAGATGGTCATCAGTCCATAGTAATAATTTCAACAAGTTTTTGTTAAAAATTTTTAGCTTTGACAGGCTCAAAACCATAAGGCAGTATCTTTTAAAATTATTCTTGGAATAATTAAGCTTGAAGTTTGGTGAGTGAGAAAACCATGTGTTTTTCTAATACCTCAGAAAGTATTCCTATATCATTTTCCTGTTTTAGTCATACCCCTTGTATTCTTCATTATGCCTTGATTGGTGCTAGAAAAACCTGGTTCATGTGTGAATGCAGATATGTCTGATAGATTCTTAAAGCTGGGCTTACATGATTTTGGTATTTTTCTCTCGCATGATGTTTTGAGGTGGAGAAGTTGACATTTTGCTCTTAAATTCATCCTTCTATGATGTGAAGAATTTCCAAATAAGATTTTTTCATAAAAGATTCATGGTTAGCTTCAATTAAAAGTATGATTCCTCAAGGCTATTTTTTTAATGTCATTTATGTTGGTATATCAAACAGTTCTACTAGTGGAAATATTGATGAGTCTTTCTCTTATATCATCTTATATGTAGTTTGGCGCAAACTGATATTATATTCTAAGATCAACTAGTCAAAGCCAGATGAATATATACTCTTCATATCTATATTAAGTAATAATTAATTATTTAACTACTTAAAAGTCCTTAGGGATTATTTTTATACATAAAATGAATGGATTTTTACAATTGTTGCTAATCCTTGCTGTGTCAGAGGTCTCTAAGTCCACCCTCCGGTTCAATGACTCATTAGAAGGACTCATAGAACTCAAAAAAGGGGTTGTACTTATGGTTACAGTTTATTGTAGCAATGGTATACAGAAAGGAAAATGGTGCACAAGATGGAGTCCAGGAGAGATCAGGCATGAGCTTCAAGTTATCTTCTGCCCGTGCAGTCACATGGACAGTGCTTACTTCTCCCATGTGACAACATGAATGAGCTACTGCCAAGCAGGGAAGCTCACCTGAGCCTTGATGTCTGGGGTTTTTACTGGAGGTCAGTCATGTAGGCATGGAGCACCTGTGTGACTGATCTTAGCTACTTAGTCTCTAGCTTCTGCAGAGGTCAAACAGATGCACTGTGGCCCAGGGCCCCAAGTGATCAGAGACAGGTACTTCCCACAAATCAGATTGTCGATGTAGGCTATTTGGCATGGCCCATGTTCCAGGTAGTCAAAGACACTCTTAGCAGTCAGGCTATTCCAACGGCTTAGAGGTTGTCACCCCAAAGGTAGTAAGGACCAGTCCTTTCTTTGAGATGTAAAGGGTTTGAACACCCAGGCTGCTGAGTTTACCTTTTATTGCACACTTGCAGAATTTGTCTTCTAACAGAATGCTTATGTGAAAGTTAGCAGCGCATCTGAATGACACAGCTTGTTTGTGTTGCTATGAAGGTACCTATGAGATAAGATAGTCATTGGTCATCAGGGGCCCAGTAATGTCAGAAACTGAGGTAAGTATTTAGCTAAAAACTGAGGCTGAAGACAAAGTTAAAAAGTAGATTCAAAGACAAAGGAAGAGTCCTTAGTTTTTACAGATTTCATAGTTTGCATCTTCCTCCTGCTCTTCATTCCCAGTGTCAAGCCCTAAGGAGTTGCTTGGTTAAGTCCTAAAGGCCTGTGTCAAATATTTAACAAACACATACACCTTTGCACTAACCTAAACAGCATATTAAAAAGCAGAGACATTACTTTGTCGACAAAGGTCCGTCTAGTCAAAGCTATGGTTTTTCCAGTGGTCATGTGTGGATGTGTGAGGTGGACCATAAAGAAGGCTGAGCACCGAAGAACTGATGCTTTTAAACTGTGGTGTTGAAGAACACTCCTGAGAGTCCCTTGAACTGCAAGGAGATCCAACAGTCAATCCTTAAGGAAATCAGTCCTGAATATTCATTGGAAGGACTGACACTGAAGCTGAACTCCAATACTTTGGCCACCTGATGTGAAGAAGTGACTCATTGGAAAAGACCGTGGTGCTGGGAAAGACTGAAGGCAGGAGGAGAAGGGGATGACAGAGGATGAGATGGTTGGATGGTATCACCGACTCGATGGATGTGCGTTTGAGCAAGCTCTGTGAGTTGGTGATGGACAGGGAAGCCTGGTGTGCTGCAGTCCATGGGGTCACAAAGACTCAGACATGACTGAGCAACTGAAATGAAATGACTGATACCTTTGCACATAAACTAGACATCTCTCTTCTGAGCACCTGTTGTGTACGTCATGTGCATACCTCTCCTGGAATATTTAAAGTCCACTTCTCTGTCTCATAGATGGGTTAGCCTTCTTGGAATAGTAAAATAATGAGGTATTATTAAGATGCTATTATGCTAGGAGGACCAGAAAACCCGAATTCTGTTACTCCAGTCACATCTCCAGTCCTTAGAGATCCTAAGAGGTTATATATACACAAGAGAAGAAAACCAAAAGTAAAAGCCAAAAGAATAAAGTCAAAATCAAAACCCAAATCAAAGCAATTCTTTATGATTAACCAGGGCTACTGGCATCCAGCTGTAGTGCAGAACTCCAATAAGTTGGGGAGGATCTCTTGGAGAACTCTTTCTCCATAGTTCATTCATTCAACAAACTTTTATTGAGTGCTGACTATGTATCAAAAACTTTTAATATTACTCAGCTGTAAAAAAGAATGAAATAGTGCCATTTTCAGCAACGTGGATGGATGTAGAAATTATCATACCAAAGTAAGCCAATCATAGACAAATAACATATGATATCACATATATGTGGAATCTAAAGAAATGATATAAATGAGCCTGTTTATAAAACAGAAACAGATCTACAAACATAGAAAACAAACTTACTGTTACCAAAGGGGAAAGGCAGGGGCAGGGGTGGGTGGGAGGGATAAATTAGGAGTTTGGGATTAACATTTACACACTACTATAATTAAAATGCTGAAGCTCCAATACTGTGGTCGCCTGATGCAAAGAGCCAACTCATTGGAGAAGACCCTGAGGCTGGGAAAGATTGAAAACTGGAGAAGGGGGTGACAGAGGATAAGATGGTTGGATGGCATCACCAACTCAATGGACATGAGTTTGAGCAAACTCCAGGAGACAGTGAAGAACAGGAAAGCCTGGCATGCTGCATTCCATAGGGTTGTAAAGAGTTGGACACGACTTTGCGACTGAACAACAACAACATATATAAAATAGATAACCAAAAAAGATCTACTGTACATCACAGGTAACTACACTCGGTATTTTGCAATAACCTATAATGGAAAAGAATCTGAAAAAGAATATATACATTATATGTAAAAGAATATATATGTAAAACAGAATTAGTTTCTGGTATACCTGAAACTAATATAACATTGTAAATCAACTACACTTCCATAGAAAAATTTTAAAAAGTGAAACTTGTTCTATATGATGGAGATATAGGAGGCGTCATCATACACAACAGCCAGATAAGTAAGGAGATTGATTCTATTCAGACTATTGCAAAGAGCATGGCCAGATGAAAAAGAATTTCTCAGCAGGGTGGTTTTGCCTTAGCTGTTATCAGGAGGGGAGAGCAAGTTGCAGGTGGGGTTATTCAGAGTTGAAGTAGTTGTAGAGGGAAGGGGAGCCCTGTTGGTCATCTGAACAGGAAATGTTTTCCTCGCTGGTTAGTTTTAAGGGACACATGCTTCTAATCTTATCTAATCAATTAGGAGGCAGGGAGGAGAGGTTGGTAGTTTTGAGACTGGGTTTGTCAGCAGGTTTGGGCAAAAGGGGGAAAGATCTGTGTTTGGCTTTGTTGGAGTGAACAAAAAAAAGTCCCTGCCCTCACAGAGGTTACCTCTAGTGGAAGAAGATGGACAATCAAACAAGTAAATATATCATGGGTCAGGTGGTTTAGTGCTTTGAAGAAAGGCAGCATCAAATGGAATGTGACATTTTTCATTATGATGGTGTCACTAGGGAGGAATTCTCTGGGGAGATGATCTGAAGGAAATGAAGGAAGAGCCTGGTGGATATCTGGGGAGGAGCGATCCAGTCCTGGGCAAGCATGTCTCTCTTGTGAGCGACAGCAAGGAGGCCACTGAGGCTAGGCATAGATGAGAAAGGGCCAGAGACTGGATAAGATCAGAAGAGGGGGACTTCCCTGGTGGTCCAGTGGTTAAGAATCCACCTGCCATGCAGGGGACAAGAGTTCGATCCCTGGTCTGGGAAGATCCCACATGCTTCAGGACAACTAAGCCCGTGCACCACAACTACTAAGCCTGTGAGCCTAGAGCCTGTGCTCTGCAACAAAAGAAGCCGCTGCAATGAGGAGCCTGTGCACCGCACCTAGAGAAAGCCCATGCATGCAGCAAAGACCCAGTGCAGCCAAAAATAAATAAAATTAATAAAAATGATAAAAAGGCAGAGGAGGGCTGGAGGCTACATCACGTGCAGCATGTGAGAAATGAGAAGCAGGCTTTTAAACTGGGTTTTCCATAAGCCCGAAGTCATGCATGAAGGATTCTGATGATGCAAAACCACACCCAAGATAACCAATAGAAATGGAACAAGTGGCTCTTAACAGGAGTGGTGCATAATGCTCAGTCGCTTCAGTTGTGTCCAACTCTTTGTGACCCTAGGGACTGTGGCCCTCCAGGTTCCTCTGTCCATGGGATTCTCCAGGCAAGAATACTGGAGTGGGCTGCCATGCCCTTCTCTATGGGATCTTCCCAACCCAGGGATCGAACACACATCCCCGCAGCTCCTGCACTGCAAGAAGATTCTATACTGCTGAGCCACCAGGGAAACCCACTTAACAGGAGAGGCCTATTTATATCCGAATTTTCTGACTCTTAGATACTGGATCCAGTTAGAAATCTGACCAATCATAACCATACTCCTCTTTTCTGGGTAAGAGTGAACAGGCAGATGGAGACTGTTCACATCTATATCTTTTCTTTTGAGTTTAATGAACCTAGGGTTGGACAAGGAAATGGCAACCCACTCCAGTGTTCTTGCCTGGAGAATCCCAGGGACCGGGGAGCCTGGTGGGCTGCCGTCTATGGGGTCACACAGAGTCGGACACAACTGAAGTGACTTAGCATAGCACAGAACCTAGGGTAAGCTCCTTGGAAAAGTAATAGTTAACATTTTATTGATCAGATACTATGTGCCAGGCACTGTTTGAGACAATTTACATTTATAAATTAGCTTTTCTCAGGTGCTATTATTAATCTCATTCTTTAGATGTGGAAATGGGAATCAAGAGAAATCAAATAACTTCCCCAGTATCTTCCAGTGCCCAAGTTGGGATTCAAATGCTGGCAGCCTGGTTTTAGAGCCTGAAGACTCTGCTACAGCTGTGTGCATGTGCTAAGTTGCTTCAGTCGTGTCCGACTCTTTGCCACCCCATGAACTTCAGCCCACCAGGTTCCTCTGTCCATGGGATTCTCCAGGCAAGAAACTGGAGTGGGTTTCCATGCCCTCCTCCAGGGTATCTTCCCAATCCAGGGATCAAACTTGTGTGTCTTACATCTCTGCATTTAATGCTATGGAAAATCAATGATATATCACTTACATACCCAACTAAGACCAAAACAATTGAGCATATAGCTTCTTTGACATTACCAGAGGAGCTCATGAACTATGTAGAACTTAATTCAGTTAGTTTTCAATAAGCATTTGCCTCTGCTTTTTCCCTCTTCCTGTTTTTAACCCTTAGATACAGATGGTAAAGAATCTGCCTGTAATGAGGGAGGCCTGGGTTCAATCCCTGGGTGGGGAAGATCCCCTGAAGGGAATGGCAACCCAATCCAGAATTCTTGCCTGGAGAATCCCATGGACAGAGGAGCCTGGCAGACTACAGTCCATGGGGTGGCAAAGAGTCGGACACGACTGAACAACTAAAACTTGTTCGCTTCGCTTCACGGTGTATAAATTTGGTCACCATGTAGTTTTTTAAATGAGCACCAGAGGGCAGTAAACCCAAATTTTAAACAATGCCTGTAATTAAAAAACAACAAAAAAAGAAATTATCCTGTATTGAACAATGTTGGTTTCCTTCCATTTTCATTTCTCCGTACAGAAATAACGTCTTTGAATTGAATATTCTGCTCTTTGATCCCACAGAGAACTTGACTGTCAAGAATATTTCCTTCTCTTTCTCAGTTACAGTCACTTGAATCTTTCCCTGGGGGCCTGGGTGGAGCCTGGTAGCTTCCCCTGGAGCTACGCAGGGACTGGGCTTCTACTGATTGTGTTTTCATTTTCAGCATCTATGTCAAAAGCTTATTAGTGGAAAAGAGCCAACTACTGGGAGAATAAAGTGTTTCACTTTTCAAAGAATTGGAACTGAGGCACTGATACTGGTATCTTGCTTCGGCAGGAATTTTCTGAGACCTCCTTCTTTACCCTTAGATGAAACCTAAGTGAAGTGAAGTCGCTCAGTCGTGTCCAACTCTTTGTGACCCCATGGACTGTAGCCTACCAGGCTCCTCCGTCCATGGAATCTTCCAGGCAAGAGTACTGGAGTGGGTTGCCATTTCCTTCTCCAGGGGACCTTCCCAACCCAGGGATCGAACCCGGGTCTCCCACACTGCAGGCAGACGCTTTACCATCTGAGCCACCAGGGAAGCCCCTGGTGATGAAACCTAACATTCTGGCTTTTCTCCTTTCCCTGGGCTCCAGGACTCCAGGCATCTGGCTGCTGAGATTGGCCTGTGGACACTCACAGTGCCAGCAGCCTGTCCTGCTCATTCTGTTTCTCCATTTCCTGAAGGAGCTGGATGATATTTAAGCTTGTCCTATCCTTTACTGGCAGATGCCATAACTTCCAAGTTCTTTTTTTTCTAATGCTAGAGAAACTCAAGAACATTCTGCCTGGATCAAGCCACCTTTCTTCTGAGCAGAGGTCCTTAGGGAGAGAATCTACAAAGGAATCAAGAAAAGCAAAAGCAATAAGGTTTGGTATGTGGTTAAGGTGTCCCTGGTGGCTCAGAGGTAAAGAATGCGCCTGCAATGCAGGAGACCTGAGTTCCATCCCTGCGTCGGGAAGATCTCCTGGAGAAGGGAATGGCAACCCACTCCAGTATTGTTGCCTGGAGAATTCCATGGACAGAGGAGCCTGGTGGGCTATAGTCCATGGGTCCGCAAAGAGTTAGACATGGCAGAGCGACTAGCATCTTCACTTTCTGTTTCACACCTCTTTCCCCAGCTTTCTTGGCTTCCCTGAGACTTGGCTCTCCCCTGGTGATGCTTCGGCTCCTGGCTTCCACAGGTGGAGACTGTTCGTGATCTTGTACTTCATGTTCAGAGCCAGCAACTTCATTTACCTGCACCAGCTGGCACCATCCTCGTTTCCAGACCTTCCTGCCACACACTGAGGACTTCAGTACTTGCTCAGTCATCCTTTATATTTTAATCCCTGACAGCAACACCCAATGTTTCCACCCAATGTTTGTCCTTTTAACTACCTCACTCTGGAAGGGCCTGAAACATATATCTTTCTTACTCTTTGTTGTACATTTTAAAAACCTGCTTCTTAGTAGCCAGTTATTAAGCAGTTACTGAATTAGACTGACCAATCACTATCTTGCACTTGTTTCCTAAATTAGAGGTATCTAGTAAATTGGATTTTGTGTACACTAAATCGATTCAGTCATGTCTGAGTCTTTGCAACCCTACAGACTATAGCCCGCCAGGCTCCTCTGTCTATGGGATTCTCCAGGCAAGAATACTGGAGTGGGTTGCCATGCCCTCTTTCAGGGGATCTTCCCTACCTGAGAATTGGACCCATGACTCTTGTGGCTTCTGCATTGCAGGCAGATTCTTTTACCCAGGAGCCACCGGGGAAGCCCTGTAAATTGGGTTAGGCTAATAATATAAAGAAGGGTAGTACTAAACAATGTCCTAACCATCTGACAGTTGCACTTATCTCCCATGCTAGGAAGAGCATGCTTAAAATCTTGCATGCTAGGCTTCAGCATTATTCGAACCAAGAACTTCCAGGTGTTCAAGCTGGGTTTAGAAAGGCAGAGGAACCAGAGATCAAATTGCCAACTTTTGCTGGATCATAGAGAAAGCAAGGGAATTCCAGAAAAACATCTACCTCTGTTTCATCAACTACACTAAAGCCTTTGACTATGTGGGTCATAACAAACTGTGAAAAGCTCTTAAAGAGAGGGAATACCAGACCATCTTACCTGTCTCCTGAGAAACCTGTATAAGTGTCAGGAAGCAACAGTCAGAATCCTGAATGGAACAACTGCCTGGTTCAAGATTGAGAAGGGAGTAAGATAGGTGTCTGCTGTCACCCTGTTTATTTAATCTGTATACTGAGCATATCATGAGAAATGCCAGGCTGGATGAGTTACAAGCTGGAGTCAAGATAGGCGGGAGAAACATCTACAACCTCAGATGTGTGGATGATAACATTCTAATGGTAGAAAGTGAAGAGGAACTAAAGATCCTCTTGATGAGGGTGAAGGAGGACAGTGAAAGAGCTGGCTTAAAACTAAGTATTAAAAAAACTAAGATCATGGCATCCGGCCCCAGTACTTCATGGCAAATGGAAAGAGAAAAGGTGGAAGTAGTGGCAGACTTCCTCTTCTTGGGCTCTAAAATCACTGTGGGTGGTGACTGCAGCCATGAAGTCAGAAGATGATTCCTTCTCAGCAGGAAAGCTATGACAAACCTAGCCAGTGTGTTGAAAAGCAGAGACCTTACTCTGCCGACAAACATCCATATAGTCAAGGCTATGGTCTTCCCAGTTGTCACATACAGTTGTGAAAGCTGGATTGTAAAGAAGGCAGAGCGCCAAAGAATTGATGCCTTTGAACTGTGATGCTGGGGAAGACTCCTGAAAGTCCTTTGGACAGCAAGGAGATCAAACTAGTTAATCTTAAAGGAAATCAACCCTGAATACTCATTGGAAGGGACTGATGCTGAGGCTGAAGCTGAAGCTCCAGTATTCTGGTCACCTGCTGACTCACTGGAAAAGTCACTGATGCTGGGAAAGATTGAGGGCAGAAGGAGAAGAGGGTGTCAGAGGATGAGATGGCTGGATGGCGTAACTGATGCAATGGACATGAACTTGGGCAAACTCTGGGAGATGGTGAGGGACAGGGAGGACTGGTGTGCTGAAGCCCATGGGTTTGCAAAGAATCAGACACAACTGGGTGACTGAACAACAAGAACAACAACAATCTCAAAACTAGATGACCATACCTTAGAGGTATACAGTTACGGATAGCTTCAAGAGAGTAAATGTCCAGATTCTTAATTTTCACACATTCTTCCCTAAAATGTATTTGCCAGACAACTGACATGTCATCAAGGACTCACGGTGGCTTCCCTTTCCCGCCTCCTCTTCCACAATTTTCCTTTTCCTACTTTAAAAAGAAAAGCATATTTCTCATCCATGCAAAACATATGCATCAATCTGATGTGTAGAATTCTAGGGCATTAAACAGTTAAGTAATATATATTTAATATTAAATATTTGAAATATGGTACCAGCGCTGAGAAAATGAATGACTCTAATAATAGCCAGTCATTTTGCAAATCAAGTGGTTCCTAAATATTTGTCACATGACGATGATTATTCTTTGATAATAGGTGGTTATGTGATTTTTTTTTAAACACATAACATAGAAGGAATTTAAAGAAATGAGCGACACTGCTAAAAGTTTATCCTTTTCTTTCAACTGACTTATTTGAAAAAATTTATCAGTGCTCACAAATAAAACTGAAAGTAGAAATAGTAGTTGTGCTGAAGCTGTAGCATTAAGCAATATTCCTTCTTAGACACATGAACTAATTGGGAAAGAGTTCATCTACGGAATGTATTTCCAAAGATATCTTTTTATGTTCCATATTTGTCAAGATTTAGAATTTACACTGTACTATTTTGATCAATAGTGAATAAATAAAAATTATAACTAAATTCAGAAGGAAATTTTCAATCCATGGAATTTTATGGCTACCGAAAAGATTTAAATATTATACGTATATGTGTGGCAGAAGAATATGATAGAGGAATCCATAAAATACTTGCAAGCATAAGAATATATTAGGATAAAATTTTGTGGGGGAGTGGGGTATAAATACAGGTTAAAGAGAAAAAGGAATTTTATAAAATGTTTAACTTTAAACACATCTCGTCTTAAAAATGTTTGATAGTGGGTGTAAAATTGCTATGGCATTTCAACTCCATCGGATACCTTTTAAAAGAGTGAAATGACAGTTTTATTTAAAATGTCAGTATTTTAATGTGGTGGAAGTCAGATCACTTGGAACTATTTAAACTTAAATAATTTATTTAAAAATCCTAAATGTCGATTTAAAAATGTGTGAGAAGGTATGTAGGTTTCCCCCAAATTTTAAAGGTGCCTGTGAGTGGGATGTTTAAGGATCTCTGGGCTAGATCCCATGGGTATCTTTTTTGACTCCAAGCCCAAATGGTTCCCTCCTTCCCTTGCCCCAAACTGAATCTTGGAGGTTACTACTCAAAGGGGATGAAGAGTTTATACTTACAATTATTAGAAGAGAAAGAGCCAAAGTGAAGATTTCCCACTGCTTTTATTCACAGAAAAACATGTCTTCACATTTGCTCTGGAATCTGACCAACTGGAGCAGCACTCTTTCTCCCCAAGAAGTGAGATATCAGCTGTCAAGAAATGGAGAGGGGCTTTGTCTAGCTCCTAAGTGTTAATGTGAAACTAAGGAATAAAATGGAAGGACTGATACTGAGGCTGAAACTCCAATACTTTGGCCACCTCATGCGAAGAGTTGACTCATTGGAAAAGACCCTGATGCTGGGAGGGACTGGGGGCAGGAGAAGGGGACGACAGAGGATGAGATGGCTGGACGGCATCACCGACTCGATGCACATGAGTTTGGGTGAACTCCGGGAGTGGGTGATGGACAGGAAGGCCTGGCATGCTGCGATTCATGGGGTTGCAAAGAGTTGGACACGACTGAGCAACTGAACTGAACCGAACTGAAGGAATAAAATAAATGAAACTAAGAATATTTCATTGCAATCTGCTTAAAGTACCGAGTCGTGGCATGTTTAACCCATGTTCACAATTTGAATAATTGTCACTGAACTGTAATAATCATCAACAACTACTTCATTATTATCTTCTATGAATTTTGTGTTTCCTCTGCCTAAGGATGTGGGAGCGTATCCAGGATTTGTCCCACTTATTGTTAGAAGAAGTCCATTTACCTTGATGTTTGATGTTTAGTACATTGATTTTTCTGATATTTTGGACTGAATGTTTTAAAATTGGATGATAGCCCAAGGGACCAATAGACATTATATTTTAGTTAATAAGTAATAAATGAATATTTAAAGGCTGCTGGGTATCTATAAAATCAAAGATTATAGCATGCCCCATGGCCCTGGGCTGTCTCTGCTGTGCTGTGAGATTATTTAGGAAAACCAGAAGGAATAAGAAGTGAATCTCCTTCTAAGGATGTATATTGCTTATGCAAAAATGAACTGTATTGGTATAAAAAAAAAGGGGGGGGGACCATAACTATAGATAAAAGCTATAACTATAGATATAAGCTTTAATCTCTGAGCCACCAGGGAAGCCCATAGATATAAGGAGGATGTCATAAATATGATTATGATACTGTATATGAAAACAGATAAAATGTCAAATGTATAAATATATAATTTAGGGGAGTGGCATCAGCAAGATGGTGGAAAAGAAAGTTCCAGCCCTTATATGTCATACCAATAAAGAATAAATAGTTCCAAACTTAGATAACTCCTTCTGAAGATATAAAAGAGGTAATATTATTCTACTTATTCTATGAACATACTATAACTTCAATATTAAAAGTTTTTAAGGACAACAGAAGAATCATGTAGATGTTGTTTATGAAGTGATATAAAAATCATAATCAAATTAGCAGCAATCTGAATCCAACTCTCTTTAAAGGCAAGACACCGCATTAGGAAAACTGGAGTTTTTCCTGGAAAGCAAAACTATTTTAAGATAAGAAGTCTATTATTGTAGCTTACCATATTGAGAAATTAAGAGAAAATACATATACTTACCTAATTAAATGAAGAAATAGCATTTGGTAGCATTCAACATCCATTTGTTACTAAAAGTCTTGGCAAATGAAGAGTAAAAGGGAACTTAAAAAAATGGAAATATAATTGACATGCAATATTATGTTGGTTTCAAGTATATCGCATAGTGATTTGACATTTATATACATTATGAAATGACCATCATGTAATCACATGCATGCATGCTCAGCAGCTTCAGTCGTGTCTGACTCTTTGAGACCCCATGGACTATACAGCTTGCCAGGCTTACTGGAGTGGGTTGCCAAGCCCTCCTCCAGGGGCTCTTCCTGACCCAGGGATTGAACCTGGGTCTCCTGCATTGCAAGCAGATTCTTTACCTCCAGGGAAGCCCATGTAAACATGTGTCCCTGTACAAATACTATTGACCATATTTCTTATGCAGTATATTACATCCCTATGGTTTATCTATTTTATAACTGAGAGTTTGTACCTCCTAATTTCCTTCACCAGAGGGTATCCTGCCAAGTAAATGCGAACTTTTCTTAACATGAAAAAATTAAGGTCATTTTTCAGATGACCTACCACAAATATCATACTTTTGAATTACTGAATGCATTTATCTTAAAATCAGGAATAATTTAGAGAATGCTGCTACCACTACTTGTTTTCAACCTTATACTAGATTTCTCATGTGAACATTAAGAAAAGAAAAGGAAATACATGATTAAGTAGTTGGAGAAAGAAAAATGTCATTGCTTGTCAATGACTTGATTATCTCTACAGGAAACGTGAAACAATGTATAATTTACAGAATAGTCATATCTCAATTTCTCTTTGCAAATCTAGATTATAATGTCAGCTATTTTATTTTTAATTTTTAGAAGTAAGTAGGATGCTGTGTATAGTTTCCCAACATTGAAACAGGACTATAGTTTCTAGCTTCCCCTGCAACCAGGAAGCAGGTTTGTGAATTTGCTCTGGTAATCTTAGCAATTTTCATAAGACCTTAGTCTGGAGATAAGCATGTGTGAAAACTGTCCTCATTTTGCTGGCATATGTGGCAGAAGCATACAGCTTACAAAGAGAGCAATGGTTGTATTAATAGGATGGAATTCTGACACAGAAGTACACTTTATGGGTAGTATTCACTATTAGTGTTAATCAAATTCTTAGCATTTATTTAGCGCTGGGCAACTTCCCAGGTGGAGCAGTTGTAAAGAATCCGCCTGCTGATGCAGCGAACGCAAGAGACTGGGGCTCAATCCCTGGGTCGGAAAGATCCCCTGGAGTAGGAAATGGCAACCCACTCCAGTATTCTTGCCTGGAAAATCCCATGGACAGAGGAGCCTGGCCGGAGACAGTCCACTGGGTCACAAAGAGTCAGACATGGCTGAGTACACACACACAGCACTCAGCAGCAGCTGTGGGTTTTGTGGGGGTTTTCTCACTACACCAAGTCCTGTGGCAGAGATACTGCTAGTGTTCCTACAAGCTTCCATTTCATTCGTTTCTCTAGTACTTTGAGGGATTTTAGGAACCAGATGATAAACTACTTTTCTGCTGAAATTAGCCTTAGTCCAGGCTAGTTTCTTGGTAGCTCAGTTGGTAAAGAATCCACCTGCAGCACAGGAGACCCTGGTTCAATTCCTGGATTGAGAAGATCCCCTGGAGAAGGGATAGGCTACCCACTCTAGTCTTCTTGGGCTTCCCTGTGGCTCAGATGGTAAAGAATCTGCCTGCAATGCGGGAGACCTGGGTTTGATCCCTGGGTTGGGAAGATCCTCTGGAGAAGGCAATAGCTACCCATTCCAGCATTTTTGCCTGGAGAATTCCATGGACAGAATAACCTGGTGGGCTACAGTCCATGGGGTCACAAAAGAGTCAGACACAATTAGCCACTTTCACTAGGCAGTAAGCCACTTTCACCAAGTTTGCAATAAGTATGCTTCTGATACACAGTTATTTTACTTTTTTCTTATCCTTAACATGCATGCTCATTTTATAGAGTTGAGTTCACTGTGTCTAAATAAGATTGTTGCTGCTGCTGCTGCTGCTAAGTCACTTCAGTCGTGTCTGACTCTGTGCAACCCCATAGATGGCAGTCAACCAGGCTCCCCCGTCCCTGGGATTCCCCAGGCAAGAACACTGGAGTGGGTTGCCATTTCCTTCTCCAATGCATGAAAGTGAAAAGTGAAAGTGAAGTCACTCAGTCGTGTCTGACTCTTCGTGACCCCATGGACTGCAACCTACCAGGCTCCTCCACCCAGGGGATTTTCCAGGCAAGAGTACTGGAGTGGGGTGCCATTATTTCTACTTAGTTTTATTATGCTTTTCATTTGTTATTTAGTACTTGTTTTAATGATTACAAAATACTCCAACATTTTGTTAAATCCACTGTCTTTATTTATTTATTTTTGGCTGCACTGGGTCTTCATTGTCTCTAGTTGTCTCAGCACGTTGTCTCAGCACACAGGTCTAGTTGCTCCATGGAATGTGGGCTCTCAGTTCCCTGACCAGGGATTGAACCCTCATCCCCTGCCTTAGAAGATGGAGTCTTAACCACTGGACCACCAGGGAAGTCCCAAATCCACATTATTGTGAGAAATTTGGGTTATTTCCAGGTTTGGGTTCTCTTAAGCAAAGTTGCAGTAATCACTTGAATGCATTTAAGTTTTTTTCTTCAGATCATTTCACGTGTGGCTTTTGTACCTATCTCTATGTTACTTTTCAAAACATTGTCCCACATTTCTCAACATAACTTCTGAAACCCTGGAATGCAGAATATTTTCAGAGACATTTTTTACCCATTGCTTAGTATATTGGAACAAATTCCCTAAGTTTGACAGGCCAGTTGATAAATTTTTTTATCAACTGAACAAAATGAACAAAAATTATTTAACAGAAATTCCTGATAGGATTATAAAAATAAACTTCAAAAAAACTTCAGGTTTTTCTATGGTACATCCAGACGTTACCATGTAGTAGCAGAGCTGATATCAGAACTCCATATATTAATACTCTATTACCAGTGCCTTTGCTTTCCATTAAGTACCTACCCTATTCTCGACACTGTTCTAAGCCACATGAGCTGCTACCTCACACCTTGTGAGGTACTTCTGTGAACTGACAGAAGTTCTTACTCTCATGGAATTTGCCTTCCAAAAGGAGAGACAGACAGGATGAAGCAAAGAAAATGAACCATATGAAACTTCCTTTTGGTGTCCATTACTCACCTGAAACTGTAACATTTGAATGAATTTTTTGGCCTTCTCCCTTCCATTGTTTCTCCCTCTCTTTTATGCTGTTACTCAGTTGCTAAGCGACCCCATGGACTATGGTACACCGGGCTTCCCTGTCCTTCACCATCTCCTGGAATTTGTTCAGATTCATGTCTATTGAGTCAGTGGTGCCATCCAATCATCTCATCCTCTGTCACCTCCTTCTCGTCCTGCCCTCAATCTTTCCCAGCATCAAGGTCTCTTCCAATGAGCAGGCTCTTTGCATCAGGTGGCCAAAGTATTGGAGCTTCAGCTTTAGCATCAATCCTTCCAATGAATATTCAGGGTTGATATCCTTTAAGATTGACTGGTTTTACCTCCTTGCTGTCCAAGGGGCTCCTTTTTGACTCCTTTCCACCCTATATTTATCAATATATTTATCTTGTATTTTGTGCTATATTTTAAGAAAATAGTGCAACATGACTGTTGTAAAGATGTAGAGTCTAGATGTGGAGAGAATGATTATAACAGAAGTGAATGTGATAGAGGAAGCAGATGAAATAGGTTAAGAAGGGCAGCTCTCCAAGCCAATGTGGGTGGTGGTCAAGGAAGTCTTCCAAAAAGGGGGAGGCATGAGTGAATCTAGAATAATGAGATTCCAGGCAGAAAAGGAGTTGGAAAGGTTTCAGGTCAGAAGCTCACAGAAGGATTAGCATGTAGAACAGCCCCCAGGGTGCATTCTAGTATGGATTACAGTGGTTGGAACAGTTAAAACTGTAAGTTCCAATTTGAAAAGGAGCCTTCTCAGAGCAAGGAGGAGTATGAACCTATTGGGTATGGATGAAGATTTATAAACTGAAACCCAGATAAGAGTCATAGGGTTATGAACAAAAATTATTTAACAGAAATTCCTGATAGGATTATGAAAATAAACTTCAAAAAGGGAAATGTTTATGAAGCATATGCTTCTGGAAGCTTTTCTTTTAAAAAAAATATTTTTATACAATTTTAAAGGTTATGTTTTATTTATAGTTATTTTGAAATATTGGCTATATTCCTCATGTTGTCCAATAATACATCCTTGTAGCCAATCCTAGGCCTAGTAGTGTGCACCTCCTACACTCCCACCCCTATATTGCCACTCCCCCTTGCACTGGTAACCACTAGTTCTCTGTAACTATGAATCAGCTTTTTTTGTTGTTGCTATATTCACTAGTTTATTGTATTTTTAAAATTATACACATAAGTGATACCATAGAGTAATTATTTTTCTCCGATTGGCTTATTTCACTTAGCACAATGCCTTCCATGCCCATCCATGTTGCTGCAAATGACAACTTTTTATTCTTTTCTTATGGCTGAGTAATATATACATATGCTGCTGCTGCTGCTAAGTCACTTCAGTCGTGTCCGACTCTGTGCGACCACATAGATAGCAGCCCACCAGGCTCCCCCGTCCCTGGGATTCTCCAGGCGAGAACACTGGAGTGGGTTGCCATTTCCTTCTCCAATGTATGAAAGGGAAAAAGGAAAGTGAAGTCGCTCAGTTGTGTGAAACTCTTAGCGACGCCATGGACTGTGGCTTACCAGGCTCCTCCATCCATGGGATTTTCCAGGCAAGAATACTGGAGTGGGTTGCCATTTCCTTCGCCAATGCATGAAAGTGAAAAGTGAAAGTGAAGTCGCTCAGTCATGTCTGACTCTTAGTGACCCCATGGACTGCAGCCCACCAGGCGCCTCCGTCCATGGGATTTTCCAGGTAAGAGTACTGGAGTGGGGTGCCATTGCCTTCTCCGATATGTATACACACACACACCCCACACCTTTTTTATCCATTTAACTGTTGATCAATACTTAGATTGCACCATATCTTGGCTATTGTAAATAATGCCGCACTGTATACACACACACACCCCACACCTTTTTTATCCATTTAACTGTTGATCAATACTTAGATTGCACCATATCTTGGCTATTGTAAATAATGCCGCAATGAACATTGTAGTGCATGTATATTTTTGAATTAGTATTTTCATTTGTTTGGGTATTAACCCTTTATTAGACATGTCATTAGCAAATATTTCCTCCTTCAGTAGGTAGTCTTTCCTTCTATACCTGCTGTATTTGTTAATATCCACCTTCTGAGTGGGTGTCTTTATGAGGCTTTTAGGTTGTGTAGGTTCCCTATTTCACAGTAGACAATGTGCGTTGAGGCAGAAGGTATGAGAAATGCTCTGTGTTTTCCTTGCTCTCTAGTTTCAGTTCATTTTCCAAAGCAGGTAGACAGAAAGTATGGGGACCACAAGGGTGTACTTATTGCCTACTACCTTGACTTACATTTTCCTTTAGCATTCAGTCTGCACAACTTCAACTTTAAGAGAAATTATACAGTAAAGACCAGACATGTCCAACCTTTGGCCATGTACATGTTTGTGGCAGCTAGGACCAAGGCATTCACTGTTCCTTTGGAGAATTTCCCTAGAAGTAGAAAAGGACTTTACAGTGGGTATTTCTCAGGGAAGAAGTATGGATCAGATCATTTTGAGGTTCTTTCAGGATATACTGGAAATATTCCAGTCTTATTGCAGGTCAAGATTTAGGCCTGCCTTGCTACCTATTTTTCCCTTCCCAACAATATATTATTACAAAATTTTGCTAATCTAAGGCTTCTGGGCATCATGTTAAATATTGCACATTTTAAATAAAAGTTTCATATCACACCAACTTTTTAAAGTAGCAAGTGTTGAAGAAGAGTAAATGGATATACAGAGATAGTGTGTAGCTGTTTTGGACACATGGTATATATGGCCAAGAAGTGTTTTGAATTCAAGGAATCTCAGTTCTGAGGAGACTGTTACTAACACTGCTTTATACTATTCTACTGTCTGGGCATATGTTGCCACATATATTAAACTGCTGGTGACTTCACAGGAAGGCTGTCTTACTCTGTTGCATATTTCTGGAAAACGGTTTAATAAGTCTTGGGATTGTTCTCATTGTAAAACTTTCACCTTGTGGTAGGCTCCCATGCTAGGTTGTGTAGACCACATTCTCTTGGAAACAAGTAGATTTTCTCACATGTACTGGGCTCTAGAAACTCTGAACTCAGATCTGTTTGCCTCCTATGAACTCAGTGGCATTAGGCACTGTTGTTCCCCTAGCAGGTGGTAAATAAGGAGATTGTGTTCTGTGAACTTCTATGGAACTGTTAACAATGTCTCTCTTCTTAATGTGTGTTACAGGTATATTTGCATGAATTGCCTCACTACTGGGGGATATTTGGGGAAGCCACTGTGCTAGTCAGTCTTGTGCATATATTATCCTTTCTGTCTTTGGTCTCAGGCTAGAACGTGTCTGCATTTCATCTCATCTGATTGCCTACCTTCTCTTCACATCGACTTGTCTCAACAAAGTTCAGTTCAGTTCAGTTCAGTCGCTCAGTCGTGTCCAACTCTTTGCGACCCCATGAATCGCAGCATGCCAGGCCTCCCTGTCCATCACTAACTCCCAGAGTTCACTCAAACTCACATCCATCAAGTCAGTGATGCCATCCAGCCATCTCATCCTCTGTTGTCCCCTTCTCCTCCTGCCTCCAGTCCCTCCCAGCATCAGGGTTTTTTCCAATGAGTCAATTCTTCACATGAGGTTCAGCTTCAGCATCAGTTCTTCCAATGAACACCCAGGACTGATCTCCTTTAGGATGGACTGGTTGGATCTCCTTGCAGTCCAAGGGACTCTCAAGAATCTTCTCCAACACCACAGTTCAAAAGCATCAATTCTTCAGTGCTCAGCTTTCTTCACAGTCCAACTCTAACATCCATACTTGACCACAGGAAAAACCATAGCCTTGACTAGACGGACCTTTGTTGGCAAAGTAATGTTTCTGCTTTTGAATATGCTATCTAGGTTGGTCATAACTTTCCTTCCAAGGAGTAAGCGTCTTTTAATTTCATGGCTGCAGTCACCATCTGCAGTGATTTTGGAGCCCAAAAAAATAAAGTCTGACACTGTTTCCACTGTTTCCCCATCTATTTCCCATGAAGTGATGGGACCAGATGCCATGATCTTTGTTTTCTAAATGTTGAGCTTTATGCCAACTTTTTCACTCTTCTCTTTCACTTTCATCAAGAGGCTCTTTCGTTCTTCACTTTCTGCCATAAGGGTGGTGTCATCTGCATATCTGAGGTTATTGATATTTCTCCTGGCAATCTTGATTCCAGCTTGTGCTTCATCCAGCCCAGTGTTTCTCATGATAAGTGCTCTGCATATAAGTTAAATAAGCAGGGTGACAATATACAGCCTTGATGAACTCCTTTTCCTATTTGGAACCAGTCTGT
Source organism: Bubalus bubalis (assembly GCF_019923935.1). NCBI lineage: Eukaryota > Metazoa > Chordata > Mammalia > Artiodactyla > Bovidae > Bubalus > Bubalus bubalis. The sequence goes on from NC_059160.1 coordinate 94,908,907, forward strand.
TGTTCCATGTCTAGTTCTAATTGTTGCTTCCTGACCTGCATATATGTTTCTCAAGAGGCAGGTCAGGTGGTCTGGTATTCCCATCTCTTTCAGAATTTTCCACAGTTTCTTGTGATCCACACAGTCAAAGGCTTTGGCATAGTCAATAAAGCAGAAAGAGATGTTTTTCTGGAACTCTCTTGCTTTTTCCATGATCCAGTGGATGTTGGCAATTTGATCTCTGGTTCCTATGTCTTTTTTAAAACCAGCTTGAACATCTGTAAGTTCACGGTTCACATATTGCTGAAGCCTGGCTTGGAGAATTTTGAGCATTACTTTACTAGCGTGTGAGATGAGTACAAAGTTATTGGCATTCAAATAAAGCCACATCAAAAGTAAAATTTGTTACTATAAAACTCCAGATATGAATGGAGAAATCTCAGGGAACAATGAGAGTTAGGGCTGTACTTTGGAAACTTAGAGTAATCAGTCCAGAGCATCTGCATTAAATAATATAATCTAGGATATAAAATGTGTGCTAAAAGTGCAAAAGACCCTAAGAACCCAGGTTATGGATAGGTTCTTTCTGACAGAAAAGATAGTTTTGTTTTTTTTTTCTTGCCTGCTAAAGTATAATTAAATTATACCTAATTTAATCAATATAACCATGTTGGCCAATTACTTCTTTTCTTGAAGGCAAATCATCAAGAAGGGAAAGGAATGCAGGGGACCCAGTGAAATCATACTATCAGCTGGATGTTGGGTAGGTAGATGAATATTGCTTAAAGGCAGAGACCTTATTTGTAGAATGGCCTTAGCTGCATATCCAGATTTAAGGTTACTTAAAGTAAATCCTGGAGGTGAAGTCATTGGGACTTAGGAAGCATTACCAGAAACAAAGCTAGTGGAGGTGATGGGATTCCAGTTGAGCTATTTCAAATTCTAAAAGATGATGCTGTAAAGTGCTGCACTCAACATGTCAGCAAATTAGGAAAACTCAGAGGTGGCCACAGTACTGGAAAAGGTCAGTTTTCATTCCAATCTCAAGAAAGGGAAATGCAAAAGAATGTTTAAACTACTATACAATTTTGCTCATTTCACATGCTAGCAAGGTAATGCTCAAAATCCTTCAAGGTAGACTTCAACAGTACGTGAACTGAGAACTTTCAGGTGTTCATGCTAGATTTAGAAAAGGCAGAGGAACCAGAGATCAAATTGCCAACATTAGTTGGATCATAAGAAAGCAAGGGAATTCCAGAAAAACATCTACTTATGCTTCATTAACTTTGTGAAAACCTTTGACTGTGGATCACAACAAACTGTGGAAAATTCTTAAAAAGATGGGAATACCAGACCACCTTACCTGCCTCCTGAGAAACCTGCGTGCAGTTCAAGAAGCAACAATTCGAACCTTCCATGGAAGAACTGACTGGTTCAAAATTGGGAAAGGAGTATGACAAGGCTGTATATAGTCACCCTGTTTATTTAACTTATTTGCAGAGTACATCATGTGAAATGCCAGGCTGGATGAGTTACAAGCTGGAATCAAGATTGCTGGGAGAAATATCAACAACCTCAGATATGTAGATGAAACCACTAATGGCAGAAAGCGAAGAGGAACTAAAGAGCCTCTTGTTGAGGGTGAAAGAGGAGAGTGAAAAAGTTGGCTTAAAACTCAACATTCAAAAAATTAAGATCATGGCATCCAATTCCATCACTTCACAGCAAATGGAAGGGGAAAAAGTGGAAGATTTTCTCTTTTTGGGCTCTAAAACCACTGTGGATGGTGACCGTAGTCGTGAAATTAAAGACGCTTGCATTTTGGAAGGAAAGCTATGACAAACCTAGACAGCATATTAAAAAGTGGAGACATCACTTTGCCAACAAAGGTCCGTGTAGTCAAAACTACAGTTTTTCCAGTAGTCATGCATGGATATGAGAGTTGGACTAAAAAGAAGGCTGATGCTTTCACATCATGGTGCAGGAGAGGACTCTTGAGAGTCCCTTGGACTGCAAGGAGATCAATCCAGTCAATCCTAAAGGAAATCAATCCTTAATATTCATTGGAAGGACTGAGGCTGAAGCTGAAGTTCCAATACTTTGGTCACTTGATGAAGAGCCAACTCATTAGAAAAGACCATGATGCCGGCAGTGATTGAGGGCAGGAGAAGTGGACAACAGAGAATGAGATGGTTGGATGGCATCATCCACTCAATGGACATGAACTTGAGCAAACTCCGGGAGATAGTGAAGGACAGGGAAGCCTGGGGTGTTGCAGTCCATGGGTCACAAAGAGTTGGACATGATTGAGTGACTGAATAACAACAACAACAAAAATTAGGAAGAGCAATAGTCATGAGGTATTTGTGATCCTTTATGCACTTTTAAAACACATTCTCATCCATAATGTTTTCTCAGTCCAATTGGACACATTTTGAATTTTCGAAGATTGAAATCTGTGCACGTAGAGTGTGTTGCCAAAGAAGATTGTTAGCATATTGCCATGATCAAGTTAGACATGATTTAGAATATATCTATTAAGGGCAAATTAGTTCATAGAATGATAATGGCTTTCTCCGAGGAGTAAATTCAAAATAATTAAGGCTTTTATTATTCATAAGATAACTAGAGGGTAGTGGATCAGGTAATATTCAAGGCCTAATTCCTGGGACTTATGTGGATTGGATGAATCGAGACATTGTTCAAGTTCTGCAACATATGATCATGTTTTTCAGATCATGCTAATAAACAAGAAGAGCAGAGACAAGTAGGACCCTTTTGGTTTTCACAATATCATATTCCTAACCTAGTAATCCTGTTAGCCTTTTTTCACAAAGTCACTAGATAGACATCTGAGGTTCAGCCAGACCCTAAGAAGAAACCCTAAATAGATATACTGAGAACATGCCCCAGGCAGTCCCTATAAGCCCATACAATCTTATTGTTCATATAATAGAAGTTTTTGCCATCATACATATGAAGGCTTTGCATGAAATGTTCCCTTGGTATCTCTAATTTTCTTGAAGAGATCTCTAGTCTTCCCCATTCTAGTGTTTCCTCTATTTCTTTGCACTGATCATTGAGGTAGGTTTTCTTATCTCTCCTTGTTATTCTTTGGAACTCTGCATTCAAATGGGTATATATTTCCTTTTCTCCTTTGTTTTTTGCTTCTCTTCTTTTCACAGCTATTTGTAAGGCCTCATCAGACAGCCATTTTGCTTTTTTGCATTTCTTTTTCTCGGGGATGGTCTTGATCCTGGTCTCCTGTACAATGTCATGAACCTCCATCCATAGTTCATCAGGCAGTCTGTCTATCAGATCTAGTCCCTTAAATCTATTTCCCACTATATACGATTCTACTGTATAATCGTAGGGGATTTGATTTAGGTCACACGTGAAGGGTCTAGTGGTTTTCCCTACTTTCTTCAATTTAAGTCTGAATTTGGCAGTACAGAATTCATGATCTGAGTCACAGTCAGCACCCGGTCTTGTTTTTGCTGACTGTATAGAGCTTCTCCATCTTTGGCTGCAAAGAAATAATTAATCTGATTTCAGTGTTGATCATCTGGTGATGTCCATGTGTAGAGTCTTCTCTTGTATTGTTGGAAGAGGTGTTTGCTATGACCAGTGTGTTCTCTTGGCAAAACTCTATGAGCCTTTGCCCTGCTTCGTTCTGTACTCCAAGGCCAAATTTGCCTGTTACTCTAAGTGTTTTTTGACTTCCTACTTTGGCATTCCAGTCCCCTATAACAAAAAGGGTATCTTTTTTGGGTGTTAGTTCTAAAACGTCTTGTAGGTCTTCATAGAACCATTCAACTTCAGCTTCTTCAGCATTACTGGTTGGGGCATAGACTTGGATTACCATGATATTGAATGGTTTGCCTTGGAAATGGACAGAGATCTTTCTGTCATTTTTGAGACTGCACCCAAGTACTGCATTTCGGACTCTTTTGTTGACTATCATGGCTACTCCGTTTCTTCTAAGGGATTCCTGCCCACAGTAGTGGATATAATGGTCCCCTTTCCAGTCCATTTTAGTTTGCTGATTCCTAAAATGTCAATGTTTACTCTTTCCATCTCCTGTTTGATCACTTCCAATTTGCCTTGATTCATGGAACTTTCATTCCAGGTTCCTATCCAATATTGCTCTTTACAGCATTGGACTCTACTTCCATCACCAGTCACATCCACAACTGGGTGGTGTTTTTGCTTTGGCTATGTCTCTTCATTCTTTCTGGAGTTATTTATCCACTGATCTCCAGTAGCATATCAGGCACCTACCAACCTGGGGAGTTCATCTTTCAGTGTCCTATCTTTTGCCTTTTCATACTGTTTATGGGGTTCTTAAGGCAAGAATACTTTAGTGCTTTTCTATTCCCTTCTCCAGTGGACCATGTTTTGTCAGAAGTCTCCACCTTGACCCATCCGTCTTGGGTGGCCCTACATGGCATGGCTCATAGTTTCATTGAGTCGACAAGGCTCTGGTTCATGTGATGAATGTGGTTAGTTTTCTGTGATTATGGTTTTCAGTCTGTCTGCCCTCTGATGGAGAAGGATAAGAAGCTGATGGAAGCTTCCTGATGGGAGAGAATGACTGAAGGAAAAACTGGGTCTTGTTCTGATTGGCGGGGCCATGCTTAGTAAATCTTTAGTTCAATTTTCTGTTGATGGGTGGGGCTGTGTTCCCTCCCTGTTATTTACCTGGGGCCAAACTATGGTGGGGGTAATGAAGAAAATGGCAACCTCCTTTAAAAGGTCCCATGCATTCACTGCTACACTCTTCCCCCAACCCTGCAGCAGGTGACCAACGACCCACGCCTTTGCTGGAGACTCCTAGACACTCATGGGCAAGTCAGGGTCAGTCTCTTTTGGGGTCACTGCTTCTTTCTTCTGGGTCCTGGTATGCACAGGGTTCTGTTTGTGCCATCCAAGAGTCTGTTTCCCCAGTTCTGTGTAGGTTCTGGTGGCTCTATGGTGGGGTTAATGGTGACTTCCTTCAAGGGGTCTTATGCCATACCCAGGTATGCTACACCCAGAGCCCCTGCCCCTGCGGCAGTCCACTGCTGACCCGTACCTCCACAGGAGACACTCAAACACAGTTCTGTCTCAGTCTCTGTGGTACAGAGTACATCTTGTGAAATGCCAAGCTGGAATGAAGCACAAGCTGAAATCAAGATTGCCGGGAGAAATATCAATAACCTCAGATATACAGATGACACCACCCTTATGGTAGAAAGTGAAGAAGAACTGAAGAGCCTCTTGATGAAAGTGAAAGAGGAGAGTGAAAAAGCTGGCTTAACACTCAACATTCAAAAAACAAAGATCATGGCATCTGGTCCCATCACTTCATGGCAAATAGATGGTGAAACAATGGAAACAGGGACAGACTTTATTTTCTTGGGCTCCAATATCACTGCAGATGGTGATTGCAGCCATGAAATTAAAAGATGCTTGCTCCTTGGAAGAAAAGTAACGACCAACCTACACAGCATATTCAAAAGCAGAGACATTACTTAGCCAACAAGGATCCATCTAGTCAAAGCTATGGTTTTTCCAGTAGTCATATATGGATGTGACAGTCGGACCATAAAGAAAACTGAATGCTGAAGAATTGATGCTTTTGAACTGTGGTATTGGAGAAGACTCTTGAGAGTCCCATGGACTGCAAGGAGATCAAACCAGTCAACCTAATGGAAATCAACCCTGACTATTCATTGGAAGGACTGATGCTGAAGCTGAAACTCCAATATTTTGGCCACCTGATGCGAAGAACTGACTCGCTAGAAAAGACCCTGATGGTGGGAAAGATTGAAGGCAGGAGGAGAAGGGGACAACAGAGGATGAGACGATTGGATGGCATCACTGACTCAATGGACATGAGTTTGAGCAAGCTTCAGGAGTTGGTGATGGACAGGGAGGCCTGGCACGCTGCAGTCAATGGGTTGCAAAGAGTTGGAGATGACTCAGACAATTGAACTTAACTGTTACTTTCAGATGTAGCACCTAGTGAATTCAAATTTTTATAAATTATACTGCATTTATAGTTATAAAATATTGGCCTTATTCCCTATGCTGTACACAATATATCTTTTAGTTTAACTGTTCTTTAATTAGTAGTTTAAACCTCCTAATTCCTGGCTCCAGTATTGACCCACCTCACCTCATTCCATCTCTGAACTCTTAACCTCTGATTTGTTTTCTTTATGTGGCAGTCTGATTCTTTTTTGTGTAATGACTACTTTTTTCATTTTTAGGTTGCACATGAAAGTGATAACACAGTATTTGGCTTTCTCTGTCTTACTTATTTCACTAAACATAATACCCTCCAGATCCATTTATATTGTTGCAAATGGAAAAATTTCTTTCTTTTTATGGCTGAGTCATATTCCACTGCATATATACACCATATCATCTTTATCCATTCATCTGTTAATGAACACTTAGGTTGCTTCTTTGTATGGATTTGGTATCGGGGTGAAACCGGCCTCACAATGGTTCAGAAATGTTCCTTCTTACAAAATTCTTTGGAATACTTTAATAAGACTAGGTATTAACTCTTCTCTTTATTTTCGGTAGAACTCTCTTGTGAAACCATTTGGTCCTGACCTTTTTTATTGGGGGGGAGGAATTGTTTTCTGATGTATTGAACTTCATTACAGGTAATTGGTCTGTTCATATGTTCTACTTCTTATTTCAGTGTTGGAAGATTGTGCATTTCAAGAATTTGGTCCATTTCTTCTAGGTTGTCTTACTGGTGTATAGTTGTTCATGATAACCTTCTAGGATTCTTTATATTTCTATGATGTTGCCTGTAACTTCTCCATTTTAATTTATACTTTTATTGATTAGGGCCAACTTTCTGGAGGTTTTTGTTTGTCGTTTTTTGTTTTTGATGAGTCTAACAGAAGATTTTCTATTTTGTTTATATCTTCCAAGAAAAGGCTCTTGTTTTCATTGATCCCTTCTATTGTTTTACTGGACCCCATTTCGTTTATTTATGCTCTGATTTATATGATTTCTTTCTACTAACTATGGGTTTTGTTTATTCTTATTTCTCTAACTCCTTTAACTGTAAGTTTAGGTTATGTGAAAGTGAAAAGCTATCAGGGCTTCCCTGATAGCTCAGTTGGTAAAGAATCTGCCTACAGTGCAGGAGACCCCAGTTCAATTCCTGGGTAGGGAAGATCCTCTGGAGAAGGGATAGGCTACCCACTCCAATATTCTTGGGCTTCCCTTGTGGCTCAGGTAGTAAAGAATCCACCTGCAGGGTGGGAGACCTGGGTTCAATCCCTGGGTTGGGAAGGTCCCCTGGAGGAGGACATGGCAACCCACTCCAGTATTCTTGCCTAGAGAATCCCCACAGACAGAGGAGCCTGACGGGCTCCATGGGGTTGCAAAGATTTGGACATTACTGACCAACTAAGCATATTAGGTTGTGTATTTGGGACTTTCCTCTTAGAGCTGCTTCTGTTGTTTTCCACAGATTTTGGGTTGCTGTGTTTTCATTTTCTTTGTCTCCAGGTATTTTTTCATTTCTTTTTCAGTTTCTTCAATGGATCACTGATTATTAGTAACATATCATTTCACCTCCCCATATGTGTGTTGTTTGCATTTTTTTCTTCTTCTTGATTTATAGTTTCACACCTCAGGGTGGCAAAAGATTCTTGGTATCATTTCAATTTTACAAGATTTACTAAGGCTAGCATATGATCAGTCCTGGAGACTATTCCATGTACACTTGAAAACAATGTGTACTCTACTGCTCTTGGATGGACATTTCTACATTTATCTATAATATCCTCCTTGTCTAATGAGTCATTCATTGTCTCTTTTATGAAACATCTCCAATCATATAAGTGACACATTAGAGGCCCCTACTATTAATGAGTTACTCTCACTTTCTATATGTTGTTAATATTTCCTGTATGTATTTAAGTGGTCTTATTTTGGGTGCATTTATCCTTTAATTTTTTTTTAATCTTCTTGGATTGACCCCTTGATCATCATGTAATGTCCTTCCTTATCTCTGTTAATAGTGTCTATTTTGGAGTCCATTTTTCTGATGTAAGTATGATACCCAATCTTTATTTTGATTTCTTTGTGCATGGAGTATCTTTCTTCATCCCCTCCCTTTCAGCCTGTGCTTGTCTTTGGGTCTGAAGTGAGTCTCCCATTGCAGCATATATATGGATCCTGTTTCTGTATCAGTTCATTTACTATGTCTTTAAATGTTGTTGTTATTGTTCTTCAGTCCTGAAGTCTTGTCTGTTTCTTTGTGATCCTGTCGACTGCAGTATGCAAGGCTTCCCTTTTCTTCACTATCACCCAGAGTTTGTTCAAACTCACATCCACTGAGTCAATGATGGCATCCAACCATCTCATCCTCAGTTATCCTGCATGCCCTCAGTGTTTTCCAGCATCATGGTCTTTTCCAGCGAGTTGGTTCTTTGCATCAAGTGGCCAAAATATTGGAGCTTCAACTTCATTATCAATGAATATTCAGGGTTGATTGCCTTTAGGATTGACTGGTTTGATCTCCTTGCAGTCCAAGGGACTCTCAAGAGTCTTTCCAATAGCACATTTGAAAGCATCAATTCTTCAGCACTCAGCCTTCTTTATGGTCCAAATCCCTCATCTGTACATGACTACCAGAAAACCATAGCTTTGACTATGCATACCTTTGTTGGCAAATTGATGTCTCTGCTTTTTAATGCACTGTCTAGGTTTATCATAGCTTTCCTTCCAAGGTGGAAGCATCTTTTAATTTCATGGCTGCAGTCACCATACACAGTGATTTTGGAGCCCATGAAAGTAAAATCTGTCACTGCTTCCACTTTCCCCCCCAACTATTTGCCATGAAGTGATGGTACCAGATACCATGATCTTTGTTTTTTGAATATTGACTTTTAAGTGAGATTTTTCACTTTCTTCTTTCAGCTTCATCAAGAGGCTTTTTAGTTCCTCTTTTCTTTCTGCCATTAGAGTGGTAGCATCTGTTTATCTGAGGTTGTTGATATTTATCCTGGCAATCTTTATTCCAATTCCATTGTGACTCTTCCAACCTGGCATTTCGCATGATGTACTCTACATAGAAGTTAAATAAGCAGGGTAACAATATATAGCCTTGAAGTAATCCCTTCCCAATTTTGAACCAGTCCTTTGTTTCATGTCCAGTTTCCAATTTTGAACCAGTCCTTTGTTTCATGACCCTCATTTTCTCAGGGAACAGGTAAGGTGATCTGGTATTCCCATCTCTAAGAATTTTCGACAGTTTGCTTTGATCCACACAGTCAAAGGCTTTAGCATAGTCAATGAAGCAGAAGTAGGTATTTTTCTGGAATTCCAATGAATGTTGGCAGTTTGATCTCTGGTTCCTCTGCCTTTTCTAAATCCAGCTTGTTCATTGGGAAGCTATCAGTTCACGTACTGCTGAGCACTACCTTGTTAGCATGAAATGAGTGCAACTGTACAATAGTTTGAGCATTCTTTAGCATTTCCCTTCTTTGGGAATGAAATGAAAACTGACCTTTTCCATATCTTTTAATAGGAGCATTTAATCCAGCGATTTACAGTAATGATTGATATGTATGTGTTTATTGCCATTTTATAGTTGTTTGGGGGTTATTTTTGTAGTTCTTTTTTTCTTTTTATTTTGTTCCCTTCTTTTGTGACTTGATCGTCAGTGTGTGTTTGGATTCTTTTTCGTTCTCTCTGTGTGTATGTAGATTTTCAGATCTTGGTCCCCTTGTGTTTTACAGGTAGTAACCCATCTATATGTAATTAATTTAAGTTGCTGATCTCTTCCTTTGAAACACATCTTAAATTCCTGCACTGTGACTCTCCTCTCATCATTATGGTTTTTGACATGATATTTTACATCTGCTTTGTATGTACCTCAATTGCTTGATGTGCATACAGGTGATTCTACTGCCTTTGTCTTTTAATCTTCCTACTAACTTTATATGTGGTTGATTTGCTATCTATATTATATACTTATCATTACCAATGTACTTTTCCTCTCTTAATTTTCATGTTTCTATTTGTGGCCTTTTCTTTTTCTCTTAGAGAAGCCTCTTTAACACTTCTTATACAGCTAGTTTGGAGATTCTGAACTCATCTTTTGTCTGTAAAATTTTTCAGCCATCCATAAAATCTTAATGGGAGCTTTGCTATGTAGAGTATTCATAGTTGTAAGTTTTTCCTTTTTTTTCAGTTTTTATTTTTTAATTTATATATATTTATTTTTAAAATTTTAATTGGAGGCTAATTATTTTACAATATTGTGGTGGTTTTTGCCATACATTCACATGAATCAGCCATGGGTGTATATGTGTTCCCCATCCAGACCCTCTCTCCCACCTCCTTCCCCATCCCATCTCTTAGGGTCATCCCAGTGCACCAGCCCTGAGCACCCTGCCTCATTCATCAAACCTGGACTGGTGATCTATTTCACATATGATAATATACATGTTTCAATGCTATTCTTTCAAATCATCCCCCCCTTGCCTTCTCCCACAGTGTCCAACAGTCTGTTCTTTACATCTGTGTCTCTTTTGCTGTCTCGCATATAGGGTCATCATTACCATCTTTCTACATTCCATATATATGCGTTAATATACTATATTGATGTTTTTCTTTCTGACTTACTTCGCTCTGTATAATAGGCTCCAGTTTCATCCACCTTGTTAGAACTGATTCAAATGCATTCTTTTTAATGGCTTAGTAATATTCCATTGTGTATATGTACCACAGCTTTCTTATCCATTCATCTGCTGATGGACATCTAGGTTGCTTCAATGTCCTGGCTATTATAAATAGTGCTGTGATGAACAGGGGGTACATATGTCTCTTTCAATTCTGGTTTCCTTGGTGTGTATGCCCAGCAGTGGCATTGCTGGGTCCTATGGCAGTTCTATTTCCAGCTTTTTAAGGAATCACCACACTGTTCTCCATAGTGGCTGTACTAGTTTGCATTCTCATCAACAGTGTAAGAGGGTTCCTTTTCCTTCACCCTCTCTCCAGCATTTATTGTTTGTAGACTTTCTGATAGCAGCCATTCTAACTGGCGTGAGATGGTACCACGTTGTAGTTTTGATTTGCATGTCTCTGATAATGAGTGATGTTGAGCATCTTTTCATGTGTTTGTTAGCCATTTGTATATCTTCTTTGGAGAAATGTCTGTTTAGTTCTTTTGCCCATTTTTTAATTGTGTCGCTTATTCTTCTGGAATTGAGCTGCAGGAGCTGCTTGTATATTTTTGAGATTAATCCTTTGTCAGTTGTTTCATTTGCTATTATTTTCTCCCATTCTGAAGGCTGTCTTTTCACCTTGCCTATAGTTTCCTTCGTTGCGCAAAAGCTTTTAAGTTTAATTAGGTCCCATTTGTTTATTTTTGCTTTTATTTCCATTACTCCGGGAGGTGGGTCATAGAGGATCCTGCTGTGATTTATGTCAGAGAGTGTTTTGCCTATGTTCTCCTCTAGGAGTTTTATGGTTTCTGATCTTACATTTAGATTTTTAATCCATTTTGAATTTATTTTTGTGTATGGTGTTAGAATGTGTTCTAGTTTCATTCTTTTACAAGTGGTTGACCAGTTTTCCCAGCACCACTTGTTAAAGAGGTTGTCTTTTCTCCATTGTATATTCTTGCCTCCTTGGTCAAAGATAAGGTGTCCATAGGTGCGTGGATTTATCTCTGGGCTTTCTATTTTGTTCCATTGATCTATGTTTCTGTCTTTGTGCCAGTACCATACTGTCTTGATGACTGTTGCTCTGTAGTATAGCCTGAAGTCAGGCAGGTTGATTCCTCCAGTTCCATTCTTCTTTCTCAAGACTGCTTTGGCTATTTGAGGTTTTTTGTAATTCCATACAAATTGTGAAATTATTTGTTCTAATTCTCTGAAAAATGCCGATGGTAGCTTGATAGGGATTGCATTGAATCTATAGATTGCTTTGGGTAGTATACTCATTTTCACTATATTGATTCTTCTGATCCATGAACATGATATATTTCTCCATCTATTTGTGTCATCTTTGATTTCTTTCATCAGTGTTTTATAGTTTTCTAGGTCTTTTGTTTCTTTAGGTAAATTTATTCCTAAGTATTTTATTCTTTTCGTTGCAATGGTGAATGGGATTGTTTCCTTAATTTCTCTTTATGTTTTCTCATTGTTAGTGTATAGGAATGCAAGGGATTTCTGTGTGTTAATTTTATATCTTGCAAATTTACTGTATTCATTAACTCGCTCTAGTAATTTTCTGGTGGAGTCTTCAGGGTTTTCTATGTAGAGGATCATGTCATCTGCACACAGTGAGAGTTTTACTTTGTCTTTTCCAATCTGGATTCCTTTTATTTCTTTTTCTGCTCTGATTGCTGTGGCCAAAACTTCCAAAACTATGTTGAATAGTAGTGGTGAGAGTGGGCATCCTTGTCTTGTTCCTGACTTGAGGGGAAATCCCTTCAATTTTTCACCATTGAGGATAATGTTTGCTGTGGGTTTATCATATATGGCTTTTATTATGTTGAGGTATGTTCCTTCTATGCCTGCTTTCTGGAGGGTTTTTATCATAAATGGATGTTGAATTTTGTCAAAGGCTTCCTCTGCATCTATTGAGATAATCATATGGTTTTTATCTTTCAGTTTGTTAATGTGGTGTTTTACATTGATTGATCTGCAGATATTGAAGAATCCTTGCATCCCTAGGATAAAGCCCACTTGGGCATGATGTATGATTTTTTTAATATGTTGTTGGATTCTGATTGCTAGAATTTTGTTAAGGATTTTTGCATCTATGTTCATCAGTGATATTGACCTGTAGTTTTCTTTTTTTGTGGCATCTTTGTCTGGTCTTGGTATTAAGGTGATGGTGGCCTCATAGAGTGAGTTTGGAAGTTTACCTTCCTCTGCAATTTTCTGGAAGAGTTTGACTAGGATAGGTGTTAGCCCTTCTCTAAATTTTTGGTAGAATTCAGCTGTGAAGCCATCTGGTCCTGGGCTTTTGTTTGTTGGAAGATTTCTGATTATGGTTTCGATTTCTGTGCTTGTGATGGGTCTGCTAAGATTTTCTATTTCTTCCTGATTCAGTTTTGGAAAGTTATGCTTTTCTAGGAATTTGTCCATTTCTTCCAAGTTGTCCATTTTATTGGCATATAGTTGCTGATAGTAGTCTCTTATGATCCTTTGTATTTCTGTGATGTCTATTGTGATTTCCCCATTTTCATTTCTAATTTTGTTGATTTGATTCCTCTCCCTTTGTTTCTTGATGAGTCTGGTTAATGGTTTGTCTATTTTATTTATCTTCTCGAAGAACCAGCTTTTAGCTTTGTTGATTTTTGCTATGGTCTCTTTTGTTTCTTTTGCATTTATCTCTGGGCCTAATTTTTGTGATTTCTTTCCTTCTACTAACCCTGGGGTTCTTCATGTCTTCCTTTTCTAGATGCTTTAGGTGTAGAGTTAGGTTATTTATTTGATTTCTCTCCTGTTTCTTGAGTGAGGCGTGTATTGCTATGAACCTTCCCCTTAGCACTGCTTTTACTGAATCTCACAGGTTTGGGGTTGTGTTTTCATTTTTATTAGTTTCTATGCATATTTTGATTTCTTTTTTGATTTCTTCTGTGATTTGTTGGTTATTCAGAAGTGTGTTGTTTAGCGTCCATATGTTTGTATTTTTCAATGTTTTTTCCCTGTGGTTGACATCTAATCTTACTGCATTGTGATCAGAAAAGATGCTTGAGATGATTTCAATTTTTTTTTTTAATTTACCAAGATTTATTGCCCAGGATGTGATCTATCCTGGAGAAGGTTCTGTGTGCACTTGAGAAAGAGGTGAAATTCATTGTTTTAGGGTGAAATGTCCTATATCAATTAGGTCTAACTGGTCCATTGCATCATTTAAAGTTTGTGTGTCCTTGCTAATTTTCTGTTTAGTTGATCTATCCATAGGTGTGAGTGAGGTATTAAAGTCTCCCACTATTATTTGTTATTGCTTATTTCTCCTTTCATATTTGTTAGCATTTACCTTACATATTGCGGTGCTCCTATGTTGGGTACATATATATTTATAATTGTTATATCTCTTCTTGGATTGATCCTTTGATCACTATGTAGTGTCCTTCTTTGTCTCATGGCCTTTATCTCAAAGTCTGTTTTATCTGATGTGAGTATTGCTACTCCTGATTTCTTTTGGTCTCCATTTGTGTGAAATATTTTTCCATCCCTTCACTTTCAATCTGTATGTGTCCCTAGGTTTGAGGTGGGTCTCTTGTAGACAGCATATATAGGGGTCTTGTTTTTTTTATCCATTCAGCCAGTCTTTGTCTTTTGGTTGGAGCATTCAACCCATTTACATTTAAGGTAATTATTGATAAGTATGATCCTGTTGCCATTTACTTTGTTGCTTTGGGTTCAGGTTTATAATCCTTTTCTGTGGTTCCTGTCTAGAGAAGATCCTTTAGCATTTGTTGGAGAGCTGGTTTGGTGGTGCTGAATTCTCTGAGCTTTTGCTTGTCTCTAAAGGCTTTAGTTTCTCCTTCATATTTGAATGAGATCCATAAGTTTTTCCTTTTCATCACTTTGAGCTAGGAGTCAACGAAAATTACTACAATCTGAAAAATAGTATCTATAATAGAGAAGAAGTAAAATCCTTCCCCTAAAATAAAAAACTAGAATTTAGGGTAGGTCTTGGTTCTTTTCATTTGTACTTAACATCTTTTCAGATGTCTTAGCCAGTGCAACAGGCAGGAAAAAAACGAAATTTAAAAACCTTAGAAATAATGAAGGAAACTAAATTTGCATACACATGCAACATGGTTGCATGTTAACACGGTTGTATATATGTATAATCACATACACACACACGTACAAATATGTGTTAGAAACAATAAGTAAAATAAGATCATGAGATAGAAAGCAGCTATACAAAATGCAAAGATATTTCCACATGCTTCCTATGATCAAAATTGAAAAATTTGAAAACATTACTTAAAACAGCATCATTCAGATCAGATCAGATCAGTCACTCAGTTGTGTCCTACTCTTTGCAACCCCATGAATCACAGCACGCCAGGCCTCCCTGTCCATCACCAACTCCCGGAGTTCACTCAGACTCATATCCATCGAGTCAGTGACATCATTAATGTATACTTAATGATAAGTCAATTTATCAAAAAATAAGTGAGACTTCAACAATGAATGCTAATTTACCTGGTGACTTTTGAGAAGAGACAATAGGATTTCTAGGTTAGGAGTATGATTTTGTCAAAACCACAAGAATTCTGTGGTTTCAGCCTCTCTTGTTTATTAGCATGATCTGAAAAACATGACCACATGTTGCATAATGTGAGCAATGTCTCTGGTTTCTTCAACACATGTAATTCCCAGGAATTTCACAGATGGAATTAGGCCTTGAATATTACATGAAAACCACTACCTTTAGTTATCATACAAATAGGAAAGGACATTTCTTTTGAGCATATTCCTCTGAGAAAGTAATTATCATGCTACGTAGTAATTTGACTGTAATGATTATGAACTCTAAATCTTGTCTAACTAGATTATGGCAATATGCTAAAAGACTCAACTATCTCTGTGGCAATAGAGTTAATGTACACAGATCTCAATCTCTGAAAATTCAAATTGTGCCTGAATGGACCGAGAAACTATTATAAAAGGGAAGGTGCTATTGAAATACATCAGGGTTCACCAATTCCTCATGGACTGTTGCTATTCTTAAATATTCTTTTTCATATTTTTACCAGCTCCCACACTTGCTACAATAGAAATTGAAAGAGGCCAAAGCAAACTTGCAAGCAAGGCTTGTACTGCAACATGCAGACAACTATCAAGTACATGTGCTTATTTCCTAAGAAGACTTTCTTGGGTCCTTAAAAGTGATAACAGAGACAGGTCTGAGAGGTTGAGCAGGGGGCTATAGCTGAGGTGGTCTGCCCACCTTCTTGCTGGTGCTGTATGCAGGGTTCATGCACAGCTACCCTGCTTTTGCTCCAGGCCCCTCAGGAGTGGCAGTTGGTCTAGGACGTTTTTGTATCTTATTGCTTCTATCCTTTTTGTCTTACTGTCTGTCCCTTATACTTCCTTTGTATTCTGCTGCTGAAGAAGACCCCTTGTCCAGGTGTGAGCACTCTGGCAAAGGGTCCCATGTCCCCAGGTCCCAGCTTATCTCAATATTAAGTACAGCCGAAGCAATCAGAAGACACACCTTGTTTGACCTTTAATAGTCTCCTCTGCCTATTATCAAGTAGCCAAAGAGAATTGTTTTCATATTTTTCCACATATAACATGAGAATATAGTAATATGTGTGGTTTTCATATGTATATGAACAGGGTGATTAAGTGAGACAGAGGAGCAGAAAGGAAGAGAGAGAAAGAGAAGGGAGAAGAAATTTAATGTGAGGATCATCCAAATCCAAAGTAAAATGATACCAGATATTATGCAAGAAATACTGGTTGTACACAGATACACCAATAACCGTTTCTGAATGGCCAGGTATACTCTTGTTGATTTGTAAATGAAGTTTTTAAAAAACCAGGTTGCTCCAATTAAGTCAAATCTAAACACTGAAAAACTTAGGTAAGAATTCTTACAAGATACATTAATGTACCACTAATAAATTTCTGACTTGAGAGCTTTTAACTACAATCTCTTAACTTAATTTCCTTTTCTCGATAAATCATTCAGTGTAATGATTCTCAGCAGGGGTAGGTGGAAGAGAATTGTTTTTCAAAAACAAAAGAGATTTAGTAAGCACCAAATTCCAACCTTATCATTTCCTGAATCAGAGCATTAATGTTGCACTTCTTGGATTTTGCACTGCTTAATTTACTGATAGAGATAGTTCAGGCAATTTTAAAGGGTCTCTTTAGCAAGACTCCCCAAATGAGGCTTTATTAAACCCAGCAAATTTCCAAAGTGAGGACAAAGGTGCCGCACCTTGTTCTTATATAATGTCCATCCCAATTATACATTCAGATATCAAAGCCCACTAGCCAAAAAACCACTGTAGTTGAGTTCAGTTGGGTTAGTACTCATTGCAGTGAGGAGAATGTAACCATGGGAAATCAGAGAGGTGCCTTAGACCTTGGGAGTTAGAAAGGACTTCTTACAGAATTGGGGCCTGTGTGCGGTGATTTGGGGGAAGGTTTAGGGAAGCACCCTTCTGCTCTGGATTGGCGATTCAAGGAAACATAACTTACGCTGTGACTGAGTGTCTTAACAAACCTTATCTGGAGCAGAAGAGAATAGAGGGAAGCCAAAGCTCTAATAGTAAATGAAGTTGCACTCATGCTTTAGCTAGGAGAGGGAGATATTTAGTGTTTTATGGTTTTGGACTGACCTTGTTTTTGTCTGTTCTGATGACTGCCAATATGATGAACTGGTCACATTTATAGAAGTGACTGTGTGCCCTTCTCTGGTGTTGGTGTTTTGTGAGAGTGTTTGTGTCCAACAAGAGCGAGTCATTTCCAAGCTGTGAGCCTAGGCCAGGTCCTAACAGTTCCGAACCCCAGGAGTGTCAGGCCAGTTCCCAGACCTCAGGACCGCTTCCCTCTTACTCGCTTGCTAAGTCACTTCAACTAGAGTAATTAAGGGTCAGTCGATAGCAGAGCTTGGTGGAATCAAAGTAGACCTTTATATCTAGGAAATATTGATTCACATAGAGAAAGCTCTAGTCACCAGTGATATACACAAGGATTGTGACTTGTTTTTAAAAATTAGATAAATATGTAGGAGATCCACTTATTTACAGTAATATAGGGAAGAACTGGGTAAGTTTCAAAGTATCTATCACTTGACATAACTATTGGATGACCGCTGGCCCAGCAGCTAAAAAAATACATGCTATTTTTTATGTCACTCATCATTTTATTTGAATGAATAGAAACTGATTAGAGATAAGAGAGATATGATAGGGCTGGAAAGTAGTAGCAGTGAAACAAATCAAGGGGCATTCTGGCCAAATCCAGTAGGATCAAATATAGAAGGCTGAGGCTGATTCCATCTCAGTGATAACTTTTAGCAGTAAACTAACCGAAGCCATGGGGTAAAACCTGAAACAGAAAAAAAATATTGGGAAGAGGTTTTCCAAAAAGAATGAAGAGTGTGTTTCCCTTCCTGGGTCCCTGCAAGACTAACAAATGTCAAATGACACTGAATTCAGTGGAATCGAAAAGAGATGAAATTTGTATCCCTGGAAGATAAACACCTAATTCCCATCCAGAGGCAATAGGACATGCAGGCTGGGATGGAAACCTAGGTCAGCAGGAAGTTTAGAGGAAACAGAGAAACAGCCAATATGGATTAGTTCTTTGTGTATATGGCACAAACCAATCCAGCCTTCTTCTGATAAGAGACAATTATTCATAATCTCACCCATAGGCTATGCAATATAGAACTTAGAGATGGGTGCCAAGCATTGTCTCTGACACAGAAAGAGTATAATGCAGTATTTCAAAGGTTCGTCATGTCTTTCCAGTTAGATGGAAAAGAATGAAATTAAAACATTTCCCCACAACCTATAAAACAGTAAACTCAAGGGAGTCCCCTAGAGGTCCATTGGTTGAAGACTTTGCACTCCATGGTTCAATCAATGACAGGAAAATTAAGATACTACATGTCACTTAGCATGGCCAGTAAATAAGTAAATAAAAGGTAAATTCAAAAGGAATTAAAGACCTAGAGGTAAGGCCAGAAAACACAAAACTCCTAGAAGAAAACAAGCAGAACACTCATTGACATAAACTGTAGCAATACCTTTCTTGGATCCCTCTCCTAAGGCAAAGGAAATAAAAACAAACAAATTGGGCCTATATAAACTTAAAAGCTTTTGCAGAGTGAATTAAACCATTGAAGGAATGCAAAACAACAAAAAATGACAGAAAATATTTGCAAATGAAATGCCCAATAAGAGTTTAATATCCCAAGTGTGTAAGAAGCTCACACACCTGAATATCAAAGAAACAACCAAATTGAAAAATGAATCAAAGGCATAAATAGACATTTTTCAAAGAAGCAATACAGATGGCCAATAGGCACATGAAAGGATTCTTAAGTTTGTAACCATCCCAGAAATGTGAATCAAAATCACAATGAGCTATCATCTCATATCTTTTAGAATGGCTATTATCACAATGACAATACATAACAAGTGTTGGAGAGAGATGTGGGGAAAAGGGAACCCTTGTGCACAGTTGGTGGGAACATAAATTAGTTTAGTTATCTGGGGAACAGTATGAAGCTTCCTCAAAAAAATTAGACATAGAACTACCATATGGTCCAGCAATTCCTCTCATGATATTTATCTGAAGAAAACTAAAACACTAACTCAGAGAGCTGTAAGCACCCTGCTGTTTATAGTAGCATTATATACAACAGCCAACATATGGAAACAACTTAAGTGTTCATCAACAGATAAATGTATGAAGAAGATATTACATATATTATATATAATGGAATATGACAAAGCCTTAGAAAAAGAATGAAATTTTGTAATGTGCAACAACACAGATGGTTCTGGAGGGTATTATGCCTAGTGAAGTAAGTTAGACAAAGAAAGACAAATAATGAATGTTATCATTGATACATGGAAACAAAAAAATGAAAAAAGTAGTGATTATACAAGGCTATGGTTTTTCCAGTGGTCATGTATGAATGTGAGAGTTGGACTGTGAAGAAGGCTGAGTGCCGAAGAATTGATGCTTTTGAACTGTGGTGTTGGAGAAGACTCTTGAGAGTCCCTTGGACTGCAAGGAGATCTAACCAGTCCATTCTAAAGGAGATCCGTCCTGGGATTTCTTTGGAAGGAATGATGCTAAAGCTGAAACTCCAGTACTTTGGCCACCTCATGCAAAGAGTTGACTCATTGGAAAAGACTCTGATGCTGGGAGGGATTGGGGGCAGGAGGAGAAGGGGACGACAGAGGATGAGATGGCTGGATGGCATCACCGACTCGATGGACGTGAGTTTGAGTGAACTCCAGGAGTTGGTGATGGACAGGGAGGCCTGGCGTGCTGCAATTCATGGGGTCGCAAAAAGTCGGACACGACTGAGCGACTGAACTGAACTGAACTGAACTGATACAAAAATGAATCAGATTCACAAATATAGAGAACCAACTATTGATTACCAGCTGGGGAGGGGCAATATAGAAGTGAGGAATTGATAGTTATAATCTAATGAGCATAAAATAAGGATAACCATATATTGTACTGCATAGGAAACATAGCCAATATTTTATAACTGTAAATTGAGCAAAATAATGTATAGAATTTTTGAATTACTATGTTACATACCTGAAAGTAATATAACATTGCAAATCATATATACTGCAATAATCTTTTTTTAAAAAACTGACAGATTCTTAAAGTTTAATTATGTATTACTCTCAACCCAGAATCTATCTGTTCCTCTCTTCAAACCTGTAACCGCTTTTTCTGCCAGCAGTGCTGAGTAATTTAACAGTAATTCCAGATAAAAATTACCAGAATGCCCAATAACTTGATCAGGTTTTTAAATTAATACTTGATTGTGTGCAAAGTAAATTCCAGCAAGTATGATGATGGAAGACTAAGATATGTTTTGGGGTAAAGGGAGCTGAGAATTCCATGGACTGTATAGTCCATGGGGTTGCAAAGAGCAGGACACGACTGAGTGACTTTCACTCTCACTTTTCAATTTCAAACAGAGCTGAGCCAGAAGGAGGAGGACTGAGTGCATTCCAGGGCCTGCTTGGTACCACATTCAGAACCATACTGCCCTCAGGTGTCAGGAAGGACACATCTTGTAGTAGAAGCGTTTTCAGATGTCCAGGAGGGTAATGTGATGGTCAAAGACTGAAGTGTAAGTGTGAGGATTGAGGGGGCTGAGGACGAAGAAAATAGGTGCTTATGTAAGTATTCCAGGGTAAGCCAAACACAGTATTCAGAAGGATGTTTCCCCAAGGTGTCAGGGAGGACAGTCTCAGTGTGTATTTATTTTCATATGATCAGGATGGGTGTTTGGGAAGCTGGAGAACGTTGCACAGCCTGTAAAATTTACCTAAATAAAATAAAGGCACTCTGTTAGTAAAGTTTGGAAGAAGGTAAAGGATGATGGGAGCTATAGACAAACAGTGTGTGACAAAGAGAGATAGAGAGACTTGGAGAAAGAGCTTCTGGAAAAGATACTCAGAAAAAGAATTCCAAGATAATAAATAAGAAGAAACAGTGGCATATACCCAGAGAAATGGAGAAAAACAAAGTGATAACACAAGATTCTGGAAAAGATACTCAGAAAAAGAAAAAGAATATAAAAGATAATAAATGAAGATGAAACAGTAGATTATTCCCAGAGAAACAGAGAAAAAAAACTAAAGTGATAACAGGAGATTCTGGAAAAGACACTCAGAAAAAGAATACAAAAGATAATAAATGAAGAAGAAACAGTGGAGTATCTTCAGAGAAATGGAGAAAAAAAGTAAAGTGATAAAACTAGTCTAATATTTCTTCTGATTGCTTTGGTTCATGGAAGAGCATTTTTTGGTTTTCTGTGTTTTTCACCATGGAGCATCCATTTAAAATTTATGGGAACAAGAGTGGCACTTATAGGGAATTGATATAAACCAGTGAGTGCGATGTGGAGAAGGCAATGGCACCCCACTCCAGTACTTCTGCCTGGAAAATCCCATGGACGGAGGAGCCTGGTAGGCTGCAGTCGATGGGGTCGCTCAGAGTCGGACAGGACTGAGTGGCTTCACTTTCACTTTTCACTTTCATGCATTGGAGAAGGAAATGGCAACCCACTCCAGTGTTCTTGCCTGGAGAATCCTGGGGACGGCGGAGCCTGGTGGGCTGCCGTCTATGGGGTCGCACAGAGTCGGACATGACTGAAGCGACTTAGCAGCTGCAGCAGCAGCAGTGAGTGCGATGAGCCTAAATTGGGAAAAGAATGAAAACAGGGAAACAGTTTGTAATTTCTTTTCCTTAATTACAGAAAGTAAACAGTGGAGAGAATTTGCTTAAGAGAAATCTTTCCTGACAGTTGAATAACGAACTCAGGGAAGGTTTGGAAAAATCTCTCCTGAATTTTCAGTACAGGAACTATTTTGAGGTTTTTCAGGTCCAGCTGAATAGTGACTATGCTTCACTTGTGTGTAGAATTCCTATCTTCATGTGTAACTGCATGCTGTTTCTTTTGTGTGTAACCTTGTATATCCATATTTTTGTGACTATATAATTTTGAGTTAATAAAGAATCTTTGTACATAAACACCATTGGAATTCTCCATAGTTAATTCTGTTTATGGGATTCCTCTCTAATTAATCTTTTTTTGTTATTTCATATCTTAACTCACATTCATAGCCTGAGGGTCTCTTCCAAGGTCTCCCCCACGTGCTACTTAACCTTTGGTTTTCACATTATACTTCCTAATACCTTCCTTAAAGACCTCCCTTTTGTGTTATGTGTATTATATGATTTGTTTTTCACTCATTATTTCATTCATTTATTCACTCATTCCATCATTCATTCTAGTTTACTCACATTTATCAAGAGCCTATCCAGTGGCATTCTTCTAGATCTTGATAGAGTTGACAACTTTTTTTTTTTCTCTTCGAGCTTGTTTACTTGACGGGGACAAAAAACCAGAGAAGCCATGATCAAAGAAACAGTAAGGGGGCAGTCCTAAGATGGTGGAGGAATAGGACGGGGAGACCACTTTCTCCCCCACAAAATCATCAAAAGAATATTTAAACGCTGAGTAAATTCCACAAAACAACTTCTGAATGCCAGCAGAGGACATCAGGCACCCAGAAAAGCAGCCCATTGTCTTCGAAAGGAGGTAGGAAAAAATATAAAAGACAAAAACAAAGAGACAAAAGAGGTAGGGATGGAGCTCCGTCCCGGGCAGGGAGTCTTAAAAAGAGAGAAGTTTCCAAACACCAGGAAATACTCTCACTGCTGAGTTTGTGGTGAGCCTTGGAAGCACAGAGGGCAACATAACAGGGAGGAAAAATAAATAAATAATTAAAACCCACAGATTACAAGCCCAACGGTAACTCCCCCAGTGGAGAAGCAGCGCAGAAGCCTGCACCCGCCACTAGCAAGTAGGGGCTGGGCAGGGAGGTGCGGGCTGCATAGCTTAGAGTAAGGATCTGGCCTGAATGCCCCGAGCACAATCTGAGCGAACTAACTTGGGCTAGCAAACCAGACTGTGGGATAACTACTACGTGAAAAGCCAGCCCTAACCTAAGACACCGCCAGGCCTGTGCACAGAACAAAGGACTGAACAGAACTAGCCTGCTGCAGACCATCCCCCTCCAGTGACAGGCAGCCAGAGCCAGAAGTGGGTAATTGCAGAGAGACATTATCTACAAAACTGTAAGCAGGCTTCTTTGCTAACTAAGACTTCTTGGGGTTCTGGATGATCAACATCCGCCTGAGAAGGTGTACTGGTTGTACACCTAGAAAACCGAGCAGCAGGGACGGGGGAGGTGATAAGTCACAGCGACTGTGCTCGCTGAACACCCCATCACATGAGCTGCTCGGACTTGGGAAGGGCACAAAATGCAGGCCCAACCGAGTCTGAGCCTCTGAGGACTATCCGAGTGCCTGAACCTGAGCAGCTTAGACCTGGGAGGTGCAAGAAGCCCAGGGCCAGCCTCGGACGGTTCCCGGTGGAGCAACCTAGAGCCAGAGCAGTGTGGACAGGGAGGGTACATGCACCACGAGCGGGAACAGGCCCAGTGTGGCTGAGACACTGCAAGCACACGCCAGTGTTATTTGTTTGCCGCGTCCCTCCCTCCCCACAGCACGACTGAACAAGTGAGCCTAAAAAAAAGTGTCCACCACCACCCCCTTTGTGTCAGGGAGGAAATCAGACACTGACGAGACCAGCAAACAGAAGAAGCTAAAACAGAGGGAACCGCCTTGGAAGTGACAGGTGCAATAGATTAAAACCCTGTTGTTAGTACCAACTACATAGGAAGGGGCCTATAGATCTTGAGAAATATAAGCCAGACCAAGGAACTATCCAAAAATGAACTGACCCCACAATACCCACAACACCACCAGAGAAAGTCCTAGATATATTTTTACTATTTTTACAATCATTCTTTTTTTAAAATTTAAAAAAATTTTTAAGTCCTCTATTACTCCTTTAATTTTCACTTTTATAACCTACTATTACTTTGCAAAAAAAAAAAAAAAAGACCCTAGTTTTTAATAGCAAACTTCATATATATATATATTTATAATTTTTGTGACTTTTTTTTTCTATTTTTTTCTTCTTTTCTTTAATATTGTATTTTTGAAATTCCAAACTCTACTCTAGATTTTTAAACTTTGCTTTTTGGTATTTGTTATCAATTTTGTACCTTTAAGAACCCAATCTTCAGTACCCATTTTTACTTGGGAGTGAGATTACTGGCTTGACTGCTCTCTCCCCCTTTGGACTCTCCTTTTATCCACCAGGTCGCCTGTGTCTCCTCCCTACCCTCTCTCTTCTCTACCCAACTCTGTGAATTTCTGTGTGTTCCAGACGGTGGAGAACACTTAGGGAACTGATTACTGGCTGGATCTGTCTCTCTCCTTTTGATTCCCCCTTTAATCCTCCTGGCCACCTCTGTCTCCTTCCTCCCTCTTCTCTTTTCTGTATAACTCTGTGAACATCTCTGAGCAGTCCAGCTGTGCAGTGCACATAAGGAAGTGATTACTGGCTAGCTTGCTCTCTCCTCTATTGATTCCACCTCATCTCATTCGGGTCACCTCTAACTCCCTCCTCCCTCTTCTCTTCTCCATGTAACTCTATGAACCTCTCTGGGTGCCCCTCACTGTGGAGAAACTTTTCATCTTTAACCTAGATGTTTTATCAATGGTGCTGTATAGAAGGAGAAGTCTTGAGACTATGGAAAAAATAAGACTGAAAACCAGAAGCAGGAGGCTTAAGTCCAAACCCTGAGAACACCAGAGAACTCCTGACTCCAAGGAACATTAATTGACAGGAGCTCATCAAATGCCTCCATACCAACACTGAATCCAAGCACCACCCAAGGGCTAACAAGTTCCAGAGCAAGACATACTATGCAAATTCTCCAGCAACACAGGAACACAGCCCTGAGCTCCAATATACAGGCTGCCCAAAGTTACTCCAAAACCACTGACATCTGATAACTCATTACTGGACATTTCATTACTCTCCAGAGAGAAGAAATCCAGCTCCACCCACCAGAACACCGACACAAGCTTCCCTAACCAAGAAACCTTGACAAGCCACCTGTACAACCCCACCCACAGCGAGGAAACTCCACAATAAAGAGAACTCCACAAACTGCCAGAATACAGAAAGGCCACCCCAAACTCAGCAATATAAACAAGATGAAGAGACAGAGGAATACCCAGCAGGTAAAAGAACAGGATAAATGCCCATCAAACCAAACAAAAGAGGAAAGAGATAGGGAATCTACCTGATAAAGAATTCCAAATAATGATAGTGAAAATAATCCAAAATCTTGAAATCAAAATGGAATCACAGATAAATAGTCTGGAGACAAGGATTGAAAAGATGCAAGAAAGGTTTAACATGGACTTAGAAGAAATAAAAAAGAGTCAATATATAATGAATAATGCAATAAATGAGATAAAAAAACACTCTGGAGGCAACAAATAGTAGAATAACATAGGCAGAAGATAGGATTAGTGAATTACAAGATAGAATGGTAGAAATAAATGAATCAGAGAGGAAAAAAGAAAAACGAATTAAAAGAAATGAGGACAATCTCAGAGACCTCCAGGACAGTGTTAAACGCCCCAACATTCGAATCATAGGAGTCCCAGAAGAAGATGACAAAAAGAAAGACCATGAGAAAATTCTTGAGGAGATAATAGTTGAAAACCTCCCTAAAATGGGGAAGGAAATAATCACCCAAGTCCAAGAAACCCAGAGAGTCCCAAACAGGATAAACCCAAGGTGAAACACCCCAAGACACATATTAATCAAATTAACAAAGATCAAACACAAAGAACAAATATTAAAAGCAGCAAGGAAAAAAAAACAAATAACACACAAGGGGATTCCCATAAGGATAACAGCTGACCTTTCAATAGAAACTCTTCAAGCCAGGAGGGAATGGCAAGACATACTTAAAGTGATGAAAGAAAATAACCTACAGCCCAGATTACTGTACCCAGAAAGGATCTCATTCAAATATGAAGGAGAAATCAAAAGCTTTACAGACAAGCAAAAGCTGAGAGAATTCAGCACCACCAAGCCAGCTCTCCAACAAATGCTAAAGGATATTCTCTAGACAGGAAACACAAAAAGGGTATATAAACTTGAACCCAAAACAATAAAGCAAATGGCAATGGGATCATACTTATCACTAATTACCTTAAACATAAATGGGTTGAATGCCCCAACCAAAAGACAAAGACTGGCTGAATGGATAAAAAAACAAGACCCCTATATATGTTGTCTACAAGAGACCCACCTCAAAACAGGGAACAGGGACTGAAAGTGAAGGGCTGGAAAAAGATTTTCCATGCAAAGAGAGACCAAAATAAAGCAGGAGTAGCAATACTCATATCAGATAAAATAGACTTTAAAACAAAGGCTGTGAAAAGAGACAAAGAAGGTCACTACATAATGATCAAAGGATCAATCCAAGAAGAAGACATAACAATTATAAATATATATGCACCCGACATAGGAGCACTGCAATATGTAAGACAAATGCTAACAAGTATGAAAGGGGAAATTAACAATAACACAATAATAGTGGGAGACTTTAATATCCCACTCACACCTATAGATATATCAACTAAACAGAAAACTAACAAGGAAACACAAACTTTAAACGATATAATAGACCAGTTAGACCTAATTGATATCTATAGGACATTTCGCCCCAAAACAATGAATTTCACCTTTTTCTCAAGCGCACACGGAACCTTCTCCAGGATAGATCACATCCTGGGCCATAAATCTAGCCTTGGTAAATTCAAAAAGACTGAAATCATTCCAAGCATCTTTTCTGACCACAATGCAGTAAGATTAGATCTCAATTACAGGAGAAAAACTATTAAAAATTCCAACATATGGAGGCTGAACACCACACTGCTGAATAACCAACAAATCACAGAAGAAATCAAAATATGCATAGAAACGAATGAAAATGAAAATACAACAACCCAAAACCTATGGGACACTGTAAAAACAGTGCTAAGGGGTAAGTTCATAGCAATACAGGCATACCTCAGGAAACAAGAAAAAAAGTCAAATAAATAGCCTCACTCTACACCTACAGCAACTAGAAAAGGAAGAAATGAAGCACCCCAGAGTTAGTAGAAGGAAAGAAATCTTAAAAATTAGAGCAGAAATAAATGCAAAAGAAACAAAAGAGACCATAGCAAAAATCAACAAAGCCAAAAGCTAGTTCTTTGAAAGGATAAATAAAACTGACAAACCATTAGCCAGACTCATCAAGAAACAAAGGGAGAAAAATCAAATCAATAAAATTAGAAATGCAAATGGAGAGATCGCAACAGACAACACAGAAATACAAAGGGTCTTAAGAAACTACTATCAGCAATTATATGCCAATAAAATGGACAATGTGGAAGAAATGGACAAATTCTTAGAAAAGTAAAACTTTCCAAAACTGAACCAGGAAGAAATAGAAAATCTTAACAGACCCATCACAAGCATGGAAATTGAAACTGTAATCAGAAATCTTCCAGCAAACAAAAGCCCAGGTCCAGATGGCTTCATAGCTGAATTCTACCAAAGATTTAGAGAAGAGCTAACACCTATCCTAGTCAAACTCTTCCAGAAAATTGCAAAGGAAGGTAAACTTCCAAACTCATTCTATGAGGCCACCATCACCCTAATACCAAAACCTGACAAAGATGCCACACACACACAAAAGAAAACTACAGGCCAATATCACTGATGAACATAGATGCAAAAATCCTTAACAAAATTCTAGCAACCAGAATCCAACAACACATTAAAAAGATCATACACCATGACCAAGTGGGCTTTATCCCAGGGATGCAAGGATTCTTCAATATCCTCAGATCAAACAATGTAATACACCACATTAACAAATTGAAAAATAAAAGCCAAATGATTATCTCAATAGATGCAGAGAAAGCCTTTGACTCTCCAGAAAGCAGGAATAGAAGGAACATACCTCAACATCATAAAAGCTATATATGACAAACCCACAGCAAACATTATCCTCAATGGTGAAAAATTGAAGGGATTTCCCCTCAAGTCAGGAACAAGACAAGGATGCCCACTCTCACCACTACTATTCAACATAGTTTTGGAAGTTTTGGCCACAGCAATCAGAGCAGAAAAAGAAATAAAAGGAATCCAGATTGGAAAAGACAAAGTAAAACTCTCACTGTGTGCAGATGACATGATCCTCTACATAGAAAACCCTGAAGACTCCACCAGAAAATTACTAGAGCGAGTTAATGAATACAGTAAATTTGCAAGATATAAAATTAACACACAGAAATCCCTTGCATTCCTATACACTAACAATGAGAAAACATAAAGAGAAATTAAGGAAACAATCCCATTCACCATTGCAACGAAAAGAATAAAATACTTAGGAATAAATTTACCTAAAGAAACAAAAGACCTAGAAAACTATAAAACACTGATGAAAGAAATCAAAGATGACACAAATAGATGGAGAAATATATCATGTTCATGGATCAGAAGAATCAATATAGTGAAAATGAGTATACTACCCAAAGCAATCTATAGATTCAATGCAATCCCTATCAAGCTACCATCGGCATTTTTCAGAGAATTAGAACAAATAATTTCACAATTTGTATGGAATTACAAAAAACCTCAAATAGCCAAAGCAGTCTTGAGAAAGAAGAATGGAACTGGAGGAATCAACCTGCCTGACTTCAGGCTATACTACAGAGCAACAGTCATCAAGACAGTATGGTACTGGCACAAAGACAGAAACATAGATCAATGGAACAAAATAGAAAGCCCAGAGATAAATCCACGCACCTATGGACACCTTATCTTTGACCAAGGAGGCAAGAATATACAATGGAGAAAAGACAACCTCTTTAACAAGTGGTGCTGGGAAAACTGGTCAACCACTTGTAAAAGAATGAAACTAGAACATGGCACCCCACTTCAGTACTCTTGCCTGGAAAATCCCATGGATGGAGGAGCTGGTAGGCTACAGTCTATGGGGTTGCTAAGAGTCGGACATGACTGAGCGACTTCACTTTCACTTTTCACTTTCATGCATTGGAGAAGGAAATGGCAACCCACTCCAGTGTTCTTGCCTGGAGAATCCCAAGGACAGGGGAGCCTGGTGGGCTTCCGTCTATGGGGTCGCACAGAGTCGGACACGACTGAAGTGACTTAGCAGCAGCAGCAGCAGAACACATTCTAACACCATACACAAAAATAAACTCAAAAT
This sequence comes from Bubalus bubalis, assembly GCF_019923935.1. Classification (NCBI taxonomy): domain Eukaryota; kingdom Metazoa; phylum Chordata; class Mammalia; order Artiodactyla; family Bovidae; genus Bubalus; species Bubalus bubalis. Next base: position 94,938,338 of record NC_059160.1, read on the forward strand.
GGATTAAAGATCTAAATGTAAGACCAGAAACCATAAAACTCCTAGAGGAGAACATAGGCAAAACACTCTCCGACATATATCACAGCAGGATCTTCTATGACCCACCTCCCAGAACATTGGAAATAAAAGCAAAAATAAACAAATGGGACCTAATTAAACTTAAAAGCTTCTGTACCACAAAGGAAACTATAAGCAAGGTGAAAAGACAGCCTTCAGAATGGGAGAAGATAATAGCAAATGAAGCAACTGACAAACAACTAATCTCAAAAATATACAAGCAACTCCTCCAGCTCAATTCCAGAAAAATAAATGACCCAATAAAAAAAATGGGCCAAAGAACTAAACAGACATTTCTCCAAAGAAGACATACAGTTGGCTAACAAACATATGAAAAGATGCTCAACATCACTCATTATCAGAGAAATGCAAATCAAAACCACTATGAGGTATCATTTCATGCCTGTCAGAATGGCTGTGATCCAAAAGTCTACAAGCAATAAATGCTGGAGAGGATGTTCAGAAAAGGGAACCCTCTTACACTGTTGGTGAGAATGCAAACTAGTACAGCCACTATGGAGAACAGTGTGGAGATTCCTTAAAAAACTGGGAATAGAACTGCCTAATGACCCAGCAATCCCACTGCTGGGCATACACACCAAGGAAACCAGAATTGAAAGAGACACGTGTACCCCAATGTTCATCGCAGCACTGTTTATAATGGCCAGGACATGGAAGCAACCTACATGTCCATCAGCAGATGAATGGATAAGAAAGTTGTGGTACATATACACAATGGAGTATTACACAGCCATTAAAAAGGATACATTTGAATCAGTTCTAATGAGGTGGATGAAACTGGAGCCTATTATACAGAGTGAAGTAAGCCAGAAAGAAAAACACCGATACAGTATACTAATGCATATATATGGAATTTATAAAGATGATAACAATAACCCTGTATGCGAGACAGCAAAAGAGACACAGATGTATAGAACAGTCTTTTGGACTCTGTGGGAGAGGGAGAAGGTGGGATGATGTGGGAGAATGGCACTGAAACATGTATAATATCATATATGAAACAAATTGCCAGTCCAGGTTCGATGCATGATACTGGATGCTTGGGGCTGGTGCACTGAGATGACGCAGAGAGATGGTAAGGGGAGGGGGGGGGGGTTCAGGATGGGGAACATGTGTATACCTGTGGTGGATTCATGTTGATGTATGGCAAAACCAATACAATATTGTAAAGTAATTAACTTCCAATTAAAATAAACAAATCTATATTTAAAAAAAGAAAAGAAACAGTAAGACAAAAAAACCCAGAGAGATAAATATTGTGATGAATATAGAATCAAATTATCTGCACACAAGTTGAGGATTCCTTTAGTTTGAAAGCCATTGGAGACTTCCATGAAGTCTCCTCCATGAAGAGGTGCTATTTAAGTCGAGATGAACAGTGATAATGGATGACAACAGACAAAGGTACAGACAAAGTAGTGGAAATGTGCTGTGTCTGCACACCGTGCTTAGTGCGTGCATGCAGATTCCTAATGTTGGAGAGTCATTGTGTAGCCCTGTGTGTTTCTCAGCTCCTCTGATGGAAGAATAGAAGGTGATCTGACCTTTGATATTAACATCAAATCCTCCTGGGCTTCACATCACCCCAAGGCGTCTCTTCACCTCTCTTCTCTGTTATGAACTCGTATCCTATCCTCTTGCTAGTCTGTGTCTGGTTAATGCTGGTTTATTGGAAACAGCTGTGTCATTGCCCATCCCAGCTTCTGTGTGGTGTATGGCAATCGGTGAGCAGTCTGAATTGGACCAAGTCCCTGATGCTCCTCTATAAGAACTCCAGCCATACTGAGGCTTTTTTTTTTTTGGTTTCCTGTCAGTGTTTTGCTCCCTTATTAAATGATCCAATTCAGAGTGCACACATAGGTAACTGGGGCCAGGTTTGTAATCAGTGGTGAAATCCAGAGATTAGAAAGAGATGCAACATTTGCATGAAGGAATATTAAAATGTCACAAATTTAAGATGTCCCAGTCATATATTTTTAAAATTGCTTAATATAGAAATTGGATTAAGATGAAAGAACTACTTGAATTTAAAACCTCTAATATTTATTGTGAATAAAATTAAAACACATGGGTTAGATTGGAAAACTTTGTGATTTGTATAAAAGGTAAAGAATGTTAAAATTTGTTATGTATCATAAGTCCTTAAAATCATAGGAAAACGAAACAGATAGATTAAAGATTTGAATAGGTAAATCTCAGAAGAGGAAATTTAAATGGTCAATGAATATATGGAATATGGAAAGTCATCCAGGAAATGCAAATGAGTATAAGAAATACTGCTTTTGATGTATCAAGTTGGCAAGATTAAACTGAGGTAAATTTACTGCTGGCAAGCAGGTTGGAAAAATGTGCTATTTTTGTTTCTGTTAATATTAATTTTTAGAGTCTTTTAGGAAAGCAATTTTGTACAGTTTAACAAAAATATACATATGATTTATTCCAAAACCTCTGGCAATCTAGAGCACTGATACAAAAAATTTGGTAAATATCATTTAAAAAGCATATCTTTGGCTTCATGATTAATAGTAGCAAAAAACTAGAAGTGACCTCAATTTCCATCCACAGGGAATGCTAGAGTCAATTATGACATAATGAAGCCACTGGAAGAAATTATATACTAGATCTATAATGGCTGACTTTGATTTCAAAGGTGTAAGGCTGTCTGCACAATGCGGAAGAATGGTCCAGAATATAATGCCATTTGGTATATCATTTTTTAATAAACATACATACATACATTTGTATATATACACATTTGTCTATTACAAGGGGAACCTGAAGCAATTTACTCAACAGGTGCTTTCTGGTGGTGCTAATAGTGAGTGTGCAATGTCAGGAATGGAGGAGCATGACTTCACATGAGCAGAAATGTGTTTAGCAAATATATAATTACCCAAGTAGTAATGCCAGTTATCTCATTGCATTAGACGATGTGGTAAATTTTACATTCTTATATATACTTCCACTTTTTGTTTCATAATAGAAATTATAAAAATAATTAAGTGATGGAAAAGGTAGTAGTAAAAATTTTGGAGATGCATTATGGATTTAATTTGAGTTGTTAATTGCACTTCATTTTAGTTTAACACTGTGGATTTAATAAGCCTTTCTCGGTTACTTTATCTAAAATTATAACCTCCCTTTTCATCTCCAAAAACTCTTTCCTTTCTTCTTCTCTGTATTATTACTTATTAGGCCAGTCACACTACATACAAAATATTTCTTTCCTTCATGTTTCTTTCCTTTTCCATCTTTTCTTCTCCTTTCCTTCCTTCCATCCCCTCTCCCTCCCACCCTTCCTGTTTACTTTCTTATGTATGAATTTGCACAATAAGATGTATAGCATGGAATTTTTGTGCAATTTTTTCATTGTTTCTCTAAGATGACACCACCCTATGGCAGCAAGAGAAGAGGAATTAAAGAGCTTCTTGATGAAGGTGAAAGAGGAGAGTGAAAAAGCTGGCTTAAAACTCAACATTCAAACAACTAAGATCATGGCATCCAGTCCCATCACTTCATGGCAAATAGGTGGGGAAACAATGGAAATAGTGACAGATTTTATTTTCTTGGGTTTCAAAATCACTGTGGATGGTGACTGCAGCCATGAAATCAAAAGACGCTTGTTCCTTGGAAGAAAAGCAGTGACAAACCTAGACAGTGTATTAAAAAGTGCAGACATTACTTTGCCTACAAAGGTCTGTATAGACAAAGCTACGGTTTTTTCAGTAGTCATGTTTGGAGGTGGTGGACCATAAAGAAGGCTGAGCGCTGAAGAACTGATGCTTTCAAACTGTGTGTTGGAGAAGACTCTTGAGAGTCCCTTGGACTGCGAGGAGATCCAACCAACAAGTCAGTCCTAAAGGAAATCAACCCTGAACATTCATTGAAAAGACTGATGCTGAAACTGAAACTCCAATACTTCGGCCACCTGAGGCAGAAGGCTGACTCATTGGAAAAGACCCTGATGCTGGGAAAGATTGAAGGCAGGAGAAGAAGGGAATGACAGAAGAGGAGATGGTTGGATGGTATCACCAACTCAATGGACATGAGTTTGAACAAACTCCAGGAGATCGTGAAGGACAGGGAAGCCTGGCGTGCTGCAGTCCATGGGGTCGCAAAGAGTCAGACATGCCTGAGCAACTGAACAGTAACAAATCACTCAATGAATATTTGTAGAATGAATGAATTGCTGCCATAGATTCATTAATAAGTGTTAAACTTTCTCTTTTCTTTCTCTTTGACTTTGAAACTTTTCACAAGACACGTTTAGATTCAGAAAAATCTTATCAATGCTGAGCTCTCCCTGTGTGTCATCTGATCTGATCTCTATGTGCAGGAGGGAGGCGATAGCATGAGGAATGCACAGCCCCTCTAAAGAGGATGGTTCTTCAATCAGCCTATTGTATCCTGATTAATCTTTTTTGAGGAGACAATGGCTGAGTAAGCTTCAAAAGTGTCTGAAAGTCTCTGAAAAGAGCACTGCAGATTTGAGTAAATCAAGAAGGCTGGGTGTGTGGTTGGTAACCGTGGTGTCAGTCTATATCACGAGCCAAGAGGAAGCCTGGAGGGGAAGTTGATGCCTATAAAATCTTTAATATGGCAAACTCAGGAATTAAAGGCTACATCAGAATGAAGGGATTGACGCTATGATTTCCAAGAGCCTCTGGCTATGCTGCTGATTTTCCAGTGGTTTCTCTGAGCAACGACACTCGTGGCATGAACGAACCTGGATACTGGTCTTGCAGCTTCTGATTGGCACCCTCTGCCTATATAATGTCAGGATATGGAATCCTGGAGTCGGAGTCTTATCTTCCTCTGGATTCTGAAGTTTTCCTCTCTGTGCTGCCTGCTCTACTACTGACCGTCATGAAGTTTTTGGTGTTCCTGGCACTGGTGGCAGTTTCCACCTTCCTGGTTTCTGGCCACACGTAAAGATTCTTGCCTGAAAACAAGGTTTTGATGAGCAGTACATCAAGCTGTGTGGAAGTGGGTTTGCAGGAGTCTAGAATTATGGCCCCTCCTGTCCCCTGTTCCATTGCCATTTTCACAGACCATTCGTGATTGAGTTGACTCTACCCTTTGGCTTTTGCTAATTCAGTCAGATCTTTGTTCAGTTCTAACCTTGGACCCCAGCTTCATGGTTAGTCAGTAAAATCTATTTAAAGTATGTAAAATCAGAGGTTTATTTCAGGAATGCAAAAGTGATCACATGTTATGGTTTGTGGGGTTTTATATTACCTGTGCATTTTTCCCCCTCAATGTGTGTACCAAAGGCTAAAGTGATTCATCTGTGGAAGCCTGCACCATTGTCCATATTCTTATTCTCTCCATACCCAAAACTGGTGTTCCATGTACATCCTGTTTTTCCCTTTTCTCTTTCAGAGGTTACAACAGAAGTTCCTGCTACTTCTTCTCCTGGTGAGTTTGCACTTGCACTCCATCTCCTTCTTGCAGTGACCATTTTCCATCCTGGTCTCATGTCAGAGCTTCTACGAGAGATAGGTTATAAGACTTCTATGAAAAGCCTGGAAAAGTATTGTTCCTCATATAAAAATTCATGGTTTAGTCGCTAAGTCATGTCCAACTCTTTGCAACTCCATGGGCTGTAGCCTGCCAGGCTCCTCTGTCCATGCCATTTTCCAGGCAAGAATATTGGAGTAGGTTGCCATTGCTTTTTCCAGAAGATCCTCTGGACCCAGGAATCAAACCGGGGTCTCCTGCATTGCAGACAGATTCCTGCATTGTAGGCGGATTCTTTATTAACTGAGCTATGAGGGAAATCATGGAAACATATAAAAATCAGCTTATTTTTTATACAGCATTTGATAATATTAAGTCTCTTGCATGGATTTACAAAAATTTGGGGTCAATCAATTTTTCTCCAGCAAAAGAGCAGGAGGATGTGGTCTGATGTTGTGACCTGAGAATTTTGGGAAGGTGCATGAAAATCTTTCTGGTTATGCTGATTTGAAGGATTGAATACATGACCATTGTTTCAAGGAGAGGCCTGAAGGAAGGAAGAGAATGTACACCCTGAAAGTGATTCAGAAATGAGGGCATTAGGGTCACATGGGAAGGCAGAATGCAGGATGTGTAATGTAGGCGTCAAGTAGAAGAAGGGCTCTAAGCTTTGAGGTTTGTAATGCATCAACGCCTAATTCCCAGGCTGAGGTTTGTGTATCTTCGTTAAAGTGAATCCCAAGGTTGTGGACCAAACTCCCAGTCATTATTGAGCCTTCTCCACAGCACCCTGCCCATTCTGTGCTGTGTGTGTCAGGATTCTGAAGCTCCCTCTTTTCAGCCTCCACAGCCTGGGGACTTGGGTTCTCAGTTCGTGAGGGCACTGACTCTTGTTTGACTTCATACACTGTGCCACATGTGTCATGTGGGGTTCACCTTAAAATATATTCTCTCTCCTACATGAGGCCTGAGACAGCCTGGATAGAGTGTGGGTATGGAGATCGTATTGACGTGGTTTTAGCTCACAGTTTGGGGGTCTTGAAAGGTTGTTGTTGAATCACGCAAAGACACCAGGATTCTTGGCCCCCAGAGGAGAAGAATTCAATCCGGGGCCAGAGACGAGGCTTGATCGCTCAGAGCTTTTGTGTAATAAAGTGTTATTAAAGTATAAAGGAGATAGAGAAAGCTTCTGACATAGGCATCAGAAGGGGGCAGAAGAGTACCCCCCTGCTAGTCTTCAGCTGGGTGTTATATAGTCACTGCTGCTGCTGCTGCTGCTAAGTCGCTTCAGTCGTGTCTGACTCTGTGCGACCCCATAGACAGCAGCCCCCAGGCTTCCCCGTCCCTGGGACTCGCCAGGCAAGAACACTGGAGTGGGTTGCCATTTCCTTCTCCAATGCATGAAAGTGAAAAGGGAAAGTGAAATTGCTCAGTCATGTCCTACTCCCAGCGACCCCATGGACTGCAGTGCACCAGGCTCCTCCGTCCATGGGACTTCCCAAGCAAGAGTACTGGAGTGGGGTGCCATTGCCTTCTCCGAATGAAAGAAAGGAATGTCTTAAAATTCAAAATGGCACCAGGCCCCTCACCCATAAGATGCATTTTGGGATAATCTTGGCACCAAATGGTTTATCCTGGGCCATAAAATGATTAACTTGAATCTTGAAGAAGGGCAGACCACCATACAAATAGTTTCCTTTACATAGAATAGGGAAACAAGATCTGAGTATAATATACTGGTTTGTCAAGTAGGTTCTGAGCCAAGAGGCGGAACTGACTTGAAGACAGAGTTTGGGGTAAATGCATAGTACATTAGCATAGCTTAAGACAAATATTTCCATAAGAAAAAGGCATTGGTTATCTCTAGGTTTGAGAATAGTTAACTTCAGGTGAAATCAGGTGTCATTATGGCAACACAGTATTTTAAGAGAAATCTCCTTTTAAATTTCTATAGATAAGGAAAAAATATTGCTAGTTTGTTTCCTCCTGCCACTTAAGAGAGATAAAAAAACGTCTGACACTTGCAGGCTATTTCCTCCGTTTGGAGACCCCTGGCCTTCCTACCTGTTACCCTCTCAGGTCTGACTTGCTGTTTGCTCTGTAGGGGGAAATAAATCTCATCAATCTTGGCAGGTTCCCTGTGAATACAGGGTAGGTGACAGAGCCTTTGCTTAGCTTTATTATTATCAGAATAATATAAATATTTCCCATTATTTCTAAGGGGCTCTCACAAGTAGTGCTGCAGTACATGGAATCTTTGTGCCCTCCAAATGTGAGACAAATATGCCCCCCTTTCACGCAGGAATCTGTGGCAAGTGATTTTACTGCATGCATAGAAAGGAGATACCACTTCTCAAGCAGAGTTGGTAGCCAGAGCAATGGTGTGACAGTATTGATATCATTTGCAGAGATGAATTCAGAAGGAGAAATGCATGTCCAGACTTGGGCAGCACAAATTTTATTGCCTGAGGAAGAATCAAATGTCTTGACTGCAGTGTGTCCTAATTTCAGCCTCTGACACAACCACTATTGATCCCACCGCCACCTCTGCCGCCGCCACGGAGTCAACTGTGGCTGCCACATACACGGCGGCTCCCACCACAACCACGGCTGCTCCCTCCACAACCACGGCTGCTGCCACATCCACGGCTGCCCCCACCACAGCCACAGCTGCTCCCACCACATCTACTGCGGCTGCCAAAACGACCACTGCTGCCAAGACCACCATGTCCTATGATGAGTGCCTCTTATATTTTCCTAAGTTTACACTATGAGTACTTTTTTATGGGTTTGCTGGATTCGCTGTGTTCCCTATACTCAGATTAGACTATATTTATGGGGCAAAAGAAGTCATGAGAAAAGCCCTGTTATCTTCTATTTATTCTCTAATTCCTTGTGGATTTACAAACTGAGTCACAGAAAGACATCGGGGCTGCCAGAAGTCTGCAGTTTCTTGTTTACCAGTTTTACCTGTGTGGCTCTTGAAATACTGGCTCCTAACAGGCAAAATTCATCTTTAGCAGGATTGACACTGGAAAGACCAAAATTCGGGTCTCCCTGAAGCCAGGAACTTCTTTATGTTTGCTTTTTTCTACCAGAAAGTTCTTTGTTTCTTTTACAGAATATTCCAAAAATAGGAAATAGCATTTTAACGAGGCTTCCTTGATGTAGAAAGTTTTGAGTATCATTCAGGGTATTTCTTGGAATGTGGAAATCCAGAGGGCCTAGGGTACAGTCTTCCTATTTCTGGTTCAATTCTCTCTTTCAACAGCCTAGTAAAATCAATAACAAATGTGATTGATTCTGAATATATGACAGAGAATGTGTTATAACTTCATATATATAATGTAATTTAAATCACAGTAATGCTATGAAATAAATATTTTAAAGATAGCAAAATTAAAAATTACAATAAAAACTTTTCCCAGAACATTATGCAGTCAGAAGAAGGTATGGACTTGTTCATAAAAAAGGAAAGACATGAGGAACCTTTGAAATACTGCATTATACTCTTTCTGTGTCAGAGACAATGCTTGGCACCCATCTCTAAGTTCTATATTGCATAGCCTATGGGTGAATTATGAATAATTGTCTCTTATCAGAAGAAGGCTGGATTGGTTTGTGCCATATACACAAAGAACTAACCCATATTGGCTGTCTCTCTGTTTCCTCTAAACTTCCTGCTGACCTAGGTTTCCATCCCAGCCTGCATGTCCTATTGCCTCTGGATGGGAATTAGGTGTTTATCTTCCAGGGATACAAATTTCATCTCTTTTCGATTCCACTGAATTCAGTGTCATTTGACATTTGTTAGTCTTGCAGGGACCCAGGAAGGGAAACACACTCTTCATGCTTTTTGGAAAACCTCTTCCCAATATTTTTTTTCTGTTTCAGGTTTTACTCCATGGCTTCAGCTATTTACTGCTAAAAGTTATCACTGAGATGGAATCAGCCTCAGCCTTCTATATTTGATCCTACAGGATTCGCCCAGAATGCCCCTTGATTTGTTTCACTGCTACTACTTTCCAGCCCTATCATATCTCTCTTATCTCTAATCAGTTTCTATTCATTCAAATAAAATGATGAGTGACATAAAAAATAGCATGTATTTTTTTAGCTGTCGGCCCAGCGGTCATCCAATAGTTATGTCAAGTGATAGATACTTTGAAATTTACCCAGTTCTTCCCTATATTACTGTAAATAAGTGGACCTCCTACATATTATCTAATTTTTAAAAACAAGTCACAATCCTTGTGTATATCACTGGTGACTAGAGCTTTCTCTATGTGAATCAATATTTCCTAGATATAAAGGTCTACTTTGATTCCACCAAGCTCTGCTATCGACTGACCCTTAATTACTCTAGTTGAAGTGACTTAGCAAGCGAGTAAGAGGGAAGCGGTCCTGAGGTCTGGGAACTGGCCTGACACTCCTGGGGTTCGGAACTGTTAGGACCTGGCCTAGGCTCACAGCTTGGAAATGACTCGCTCTTGTTGGACACAAACACTCTCACAAAACACCAACACCAGAGAAGGGCACACAGTCACTTCTATAAATGTGACCAGTTCATCATATTGGCAGTCTTCAGTACAGACAAAAACAAGGTCAGTCCAAAACCATAAAACACTAAATATCTCCCTCTCCTAGCTAAAGCATGAGTGCAACTTCATTTACTATTAGAGCTTTGGCTTCCCTCTATTCTCTTCTGCTCCAGATAAGGTTTGTTAAGACACTCAGTCACAGCGTAAGTTATGTTTCCTTGAATCGCCAATCCAGAGCAGAAGGGTGCTTCCCTAAACCTTCCCCCAAATCACCGCACACAGGCCCCAATTCTGTAAGAAGTCCTTTCTAATTCCCAACGTCTAAGGCACCTCTCTGATTTCCCATGGTTACATTCTCCTCACTGTAATGAGTACTAACCCAACTGAACTCAACTTCAGTGGTTTTTTGGCTAGCGGGCTTTGATATCTGAATGTATAATTGGGATGGACATTATATAAGAACAAGGTGCGGCACCTTTGTCCTCACTTTGGAAATTTGCTGGGTTTAATAAAGCCTCATTTGGGGAGTCTTGCTAAAGAGAACCTTTAAAATTGCCTGAACTATCTCTATCAGTAAATTAAGCAGTGCAAAATCCAAGAAGTGCAACATTAATGCTCTGATTCAGGAAATGATAAGGTTGGAATTTGGTGCTTACTAAATCTCTTTTGTTTTTGAAAAACAATTCTCTTCCACCTACCCCTGCTGAGAATCATTGCACTGAATGATTTATCGAGAAAAGGAAATTAAGTTAAGAGATTGTAGTTAAAAGCTCTCAAGTCAGAAATTTACTCAGTTCAGTTCAGTTCAGTCGCTCAGTCCTGTCCGACTCTTTGCAACCCCTTGAATCGCAGCACGCCAGGCCTCCCTGTCCATCACCAACTCCCAGAGTTCACTCAGACTCACGTCCATCAAGTCAGTGATGCCATCCAGCCATCTCATCCTTTGTCGTCCCCTTCTCCTCCTGCCCCTGATCCCTCCCAGCATCAGAGTCTTTTCCAATGAGTCAACTCTTTGCATGAGGTGGACAAAGTACTGGAGTTTCCCCTTTAGCATCATGCCTTCCAAAGAAATCCCGGGGCTGATCTCCTTCAGAATGGACTGTTTGGTTCTCTTTGCAGTCCAAGGGACTCTCAAGAGTCTTCTCCAACACCACCGTTCAAAGGCATCAATTCTTCGGCGCTCAGCTTTCTTCACATTCCAACTCTCATATCCATAGATGACCACTGGAAAAACCATAGCTTTGACTAGACGGACCTTTGTTGGCAAAGTAATGTCTCTGCTTTTGAATATGCTATCTAGGTTGGTCATAACTTTCCTTCCAAGGAGTAAGTGTCTTTTAATTTCATGGCTGCAGTCACCATCTGCAGTGATTTTGGAGCCCCCAAAAAATAAAGTCTGACACTGTTTCCACTGTTTCCCCATCTATTTCCCATGAAGTGGTGGGACCAGATGCCATGATCTTCGTTTTCTGAATGTTGAGCTTTACGCCAACTTTTTCACTCTCCTCTTTCACCATCATCAAGAGGCTTTTTAGTTCCTCTTCACTTTCTGCCATAAGCGTGGTGTCATCTGCATATCTGAGGTTATTGATGTTTCTCCCGGCAATCTTGATTCCAGCTTGTGCTTCTTCCAGCGCAGCATTTCTCATGATGTACTCTGCATAAAAGTTAAATAAGCAGGGTGACAATATACAGCCTTGACATACTCCTTTTCCTATTTGGAACCAGTCTGTTGCTTCTTGACCTGCATACAAATTTCTCAAGAGGCAGGTCAGGTGGTCTGGTATTCCCATCTCTTTCAGAATTTTCCACAGTTTCTTGTGATCCACACAAAGGCTTTGGCATAATCAATAAAGCAGAAATAGATGTTTTTCTGGAACTCTCTTGCTTTTTCGATGATCCAGTGGATGTTGGCAATTTGGTCTCTGGTTCCTCTGCCTTTTCTAAAACCAGCTTGAACATCTGGAAGTTCACGGTTCACATATTGCTGAAGCCTGGCTTGGAGAATATTGAGCATTGCTTTACTAGCATGTGAGATGAGTGCAATTTGCAGTAGTTTGAGCATTCTTTGGCATTGCCTTTCTTTGGGATTGGAATAAAAAGTGACCTTTTCCAGTCCTGTGGCCACTGCTGAGTTTTCCAAATTTGCTGGCATATTGAGTGCAGCACTTTCACAGCATCCTCTTTCAGGATTTGGAATAGCTCAACTGGAATTCCATCACCTCCACTAGCTTTGTTCGTAGTGATGCTTTCTAAGGCCCACTTGACTTCACATTCCAGGATGTCTGGCTCTAGGTCAGTGATCACACCATTGTGATTATCTGGGTCGTGAAGATATTTTTTGTACAGTTCTTCTGTGTATTCTTGCCATATCTTCTTAATATCTTCTGCTTCTGTTAGGTCCATACCAATCTATCCTTTATCGAGCCCATCTTTGCATGAAATGTTCCCTTGGTATCTCTAATTTTCTTGAAGAGATATCTAGTCTTTCCCATTCTGTTGTTTTCCTCTATTTCTTTATTTATTAGAAATAAAGAAATTTATTAGTAGTACATTAATATATCTTGTAAGAATTCTTACCTAAGTTTTTCAGTATTTAGATTTGACTTAATTGGAGCAACCTGGTTTTTTATTTATTTTTTTTTTTTTCCCCTGGTATGATGTTTTTTTTTTCTTTTCTTTTCTTTTTTTTTTTTAATTTTATTTTATTTTTAAACTTTACATAACTATATTAGATTTGCCAAATATCAAAATGAATCCGCCACAGGTATACATGTGTTCCCCATCCTGAACCCTCCTCCCTCCTCCCTCCCCATTCCATCCCTCTGGGTCGTCCCAGTGCACCAGCCCCAAGCATCCAGTATCGTGCATCGAACCTGGACTGGCATCTCATTTCATACATGATATTTTACATGTTTCAATGCCATTCTCCCAAATCTTCCCACCCTCTCCCTCTCCCACAGAGTCCATAAGACTGTTCTATACATCAGTGTCTCTTTTGCTGTCTCGTACACAGGGTTATTGTTACCATCTTTCTAAATTCCATATATATGCGTTAGTATACTGTATTGGTGTTTTTCTTTCTGGCTTACTTCACTCTGTATAATAGGCTCCAGTTTCATCCACCTCATTAGAACTGATTCAAATGCATTCTTTTTAATGGCTGAATAATACTCCATTGTGTATATGTACCACAGCTTTCTTATCCATTCATCTGCTGATGGACATCTAGGTTGCTTCCATGTCCTGGCTATTATAAACAGTGCTGCGATGAACATTGGGGTACTCGTGTCTCTTTCCCTTCTGGTTTTCTCAGTGTGTATGCCCAGCAGTGGGATTGCTGGATCATAAGGCATGTCTATTTCCAGTTTTTTAAGGAATCTCCACACTGTTCTCCATAGTGGCTGTACTAGTTTGCATTCCCACCAACAGTGTAAGAGGGTTCCCTTTTCTCCACACCCTCTCCAGCATTTATTACTTGTAGACTTTTGGATCGCAGCCATTCTGACTGGTGTGAAATGGTACCTCATAGTGGTTTTGATTTGCATTTCTCTGATAATGAGTGATGTTGAGCATCTTTTCATGTGTTTGTTAGCCATCTGTATGTCTTCTTTGGAGAAATGTCTATTTAGTTCTTTGGCCCATTTTTTGATTGGGTCATTTATTTTTCTGGAGTTGAGCTGTAGGAGTTGCTTGTATATTCTCGAGATTAGTTGTTTGTCAGTTGCTTCATTTGCTATTATCTTCTCCCATTCTGAAGGCTGTCTTTTCACCTTGCTAATAGTTTCCTTTGATGTGCAGAAGCTTTTAAGGTTAATTAGGTCCCATTTGTTTATTTTTGCTTTTATTTCCAATATTCTGGGAGGTGGGTCATAGAGGATCCTGCTGTGATGTATGTCAGAGAGTGTTTTGCCTATGTTCTCCTCTAGGAGTTTTATAGTTTCGGCCAATATCACTGATGAACATAGATGCAAAAATCCTTAACAAAATTCTAGCAATCAGAATCCAACAACACATTAAAAAGATCATACACCATGACCAAGTGGGCTTTATCCCAGGGATGCAAGGATTCTTCAATATCCGCAAATCAATCAATGTAATACACCACATTAACAAATTGAAAAATAAAAACCATATGATTATCTCAATAGATGCAGAGAAAGCCTTTGACAAAATTCAACATCCATTTATGATCAAAACTCTCCAGAAAGCAGGAATAGAAGGAACATACCTCAACATAATCAAAGCTATATATGACAAACCCACAGCAAACATTATCCTCAATGGTGAAAAATTGAAAGCATTTCCTCTAAAGTCAGGAACAAGACAAGGGTGCCCACTTTCACCATTACTATTCAACATAGTTTTGGAAGTTTTGGCCACAGCAATCAGAGCAGAAAAAGAAATAAAAGGAATCCAAATTGGAAAAGAAGAAGTAAAGCTCTCACTGTTTGCAGATGACATGATCCTCTACATAGAAAACCCTAAAGACTCCACCAGAAAATTACTAGAACTAATCAATGACTATAGTAAAGTTGCAGGATATAAAATCAACACACAGAAATCCCTTGCATTCCTATACACTAATAATGAGAAAACAGAAAGAGAAATTAAGGAAACAATTCCATTCACCATTGCAACGGAAAGAATAAAATACTTAGGAATATATCTACCTAAAGAATCTAAAGACCTATATATAGAAAACTATAAAACACTGGTGAAAGAAATCAAAGAGGACACTAACAGATGGAGAAATATACCATGTTCATGGATTGGAGGAATCAATATAGTGAAAATGAGTATACTACCCAAAGCAATCTATAGATTCAATGCAATCCCTATCAAGCTACCAACAGCATTCTTCACAGAGCTAGAACAAATAATTTCACAATTTGTATGGAAAAACAAAAAACCTCGAATAGCCAAAGCGATCTTGAGAAAGAAGAATGGAACTGGAGGAATCAACCTACCTGACTTCAGGCTCTACTACAAAGCCACAGTTATCAAGACAGTATGGTACTGGCACAAAGACAGAAATATAGATCAATGGAACAAAATAGAAAGCCCAGAGATAAATCCACGCACATATGGACACCTTATCTTCGACAAAGGAGGCAAGAATATACAATGGATTAAAGACAATCTCTTTAACAAGTGGTGCTGGGAACTCTGGTCAACCACTTGTAAAAGAATGAAACTAGAACACTTTCTAACACCATACACAAAAATAAACTCAAAATGGATTAAAGATCTAAACGTAAGAGCAACCTGGTTTTTTAAAAACTTCATTTACAAATCAACAAGAGTATATACCTGGCCATTCAGAAACGGTTATTGGTGTATCTGTGTACAACCAGTATTTCTTGCATAATATCTGGTATCATTTTACTTTGGATTTGGATGATCCTCACATTAAATTTCTTCTCCCTTCTCTTTTCTCTCTCTTCCTTTCAGCTCCTCTGTCTCACTTAATCACCCTGTTCATATACATACGAAAACCACACATATTACTATATTCTCATGTTATATGTGGAAAAATATGAAAACAATTCTCTTTGGCTACTTGATAATAGGCAGAGGAGACTATTAAAGGTCAAACAAGGTGTGTCTTCTGATTGCTTCGGCTGTACTTAATATTGAGATAAGCTGGGACCTGGGGACATGGGACCCTTTGCCAGAGTGCTCACACCTGGACAAGGGGTCTTTTTCAGCAGCAGAATACAAAGGAAGTATAAGGGACAGACAGTAAGACAAAAAGGATAGAAGCAATAAGATACAAAAACGTCCTAGACCAACTGCCACTCCTGAGGGGCCTGGAGCAAAAGCAGGGTAGCTGTGCATGAACCCTGCATACAGTACCAGCAAGAAGGCAGGCAGACCACCTCAGCTATAGCCCCCTGCTCAACCTCTCAGACCTGTCTCTGTTATCACTTTTAAGGACCCAAGAAAGTCTTCTTAGGAAATAAGCACATGTACCTGATAGTTGTCTGCATGTTGCAGTACAAGCCTTGCTTGCGAGTCTGCTTTGGCCTCTTTCAATTTCTATTGTAGCAAGTGTGGGAGTTGGTAAAAATATGAAAAAGAATATTTAAGAATAGCAACAGTCCATGAGGAATTGGTGAACCCTGAGGTCTGTCTAGTCAAGACTATGGTTTTTCCTGTGGTCATGTATGGATGCAAGAGTTGGACTGTGAAGAAAGCTGAGCGCCGAAGAATTGACGCTTTTGAACTGTGGTGTTGGAGAAGACTCTTGCGAGTCCCTTGGACTGCAAGGAGATCCAACCAGTCCATTCTGAAGGAGATCAGTCCTGGGTGTTCTTTGGAAGGAATGATGCTAAAGCTGAAATTCCAGTCCTTTAGCCACCTCATGTGAAGAGTTGACTCATTGGAAAAGACTCTAATGCTGGGAGGGATTGGGGGCAGGAGGAAAAGGGGACAACAGAGGATGCGATGGCTGGATGGCATCACCGACTCGACAGATGTGAGTTTGGGTGAACTCTGGGAGTTGGTGATGGACAGGGAGGCCTGGCGTGCTGCAATTCAAGGGGTTGCAAAGAGTCGGACACGACTGAGAGACTGAACTCAGCTGATGTATTTCAATAGCACCTTCCCATTTATAATAGTTTCTCAGTCCATTCAGGCACACTTTGAATTTTCAGAGATTGAGATCTGTGTACATTAACTCTATTGCCACAGAGATAGTTGAGTCTTTTAGCATATTGCCATAATCTAGTTAGACAAGATTTAGAGTTCATAATCATTACAGTCAAATTACTACGTAGCATGATAATTACTTTCTCAGAGGAATATGCTCAAAAGAAATGTCCTTTCCTATTTGTATGATAACTAAAGGTAGTGGTTTTCATGTAATATTCAAGGCCTAATTCTATCTGTGAAATTCCTGGGAATTACGTGTGTTGAAGAAACCAGAGACACTGCTCAAATTATGCAACATGTGGTCATGTTTTTCAGATCATGCTAATAAACAAGAGAGGCTGAAACCACAGAACTCTTAAGGTTTTGGCAAAATCATACTCCTAACATAGAAATCCTACTGGTCTCTTCTCAAAAGTCACCAGGTAAATTAGCATTCACTGTTGAAGTCTCACTTATTTTTTGATAAATTGACCTATCGTTAAGTATATATTAATGATGCTGTTTTAAGTAATGTTTTCAAATTTTTCAATTTTGATCATGGGAAGCATGTGGAAATATCTTTGAATTTTATATAGCTGCTTTCTATCTCATGATCTTATTTTACTTATTGTTTCTAGCACATATTTGTATGTGTGTGTGTATGTGATTATACATATACACAACCATATTATCTGTATGTAAATTTAGTTTCCTTCATTATTTCTAAGGTTTTTAAATTTCTTTTTTTCCTGCCAATTGCACTGGCTAAGACATCTGAAAAGATATTAAGTAGAAGTGAAAAGAACCAAGACCCACCCTAAATTCTAGTTTTTTATTTTAGGGGAAGGATTTCACTTCTTCTCTATTATAAATACCGTTTTTTGTGTTTTGTTTATTTTTTTTTTGTAGTAATTTTTGCTGACTCCTAGCTAAAAGTGATGAAAGGAAAAACTTACAAATATGAATACTTTACATAGCAAAGCTCCCATTAAGATTTTATGGATGGCTGAAAAATTTTACAGACAAAAGATAAAAGAGTTGAGAATCTCCAAACTAGCTGTATAAGAAGTGTTAAAGAGGCTTCTCTAAGAGAAAAAGAAAAGGCCACAAATAGAAACATGAAAATTAAGAGAGGGAAAGTACATTGGTAATGATAAGTATATAATATAGATAGCAAATCAACCACATATAAAGTTAGTAGGAAGATTAAAAGACAAAGGCAGTAGAATCATCTGTATGTACATCAAGCAGTTGAGGTACATACAAAGCAGATGTAAAATATCATGTTAAAAACCATAATGATGAGAGGAGAGTCACAGTGGAGGAATTTAGGATGTGTTTCAAATGAAGAGATCAGCAACTTAAATTAATTACATATAGATGGGTTACTGCCTGTAAAACACAAGGGGACCAAGATCTGAAAATCTACATACACACAGAGAGAACGAAAATGAATCCAAACACAACACTGACGATCAAGTCACAAAAGAAGGGAACAAAATAAAAAGAAAAAAAGAACTACAAAAATAACTCCCAAACAACTATAAAATGGGAATAAACACATACATATCAATCATTACTGTAAATCGCTGGATTAAATGCTCCTATTAAAAGATATGGAAAAAGTCAAATCCCAAAGAAGGGAAATGCTAAAGAATGCTCAAACTATTGTACAATTGCACTCATTTCATGCTAGCAAGGTAATGCTCAGCAGTACGTGAACTGAGAGCTTCCCGATGAACAAGCTGGATTTAGAAAAGGCAGAGGAACCAGAGATCAAACTGCCAACATTCATTGGAATTCCAGAAAAATACCTACCTCTGCTTCACTGACTATGCTAAAGTCTTTGACTGTGTGGATCAAAGCAAACTGTGGAAAATTCTTAAAGAGATGGGAATACCAGATCACCTTACCTGTTCCCTGAGAAAATGAGGGTCAAAAGCAACAGTTAGAACTGGACATGGAACAAAGGACTGGTTCAAAATTGGGAAAGGATTACTTCAAGGCTGTATATTGTTACCCTGCTTATTTAACTTCTATAGTACATCATGCAAAATGCCCGGCTGGAAGAATCACAAGTTGGAATAAAGATTGCCAAGATAAATATCAACAACCTCAGATAAGCAGATGATACCACTCTAATGGCAGAAAGAAAAGAGGAACTAAAAAACCTCTTGATGAAGCTGAAAGAAGAAGGTGAAAAATCTGGCTTAAAAGTCAATATTCAAAAAACAAAGATCATGGCATCATTCCCATCACTTCATGGCAAATAGATGGGGGGAAAAGTGGAAGCAGTGACAGACTTTACTTTCATGGGCTCCAAAATCACTTTGTATGGTGCCTTCAGCCATGAAATTAAAAGATGCTTCCACCTTGGAAGGAAAGCTATGATAAACCTAGACAGTGCATTAAAAAGCAGAGACATCAATTTGCCAACAAAGGTATGCATAGTCAAAGCTATGGTTTTCTGGTAGTCATGTACAGATGAGGGATTTGGATCATAAAGAAGGATGAGTGCTGAAGAATTGATGCTTTCGAACTATGGTATTGGAAAGACTCTTGAGAGTCCGTTGGACTGCAAGGAGATCAAACCAGTCAATCCTAAAGGAAATCAACCCTGAATATTCATTGATACTGAAGCTGAAGCTCCAATACTTTGGCCAGTTAATGCGAAGAGCCAACTCACTGGAAAAGACCATGATGCTGGGAAACACTGAGGGCAGGAGGAGACAGGGATAACTGAGGATGAGATGGTTGGATGCCATCATTGACTCAGTGGACATGAGTTTGAACAAACTCTGGGTGATAGTGAAGAAAAGGAAAGCCTTGCATACTGCAGTCGATGGGATCACAAAATGGCAGACACGACTTAGGGACTGAACAACAAAAACAACATTTAAAGACGTAGTAAATGAACTGATACAGAAACAAGACCCATATATATGCTGCAATGGGAGACTCACTTCAGACCCAAAGACAAGCACAGGCTGAAAGGGAGGGGATGAAGAAAGATACTCCATGCACAAAGAAATCAAAATAAAGATTGGGTATCATACTTACATCAGAAAAATGGACTCCAAAATAGACACTATTAACAGGGATAAGGAAGGACATCACATGATGACCAAGGGGTCAATCCAAGAAGGTAAAAAAACTGAAAAGATAAATGCACCCGAAATAAGACCACTTAAATAGATACAGCAAATATTAACAACATAGAGAAAATGACAGTAACTCATTAATAGTAGGGACCTCTAATGTGTCACTTATATGATTGGAGATGTTTCATAAAAGAGACAATGAATGACACATTAGACAAGAGGGATATAATAGATAAATGTAGAAATTTTCATCTAAGAACAGTAGAGTACACATTCTTTTCAAGCGTACATGGAATAGTCTCCAGGACTGATCATATGCTAGCCTTAGTAAATCTTGTAAAATTGAAATGATACCAAGAATCTTTTGCCACCCTGAGGTGTGAAACTATAAATCAAGAAGAAGAAAAAAATGCAAACAACACACATATGTGGAGGTGAAATGATATGTTACTAATAATCAGTGATCCATTGAAGAAACAAAAAGAAATGAAAAAATACCTGGAGACAAAGAAAATGAAAACACAACACTCCAAAATCTGTGGGATACAACAAAAGCAGCTCTAAGAGGAAAGTCTCAAATACATAACCTAATATGCTTAGTTAGTCAGTCATGTCCAAATCTTTGCAACCTCATGGAGTCTGCCAGGCTCCTCTGTCTGTGGGGATTCTCTAGGCAAGAATACTGGAGTGGGTTGCCATTCCCACCTCCAGAATATCTTCCCAATCCAGGGATCGAACCCAGGTCTCCCACACTGCAGGTGGATTCTTTACCAGCTGAGCCACAAGGGAAGCCCAAGAATATTGGAGTGGGTAGCCTGTCCTTTCTCCAGAGGATCTTCCCAGGAATCGAACTGGGGTCTCCTGCATTGCAGGCGGATTCTTTACCAACTGAGCTATCAGGGAAGCCCTGATAACTTTTCGCTTTCACATAATCTAAACTTACAGTTAAAGGAGTTAGAGAAATAAGAATAAACAAAACCTAAATTTAGTAAAAGGAAAGAAATCATACAAATCAGAACATAAATAAATGAAATGGGGTCTAGTAAAACAATAGAAGGGATCAATGAAAACAAGAGCCTTTTCTTTGAAGATATAAACAAAATAGAAAATCTTCTGTTAGACTCATCAAAAACAAAAGATGACAACAAAAAACTCCAGAGAGTTGGCCCTAATCAATAAAAGTATAAATTAAAAGGGAGAAGTTACAGGTTATCTCAAGAAATATAAAGGATCCTAAGAGGTTATCATGAACAACTATACACCAGTAAGACAACCTAGAAGAAATGGACCAAATTCTTGAAATATACCAGCTTCCAACACTGAAATAAGAAGTAAAACATATGAACAGACCAATTACCTGTAATGAAGTTCAATACATCAGAAAACAACCCCCCCCCCAAAAAAAAAAGGTCAGGACCAAATGGTTTCACAGGAGAATTCTATTGAAAATAGAGAAGAGTTAACACCTAGTCTTATTAAAGTATTCCAAAAAATGTCATAGGAAGGAACATTTCTGAACCATTGTATGAGGCCAGTATCACCCTGATACCAAATCTATACAAAGAAGCAACCTACATGCTCCTAAGTGTTCATTAACAGATGAATGGATAAAGATGATATGGTGTATATATGCAGTGGAATATTACTTAGCCATAAAAAGAAAGAAATTTTGCTATTTGGAACAATATAAATGGATCTGGAGGGTATTATGTTTAGTGAAATAAGTAAGACAGAGAAAGCCAAATACTGTGTTATCACTTTCATGTGCAACCTAAAAATGAAAAAAGTAGTCATTACACAAAAAAGAATCAGACTCCCACATAAAGAGAATCAGACTCCCACATAAATCAGAGGTTAAGAGTTCAGAGATTGAAGTGAGGTGGGCAATACTGTAGCAGGGAATTAGGTTTAAAATCCTAATTAAAAAATAGTTAAACTAAAAGATATATTGTGTACAGCATGGGGAATAAAGCCAATATTTTATAACTATAAATGCAGTGTAATTTATAAAAATTTGAATTCACTATGTGCTACATCTGAAAGTAACATCAGTTAAGTTCAGTTGTCACACAGTCATCTCCAACTCTTTGCAAAGCATGGACTGCAGCACGCCAGGTCTCCCTGTTCATCACCAACTCCCGAAGCTTGCTCAAACTCATGTCCATTAAGTCAGTGATGCTATCCAACCATCTCATCCTCTGTTGTCCCCTTCTCCTTCCACCTTCGATCTTTCCCAGCATCAGGGTCTTTTCTAGCGAGTTGGTTCTTCGCATCAGGTGGCCAAAGTATTGGAGTTTCAGCTTCAGCATCAGTCCTTCCAATGAATAGTCAGGGTTAATTTCCTTTAGAATGGACTGGTTGGATCTTCTTGCAGTCCTTGGGACTCTCAAGAGTCTTTTCCAACACCACAGTTCAAAAACATCAGTTCTTCAGCACTCAGGTTTCATTATGGTCCAACTATCACATCCATACATGACTATTGAAAAACCATAGCTTTGAATAGATGGATCTTTGTTGGCTAAGTAATGTCTCTGCTTTTTAATATGGTGTGTAGGTTGGTCATAACTTTTCTTCCAAGGAGCAAGTGTCTTTTAATTTCATGGCTGCAATCACCATCTGCAGTGATATTGGAGCCCAAGAAAATAAAGTCTGTCCCTGTTTCCATTGTTTCACCATCTATTTGCCATGAAGTGATGAGACCAGATGCCATGATATTCGTTTTTTGAGTGTTAAGTTTTAAGCCAGCTTTTTCACTCTCCTCTTTCACTTTCATCAAGAGACTCCTCAGTTCCTCTTCACTTTCTGCCATAAGAGTGGTGTCATCTGCGTATCTGAGGTTATTGCTATTTCTCCCGGCAATCTTGATTTCAGCTTGTCCTTCATTCCAGCTTGGCATTTCACAAGATGTACTCTGTACCACAGAGACTGAGACAGAACTGTGTTTGAGAGTCTCCTGTGGAGGTACGGGTCAGCAGTGGACTGCCCCAGTGGTAGGGGCTCTGGGTGCATCATACCTGGATATGGCATAAGCCCCCTTGAAGGAGGTCGCCATTAACCCCACCATAGAGCCACCAGAACCTACACAGAACTGGGGAAACAGACTCTTGGACAGCACAAACAGAAGAACCCTGTGCATACCAGGACCCAGAAGAAAGAAGCAGTGACCCCACAAGAGACTGACCCAGATTTGCCTGTGAGTGTCCAGGAGTCTCTAGCAGAGGCGTGGGTCGGTGGCGACCTGCAGGGTTGGGGCAGAGTGTAGCAGTGCATGCATGGGACCTTTTAAAGGAGGTCACCATTATCTTCATTATCCCCACCATAGTTTGACCCCAGTTTAATAACAGGGAGGCGACACAGCCCCATCCATCAACAGAAAATTGGACTAAAGATTTACTAAGCATGGCCCCGCCCATCAGAACAAGACCCAGCTTCCCCCTCAGTCAGTCTCTCCTATCAGGAAGCTTCCTTCAGCTTCTTATCCTTCTCCATCAGAGGGCAAACAGACTGAAAACCACACTCACAGAAAACTAACCACTCTCATCACATGGACCACAGTCTTGTATAACTCAAAGAAACTATGACCCTGCAATGTAGGGCCACCCAAGATGGATGGGTCATGATGGAGAGTTCTGACAAAACATGGTTCACTGGGGAAGAGAATGGAAAACCACTTCAACATTTCTGCCTAGAGAACCCAATGAACAGTATGAAAAGGCAAAGAAGATAGGACACAGAAAGATGAACTCCCCAGGTTGGTAGGTGCCCAATATACTACTGGAGATCAGTGGATAAATAACTCCAGAAAGAATGAAGAGATGTAGCCAAAGCAAAAGCAACACCCAGTTGTGGATGTGACTGGTGATGGAAGCAAGATCTGATGCTGTAAAGAGCAATATTGGATAGGAACCTGGAATGAAAGGTCTAAGAATCAAAGCAAATTGCAAGTGGTCAAACAGGAGATGGCAAGAGTGAACGTCGACATTTTAGGAATCAGCAAACTAAAATGGACTGGAATGAGTGAATTTAACTCAGATGACCATTATATCTACAACTGTGGGCAAGAATCCCTTAGAAGAAATGGAGTAGCCATCATAGTCAATGAAAGAGTCCGAAATGCAGTACTTGGATGCAACCTCAAAATGACAGAAAGATCTCTGTTCATTTCCAAGACAAAGCACTCAATATCACAGTAATCCAAGTAATCCATGCCCCAACCAGTAATGCTGATGAAGCTGACGTTGAAGGGTTCTATGAAGACCTACAAGACCTTCTAGAACTAACACCCAAAATAGATGTCCTTTTCATCATAGGGGACTTGAATGCAAAAGTAGGAACTCAAGAGATATCTGGAGTAACAGGCAAATTTGGCCTCAGAGTACAGAATGAAGCAGGGCAAAAGCTAATAAAATTTTGCCAAGAGAACGCACTGGTCATACCAAACACCCTCTTCCAACAACGCAAGAGAAGACTCTACATGTGGACATCACCAGATGGTCAATACTGAAATCAGATTGATATATCTTTGCAGCGAAAGATGGAGAAACTCTATACAGTCAGCAAAAACAAGACCAGGAGCTGACTGTGGCTCAGATCACGAACTCCTTATTGCCAAATTCAGACTTAAATTGAAGAAAGTAGGGGAAATCACTAGACCATTCAGGTATGACCTAAATCAAATCCCTTATGATTATACAGTGAAAGTGAGAAATAGATTCAAGGGATTAGATCTGATATACATAGTGCCTGAAGAAGTATGGATGGAGGTTTGGACATTGTACAGGAGGCAGTGATCAAGACCATCCCCGAGGAAAAAACTGCAGAAGACAAAATGGCTGTCTGAGGAGGCCTTACAAATAGCTGTGAAAAGAAGAGACTCTAAAGGCAAAGAAGAAAAGGAAAGATATACGCATTTGAATGCAGAGTTCCCAAGAAAACAAGAAGAGATAAGAAAGCCTTCCTCAGTGATCAATGCAAAGAAATAGAAGAAACAATAGAATGGGAAAGACTAGAGATCTCTTCAAGAAAATCTGAGACACCAAGGGAACATTTCATGCAAAGATGGGCTCAATAAAGGACAGAAATGTTTTGGACCTAAAAGAAGCAGAAGATATTAAGAAGAGGTGGCAAGAATACACAAAAGAGCTATACAAAAATGATCCTCGTGACCCAGATGATCACGATGGTGTGATCACTCACCTAGAGCCAGACATCCTGGAAGTCAAATGGGCCTTAGGAAGCATCACTACAAACAAAGCTAGTGGAGGTGATGGAATACCGGTTGAGCTATTTCAAATCCTAAAAGATGATGCTGTGAAAGTACTGCGCTCAATATACAAGCAAATCTGGAAAACTCAGTAGTGACCACAGACTGGAAAACGTCAGTTTTCATCCCAATCCCCAAGAAGGGCAATGCCAAAGAATGTTCAAACTACCACACAATTGCACTCATATCACACACTAGCAAAGTAATGGCTAAAATTGTCCAAGCCAGGCTTTAGCAGTACATGAACCATGAACTTTCAGATGTTCAAGCTGGATTAGAAAAGGCAGAGGCACCAGAGATGAAATTGCCAATATCCGTTGGATCATAAAAGAAGCAAGAGAATTTCAGAAAAAACCATCTATTTCTGTTTTGTTGACTATGCCAAAGTCTTTGAATGTGTGGATCACAACAAACTGTGGGAAATTCTTGAAGAGATGGGAAAACTAGAGTACTTTACCTGCCTGCCTCCTGAGAAATCTGTATGTAGGTCAAGAAGCAACAGTTAGAACTGGACATGGAACAATGGACTGGTTCCAAATTGGGAAAGAATACGTCAAGGCTGTGTATTGTCACCCTGCTTGTTTAACTTACATGCAGAATCAGTTCATTTAGTTCAGTCACTCTGCTGCTGCTACTGCTGCTAAGTTGCTTCAGTCGTGTCCGACTCTGTGCGACCCCAGACATGGCAGTGTCTGAGAGCCTGGAATTCACTAGGCACCCCCGTCCCTGGGA
The DNA here is from genome assembly GCF_019923935.1 of Bubalus bubalis. Lineage (NCBI taxonomy): Eukaryota > Metazoa > Chordata > Mammalia > Artiodactyla > Bovidae > Bubalus > Bubalus bubalis. The sequence goes on from NC_059160.1 coordinate 94,964,149, forward strand.
TTCTCCAAGCAAGAACACTGGAGTGGGTTGCCATTGCCTTCTCTGAGTTCAGTCACTCAGCCATGTCCAACTCTTTGTAATCCCATGGACTGCAGCACGCCAGGCCTCCCTGTTCATCACCAACTCCTGGACTCATGTCCATTAAGTCAGTAATGCCATCCAACCATCTCATCCTCTGTCTTCCCCTTCTCCTTCCGCCTTCAATCTTTCCCACCATCAGGGTCTTTTCTAGCGAGTCAGTTCTTCACATCAGGTGGCCAAAGTACTGGAGTTTCAGCTTCAGCATCAGTCCTTCCAATGAATACTCAGGGTTGATTTCCTTTAGGATGGACTGGTTGGATCTCCTTGCAGTACAAGGGACTCTCAAGAGTCTTCTCCAACACCACAGTTCAAAAACATCAGTCTTGGACACTCAACTTTCTTTATGGTCCAACTCTCACATCCATATATGACTACTGGAAAACCATAGCTTTGACTAGACAGACCTTCGTTGGCTAAGTAATGTCTCTGCTTTTAATATGCTGTATAGGTTGGTCGTAATTTTTCTTCCAAGGAGCAAGCACCTTTTAATTTCATGGCTCCAGTCATCATCTGCAGTGATTTTGGAGCCCTCCAAAATAAAGTCCGTCACTGTTTTCATTGTTTCCCCATCTATTTTCCATGAAGTGATGGGACCAGATGCCATGATCTTAGTTTTATGAAAGTTGAGTTTTAAGCCAACTTTTTCACTCTCCTCTTTCACTTTCATAAGAGGCTCTTTAGTTCTTCTTCGCTTTCTGCCATAAGGGTGGTGTCATCTGCATATCTGAGGTTATTGATATTTCTCCCGGCAATCTTGATTCCAGCTTGGGCTTCATCCAGCCCAGCGTTTCTCATGATGTACTCAGCATATAAGTTAAATAAACAGGGTGACAATATACAGCCTTTCCCCATTTGGAACCAGTCTGTTGTTCCATGTCCAGTTCTAACTGTTGCTTCCTGACCTGCATACAGATTTCTCAAGAGGCAGGTCAGGTGGTCTGGTATTCCCATCTCTTTAAGAATTTTCCATAGTTTGTTGTGATCCACACATTCAAAGGCTTTGGCATAGTCAAAAAACAGAAATAGATGTTTTTCTGAAAGTCTCTCACTTTTTCGATAATTCAAAAATGTTGGCAATTTGATCTCTGGTTCCTCTGTCTTTTCTAATCCAGCTTGAAAGCTGATGGTTCACATACTGCTGAAGCCTGGCTTGGAGAATTTTAAGCATTACTCTCCTAGCATGTGAGATGAGTGCAACTGTGCGGTAGTTTGAACATTCTTTGGCATTGCCCTTCTTGGGGATTGGGATGAAAACTGACCTTTTCCAGTCCTGTGGTCACTACTGAGTTTTCCAGATTTGCTTGTATATTGAGTGCAGTACTTTCACAGCATCATCTTTTAGGATTTGAAATAGCTCAACCGGTATTCCATCACCTCCACTAGCTTTGTTTGTAGTGATGCTTCCTAAGGCCCACTTGACTTCTCATTTCAGGATGTCTGGCTCTAGGTGAGTGATCACACCATCGTGATTATCTGGGTCACGAGGATCATTTTTGTACAGTTCTTCTGTGTATTCTTGCCACCTCTTCTTAATATCTTCTGCTTCTTTTAGGTCCATACCATTTCTGTCCTGTATTGTGTCCATCTTTGCATGAAATGTTCCCTTGGTATCTCTAATATTCTTGAAAAGGTTGCTAGTCTTTCCCATTCTGTTGTTTCCCTCTGTTTGTTTACATTGATCACCAAGCAAGGCTCTTTTATCTCTCCTTGCTATTCTTGGTAACTGCATTCAAATGCATATATCTTTCCTTTTCTTCTTTGCCTTTAGAGTCTCTTCTTTTCACAGCTATTTGTAAGGCCTCCTCAGACAACCGTTTTGTCTCTTTGCAGTTCTTTTTCTTGTGGATTGTATTGATCACTGCCTCCTGGCAATGTCACAAACCTCCATCCATAGTTCTTCAGGCACTCTATCAGATCTAATCCCTTGAATCTATTTCTCACTTTCACTGTATAATCATAAGGGATTTGATTTAGGTCATACCTGAATGGTCTAGTGATTTCCCCTACTTTCTTCAATTTAAGTCTGAATTTGGCAATAAGGAGTTCGTGATCTGAGCCACAGTCAGCTCCTGGTCTTGTTTTTGCTGACTGTATAGAGTTTCTCCATCTTTCGCTGCAAAGATATATCAATCTGATTTCAGTATTGACCATCAGGTGATGTCCACATGTAGAGTCTTCTCTTGCGTTGTTGGAAGAAGGTGTTTGGTATGACCAGTGCGTTCTCTTGGCAAAATTTTATTAGCTTTTGCCCTGCTTCATTCTGTACTCTGAGGCCAAATTTGCCTGTTACTCCAGGTATCTCTTGAGTTCCTACTTTTGCATTCAAGTCCCCTATGATGAAAAGGACATCTATTTTGGGTGTTAGTTCTAGAAGGTCTTGTAGGTCTTCATAGAACCATTCAACTTCAGCTTCTTCAGCATTACTGGTTGGGGCATAGACTTGGATTACCATGATATTGAATGGTTTGCCTTGGAAATGAATAGAAATCTTTCTGTCATTTTTCAGGTTGCATCCAAGTGCTGCATTTTGGACTCCATCGTTGACTATGATGGCTACTTCATTTCTTCTAAGGGATTCTTGCCCACAGTTGTAGATATAATGGTCATCTGAGTTAAATTCAGTCATTCCAGTCCATTTTAGTTTGCTGATTCCTAAAATGTCGATGTTCACTCTTGCCATCTCCTGTTTGACCACTTGCAATTTGCTTTGATTCTTGGACCTTTCATTCCAGGTTCCTATGCAATATTGCTCTTTACAGCATCAGATCTTGCTTCCATCACCAGTCACATCCACAAGTGGGTGTTGCTTTTGCTTTGGCTACATCTCTTCATTCTTTCTGAAGTTATTTCTCCACTGATCTCCAGCAGCATAGTGGGCACTTGCCGACCTGGGAAGTTCATCTTCAGTGTCCTATCTTTTTGCCTTTTCATACTGTTCATGGGGTTCTCAAGGCAAGAATACTGAAGTGGTTTGCCATTCCCTTCTACAGTGGACCATGTTTTGTCATGTCACACAGAAATGAACAGAGATTATTCTGTCATTTTGAGATTGCACTCAAGTACTGAGAGTAACATAATATTGTAAATAAAACACATTTCAATAAAAAGTAAATATCTAAAATAAAGATATGTCTTTGAAGTTTCAGTATGAATTACTCTCAATCCAGAATTCGTTTCTTATCAAACTCTGTAACCACCCCCCTTTTTAAAGAATAGTGCTGAATAATTCAAGAGTAATTCCAAATAAAATTTACCACAATATCCAAGTAATTTGTTCATCTTTTTTATAAATTCTTGACAGTATGCAAAGTAAACATCCCTCGGGTATCATGGTAAAAGACTAAGGTAAGTTTTCGTGGAGAGGGTGGTGAGTAGGAAGAAGGAGAAATGCAGGTATTGTAAGCTTCTGCTTAGCACCATATTCTGGAGAAAGAAATGGCAACCCACTCCAGTGTTCTTGCCTGGGAAATCCCATGGAGGGAGGAGCCTGGTGACTAAAGTCCATGGGGTTGCAAAGAGTCGGACAGGACTGAGCTCAAGCACCTAGCACCATATTCAGAACGATACTGCCCTCAGGTGTCAAGAGGGACACTCTTCTAATAGAAGTGTTGTCAGATGTCCTGGAGGGTAATGTGACACTTAGTGATTGAAGGAGTAAGTGTGAGGGTTGAGGGGGCTGAGGACAAGGAGGTAGTCTTAAAAAGCCATCTAAATATTCCAGGGTAAACCTGACACAGTTTCTGAAGGATATTTCCCAAGGTGTCAACGAGGACTGTCTTGGTGTGTAATTATTTTTAGATTTATAGGAAGGGAGTTTGGGACAGCTGAGAATGTTGCACAGCCTGTAAGACTTATGTAAATATAATAAATGCAATTTGTTAGCAAAGTGTGGGTGAGGGCGAAGGATGATGAGAGCTATAGATAAACTTAGTATGACAAAGACATTCAGAGAGACAGAGAGACTTGCAAAAAGAAATAGGGAGAAATTTTGGAAAAGATGGTCAGAAAAAGAATAAAAATACAAAAGACAATAAAGGAAGAAGAAACAGTGGAGTATTCCCAGAGAGAAAGAGAAAAAAGGTAAAAGTGATAACAATGGCAACAACACACTTCTGATTGCTTAGCTTCATGAAAGGGCATTTCTGGGGTTTCCAGCATGGAGCAGCCATGAGAAAAGAAAGAGAATTAGGGAAAGAATTAGAAGCTTTTTCCCATAAATAGGAAATTTCAATGGTGGAGAAAATTTGTACTTTGGGGAGATGTTTTCTGATAGCAGCATGATGAACCAGCACACAGGGCAGGTTTGGAAGGAACTTCCCTAATTTTCAGTACAGGAAGTATTGTGAGTTTTATCAGGTACAGCTGAGTGATGACTATGGTTCACTGGTGTGGGGTACGCCTATCTTCATCTGTAGGTTCATGCTGTTTTTTTGCATCACTCTTTTTATTCAGGTTTACATGATTTTGGAATTTTGGGATAATAAAGAAACTTTTTTCCTAACCACCACCAGAATTCTTTCATAGTTAATTCTGTTCATGGGATTCTTGCCTTACTAGTTCTTCTGTATCCATTTTACATCATAGCTCACAATCATAGCCTGTGGTTCAGCTTTTCAAGATTTCATCCACATGCTGCTGCATCCTTACTTTTCACAGTATTTCCCTCTCTAATACTCAAACTCCTCCTCCTCTGTGGAATGCTTAATTCTTGTATTATATTTATTCAATCATTCATTCCTCCTCCTAATCAACTCACGTTTATCGAGTCTCCCAAATGCTTGGCCTTCCTCTAGGTCTTGTGAAATAGAGTGCAACTAAGTAAGCTTTTTTTGCTCTTAGAGCTTATTTATTTGAAGGGACCCGGAAAACCAGAGAAACAAAGGGCAAAGAAACAATGAGACAAAAAAATATCATGGAGTGATATGGTGATGAAAATTGAATCAAGTTATCTGCTCACAAGTTGAGGGTTACTTTAATTTGGAAGCCATTGGAAACGTCCACGAAGAGGTGATACTTAAGTTATTGGTAACTAGTAGAAAAGTGCTGAGTCTGATGCATGCATTCAGATTTCTAATGCTGGACAGTCACTGTGCAGCCCTGTGTGTTCCTCAGTTCCTCTCATGGAATAATAGGATGAGAGCTGACCTGTGATCCTAACACCAAACCTAACCGGGCTTTACATTACTCTGGACTTCTTTTCACCTCTTCTTGTTATAAACTCTGTATATGATCCCCTTGTTTATGTGTCTGGTTAATGCTGGCTTATCGGAAATTCAGCCATGTGTCCATGCCTATCCCTGTCCTTGAGTGCTGCCGAATCTTCCAATTTCTGTGTGGTGTACGGCAAGTGGTAGATATCTGGATTGAGATCATGTCTGTGACATTCCATTCTGAGGCCTCCTGTCAAGCTGAGGCTTCTTTCCTGGTTTCCTCTCAGGGTCTGGCTCCCGTGATAAATGTTCCAAAAGAGAGTGCACTGTGACCGGGGCCAAGCTTGTGATCACTGGTTAAATCCAGAGATTAGAGAGAGATGTGACCCTTACATGAATTAATATTAAAGGATCACAAATTTAAGATGACCCAACTACATATTTGAAAACTTGCTTAATATAGAAAGTATACAAAAATGATAGGACTACTTGAATTTAAATATTTGAATAGGTAAATCACAGAAGAGGAAATTCAACTATATACAATTCAAATATATACAATATGCTCATATTTACTGTAATCCAGGATATGCAAATGACCATATCAAATACTGCTTTTGACATGATCAGATTTGGAAAATTAAAGTAGGTAAATTCACTGCTGGCAAGATGGCTGGAAAAATGTGCTCCTATTTTCTGTTTCTGTTAACTCTTAATTTTCAGATTCTTTTGGGTATCATCTAATAAAATACATACAATTTATTTAAAAAACCTCTGGAAACTTAGAGCATGGATATAAAATACTTAATAAGGGTACATGAAAAACTTATCAGTGGCTTCATGACTGGTAGCAGTAAAAAACCAGAAATGATCTCAATTTCCATCAACAAGGAATGACAGAGTCAATTAGGACTTAGAGAAGCCACTGGAAGGAATGATTCAGATCTATAGTGGTTGACTTTGATTTCAAAGATGTATTGCTATGTGCATAATGAGGATAGATAATCCAAAATGTAACACTATTTGGTATACCATTTTGTAAGAAACATATATATTAACTACATTTGCATATATACACATTTGTCTATGATAAAGGGAACATGGAACAATTCACTTAACAGTTGCTTTTTGGTAGTGTTAATAGTGATAATGTGGCATGGAGGAGAAAGAGTTCATATGTGTGGAAAAGTGTTTAGCAAAGATAGTATTTAATAGTAATTTCAGTTATTATGTTAGATGGTCTGGTTGGATACACTTTCAGTTTTGGTTTATAATAAAAAATTTTAAAATAATCGAGTAATGCAAAAGAGCAGTAGTAAAAAGTTCTGTAGGTAATTATAGATTTGAATTGTTAATTGGATTTAATTTTAATTTGAGATTATGGATTTAATTGGCTTTTTTGGACTACTTTATCTAAAACTGTAAACTTACTTTCCATTTCCAACTCTTTTCTTTCTTTTTTCCTGTATTATTATTTATTCAGTTCAGTTCAGTCGCTCAGTCATGTCAGACTGAATTTCCAAATTCAGTCAGGTGTTTAGTCAGTTCTGACCTTTGAGCCCCGTTTCATGGCCAGAGGCTGCAAAATCTGTTTAAGAACATAAATCAGAGGTTTATTTCAGGAAAGCAAAAGTGACCACATACAATGTTTTTGTAAGATTTTATGTTATCTGTGGATGTTTCCGCCTTCAGCGTGTGCACCAAAGACTAGTTATTCATCTGTGGAAGCCTGCACCACTGCCTATGTTCTTCTTTCCACACCCAAAACTGGTATTCAACTAACATACTATTTTTCATTTTTCTCTTTCAGAGGATACAACAGAAGTTCCTACTGATACTTCTCCTGTACTTGCATTTCATCTCCTTCCTGCAATGACCATTTTCCATCTCAACCTCATGGCAGAGTTTCCATGGGGGAGAGGTTATAACGAATCCTAAGCACAAGCCTGGGAAAACCTTCTTCCTGATTCAAAAATTCATGATGAATATAGAAAATCTGCATATTTCTTACATGTTATTCAAGAATATGAAGTCTCTGGCATGAATTTATATTAATTTTGGATCAGTCATTAATTTTTTCTATCAGAAAGGCCAAGAGAGTGTGATCTGAGCTTGTGGCCTGAGAATTTTGGGCAAGTTCATGTAAAAGTCTTCCTGATGACACTAAATTGAAGGGCTGATTATTTGACCAGTGAGTCAAACAGAGGCCAGTTTGTCCCAGAATGAAGCAGGAGAATGTACTTCATAAAAGTAGAACAGAAATGATGGCATTAGGACCACATGGAGGGGGTCAAGACATGTGCCATGTGGAGTTCAATTTGAAAAATTTCTCTCTCCTGCACAAGGCCTGACTCAGCATGGCTAGAGTATGGATATGGAGATGGTGTTGAGGTGGTTTTAGCTCACAGTTACAGGGTCTGACTCATATACATATACAGAGCTGTTTGTTAGCAGCTCTGTATATCTGTGTGCTCAGTTGTGTCCGACTCTTTTGTGACCCCATGGACTGTAGCCACCAGTCTCCTCTGTCCAAGGGATTTCCCAGGCAAGAACACTGGAGTGGGTTGCCATTTTCCTTCTCCAGGGGATCTTCCCAACCCAGGAATTGAACCCACATCTCCTGGGTCTCATGCATTGGAAACAGATTCTTTACCACTGTGCTATCTGAGAATCCCTAATGAAAGTGAAAGTCGCTCAGTCCTGTCCGAGTCTTTGCAACTCCATGGACTATCATGGAGTTCTCCAGGCCAGAATACTGGAGTGGGTAGCTTTTCCCCTTCTCCAGCAGATCTTCCCAATCCGGGAATTGAACCAGGGTCTTCTGCATTGCAGGCAGACTCTTTACCAACTGAACTATCAGGGAAGCCCTGTCAGTTCAGTTCAGTTCAGTCGCTCAGTCGTGTCCGACTCTTTGTGACCCCATGAATCGCAGCACGCCAAACCTCCCTGTCTATCACCAACTCCCGGAGTTCACCCAGACTCACGTCCATCGAGTCAGCGATGCTATCCAGCCATCTCATCCTCTGTTGTCCCCTTTTCCTCCTGCCCCCAATCCCTCCCAGTGTCAGAGTCTTTTCCAATGAGTCAACTCTTCGCATGAGGTGGCCAAAGTACTGGAGTTTCAGCTTTAGCATCATGCCTTCCAAAGAAATCCCAGGGCTGATCTCCTTCAGAATGGACTGGTGGGATCTCCTTGCAGTCCAAGAGACTCTCAAGAGTCTTCTTCAACACCACAGTTAGCATCAATTCTTCGGCGCTCAGCCTTCTTCATAGTCCAACTCTCACATCCATACATGACCACAGGAAAAACCATAGCCTTGATTAGATGAACCTTTTTTGGCAAAGTAATGTCTCTGCTTTTGAATATGCTATCTAGGTTGGTCATAACTGTCCTTCCAAGGAGTAAGCGTCTTTTAATTTCATGGCTGCAGTCACCATCTACAGTGATTTTGGAGCCCCAAAAATAAAGTCTGACACTGTTTCCACTGTTTCCCCATCTATTTCCCATGAAGTGATGGGACTGGATGCCATGATCTTCGTTTTCTGTATGTTGAGCTTTAAGCCAACTTTTTCACTCTCCACTTTCACTTTCATCAAGAGGCTTCTTAGTTCCTCTTCACTTTCTGCCATAAGGGTGGTGTCATCTGCATATCTGAGGTTATTGATATTTCTCCCAGCAATCTTGATTCCAGCTTGTCCTTCTTCCAGCCCAGCGTTTCTCATGATGTACTCTGCATATAAGTTAAATAAGCAGGGTGACAATATACAGCCTTGACGAACTCCTTTTCCTATTTGGAACCAGTCTGTTGTTCCATGTCCAGTTCTGTTGCTTCCTGACCTGCATACAAATTTCTCCCTGTAGGAAGAGATAAATAAAGGCAAGTTCCTTTTGAACATGGGGTTGGATGAGAGAGTCTTTGCTTATTTTTATTATTACCAGAGTATACCAATATTTCCTGCTATACCTAAGTGGCTCTCACAATTACTGCTATAGCACATAGAGTCCCCCCAGAAAGTGAGAAAAATATGCCCTCTTTTCATGTTGCAGTCTATGGGAAGAGATTTTACTGCATTCAAAGAAAAGAGCTACTATTACTCTAATCTGAGATGCCTTGTCTCATTCTTTCTTCACTTTTATTCACTTCTAAATTATTCCATAGGAAGTCATCACAACATCAGTCTAAAAGTTATTTTCCTTCTTGCTTCTCAGCAGTGGTCCCTGTGAACAGAGACACATGTGGATTTGGTCTTTTGTGCTCAGTCCCTGGAGCCAGTATTTGACTGTCTCTTTTCTCAGCCTCATTCCCCTTGGATAGAAACTTTAAACTCTTGTGCCCCACCAAGAACAGGGCCAGGAAGAATGAGGAAAGAGGAGAGAGGGTAGCCAGGGTAAAGGTATGACAGAATTGGTGACATTTGCAGAGATGAATTCAAAATAAGAATTGCACGTTCAAGCTTTGGCAACACAAATTTTGTTGCCTGAGGAAGAGTCAAATGTCTTGACTAGAATGTTTCTCCTAATTTCAGCTTCTGATGCTGCTGCCTTGACTGCTGCTGCTCCTGCCACAACTGCTCCCACCATGACTACAGCTGCTGGCACCAAGAACACTCACAATTGTCCCTTTTATTTTTTTAAGACCTCCCCCCCACCTCACCCAGAAGTATTTTGTTTATTGGTCTCCTGGATTCCCTGTGTTACCTATTCTCACAATAGATTACATTTTGGGGGCCAAGGAAGTCATGAGAAAAGCCATGTTAGAGGAGCCAGGAATTTGCAGTCTTTTGTTTACCAATTTTACCTACATGGCTCTTGAAATACTGGCATTTAATAGGAAAAAAATCATCTTCAGTAGAACTGTTAAAGACCAAAATATGTGCCTCCATGTGGCTAGGTACCTCTTTATGTTTGCTGTTTACCAGGAAATTGTTTGCTTCTTTAAAGAATTTTCCAGAAAGAGAAAACAACTTTACAATAAGGCTTCCTTATGGCAGAAAGTTTTGAGTGTTATTCAGGCTATTTCTGGGAATGTGGAAATCTATTAAGGATCACAGTATAGTCCTTCTACTCCTGTTCATTTCTGCCTGTCCTTTAACATCCTGGTAAGATCAATGGCAAATATGGTTGATTTTGAATATTTGACAGGAAATATGGTATCAAATTCACAGTCATTATGTAAGTTAAGTCTCACAGTAAGTCTGTGAAATAAATATTTTAAAGATGATGAAATAAAAAATTATAATAGAAAATTTCCCCCAAACACTGTACAGTAAGAAAAGGGATGGGTTTGTACATAAGCAATGAAAGTCCTGAGAAAACCTTTGAAATATTGCATTATACTTTTTTAGTGCCTGAGCCAATGCTTGGCACACAAAGTTCTGTACTCAGAGAACCAGAGATGAGAAAATGAATAATTTCTTTGATCAGAAGAAGGCTGGCTTGCTTTGTGTCACAGAACACAGAAAACTAACAAATATTGGTCTTTCTATTTTCTCTAAACTTCCAGCCAAACTAGGCTTCCGTTCAAGACTGCATGTCCAACTGTCTCTGGAAGGTTTAGGTGTTTGTTTTCTGAGGATACAAATCTCATGTCTTTTTCACTCCACTGAATTCAGTGTCATTTGACATTTGTTAGTCTCCCTGCATATTCCAGGGAAGGAAGCCACACTCTTTCTCTTTTTTGGAATTCTCTTGATAATGTTTTTCTGTTTCAGATTGGTACCCATGGCTTCAGATAATTGTCTGCTGAGAGTTATTAGTGAGATGGAATCAACCTCAGCTTTATGCATTTGATCTACTGGGTTGGGCCAGAATGTCCCTTGATTTGTTTTGATGCAACTGCTTTTCAGCCCTATCATATCTCTCCTATTGCTAATCAGTTTATCTTTAGTCAAATAAAAAATAATAATGAGCAACATCAAAAGTACTATATTTCTAGGTGTTGGGTGGTGGTTGTCCCATAGTTTAGTCAATCCAAATGACAGGTACTTTGATTCTTACATAGTTCTTTCTTATGTTACTGTTAATAAATGTTTATCTAATTTGTTGAAACAAGACACAGTCCTTGCATATATCACTAGTGACTTGCGCTTTGTCTTGAGAATGCACTCATGAATATTTCCTAGGTACAAGTGTTCATTTTGATTCCATCAAACTCTACTATTAACTGACCTATAATTACTCTTGTATCTGTAGTGACTTTGCAGGTGAGGAAGAGGGAAGCAGTTCCTGAGGTCTAGAAACTGGCCCAATGCATGTGACTTTGGAATTTTTAGTGGTTGACCTGGTCTCACAGCTTGGAAATGGTGCTCTATAGTTGGACACAAACAATCTCACAAAATATCAACAGCATAAAAGGGCACACAGTGACCTTCATAATTTTGACCAACTTCTAAATTTCAGTACAGACAAAAACAAGGTCAGTGTGTAAATCATAAAATAGTAACTATCACCTTCTACTATGTAATGAGTGACTGCAGTTTTATTAGCTCTTAAAGATTAGGCCTCACTCTAATCTCTTCTCCCCTAGATAAGGTTTATTAAGAGACTCAGTCACAGCATTATTCCCTTAGAGTCACCAAGCCAAGAGGCCTGGTTCCCTGGACCCTCCCCCAAATCACCTCACACAGGCCCCAATCCTGAAATAAATCCTTTCTAACACCCTTCAACTAAGGCACCTCTCTGTGATCCCCTATGGTTTATGTTCTCCTCATTGCAATGAGCACTAAACTCATACTTTTCCACTACAGCTGTATTTCTGGTAGTTTTTGGCTGGAGGGCCTAGATATCTGAATGCATAAGTGGGATGGACATTATATAAGAACAATGTGTGGTACCTTTGTCCTTTTCACTTTGGAAATTTGTTGGATTTAATTATGCCCAATTTGGGGAATTTTTTTCAATGAGAACTTTAGAACTGTTTGTACTCTATCAGTAAATTAAGCAGTGCAAAATTCAAGAAGTGCAACATTAATGCTCTGATTAAGGAAATGATTGAGACTGAAATTTGATGTTTACTAAATCTCTTTTCTTTTTTAAAAGTAATTCTCTTCTACTTGTCCCTGCCGAGAATCATTGCTCACAGCACCACCAACGGGGTAGGCAGACCACCTAAGCTATGCCTCCTGCCCAACCCACAGACCTGCCTCTGTTGCTACCCCTTTGAGGAACCAAGCAAGTTCTCTTCGGAGTAAACAAGGGTACCTGTTGTTTGTTTTCAATACTGCCTGCTGCAGCATGAGCCCCAGTAAAGTCTTGCCTGCAACTCTGCTCTGGCGTCTTATTAATTTCTATTGAACCAAGGGCAGGCGTTGGTAAAAATATGAAAAAGATTATTTAGGAAAAGTGACAATCCACGAGGGGTTGGTGAACCCTTATGTAGTTCAATAACACCTTCTCTTTCATAATAGTTTCTCAGTCCACCCAGGTACAATTTGCATTTTCACAGACTGAAATCTGTATTTCCTTTGCCTTGTATTGCCACAGGGATCAGATCAGATCAGATCAGATCAGATCAGTCGCTCAGTCGTGTCCGACTCTTTGCAACCCCATGAATCGCAGCATGCCAGGCCTCCCTGTCCATCACCAACTCCTGGAGTTCACCCAGACTCACGTCCATTGAGTCAGTGATGCTATCCAGCCATCTCATCCTCTGTCGTCCCCTTCTCCTCCCGCCCTCAATCCCTCCCAGCATCAGAGTCTTTTCCAATGAGTCAACTCTTTGCATGAGGTGGACAAAGTACTGGAGTTTCAGCTTCAGCATCATTCCTTCCAAAGAAATCCCAGGGCTGATCTCCTTCAGAATGGACTGGTTGGATCTCCTTGCAGTCCAAGGGACTCTCAAGAGTCTTCTCCAACACCACAGTTCAAAAGCATCAATTCTTCGGCACTCAGCCTTCTTCGCAATCCAACTCTCACATCGATACATGACCACTGGAAAAACCATAGCCTTGACTAGACGAAACTTTGTTGGCAAAGTAATGTCTCTGCTTTTGAATATGCTATCTAGGTTGGTCATAACTTTCCTTCCAAGGAGTAAGCGTCTTTTAATTTCATGGCTGCAGTCACCATCTGCAGTGATTTTGGAGCCCCAAAAAATAAAGTCTGACACTGTTTCCACTGTTTCCCTATCTATTTCCCATGAGGTGGTGGGACCGGATGCCATGATCTTCATTTTCTGAATGTTGAGCTTTAAGCCAACTTTTTCACTCTCCACTTTCACTTTCATCAAGAGGCTTCTTAGTTCCTCTTCACTTTCTGCCATAAGGGTGGTGTCATCTGCATATCTGAGGTTATTGATATTTCTCCCGGCAATCTTGATTCCAGCTTGTGTTTCTTCCAGTCCAGCGTTTCTCATGATGTACTCTGCATATAAGTTAAATAAACAGGGTGACAATATACAGCCTTGACGAACTCCTTTTCCTATTTGGAACCAGTCTGTTGTTCCATGTCCAGTTCTAACTGTTGCTTCCTGACCTGCATACAGATTTCTCAAGAGGCAGGTCAGGTGGTCTGGTATTCCCATCTCTTTCAGAATTTTCCACAGTTTATTGTGATCCACACAGGCAAAGGCTTTGGCATAGTCAATAAAGCAGAAATAGATGTTTTTCTGGAACTCTCTTGCTTTTTCCATGATCCAGCAGATGGTGGCAATTTGATCTCTGGTTCCTCTGCCTTTTCTAAAACCAGCTTGAACATCTGGAAGTTCACGGTTCACATATTGCTGAAGCCCAGCTTGGAGAATTTTGAGCATTACTTTCCTAGCGTGTGAGATGAGTGCAATTGTGCGGTAGTTTGAGCATTCTTTGGCATTGCCTTTCTTTGGGATTGGAATGAAAATGGACCTTTTCCAGTCCTGTGGCCACTGCTGAGTTTTCCAAATTTGCTGGCACATTGAGTGCAGCACTTTCACAGCATCCTCTTTCAGGATTTGGAATAGCTCAACTGGAATTCCATCACCTCCACTAGCTTTGTTCATAGTGATGCTCTCCAAGGCCCACTTGACTTCACATGCCAGGATGTCTGGCTCTAGCTCAGTGATCACACTATCGTGATTATCTGGGTCGTGAAGCTCTTTTTTGTACAGTTCTTCTGTGTATTCTTGCCATCTCTTCTTAATATCTTCTGCTTCTGTTAGGTCCATACCATTTCTGTCCTTTATCGAGCTCATCTTTGCATGAAATGTTCCTTTGGTATCTCTGATTTTCTTGAAGAGATCCCTAGTCTTTCCCATTCTGTTGTTTTCCTCTATTTCTTTGCACTGATCGCTGAAGAAGGCTTTCTTATCTCTTCTTGCTATTCTTTGGAACTCTGCATTCAGATGTTTATATCTTTCCTTTTCTCCTTTGCTTTTTGCTTCTCTTCTTTTCACAGTTATTTGTAAGGCCTCCCCAGACAGCCATTTTGCTTTTTTGCATTTCTTTTCTATGGGAATGGTCTTGATCCCTGTCTCCTGTACAATGTCACAAACCTCATTCCATAGTTCATCAGGCACTCTATCTATCAGATCTAGGGCCTTAAATCTATTTCTCACTTCCACTGTATAATCATAAGGGATTTGATTTAGGTTATACCTGAATGGTCTAGTGGTTTTCCCTACTTTCTTCAATTTCAGTCTGAATTTGGCAATAAGGAGTTCATGGTCTGATCCACAGTCAGCTCCTAGTCTTGTTTTTGCTGACTATATAGAGCTTCTCCATCTTTGGCTGCAAAGAATATAATCAATCTGATTTCGGTGTTGACCATCTGGTGATGTCCATGTATAGAGTCTTCTCTTGTGTTGTTGGAAGAGGGTGTTTTTTATGACCAGTGCATTTTCTTGGCAAAACTCTATTAGTCTTTGCCCTGCTTCATTCCATATTCCAAGGCCAAATTTGCCTGTTACTCCAGGTGTTTCTTGACTTCCTACTTTTGCATTCCAGTCCCCTATAATGAAAAGGACATCTTTTATGGGGGTTAGTTCTAAAAGGTCTTGTAGGTCTTCAAAGAACCGTTCAACTTCAGCTTCTTCAGCGTTACTGGTTGGGGCATAGACTTGGATTACTGTGATATTGAATGGTTTGCCTTGGAAACGAACAGAGATCTTTCTGTCATTTTTGAGATTGCATCCAAGATACCAATCCAATCAAAAAAGGGGCAATGACTAAATAGACATTTCTCCAAAGAAGATATACAGATGGCCAATAGGCACATGAAGTGATGCTCAATATCACTAATATGGAAATGCAATGAGGTATCACCTCACACCTCACACATTTTGACCAGTCAAAATGGTCATCATTAAAAAGTCTGCAAGTAATAAATGCTGGAGAGGGTGTGGAGAAAAAAGAACCCTTCTACACTGTTGGTGGGAATGTAAATTGGTGCAGCCACATGAAAAACCATATGGAACCTCTTTAGAAAGCTAAAAATAGAGTTATATGATCCAGCAATTCCACTCCTGGGTATATATCTGAGGAAATTCTAATTTGAAAAGATACCTGTACACCAATGTTCATAGTAGCACTACTTACAATAGCCACATCATGACAGCAACTGAAGTGTTCACTGACAAATGAATGGATAAAGGAGAAGTGGTATATATATATATACACACACATACACACACACACATGAATATCACTCAGTCCTAAAAAGAATGAAATAATGCTAGTTGCAGCAACATGGATAGACTTAAGAGATTACCATATTAAGTGAAGTCAGTCACACAGAGAAAGACAAACATCATATGTTATCATTTATGTGTGGATATGATACAAATAAAGTTATTTTCAAAACAGAAATAGACTCAAGACATAGAAAAACTTATGGTTACCAAAAGGGATAGTGGGGGCAAAGGGAGATAAATGAGGAGATGGAGATTAACATAAACACAATAAAATGTATGAAATATGTAAACAATAAAGACCTATATATAGCACAGGGAACTATACTCAATATTTTATAATAACCTATAATGGGAAAGAATCTGAAAAAGAATATCACTTTGCTGAGCATTTGAAACTAATACAACATTGTAAATTTACTATATTTTAAGTAAAGCTGGACTAGAGAAGGAAAAAAAAAAAGAAAAACCATATGCTCATGTCAAAAGTTGCAGAAAAAGCTTGAACAATATTAAATATACATATATGGTAAAAACCCTCATGCAAGTAGGTAGAGAGGGAACAGCTCTCAAAATAAGTAGGCTATATATGATAAGCCAGCCTACATCTGATAGCATACTCAGTGATGAAAAGGTGAAAACAGTTCTTCTAAGATAAGGAACATGACAAGATTGCCCACACTCATCACTATTATCCAACATAGTATTGAAAGTTCTGGCCACATCAATCAGGCAACAAAAGGAAATGAAAAAAATCCAAATTGGGGAGGAAGAAGTAAAACTATCACTATTTGCGGATGACATGATACTATACATAGAAAATCTTAAAGACAACAGCAAAAAAAACCCCCAAAAAACAAAAAACAATGAACTACTAGAGCTCTTCAATGAATTCCATAAAGGTACAGAATAAAAATTAATATCAGAAATCTCTTGTATATCTATGCACTAACCATCAACTACATAAGAGAAAGTAAAGAAACCATCCCATTTACAATCACATTAAAAGGAATAAAATAACTATGAATAAACCTACCTACAGAGGTAAATGACCTGAAAAGAACTGAAGATGACAAAAACAGATTGAAAGATATATCATACTAATGGGTTGAAAGAATTAATACTGTTAAAATAACCATGCTCTCCAACTTCAGGTGGTACTTCATACCTATAGTTACCAAATCAGTACAGTACTGACACCAAAACTGATACATAAACCAATGGAACAGAGCAGATTGCCCCCAAATCAACTCACATACTTATGGTCAATTCACATTCAACAAAGGTGACAAGAAGAGACAATGGAGAAAAGACAGTCTCTTCAATAAGTTCAGTTCAGTCGCTCAGTCATGTCCAACACTTTGCGACACCATGAACTGAAGCACGTCAGGCCTCCCTGTCCATCACTAACTCGCAGAGTCCACCCAAACCCATGTCCATTGAGTCGGTGATGCCATCCAACCATCTCATCCTCTGTCGTCCCCTTCTCCTCCTGCCCTCAATCTTTCCCAGAATCAGGGTCTTTTCCAATGAGTCAGTTCTTTGCATCAAGTGGCCAAAGTTTTGGAGTTTCAGCTTCAACATCAGTCCTTCCAATGAACACCCAGGACTGATCTCCTTTAGAACGGACTGGTTGGATCTCCCTGCAGTCCAAGGGACTCTCAAGAGTCTTCTCCAACACCACAGTTCAAAAGCATCAATTCTTTGGTGCTCAGCTTTCTTTATAGTCCAAATCTCACATCCATACATGACCACTGGAAAAACCATAGCCTTGACTAGATGGACCTTTGTTGACAAAGTAATGTCTCTGCTTTTTAATATGCTGTCTAGGTTGGTCATAACTTTCCTTCCAAGGAGTAAGCATCTTTTAATTTCATGGCTGCAATCACCATCTGCAGTGATTTTGGAGCCCAGAAAAATAAAGTCAGCCACTGTTTCCACTGTTCCCTCATCTATTTGCCATGAAGTGATGGGACCGGATGCCATGATCTTAGTTTTCTGAATGTTAAGCTTTAAGCCAACTTTTTCACTCTCCTTTTTCACATTCATCAAGAGGCTCTTTAGTTCTTCTTCACTTTCTGCCATAAGTGGTGCTAGGAAAACTGGACAGCTGCATGGAAAAGAATGAAACTTGAACATTTTATCACACCCTATATAGATACAAACTGAAAATGGATTAAAGACATAAATGTAAGATTGGGAACCATAAAACTTTTAGAATAAAACATTAGCAAAACAAAATTCTGACATAAATTGTAACAACACTTTACTGGATCTGTTTCCCAAAGGAAACAAAAACAAAATAAATAACTTGGATCTAATTAAAATAAATAAGTTGGACCTAATTTAGGTCCAATTAAAGTTGGACCTAAAAGCTTTTGCATAGCAAATGAAACCATTGCAGAGTGAAAAGAGAAGCTGATGAATGAAAGAAAATATTTATAAATGAAATGACTGATACAGTGTTAATATCCAAAATATATAAACAGCAAATACAAGTCAATCTCAAAACAAAACAAAACAAAAAAAAAACAAAAAAAAAAAAACAAATTAAAAAATGGGTGGAAGACCTAATTAGACATTTTTCCAGTGAAGACATACAGATGGCCAACAGTCTAATGAAAAGATCCTCAACTTTGTAAACAGTCAGAAAAATGCAAATCAAAACCACAATGAAATACCATTTTACTTCTGTCAGAATAGCTATTGTCAAAAGATGGCAAATAATAAATGTTGATGCAGATGTGGAGAAGAGGCAACCCTAGTACACTGTTGGTGGGGATGTAAATTGGTTCAGCCAATGCAGAAAACAGTATCAAGTGCTCAAAAAACCTAATAATGAACTTCAATGATCCAGCAATTCCACTCCTGGGTATATATCGAAAGAATATAAAAACACTAACTTAAACAGATACAGGCAACCCAATGTCCACAGCAGCATTACTCACAATAGCTAATATATAGGAGGAACCTAAGGTTCCATCAAGAAACGACTGATAAAGAGAATGTGGTGTATATCTACAATGAAATATGACTCAGTCATAAGAAAGAATGAAAGTTTGCCATTTGTAGCAACATGGATGGTTCTGGAGGGTAATATGCTTAGTGAAATAAGTCAGACAGAGAAAGCCAAATACTGTATGCTATCACTTAATTGTGGAATCTAAAAAATAAAATTAACTAGTGTTCTTGCCTGGAGAATCCCAGAGATGGGGAGCCTGGTGGGCTGCCATTTATGGGGTCACACAGAGTCGGACACAACTGAAGCGACATAGCAGCAGTAGCAGCAGCAGTGATTATACAAAGGATAAACAGACTCACAGTTATAGGGAACACACTATTGGTTACCATTTAGGTGACAGAAGGTGGTAGGGGCAACAGAGGGAAAGGGGATTAAGAGGTTTAAACTACTAAATATAAAATAAATAAGCTACAGGGTATATTGTTTACCTTGGGAATTAGTTCAATATTTTATAACTGTAAACTGAGTATAACATATAAAAATTTGGAGTCACTTTGTTATACATCTTAAAGTAATGTAATATTATAAATCAAATATGCCTCAATAAAAAAATTAAAAAAAATAAATGTGTCCTTGAAGTTTTACTATGAATTACTCTCAACCCAGAATCTATTCCTCTTATCAAATCTCCAACCCCTTTTTTTTATAATAGTGCTGAATAATTCAATAATAATTCCAGATAAAAATTAACAGAATATCCAAGTACCTGGCTCAGGTTTTTGAATAAGTACTTGACTGTGTGCAAAGTAAATATCCAGCAAGTGTGATGATGCAAGATTAAGGTAAATGTTAGGATAGAGACAGGCGAGCAAGAACAAACTGTATACAGAATGAAACTGTCCTCAGGCTTCAGGAAGGACACTCTTGTAGTAGAATTTTTGTCAGATATGCAGGAGGGTAATCTGATTCTCAAAGACAGAGTAAATGTGAGGGATGAGGGGGCTGATGAGGAAAAAGAATGCTTATCTAAGTATTCTAGGGTAAACCACACAGTATTGGGAAGGATATTTTCCCGAGGTGTCAGTCCTGGTGTGTAATTATTTTCAGATTTTCAGGAAGGGAGTTTGGGAAGCATGAGAATGTTGTACAGCCTGTAAAATTTATGCAACTATAATAAAGGCAATGTGTAAAAATAGTTTAGATGAGGGTAAAGGATGATACTGAGTGAGATAATGAGACTTGTAAAAAGAAATAAGAAGATACTAAGAAAAAGAAAACAAAACATAATGAAGAATAAACAGTGGCATATTCCCAGAGAGACAGAAAAAAAAGTAAAGTGTGAACAATGGGGATAACACTTGTCTGATTGCTTTACTTCAGGAAAGAGTATTTTGTGGTTTGTTCTGGGTTTCTAGAGTGGAGCAGCCATTCAGAATTCATGGGAGCAAGAGTTGCACTTAGGGAGAACAAGATGGCAGAGAAGCAGGTGGAAATGGATTACATCTCTCTCCACAGATACATCAGGGATACACCTTCAGACACAGAAGTGCATGCAGAACATCAGCTGAGAGCAGACAGGAGTACCTGACCAGTGGAAAAGAATATATCAGATCAGATCAGATCGGTCGCTCAGTTGTGTCCAACTCTTTGCGACCCCATGAATCGCAGCACGCCAGGCCTCCCTGTCCATCACCAACTCGTGGAGTTCACTCAGACTCACATCCATCGAGTCAGTGATGCCATCCAGACATCTCATCCTCTGTCGTCCCCTTGTCCTCTTGCCCCCAATCCTTCCCAGCATCAGAGTCTTTTCCAATGAGTCAACTCTTCACATAAGGTGGCCAAAGTACTGGAGTTTCAGCTTTAGCATCATTCCTTCCAAAGAAATCCCAGGGCTGATCTCCTTCAGAATGGACTGGTTGGATCTCCTTGCAGTCCAAGGGACTCTCAAGAGTCTTCTTCAACCACAGTTCAAAAGCATCAATTCTTCAGCACTCAGCTTTCTTCACAGTCCAACTCTCACATCGATACATGACCACTGGAAAAACCATAGCCTTGACTAGACAGACCTTTGTTGGCAAAGTAATGTCTCTGCTTTTTAATATGCTATCTAGGTTGGTCATAACTTTCCTTCCAAGGAGTAAGCGTCTTTTAATTTCATGGCTGCAGTCACCATCTACGGTGATTTTGGAGGCCCCCAAAATAAAGTCTGACACTGTTTCCACTGTTTCCCCATCTATTTCCCATGAAGTGATGGGACCGGATGCCATGATCTTCGTTTTCTGAATGTTGAGCTTTAAGCCAACTTTTTCACTCTCCTCTTTCACCTTCATCAAGAGGCTTTTTAGTTCCTCTTCACTTTCTACCATAAGCGTGGTGTCACCTGCATATCTGAGGTTATTGATATTTCTCCCAGCAATCTTGATTCCAGCTTGTGCTTCCTTCAGCCCAGCGTTTCTCATGATGTACTCTGCATAGAAGTTTAATAAGCAGGGTGACAATATACAGCCTTGACGAACTCCTTTTCCTATTTGGAACCAGTCTGCTGTTCCATGTCCAGTTCTGTTGCTTCCTGACCTGCATACAAATTTCTCAAGAGGCAGGTCAGGTGGTCTGGTATTCCCATCTCTTTCAGAATTTTCCACAGTTTATTGTGATCCACACAGTCAAAGGCTTTGGCATAGTCAATAAAGCAGAAATAGATGTTTTTCTGGAACTCTCTTGCTTTTTCCATGATCCAGCGGATGTTGGCAATTTGATCTCTGGTTCCTCTGCCTTTTCTAAAACCAGCTTGAACATCTGGAAGTTCATGGTTCACATATTGCTGAAGCCTGGCTTGGAGAATTTTGAGCATTACTTTCCTAGCATGTGAGATGAGTGCAATTGTGCGGTAGTTTGAGCATTCTTTGGCATTGCCTTTCTTTGGGATTGGAATGAAAACGGACCTTTTCCAGTCCTGTGGCCACTGCTGAGTTTTCCAAATTTGCTGGCATATTGAGTGCAGCACTTTCACAGCATCCTCTTTCAGGATTTGGAATAGCTCAACTGGAATTTCATCACCTCCACTAGCTTTGTTCGTAGTGATGCTTTCTAAGGCCCCCTTGACTTCACATTCCAGGATCTCTGGCTCAAGGTGAGTGATCACACCATCGTGATTATCTGGGTCATGAAGCTCTTTTTTGTACAGTTCTTCTGTGTATTCTTGCCACCTCTTCTTAATATCTTCTGCTTGTGTTAGGTCCATAGCATTTCTGTCCTTTATTGAGCCCATCTTTGCATGAAATGTTCCCTTGGTATCTCCCATTTTCTTGAAGAGATCTCTAGTCTTTCCCATTCTGTTGTTTTCCTCTATTTCTTTGCATTGATGGCTGAAGAAGGCTTTCTTATCTCTCCTTTGCTATTCTTTGGAACTCTGCATTCAGATGCTTATAGCTTTCCTTTTCTCCTTTGCTTTTCGCTTCTCTTCTTTTCACAGCTATATGCAAGGCCTCCTCAGCCAGCCATTTTGCTTTTTTGCATTTCTTTTTCATGGGGATGGTCTTGATCCCTGTTTCGTGTACAATGTCACAAACCTCTGTCCATAGTTCATCAGGCACTCTATCAGATCTAGTCCCTTAAATCTATTTCTCACTTCCACTATATAATCATAAGGGATTTGATTTGGGTCATACCTGAATGGTCTAGTGGTTTTCCCTATTTTCTTCAATTTAAGTCTGAATTTGGCAATAAGGAGTTCATGATCTGAGCCACAGTCAGCTCTCGGATTTGTTTTTGCTGACTGTATAGAGCTTCTCCATCTTTGGCTGCAAAGAATATAATCAATCTGATTTCGGTGTTGACCATCTGGTGATGTCCATCCCTTAGAAGAAATGAAGTAGCCATCATGGTCAACAAGAGTCCAAAACGCAGTACTTGGATGCAATCTCAAAAATGACAGAATGATCTGTTTGTTTTCACAGCAAACCATTCAATATCATGGTAATCCAAGCCTATGCCCCAACCAGTAACGCTGAAGAAGCTGAAGTTGAATGGTTCTATGAACACCTACAAAACTTTTCAGAACTAACACCCAAAAAAGATGTGCTTTTCATCATAGGGGACTGGAATGCAAAAGTAGGACGTCAAGAAACACCTGGAGTAAGAGGTAAATTTGGCCTTGGAGTATGGAATGAAGCAGGGCAAACGCTAATTCATTCGTATAGTTAGGCTCGTTTCTCAAGAGCATACTCAGTGCTTCGTATTCTTCTAGGTTTTGTTGTTCCTTTAGAGTCCATTTATTTGAAGGAAGACAACACCAGAGAAGCCAAGGACAAAGAAACAGTGAGACAAGAAAATATCAGGGAGTGATAAACCTTATGTGAAAATAGAATCTAACTTGATTTCCATGAAGAGGTGCTATTTGAGACTGAACAGCGACAATGGAAGCTATTGATAACTAGAAGAAACACGCTAGGTCTGCACACTGTGCTTGTGCACACAGTCAGATTTATATTGCTGAACACTTACTGTGTAGCCCTGTTTGTTTCTCAGCTCCCTTGATGGAAGAACAGGATGAGAACTGATCTTTGATCCCAACACCGAATCTTCCAGGGCCTCACATCACCCTGAGACTTCTAATTACATCTTTTCTCTTTTATATAAACTTAGTACCATATTCTCTTGTTTATCTGTGTCTAGTTAATTCTTGTCTTTACGAAATCCACTCACGTATCCTTGCCCATCCCAGTCCAGGACTACTGCAGAATCTTCCAATCTTTGTGAGGTATCTGACAAGGGGCAGGGGACCTGATTTTGGACCAAGTCCTTGACGTTCCTCTCAAGACCTCCCTTTAGGCTGAGGCTTATTTTTTGGTTTTCTTTCAGGGCCTAGGTCCTTTACTAAATGATTCAAATGAGAGTGTGCACTGCTGGTGGGGCCAGGTTTCTGATCATTGGGTAAGTTCAGAGGGTACAAAGAGATGTGAAGTTTGTATGGAGGAATACTGAAGGGTCACAAATTTAAGATGTCATGTTATGTGTTTTGCAAACTGCTTAATATAGGAAGTATAATAAAAATGATAGGTTACTTAATTTGAAACTTTAAAAATATATTGTGAATAAAATTAAAATTGTGTTAGACTGTAAAGCCTTGTAATTGTTGTAAGAGTTTAAAAATATTAAAATCCCTTTTGTATGCTAAGTCTTTAAAATGATAAGATCAGAAGACAGAATAAACTATTTGAATAGAAAATCATGAATGAGGAAGTTCAAATGTCAATTAATGCATGTAGTATGTTCAAATTTACTATAATCCAGGAAATGCAAATGAGCATACCAAATACTGCTTTGACAGATCAGGTCAGCAAAATAATATTGTGATACATTTACTTCTGGCAAGATGGTTGGAAAGAAGCACTCTCGTATTTTCTTTCCTTTAATAATACTTTTTGAGTTCTTTGGAAAAACAATTTGATACTACCTCTTAAAAATATTCATGAGTTTATTAATAAGTCTAGCAATCTAGAGCATTGATATAAAATATTTGTTAAGAGTACATTAAAAGGCATATCAATGGCTTTATGATTGGTAGCAGAAACAACTAGCAGTGACCTCAATTTCTATCAACATGTAAGGTTAGAGTCAAGTATGATATAACAACACCATTTAAAGGAATGATATAGATCTATAGTGGCTGACCTAGATTTGTTAGATGTCATGTTGAATGCACAAAGAAGAAAGAATGATCCAGAATATAATGCTGTTTTGCATACCATATTGTAAGAAACATATCAACATATATATAGATTTGTATATGTACAGATTTACATATGATAAGAGGAACATGGAGAAATTCATTTAAATTTGTTTTAAATTAAATTTTCATTTAATTAATTTAAATGAATTATACATTAATTATACATTTATATAAATATATTAATTATTCACATATTAATTATATAACATATAAAATATTATAACATTGAATATATATTAACAATTATCTATATAAATATAAATTATAATTATAGAATCAATTAATTATCCGTTAATTGATTGACTTAAATTTCATTTAATTTAAATTAATTTAAATTTCATTTTAAAAATTTGTTTTTGGTGGTGGTTTGGTTTAGTCGCTAAGTTGTGTCCAACTCTAGCCACCCCATGGACTGTAGTCTGCTAGGCTCCTCTGTCCATGGGATTCTCCAGGCATGAATACTGGAGTGGGTTGCCATTTCTTTCTCCAGGTTTTTGGTAGTGGTAAACAATAGTTTGGAATGCTAAGCATGGAGAAGCATGTATTCATATGTGCATAAAAGTGTTTAGGAAATGTATATTAACAAAGTAATAATTACAGTTTCTCATTGTGTCTGGTAAATTTTACTTTCTTATATACACTTCTATTTTAACTTTCATAATGATAATTATAAAAAAACTAAGTGACAGGAAAGCGCAGTAGTAAAACATTTTGGAGAACATTCTGGATTTAATTTCAGTTGTTAATTTGACTTAATTTTAATTTGAGAATATGAATTTAGCATTTTTGGGCTTTTGTTGTTGCTTAGTCTCTAAGTTGTGTGTGACTCTTTGTGACCCTGTGGATTGTAGCCCGCTGCCAGGCTCCTCTGTCCATCGGATTCTCCAGGTCAGAATGCTGGAGTGAGTTGCCATTTCCTTCTCCAGATCTTTCTGACTCAGTGATTGAACCTGGGTCTCCTGCATTTCAGGCAGATTCCTTACCATCTGAGCCACAGGGAAGCCCATTTTTGTGCTACATATTGTAAACATAACCTCACTTTCCATCTCCTATAATTCTTTCCTTCCTTCTTACCTGTGTTATTATTTATTAGGCTTTATCTCCTAGAAAGTGAAGAGGAGCTAAAAAGCCTCTTGATGAAAGTGAAGGAGGAGAGTGAAAAAGTTGGCTTAAAGCTCAACACTCAGAAGACTAAGATCATGGCATCTGGTCCCATCACTTCATGGGACATAGATGGGGAAACAGTGGAAACAGTGTCAGACTTTATTTTTATTTTTTTGGGCTCCAAAATCACTGCAGATGGTGATTCCAGCCATGAAATTAAAAGATGCTTACTCCTTGGAAGGAAAGTTATGACCAACCTAGATAACATATTCAAAAGCAGAGACACTACTTTGCCAACAAAGGTCCATCTAGTCAAGGCTATGGTTTTTTCCTGTGGTCATGTATGGATGTGAGAGTCAGACTGTGAAGAAAGCTGAGTGCTGAAGAATTGATGCTTTTGAACTGTGGTGTTGGAGAAGACTCGAGAGTCCCTTGGACTGCAAGGAGATCTAACCAGTCCATTCTAAAGGAGATCCGTCCTGGGATTTCTTTGGAAGGAATGATGCTAAAGCTGAAACTCCAGTACTTTGGCCACCTCATGCAAAGAGTTTACTCATTGGAAAAGACTCTGATGCTGGGAGGGATTGGGAGCAAGAGGAGAAGGGGACGACAGAGGATGAGATGGCTGGATGGCATCACTGACTCGATGGATGTGAATCTGAGTGAACTCTGGGAGTTGGTGATGGACAGGGAGCTCTGGCGTGCTGCGATTCATGGGGTCGCGAAGAGTCAAACATGACTGAGTGACTGAAGTGAACTGATCACCTTATATATACAAATTATTCTTTTCCATTTTTCTCTCCTTCCTCCCTTCCTTCCTATTTACTTATTAACATATGGGTATGGGTTTCAACAACAGGGTGTATGGTGTGTAATTTTTGTGTGCTTTGTTCACTACTGCTTCCTTAATGTCTAGCGCTCAATGAATATTTGTAGAATGAATGTATGGAGTCGAGGCATGCATTAATTAACAGACATCTGTTTCATTTTCTATTGTTTTTCTCTTTATTCCAATGTGCAAGAAAGAGGCCATAGCTGGAAGAATGAACAGCCTGACTCGCAGATGGTGGTTCTCCCATCAGGCTGCTCTACCCTGATTAATCTCCTTTGATGAGAGACAAGCCTGAGTAAACTTCCAAAGTCTCTGAAGGGAGCACTGCAGATATGACTAAATCAGCAAGACTGGATGCGGGGTTTTTTCATCTTGTCAGAAAAGACTATAATCATGATACCACTCTATCTGCAAGGTATGAGTGTGTCAGATGAAATGATTGATATTATGATCTTTCCAAGAGCCTCAGGATGTGTTGTGTTCTCTTCAGTGGTTTCTCTGAGGTAACTCTTGGCATTAACTAACCTGGATTCTGGTCTGGCATCTTCTGATTGGTGTTCTGTTTCTTCCTATATAATGTTGATGTGGAATCCTGGAGTCAAGATTCCTCCAGGCTCCGAAAATTTCCTGTGATACCTGCTTTGCAATTGACCATCATGAAGCTCTTAGCCTTCCTGACACTGGTGGCAGTTTCCACCATCCTGGTTTCTGGCCGTAAGTAAAGATTCTTACCTGAAAATAAGGTTTGGAGGAGTAGTTACATCAAGATAAGAACTCTGTGGATGTGGGTTTGGGGGAGCCTAGAATGCTGGCCTCTCCTGTCCTCTACTCCAGTCCCCTGTTCCATCACCATTTTCATTGACCATTCACGATAGATTTGACTCTACCCTTAGGCTCTTCCTAATTCAATCAGATCATAGCTCATTTCTGATCTTGGAACCCAGTTTCATGGTCAGAGTCAGTAAAATCTGTTTAAGAACACAAATCAGAGGTTTATTTCAGGAAATCAAACGTGACCACATATTATGGGATTTTATATTATCTGTGCATCTTTTCCCCCTCAACGTGTGCACCAAAGACTAAAGTTATTTGACTCTGAAAGCCTGCACCATTGTCCATATTCTTCTTTCCACACCAAAACCTGGTGTTCAACTCATGTCCTGTTTTTATTTTTCTCTTTCAGAGGATACAACAGCTGCTCCACAGGACCCACCAGGTAAGTCTGCCCTTGCACTTCATCTCCTTTCAGCAACGACCATTTTCCATCCCAGCCTCATGTCAAAGTTTCCACAGGAGATAGGATATAAGGATTCCTAAGCCCAAGCCTGGCAAAGCCTTCTGCCTGATTCAAATGTTTATGGTGAACATAGAAAGTCTGCTTATTTCTTACACATTATTAGAGAACATGAACACTCTGGCATGGATATATATAAATTATGGGTGAATCATTGAATTTCCTTCAGCAGAGAGGAGGCCGTGGTCTGATGTTGTGGCCTGAGAATTTGGGGGAGGTGCATGTAAAGTCCTTCTGATTACCCTAAACCAAAGAGTTGAATATATGGCCAGTGTGTAAATGAGAGGCCATTTAGTCCCTGTGATAGGGATAAAATAAGATAGTTCTACACCTGGAAATCCCACTTGGGGAAGACAGAGAGGGACTTCAGAAGATCACCATGAGCTAGACACCAACCAGAAGATGATCAGAACATATGGCAACTAAGCAACAATCAGAACATTTTGAAAGTAAACAGACTTACTGTTTACTCAGTGGCCACTGCCACTGAAAAATGGGATGAGGCCTGAATTTGGCCTTGGGAGGTTTATAATAACAGATCCTAAAAAACTGCATTCCTGCACATAGCCAAGACAGGAGTACAGGTGAAAGAGAAAAGAAACTAGGTGAAAGAGGACATTATACCACAACCTGAGATGAATTACAGTATTTCAGGATATGTCACCACTTCTCTGTTAATATACATATGACGATAGCACCATGACAGTTCTGGTTAGACCATATAATGTCAAGGAGGAACTAATGATGTAAGCCTTGACATCTGACCCCAAAAGAGAAAATCTGTGGTCTTCTACCCTTCCCATTTTTTCTATGATTACAAAAATGCAGCCCTTAGGAATTCCCTGGTGGTCCATGGGTTAGGATGTGACACATTCACTGCTTGAGCCTGTTTTCGATCTCTGGTCCAAGAAGCTTCGGGATACAGCCAGAAAAAAAAAAAAGTAGGTAGCCCTCTTTGTTCTCAGGGCTGCAGTCCCTTGCCTGCCTGTATCTCTCACAAGTATCCTACTCTAATTAACTCCCTCTTTGCCTGTTACTTTGCCTCTGGCTGAATTCTTTCTGTGCCTGAATTGTTTTGCATCAAGACAAAAGAACCTGCAGACCAGGCACCAGGTGTGCGGTTTGAATTAAAAGATTGTGAGGAGTGTGGTTTCACCATAATGAGGAGAATGTAGTTCCTGAGTTCAGTTCAGTCGCTCAGTCGTGTCCGACTCTTTGCGACCCCATGAATTGCAGCACGCCAGGCCTCCCTGTCCATCACCAACTCCCGGAGTTCACTCAAACTCACATCCATCGAGTTGGTGATGCCATCCAGCCATCTCATCCTCTGTCGTCCCCTTCTCCTCCTGCCCCCAATCCCTCCCAGCATCAAAGTGATTTCCAATGAGTAAACTCTTCGCATGAGGTGGCCAAAGTACTGGAGTTTCAGCTTTAGCATCATTCCTTCCAAAGAAATCCCAGAGATGATCTCCTTTAGAATGGACTGGTTGGATCTCCTTGCAGTCCAAGGGACTCTCAAGAGTCTTCTCCAACACCACAGTTCAAAAGCATCAATTCTTCGGTGCTCAGCTTTCTTCACAGTCCAACTCTCACATCCATACATGACCACTGGAAAAACCATAGCCTTGACTAGATGGACCTTTGTTGGCAAAGTAATGTCTCTGCTTTTGAATATGCTATCTAGGTTGGTCATAACTTTCCTTCCAAGGAGTAAGCATCTTTTAATTTCATGGCTGCAGTCACCATCTGCAGTGAT
Source organism: Bubalus bubalis (assembly GCF_019923935.1). NCBI lineage: Eukaryota > Metazoa > Chordata > Mammalia > Artiodactyla > Bovidae > Bubalus > Bubalus bubalis. The sequence continues at coordinate 94,993,663 of NC_059160.1, forward strand.
TTTGGAGCCCCCAAAAATAAAGTCTGACACTGTTTCTACTGTTTCCCCATCTATGTCCCATGAAGTGATGGGACCAGATGCCATGATCTTAGTCTTCTGAGTGTTGAGCTTTAAGCCAACTTTTTCACTCTCCTCCTTCACTTTCATCAAGAGGCTTTTTAGTTCCTCTTCACTTTCTGCCTAAGAGTGATGCAGAAATGAGGGCATAAGGACCACATGGGAGAGTGGGGTAACAGGATGTGGAATGTAGGGGTCAAGTGCAAGTAGGGCCCTAAGCTCTGCTCTTTGTAATGGCATCGATGCCTGATTCCCAGGCTGAGGTTTGTTTTCATTCTTTAACCTGAATCCCAAGGTTGTGGACCAAAGCTCCTGGTCATTCTTGGACTGTCCCCACAGCACCCTGCCCATTCTATGCTGTGTGTCGTGCTCACACAGGCATTCTGAAGATTCCTCTTTTCAGCCTCAACAGCTTGGGGACTTGGGTTCTCTGATCACAGGGCACTGACTCTAGTCTGACCTAGCATACCGTGCCACATGTGCCATGTGGAGTCCAGTTAGAAAATATTCCCTTTTCTGTATGACGCCTGAGTCAGCACAGCTAGAGTACGGGTATGGAGATGGTGATGAGATGGTTTTCGCTCACAGTTTTGGGGTCTGACTCTTGCTATTTGTTAGCAGCTCTGTGGGGAGAGATAAATCTCATAAATCTTGGCAAGGTCCTTTTGAACATGGGGTGGGTGAAAGAGCATTTGCTTATTTTTATTATTTCTAGAATAGTACCAATATTTCCCATTATGTAGAAGGGACTCTCACAATTATTGCTGTAGTACAAGTTCCCACAAAAGGTATGACAAATATATATATATATCTCCTTAGGCCAGAACTTGCAAAAAGAGATTTTGCTACATTAAAAGAAAGGAGATACTCCCTCTAATCTGAGATGAATCAACTGATTCTTCTCTTCTCCTCATACTGCAATGCTCTTCATACTTAGAACCTACTCAGTTCTAAGTCATTCTGGGGAAGTCCCCAGAATGTCAGTCCACAGGAAGTTCCTTTTTGTCTCTCATCAGTGGCTCCTGTGAATAAGGACATATGTGGATTTGGTCTTTCATGTTCATGCTAGCAGAAAGTATTTGCCTGTGTCTTCCCTCAGCCTCACTGCCCTAGCAAGGAAATGTTAAACTCTTTCTCTCCCACAAAGGACGGGGCTAGGAAGAATGAGTAAGAGGAGAGATGGCAGCTAGGGTAAAGGTATGAAAGAATTGATGACATTTGCTGAGATGAATTCAGAATGAGAAATGCACATTCAAGTATGTTGCCTGAAGAATAACATGTCTTGATTTGAATGTTTCCTCTTAATTTCAGCTTCTGAAGCTGCTGCCACGAGCTCTGCTGACCCCAGCGAAAGTACAGATGCTCCCAGTGAAAGCACAGATGCTCCCAGTGAAAGCACAGATGCTCCCAGCGAAAGTACAGATGCTCCCAATGAAAGCACAGATGCTCCCAGTGAAAGTACAGATGCTCCCAGCGAAAGTACAGATGCTCCTAGTCAAAGTACAGATGCCCCCACCACAGGCTCTGCTGCTTCCACTTCCACTGCTGCCAGCTCGAAGAGTACTGCATCTACCACCACTCGACATTGTAAGATCACCCCATATGTACTTTATTCATGGATCTCCTGGATTTCCTGTGTCCACTATTCTCAGCATAGACTATATTTGGGGGGCAGAAAAAGTCACGAGAAAAGTTCTGTTCTCTTTTCAGTATTTTCTAAATCCTTGTGGTTTTACAAATCAAGCCAAGAGACAACATCAGAGGAATCAAAAATTTTGAGTCTCTTGTTTACCAATTTTATCTGCATGGCTCTTGAAATTTTTGAAATTAATAGGTAAAATTCATCATTAGTAAAATTGACAACAGAGAGACCAAAGTATGTCCCTCCATGTGGCCAAGTACCTGGCTAAGTCTGTTTTGTTAGAAAATTCCTATTTCCTTTAAAGATCTTTCTAAAAATAGAAAATATCTTTACAAAGATGCTTCCTTGAGGCAGAATGCTTTGAGTGTTATTCTGGGTATTTCTGGGAATTTGGAATTCCACTGTGGTTCATGGTACAGTCTTCCTATTCCTGGTTCATTTCCCCCTGACCTTAAACAGCCTGGTAAAATCAGTGACTACTATGATTGATTCTGAATATATGACAGGCAATGTGGTATCAAATTCACATATATAATGTAGGGTTGGCCTAAAAGTTCGTTCAGGTTTTTCCATAAGATATGGTCAACCAAATAGTTTAAATCTCATAGTAACTCTATGAAATAAATATTTTAAAGATGATGAAATAAAAAACTGCAACAGAAACTTCCCCCTGAATATTGTGCCATAAGAGATGAGATGGATTGGTACATAAGCAATGAAAGTCTTGAGGAATCTTAGAAATATTTATACTCTTTCAGTGCATGGCTCTTGGCTCAAAGTTCTGTACTGGGTAGTCAAAGGGTGAGAAAATGAATATTTGTCTTTTAACAAGAGAAGCCTGGACTGCTGTGTGCTGTAGCACATGGAAAACGACTCATATTGGTCATCTCTGTTTTTTTTCTAAACTTCCCACTGATCTAGGCTTCCATCCCAGGCTCCATGTCCAACTGCCTCTGGACAGGAGTTAGGTGTTTATCTTCCAGGAATGTAAATCTCTTTTTGACCATGGATTCAGTGCCATTTGACATTTGTTAGTCTTCTTGCAGATTCCAAGGTATAAAGCCACATTTTCAACCTTTTTTGAAAACCTCTTATCTTTTTTCTGTTTCAGGTTTCTTTCCATGGTTTAACATATTTTGCTGAGTTATCAGTGAGATGGAATCAGCTTTGGCCTTCTGCATTTGATCCTGCTGGGCTGGGCCAATATGTCCCTTGATTTGTTCTAATGCAACAACTTTCCATCCCTACTATGTCTATCCTATCTCTAATCAGTGTATCTTCTTTAAAATAAAAAAATCATGAGCAACATGAAAAAATGATTTTCTGTAGGTGCTGGTGTGGTGATTGTCCGAAAGTTTAGTCTATCCAAGTGACAGAGTTTGAATCCTACCTAGTTCTTTCTTGGGTTAATGTTAATAAATAGACTTTCTACATGTTTATTCCATTTTTTAAAAACAGGAGACGATCCTTTGGTATATCACTAAAGACTAGAGTTTTCTGTATGTGAGTGCACTAATCAACATTTCCGGGGTACAAATGTTCACTCTGATTCCATCAAACTCGGCTATTAACTGACCCCTAATTATTCTCATATCCTCAGTGGCTTGGCAGGTGAGAAAGAGGGAAGCACTCCTGAGGTCTGGGAACTAGCCTGACACACTTGCGCTTTGGAATTGTTCGAGTCAATGGCACCCCACTCCGGTACTCTTGCCTGGAGAATCCCATGGGCGGAGGAGCCTGGTAGGCTGCAGTCCATGGGGTCGCGAAGAGTCGGACACGACTGAGCAACTTCACTTTCACTTTCATGCATTGGAGAAGGAAATGGCAACCCACTCCAGTGTTCCTGCCTGGAGAATCCCAGGGATGGGGGAGCCTGGTGGGCTGCCATCTGTGGGGTTGCACAGAGTTGGACACGACTGAAGTGACTTAGCAGCAGCAGCAGACCTGATCTCAGAGCTTAGAAATGGTGCTCTCTTATTGCACACAAACAATATCACAAAACACCAACATCAGAGAAAGGCACATGGTGACTTCCATAATTTTGACCAACTCATAATTTTGTTTCAGTACAAACAAAAACAAGATCAGTGTACAAACCATAAAATACTATCAGTAAATATCACCCTCTCCCAGGTAATGAGTTCATTACATAGTACAACTTTAGCCCCACTCTAGCCTCTTCTATCAGGTTTGTTAAGACACTCAGTTATATCACCATTCGTGCTCCCTTAGAGTCACTAATCAGAGCAGAGGCCTGCTTCCTTAAACCCTCCCCCAAGTCACCTCACATATACTCAAATCCTGTAACAAGTCCATTCTTACACCCTTGGATTAAGGCACCTGTCTGTAATTCCCCATGGTTTATGTTCTCCCCACTGCCATGAGTACTAAACCCAAACCAACTCAACTATAGCTGTGTTCCTGGTGGTTTGGGGCTGGAAGACTTTGATACCTGAATGTATAATTGGGATGGACGTGGTATAAGAACAAGGTGTGGTATCTTTGTCTTTCTCCCTTTGGATATTTGCTGGGTTAAAATTTGCCCAATTCTGGGAGGTTTGGTTAATTGGAGCCTTTACAATTGCCTGAAGCATCACCATCAGTAAACTAAGCAGTGCAAATTCAAGAACAACATTAATGGTCTGATTAAGGAAATGATTGAAGATGAAATTCGATGCTGACTAAATTTCTAAAAAATAACTATCTGATTCCACTTAATAACAGATGAAAGTGTTAGACACTGAATCGTGTCTGACTCTTTGAGATCCATAGACTGTATAGATCCATAGACCAGGCTCCTCTGTCCATGGAATTCTTTAGGCAAGAATACCAGAGTGGGTGGTATTCCCATCCACCCACCTTGAAGGAAAGTGGATTCCTTCTCCAGGGAATCCTCCCAACTCAGGTATTGAACTGGGTCTCCTGCATTGCAGGCAGATTCTTCACCATCTGACTCACCTGGGAAGCCTATAATAACAGGTAGTGGAGACTATTAAATGTCAGACAAGGTGAGTCTGCTGATTATTTCAGCTACCTGACATTGAAATAGGCTGGGACCTGGGACTCTTGCTGGAGTACTTGCACCTGGACAAATGTCTCCTGGGGCAATAGGATCCACAGAAACTATAAGGGATGAATGTGTAGTTGGGGAAATTGTGAACAATAACTATAATAAAACCGCAAACCAAATGCCACTTCTGAGGTACATGGAGCAAAAGCAGGGTACTGTGCATGATCCCTGTACACAGCATCACCAAGGGGTGGCTAGACCATCTCAGCTCTGTCTCCTGACCAACACATGGACCTGCCTCATTACTCCTTTAGTGACCCAAGCTGTTCATCTGGGGGAGTGGGCAAGTGTATCTGTTACTTGCTTTTGCTCCCTTGTGCTACAGAATGAGACCCAATAAAGTGCAGCATGGAACTCTATTCTGGTCACTTATATATTTCTGTTGATTAAAGATCCAAGGGCCTGTGCTGGCAATAATATTATAAAGACAATTTAGGAAGAACAACAGGCCAAGTGGGACTGGTGAACACGTATCCACTTTTATAACAACTTTCATAATAGTCCCTAAGTCCACAAAGGCACAACGTGAATTTTCATAGATTGGAGTTTGTATACATTCACTATATTGCCCCAGGGATATTTGAGTCTTTTAGCATATTGCCATAATCTAACTCAGACAAGATTTGGAATTAACAACCATTAAGGGCAAATTAGTAGTTATCATGTTAATTGCTTCCTCAGAGAAATAAACTGAAAAGAATAAAGGCCTCTAATAGTCATATGATAACTAGAGGGTAGTGGTTTTCAAGCAATATTCAAGGTTTAGTTCCATCTGTGGAAAATCTAGGAATTATGTGTTAGAACAACCAGAGATATTGCTTGAAATATGCAACACGTTGTCATGTTTTTCAGATCATGCTAATAACAAAGAAGGGAGAGACCATAGGACTTTTCTGGTTTTGCCAAAAGCATGCTCCTAAACCTAGGAATCTGTCTCTTGTCACAAAGTCACCAGGTAGAAAAGGACCCTAAGCAGAAATCCTTAATAAATTTACTGAGAATCAGCCCCAGGCTTTCTCTATTAGCCCACAAGATCTGACTGTTCATATATCAATAGTAGACATTTCTGTCATATATATGTGTGGACTAACCCTTTGGCAGAAATCAAATAGGATTTCTTTGCAAAATTCTCTTGGGTTTTGGATTTGCAAACTACCTGATGCAGATTATTCTTTTAGACCATTTGAAAAATAGATGCTATCTTTTCAATGGTATTCGATAAATGTAGCCTCACTATTGAAGAGCGCCAGAGTATTCTGAGGCCATTAAATATCTATGGATTCTGGTCATGCCCTGGATGATGAGAGACAGACAAACAGTCAAATACATGAGGGCCACTAAGAAATGCTCCCTCTTAGTGCGGAAGTTTATTTTTAAGGGTGTTCTAAGAATGAAATTTCAGGGGGTGACTCACACATACAGAAACATGTTCTATTGCTACTTGTTGGGTAGAAAATGGGGCTCTCAAAGAACTTCCCTGACATCACCCCAAGTAGCATGGCACATAAAATGACTGGATTACCAGTGGAAGTTCTTGAGCTGAAGACAATGTTGCTGCTTGGAAGTAAGTCTCAAGAGGCTCTGCAGGGACCAAACACTGATTAAAGAAAGCAAGAATAAATCTTTTCATTGTGTATTGCTCTAAGTTCTGTAGATAGGAGTGGACCAAGTTTTAGGCTTCTGGCATCTGCGAGGCATTTAAATATGATAGACAATAAAAAGAAATGATGCAATGAAGAAAATGCATCCACTATGAACAGGAAAATATTGGATCAATAATGGCTGTAAGTGAAATGACCTGACACTGACAAGTGGATCCCACTGGACTGCTAATGTTAGCCCCATGGTTCTGTAAGTGTTTATGTACTGGGTATTAACTGGGCACTCAGACTCCGCTAGGATTTGCTTATCCTATAAAGGAGTAACCTTAGAGATACAATTAAAGTGGAACAATCAATTCACCATTTGCTTAGTCCGTTTCCTCTCAGGTTATGAACTGTACTATTATTATAAACTACTGATTAATATACAGAAGTGATTAGGGAAACATGATTTATTTTTATTGAAATTCAGTTTTTTACCTTTTTCTTTGTCTAAGAAATGTTAGTTCTCTAAGTTTAGGTAGGTGCACTTTTTGGTTTAATTCTATATGTTTCATAATTTTAGTGTTTATAATTGAGTCTGATTTTTGTGTATCATATGAGGTGTGAATCATGTTTTTGTTATCATATAGGTAGTTCTGTGTTTTTTCAGTTTAGTTTGTTGAAAGACTTTACTTTTTTCTATTAAGTATTCTTAGCATTATTGTCAAAAACCAATTAACCATAAATGTGTGGAACTATTTTATAATTCTTTTTCTACCCTTCTGATTTATTTTTCTATCTATGTCAGTATCTCAATGACTTTATTAATGTAGATGTATAAGCTTGTATATCAGGCGTGTGATTCCTACAACTTTTTTCTTTTTCAAGATTATTTTTGAGGGAGGTGGGAGGAGGGTTCAGGATGGGGAACACGTGTACACCCTTGGTGGATTCATGTTGATGTATGGCAAAACCAATACAATATTGTAAAGTAATTAGGCTCCAATTAAAATAAATAAATTTATACTAAAAAAAGATTATTTTTGTTCACCGGTACTTTTTAATTTGTCATATATATTTTGGAATCTATCGGTCAATTTTAACAGCAAGTCTTCTGACATATTGACTTGAATCGAATTGAAGATACAGACAAATGGATACTTAACATTATTTATTTAATGACATAAAAAGAATATATCTATATTTTTTTAGGTTTATTTGATTTCTGTCATTGAAAATTTTTAAGATTCACTGTAGATGTTGCACTTTGTGATCAATCAACCCATCAGTAAGTATATATTTGATGCTTTTTAAATAATTTTTTGGAATTTTCAAAATTCAATTGTTCACTGGTAATATGTGGAAATATATTTGAATTTAATATATTGGCTGTCTATACCATGACTTTAATTTATTTATTGTTTCTAACAAATGTGTATGTGTAGTTATACACGTGCACAACCTTGTCATCTTCATTGAAGATCTTCGTTTTACTTCAATGAAGTAAAATTAGTTTACTTCATTATATCTGAGCTTGTTATATTTCTTTTTTCCCTGCATATAGAAATGCTTAGGACCTCCAGAAAGATATTAAATAGAAGTGATAAGAACAGAAATACTTAATAAATATTAATTTCCAATTTTAGCAGAAAGATTTCAGTTCTTCTCCACTATATAGATTTATATGATTAAAGTGTTTGGTTGATACTTTTTGTCAGAATGAAGAAATCTTAATTTAATCCTAGTTTAAAATGATGAAAAAGTAAAAACTACAACCAAGCCTACTCTACCCAGCAAGGCTCTCATTCACATGTGATGAGAGATCAAAAGTTTACAGATAAGCAAAAAACTAAAAGATTTCATAAGCCCAAGCAATCTGTTTAAAAAGTATTAAAGGGACTTCTTTAAGCAAAATTAAAAGGCTAAAACTAGAAACATGAACATTGCAAAAGGAAAAAGTATTAGTCACTCAGTTATGTCCTACTCTTTGCAACCCCATGGACTGTAGCCCATCAGGCCCCTCTGTCCACGGAATTCTCCAGGCAAGAATACTGGAGTTGGGTTGCCAACTCCAAAAATACTGGGTTGTCATTTCCTTCTCCAGAGGATCTTCCTGATCCTCAGGAAGATCGAACCCAGGTCTCCTGTATTGCAGGCAGATTCTTTACCATCTGAGCCATCAGGTAAATATATCAACAGGTAGTAGATCAACCACATATAAAGCTGCTGCTGCTAAGTTGCTGCAGTTGTGTCCGACTCTGTGAGACCCCATAGACAGCAGCCCACCAGGCTCCCCCGTCCCTGGGATTCTCCAGGCAAGAACACTGGAGTGGGTTGCCATTTCCTTCTCCAATGCATGAAAATGAAAAGTGAAAGTGAAGGCGCTCAGTCATGTCCGACTCTATGCGACCCCATAGATGGCAGCCCACCAGGCTCCCCCATCCATGGGATTTTCCAGACAAGAGTACTGGAATGGGGTGCCATTGCCTTCTCCGACATATAAAGCTGCTGCTGCTGCTAAGTCACTTCAGTCGTGTCTGACTCCGTGCAACCCCATAGACAGCAGCCCACTAGGCTCCTCTGTCCCTGGGACTCTCCAGGCAAGAACACTGGAGTGGGGTGCCATTTCCTTCTCCAATGCATGAAAGTGAAAACTGAAAGGGAAGTCGCTCAGTCATGCCTGACTCTTAGCGACCCCATGGACTGCAGCCTACCAGGCTCCTCCATCCATGGGATTCTCCAGGCAAGAGTACTGGAGTGGGGTGCCATTGCCTTCTCCCCATATAAAGCTAGTACAGGTTAAAAGACAAAAAAGTGAAATAATCCACATCCATAAGAAGCAGATATGGCATACATAAAACTAATAGATGTAAAATAGGATGTCAAAAACTGTAATTACTATGGGAAGACCATAAAAATGCAGGATTGTTAAGATGCATTTGGAATCAAGAGATCAGCAACATAAATTAATCACACACATATAGACTACTGTGTATCAAACTGGTGGTAATCATAAATCAAAAATCTGTAAGAGATACACATACAGAAAAGAGAAATGAATCCAAATATAACACTAACATAACACTAAAGATATAACACTGTCATTAAATCACAAAAGAGAAAAAAAAGGAAGGAAAAATAACTACAAAATAGGTCCCAAACAATGAAAAAAATGGCAGTAAGTACAGATGTGAATTATGACTTTAAATGTAAATAGACTAAATGCTCCTATTAAAAAACACAGCATGACTGAATTGATATAAATGCAAGACCCATATATATATGTGTGTGTGTATATATATACTGCCTAGGAGAGACTCACTTCAGCTCTAAAGGCATATACAAATTGAAAGCATGTGGAAAAAGGTTGTTAAGTAGTGCGTGCTTAGTTGTGTCTGACTCTTTGCGACCCCATGGACTGTAGCCTGCCAGGCTCCTCTGTCCATGAGATTATCTTGGCAAGAATACTGAAGTGGGCTGCCATTTCCTCTTCCAGGGGATCTTCCTGACTCAGGGATCAAACCTGCAGCTTCTGTGATTCTGGCATTGGCAGGCGGATTCTTTACTACTGAGTCAAGGTATTCCACAAAAGTGGAAATCAAAGCTGGAATGGCAATACTTTCATCAAACAAACAAAATGTAAAACAAATACTGTTATAAGAGACAAAGAAGACATTACATAATGATCAAAAGAACAAATCAAGAATTGTGAATATATATATATGCAAGCAAAATAAGGCCATTTAACAGATGAAGTAAATATTAACAGATAAAGGGAGAAACTGACAGAAACACAATAATAGAGGAGCTTCACATTCCTCAGATCATCCAGACAGAAGATCAATAAGGAAACACAAAATGACACAGTTTATAAGTTGGACATAATAGTTAAATGTGAACATGCCATCAAAAAGCAGCAGAATACACATTCTTTTAAAGTGCATATGGAAGAGTCTCCAAGACAGATCATATGCAAGATCACAAAACACCTCAGTAAATTTTAGAAAGCTGAAATCATACCAAGCATCTTTCCCCACCCCATGCTGTGAGATTAGAAATCAAATACAAGAAAAAAAAAAAAACTACTGAAAACACAACACTTAAGAGTGCAAGCAATATTCCACTAGCAACGAAAGAACCACTAACGAAATCAAAGAAGAAACTTTAATAAATACATGCATATGGATGAAAATGAAAACACAACAACCTAAAATCTATGAGATACATCAAAAGCAGTTCTAAGACAGAAGTTTACAGTGATACAAGCTTACCTCAGAAAACAAGAAAAATCTCTAATAACTAACGTAAAGTTACACCAAAAGGAATTAGAGAAAGAAGAACAAACAAAACCAAAATTTAATAGAAGGAAAGAAATCATAAAAATTAGAGCAGATATAAATGAAATTGAGGCTAACAAAACAGAAAAGATCAATGAAACGGAAAGTTCATCCTTTAAAAAGATGAAAAAGTTTAACAAGCCTTTGGCCAGACACATTAAGAAAAACAAAGGGCCTTAATCAATAAAAGTAGAAATAAAAATGAAGTTAGATTTAACACCACAGAAATATAAAAGATCTTAGAAGACTACTATGAACAACTATACACCAATAAATTGGACAACCTAGAAGAAATGGATCAAATCCTAGAAATGTACAATCTCCCAAGACTGAAACAAGAAGAAATAGAACATATGAACAGACCAATTACCTGGAGTGAAATTCAATGAGTAATAAATTCCTAATAAATAAAATCCCAGACCAGATGGCTTCACAGATAAATTCTACCAAACATGCAGAGAAGAGTTAACACCAAGTCTTCTCAAACTATTAAAAAACATTGCAGAGGAAGGAACGCTTGTTAACCCATTCTATGAGGCCAGCATCACCCCGATACCCAAACCAGACAAAGACATTACAAAGAAAGAAAATTACAGGGCAATATCACTGATGAACATAAATGAAAAAAATTCTCAACTAAATACTAACAAACTGAAAACAACAATACATTAAAAGGATCATATACCATGATCAAGTGGGATTTATCCCAGGGGTGTAAGGATGGTTCAATATTCATAAATCAATTAATGTGACATATTACCAAACTGAAGAATAAAAAACAAATGATCATGCTTTACATGCAGGAAAAACTTTGGATAATATTTAATAGGATGCATTTATGATAAAAACTCTCCAGAAACTGGGTACAGAGAGAACATAATAAGGGCCTCAAAATAATAAGGGCCATATATGACAATCCTACATCTAACATCGTACTCAAAGGTAGAAAGCTGAAAACATTTCCTCTAAAAAACAAGCAGGACAAGGATGCCCACACTCAAAACTGTTATTCAATATAGTATTGTAAGTCTTGACCACATCAATCAGACAAGAAAAAGAAATGAAATCCAAACTGGAAAAGAAGTAAAATTATCACTATTTGCAGATGACATGGTATTATACACAAGAAATCCTAAAGATGCCAGAAAAAATTACTAGAGCTCTTCAATGAATTCTATGAAGTTGTAGGATATAAATTAACATCAGAAATCTGTCATTTTTCTATATACTAACAATGAACTATCATAAAGAGAAGTTAAGGAAACAATCCCATTTATATCACATCAAAAAGAATAACATACCCAGGAATAAACCTACCTAAGGAGGTAAATGACCTGAAGTTGTAAACTGTAAGACACTGATGGGCAAACTGAAGACAACAAAAACAGATTGAAAGATATATTATGTTCATGGATTGGAAGAATTAATATTGCTAAGATGTCAAATTATAACACTTTTTTGGATCTGTCTTTTAAAGCAAAGGAAACAAAAACAAAATTAAAAATTGGACTTAAAACTTCTACACAGCAAATTTAAATCACTGACAAATCAAAAACACAACAACGAATGGGAGAAAATATTTATAAATGAAATGACTGATAAGGTATAATTTCCAAAACATATAAACAGCTCACACAAATCAATATCAAACAAATGACTCCATTAAAAATGGACATTTAAATAGACATTTTTCCAGTGATGACATACAGATGGCCAACAGGCACATGCAAAGATCCTGAGTTCTCAATAATCAGAAAATAATCAGATCCTCAATAATCAGAAAAACGCAAATCAAAAACACAATGAGATATCATCACAATTCTGTAAACCTGGCAACTGTTAAATGACAGCAAATAATGAACGCTGACTAAGATATGAAGAAGCAGGAACCCTGCACTGTTGGTGGAACTGTACATTGGTGCAGCCAGTGTGGAAAACATTATGGGATTTTTCTCAAAAAATTGAAATACCCAATGATCCAGCAATTTCACTCCTGGGCATATATCCAAAGAATACAAAAACACTAATTTAAACATATACAGGCACCCCAAAGTTCACAGAAGCATTATTTAGAAAAGCTAGGTATAGAAGGAACATAAGACATGATGTATAAAGAGGATGTGGTCTATATATACAATGGAATGTGACTCAGACATATAAAATAATGCAATTTTGCTATTTACAGCAACATGGATGGTTCTGGAAGGCATTATGCTTAGTGAGATAAGTCAGACAAAGACAAATAGTGTATGTTACTACTTATATGTGGAATTTAATAAAGTAAAAATAAGTAGTGATTATACAAGGAAAAAAAAAAAAAAACAGATTCACGGATATAGAGAACAAACTATTGGCTACCAGTTAGGTGATGGGAGGAAGGGAGTAGCAATTTGGGATTAAGTGGTAAACACAACACAGTATAAAATAAATAAGCTACCAGGGTATATTGTACCACATGGGGAATATAGCCAATATTTTATAACTGTAAATGGAGTTTAATTTATAAAATTTTGAATCTCTATGTTGTATATCTGAAAGTAATGTAATATTGTAAATCAAATATACCTCAAAAAACAATTTTAAACAGAAAAAAGTGTCCTTGAAATTTCATTATGAATTACTCTCAGCCCAGAATCCATTTCTCTCATCACTTTCTATAACCAACCCTCCTTTTTTGATGGCAGTGCTAAATAAATCAACAGTAGTTCCAGATAAGAATCACCAGAATGTCGAAGTAACTTGATCAAGATTCTTCTATTTTTTTAATTTAAAAATTTTTATAATATTGTGCTGGTTACCACCATACACCATCACAAATCAGCCACATAATTAAAAGATGCTTGCTCCTTGGAAGAAAAGCTATGACAAACCTAGACAGTATATGAAAAAGCAGAGATATCACTCTGCCAAAAAAGGTCCATATAGGCAAATCTATGGTTTTTCCAGTAGTCATGTGTGGATATGAGAGTTGGACCATAAAGAAGGCTGAGCACCAAAGAATTGATGCTTTTGAACTGTGGTGCTAGAGAACTCTTGAGAGTCCCTTGGACTGCAAGGTGACCAAACAGTCAATCCAATAGGAAATAAATCCTGAATATTAATTGGAAGGTCTGATGCTGAAGCTGAAGCTCCAATACTTTGATCACCTGATGCGAACACCAAAGCACTGGAAAAGAAGGAAGTAATGAAGAAATTGACAGTATGAGCACTACTTCAGTTCAGTTCAGTTGTTCAGTCATGTCCGACTCTTTGCGACCCCAAGAACCGCAGCCCTCCAGGCCTCTCTGTCCATCACCAACTCCAGGAGTTTACCCAAACTCATGTCTGTAGAGTTGGTGATGCCATCTATCATTACATCCTCTGTTGTTCCCTTCTCCTCCTGCCTTCAATCTTTCCCAGCATCAGGGTCTTTTCCAATTAGTCAGTTCTTCGCATCAGGTGGTCAAAGTATTGGAATTTCAGCTTCAGCATCAGTCCTTCCAATAAATATTCAGGACTGATCTCCTTTAGGATGGGCTGGGTGGATCTCCTTGCAGTCCAAGGGACTCTCAAGTCTTCTCCAACACCATAGTTCAAAAGCATCAATTCTTCGGTGCTCAGTTTTCCTAATCTTCCTTCAAAAACCCTGTATATGAGACAGCAAAAGAGACACTGATGTATAGAACAGTCCTTTGGACTCTGTGGGAGAGGGAGAGAGTGGGATGATTTGGGAGTATGGCATTGAAATATGTATAATATCATATATGAAACGAGTCGCCAGTCCAGGTTCAATGCACAATACTGGATGCTTGGGGCTGGTGCACTGGGACGACCCAGAGGGATGGTATGGGGAGGGAGGAGGGTTCAGGATGGGGAACACATGTATACCTGTGGCAGATTCATTTTGATATATGGCAAAACCAATACAATATTGTAAAGTTAAATAAAATTAAATAAAAAAAAAAGAAAAAAAAATGTATTGCTACCTACTGGGAGGTTTTAGTCCAAGGAAAATAGTTACAGCATCTCCTTAACCTGAAACATTAGAAATCTAGACCCCAGAGAAATAATTAAGGAAGAATTAATGAAGAATTAAACAATTCAGCTCTCACTCAGTCGTGTCCGACTCTTTGCGACCCCATGGACTGAGCCTTCCAGGCTCCTCTGTCCATGGGATTCTCCAGGCAATAGTCCTGGAGTGGATTGCCATTTCCTTATCCAGGGTATCTTCCCAACCCAGGGATCGAACCCAGGTCTCCCGCATTGTAGGCCGACGCTTTACCGTCTGAGCCACCAGGGAAGCCACAGTCGCTCAGTTATGTCCAACTCTTTTTCAGCCCATGGACTGTAGCATGCCAAGCCTCTCTGTCCATCACCAACTCCTGGAGCTTACTCAAACTCATGTCTATCGAGTCGGTGATGCCATCCAGCCATCTCATCCTCTGCCGTCTCCTTCTCCACCTGCCTTCAATCTTTCCCAGCATCAGGGTCTTTTCCAATGAGTTGGCTCTTCTCATCAGATAGCTAAAGCACTGGAGTTTCAGCTTCAGTATCAGTCTTTCCAATGAATATTCAGGATTCATTTCCTTTAGGATTGACTGGCTTGATCTCCTTGCAGTCCAAGGGACTCTTGAGAGTCTTCTCCAATACCACAGTTCAAAAGCATCAATTCTTCAGTGCTAAGCCTTCTTTATGGCCCAACTCACACATCCACACATGACTACTGGAAAAACCATAGCTTTGACTAGAAGGACCTTTGTAGGCAGAGTAATGTCTCTGCTTTTTAATATGCTATCTAGATTTGTCATAGCTTTTCTTCCAAGGACCAAGCGTCTTTTAACTTCATGGCTGCAGTCACCTTCTGCAGTGATTTTGGAGCCCAAGAAAATAAAAGTCTGTCACTATTTCCACTGTTTTCCCATCTATTTTCCATGAAGTGATGGGACCGGATGGGACCAGATGCCATGATCTTCCTTTTTTTAATGTTGAGTTTTAAGCCAAATTTTTCACTCTGCTCTTTCACCTTCATCAGGAGGCTCTTTAGTTCCTCTTTGCTTTCTGCCATATAGGCGATGTTATCTGCATATCTGAGGTTACTGATATCTCTCCCTGCAATCTTGACTCCAGCTTTCGCATGATGTCCTCTGCATTTAAGTTAAACAAGCAGGGTGACAATATACAGTCACACTCCTTTCCCAATTTTGAACCAGTCCACTGTTTCATGTCCAGTTCCAACTGTTGTTTCTTGACCTGCATACAGGTTTCTCGGAAGGCATGTAAAGTGGTCTGGTATTCCCATCTCTTTGAGAATTTTCCACAATTTTTTGTGATCCACACAGTCAAAGGCTTTAGTGTAGTCAATGAACAGAAGTAGATGTTTTTCTGGAACTCTCTTGCTTTTCCTATGATCTAACAGATGCTGGCAATTTGATCTCTGGTTCCTCTGCCTTTTCTAAATCAAGCTTGAACATCTGGAAGTTCTCAGTTTACATATTGTTGAAGCCTAGCTTGAAGGATTTTGAGCATGACCTTGCCAGTATGTGAAATAGGTGCAATTGTGTGGTAGTTTGAACATTTCTTTGGCATTGCCCTTCTTTGGAACTGGAATGAAAACTGACATTTTCCAATCCCGTGCCCACTGTTGAGTTTTCCAAATTTGCTGGCATATTGAGTACAACACTTTAACAGCATCATATTTTAGGATATGAAGTAGCTCAGGTGGAATTCTATCACTTCCACTAGCTTTGTTCATAGTGATGCTTCCTAAGGTCCACTTGACTTCCCATTCCAGGATGTCTGGCTCTAGGTGAGTAATCACATCATCATGGCTATCTGGGTCTTTAAGATCTTTTTTGTACAGTTCTTCTGTGTGTTCTTGCCACCTCTTCTTGATATCTTCTGTTTCTGTTAGGTCCATACCATTTCTGTCCTTTATTGTGTCCATCTTTGCATGATATGTTTCCTTGGTATCTCTAATTTTCTTGAATAGATCTCTAGTCTTTTCCATTCTACTATTTTCCTCTATTTCTTTGCATTTTTCACTTAGGAATGCTTTCTTATCTATCCTTGCAATTCTTTGGAGCTCTGCATTCTGATGGGTATATCTTTTTCTCCTTTTCCTTTCACTTCTCTTCTCTTCTTGGCTACCTGTAAGGCCTCCTTAGACAACCATTTTGCCTTTTGCATTTCTTTTTCTTGGGGATGGTTTTGATCACTGCCTCTTGTACAATATTACAAACCTCCATCCATAGTTGTTCAGGCACTCTAATCAGATCTAATCCCTTGAATCTATTTCTCACTTCTACTGTATAGGGGATTTGATTTAGGTCATACCTGAATGGTCTTGTGGTTTTCCCCACTTTCTTCAATTTAAGTCTGAATTTGGCAATAAGGAGTTCATGATCTGAGACACAGTCAGCTCCCAGTCTTGTTTTTGTTGACAGAGCTTCTCCATCTTTGGCTGCAAAGAATATAATCAATTTGATTTCGGTATTGACCATCTGGTGATGTCCATGTGTAGAGTCATCTCTTGTGTTGTTGGAAGAGGGTGTTTTTTATGATCAGTGTGTTTTCTTGGCAAAACTCTGTTAGCTTTTGTCCTGCTTCATTTTGTACTCCAAGGCCAAATTTTCCTGTTACTCCAGGTATCTCCTGACTTCCTACTTTTGCATTCCAGTCCCCTATGACATCTTCCTTTGATGTTAGCTCTAGAAGGTCTTCTGGGTGGGTCTTCATAGAACTGTTCAACTTCAGCTTTCCCCACAAACAGCCCCTCCCATCAGGAATCTTCCACAAGTCGCTCATTCGTGTCCGACTCCCTGCGACCCCGTGGACTATAGCCTACCAGGCTTCTCCGTCCATGGGATTCTCCAGGCAAGAATACTGGAGTGGGTTACCATTTCCTTCTCCAGGCAATCTTCCTGACCCAGGGATCGAACCTGGGTCTCCAGCATTGGAGGCAGACACTTTAACCTCTAAGCCACCAAGGAAGATACAAACCTCTTACTTGTCCTTATTCATCTGAGGGCAGACAGAATGAAAATCACAATCATAGAAAAGTAACCAAACTGATCATATGGATCACAGCCTTGTCTAACTCAATGAAAGCATAAGCTATGCTGTGTAGGGCCACCAAAGACGGACAGGCCATGGTGGAGAGTTCTGACAAAATGTGGTCCATTGGAGAAGGGAATGGCAAACCACTTCAGCAATCTTGCCTTGAGAATCCCATGAACAGTATGAAAAGGCAAAAAGGTAGAACACTGAAAGATGAACTCCCCAGGCCAGTAGGTCCCCAATATGCTACCGGAGAAGAGCAGAGAAATAGCCCGAGAAGGAATGAAAAGGCTGAGTCAAAGCAGAAACAACGCCCAGTTGTGGATGTGTCTGGTGGTAAAAGTAAAGTCCGACACTGTAAAGAACAGTATTACATAGGAAACTGGAATGTTAGGCCAATGAATCAAGGTAAATTGGAAGTGGTCAAACAGGATATGGCAAGAGTAAACACTGACATTTTAGGAATCACTAAGTTAAAAGGAGGGGAACGGACGAATTTAATTCAGATAACCATTATAGTTACTAGTTACTACTGTGGGCAAGAATCCCTTAGAAGAAATAGAGTAGCCATCATAGTCAACAAAAGAGTCCAAACTACAGTACTTGGGTGCAATCTCAAAAATAACAGAATGATCTGTTTGTTTCCAAGGCAAACCATTCAATATCACAGTAATCCAAGTCTATGCCCCAACCACTAATGCCAAAGAAGCTGAATGGTTCTATGAAGACCTACAAAACCTTCTAGAACTAACACCAAAAAAAGGTGTCCAAATATCCTGGGTCCTAATTCCTTTGCTGCCCCTGACTAGATGTTTGACCTTAATCAAACCTCAGTTTCATCATCTGTAAAAGAGATAATAACAGTATCTACCACAGAAGACTGATATATTATAGGAAATAATGCAGGTAAAATATCTAGAAGTGTACTCAGTAAGTGTTAGCTTCTTTTTCCGCCCCCTGGTTAACAGATACTTTTCATCAGCATAGTAGTCAAATGTACAAAACCAAATGTCAGTGGCATTAACACAATAGTCTCACATGACTATTTTTTCCTAGAGCATAAGCCAACTTTTCATTTATTGCTGTGATTTATGATGGGATTACATTTGTGGAAGAAATGACTTTACAAACTGGGTCTAACTTTTTTCTTAATAAACCAGAAAAGAAAATTTCTTAGGCATCATCGAATGACACTGAATTACATCTTATAAAATCAAAAGGGAAGAATAGCCCTCCCTTTGTCACATGAAAGGGATTAGCATTCATACCACAGGAAAACAACTTAAAATTTGAAACTTTTTCAGGATAAACTTAATATAAGGTATGCTCAACAGAAATGTTATAATTTCCCTTTCCACTTATACCAGCTCTTCTCCATGCTTAAAAGCATAGCCTGGGAAATTACACTTTTTTCCAAGACATCTGCCACCTAGATGAGAATAATAACAATGGTATTAATAATTATGATAATGAAAGCACTTAAGAAGCATCATAAGTATTTCACATGACTTATCTTATTGAATTACCATACTGATATGATTATGTAATACAATTACATACAAAAAAGACACATAAATGGTTTTGAGAAGTTGATCCCAAGAATAAGAAGAGGGCATGAGGTAGACATTGTGCTGTGCCACCCAGATTCTTCTTCTTGATGAACCTGTTGCCCCAGCTAGGAGTACTGTTGGCAGACAGTCTTGCCCATGTTAACACCTTTCAGGAATTACCTCAGTCAGGCTTCTGCTGTCAGCCGACCCATTCCAGGATTGCCTCAGAAGCGAAGAGCTTTGCCTAAAACCATGCCCCTTCCAGCGTGGCCCCTATACAATGGCTGGCTGATATAGGAGTATACAGACTTAGCCATCAAGGGCCAACTTAGGACAACCCCGAATGGCCATGACTAGCTACTGAGCTCTTTGTGGGGTCAGCTAAGACTGTGGTTGGTGTACACAGCTGGATTTATCCCTCTGCTTCCTTCCCCATGTTTTGACAAGTTTTAATCCCAAGGGCACTGCTTAATAAACATCCTGCATGCTGAGCTGTGTCTCAGAGTCTGCTGCCTGGGAAGCCCAACTTGCAACACTGCAAGTACACTACCAAAAATACCATTTTTACTCACACAAAATATCTCACATCTTTAATAATCTATCTTACTAAATGTTATTGGGGGAAAAAAAGGCATCTCAAACAAGTTACATTATTCTTAGTCTTATTCCACACACTTGTACAGCCAGCAGGCTGGAGGGAGATGGTCACGGTGCAGCTGTGCTGTGACACACTTAGCACAAGTCCCAGCATATTGTCGTAGGTGAATGCTGGGGAACAAAATCTGTCAGTCCGATAACTGGTCCTCTTAACCAAAATAAAATCTAAAGAAAGAAAAGTAGAATCTTCTTCTGGAATAAAATAAAAATGTAAGAAATATATTCTGATTGGGTAAATTTCAATTACAGAAATTTTATAAGACTAAAAAGGAATGATCCACCTCTTTCCTTACCTCACCCTGTCCCATTCCCCAGAGGTAATTGCTGTTGGTTTGATGTGCGTTATTTCCAGAACTTTTTTCCATGACTACTAATTTATAAGTGTTTGAATATGAATTTTTAATAAAAATGGAATTTACTCTATGTGCTGCTCAGCAACTCACGATAGAAGATAATCTGTTCTATTCAACATACTGATTTAAATGCTAATCATATCTAAAAAATACCTTCACAACAACATCTAAACTGACACTTAAATGAAACATCTGGGCACCACAGACTAGCTAAGTTGATACATAAAATGTATCATCACAAGTATCAGTTCAGTTCAGTCCAGTCGTCCAGTCGTGTCCGACTCTTTGCGACCTCATGAATCGCAGCACACCAGGCCTCCCTATCCATCACCAACTCCCGGAGTTCACCCAGACTCAGGTCCATCGAGTCAGTGATGCCATCCAGCCATCTCATCCTCTGTTGTCCCCTTCTCCTCCTGCCCCCAATCCCTCCCAGCACCAGAGTCTTTTCCAATGAGTCAACTCTTTGCATGAGGTGGCCAAAGTACTGGAGTTTCAGCTTTAGCATCATTCCTTCCAAAGAACACCCAGAGCTGATCTCCTTCAGAATGGACTGGTTGGATCTCCTTGCAGTCCAAGGGACTCTCAAGAGTCTTCTCCAACACCACAGTTCAAAAGCATCAATTCTTTGGCGCTCAGCTTTCTTCACAGTCCAACTCTCACATCCATACATGACTACTGGAAAAACCATAGCCTTGACTAGATGGACCTTTGTTGGCAAAGTAATGTCTCTGCTTTTCAATATGCTATCTAGGTTGGTCATAACTTTCCTTCCAAGGAGTAAGCGTCTTCTAAATTCATGGCTGCAATCACCATCTGCAGTGATTTTGTAGCCCCCAAAAATAAAGTCTGACACTGTTTCCACTGTTTCCTCATTTACTTCCCATGAAATGATGGGACCAGATGCCATACCCCTTGTCAATTTGGCACTCTTTAAACCATACTTAATACTTAAATAAAGATAATAACAAGTGTCTTAGTTCAGGCTGTTATAGCAAAGTACCATAGACTGGGAGGCTCATAAACAACAGAAATGTATTTCCCACAGTTCTAAAGTTTGGAAGTCTTAGGTCAGGGTGCCAGCATGGTCAAGTTCTGGTGAGACTGCTCTTTTAGCTATTCTTCCAGTTATTGATCACTGATTCCTTGTATCCTCACATGGCAGAAAGCAGAAAGGGATAGAAGTTCTCTTGCAAATCAAAAGGACAGTAATCCCATTCCTGAGAGCTTTATCATCCTGACCCCATCTAATCCTAATCCCAAGAATCCTACCTCTTAATATCATCACACTGATGGGTAAGGTTTCAATTTATTAATTTTGGAGGGACACAAACATTCTGTCCATAACACTAAGGTTATACTTCCACACAATATGGTACAAGTATCCTTTGTTCACCTGCAAAAGTACTAAACCTTTCTCCAAAAGAAGATGCAAAGTTCTTGGGTGGTGTTCACGCTTCTTGATACCATGCAACTTAAGTATTATAATGTAAAAAACAATACATCTTATGTTATATAAGAGGATAAAAGAGAGAAGAAAACAAAGATACTTGCTAAGAATACACACAAAGAGATATTCATAACAAAATAAGGAAGAAATACTCATGACAATTACAGTTGTTATTACTACTGGCCATGTGTCACAGCTGGTATTTAGAATACATTCTTTCACTCCCCATTCTGTATTTCCCCTTTTCCTCTGTAAGCACCTCAACTGGTTGTGGTTCTTTACCATGTAGATAACTCAAACTCATTCATAAAAGGTCTGGGTCATTACTAGTCCTGTCTGAACTGAGTTGTTGTAACTTTCCGTCGACTTTGAGCACAGGGTGTGGTAATAATAAGAGAACACCTTAAGAGATCTTCCACATTCCAGACATACCCTTTCTTAACCGCATTGTGAAGCAGTAGCCCAGTTTCCCCTTGGTTATTAAGATCAATCACCCCAGCCAACACAGTAACTCTCTTCTTTGTCCATTTAGAGGCATGAGGAGCCCAAGGTAGCCAGGTAGCAGTCTTAACTTACAGTCCATTTTGTGTCTCCTGGTAAAAGCATTCTTCCATTTAAAACCAAGATACAAATAAGTTCACATTTTTCACTCATTCAGAGAGATCTATCTGTAATTTCCCAAATTTGTTACCAGTTTTCCAGTCATACTCCTTCCAAATCTCTGACCATCCAGCCAAACAACTGACCACAGCCCATGAATTAGTTTATAAGCACATATCTGGTCATTTTTCCTTCCAAGAAAAATGAGTGAATCCTCTTGCACTGTTGGTGGGAATGTAAATTGATATAGCCACTATGGAAGACAGTATGGAGATTCCTTGAAAAACTAGGACTAAAACCACCATATGACCCAGCAATCCCACTCCTAGGCATATACCCTGAGGAAACCAAAATTGAAAGAGACACATGTATCCCATTATTCATTGCAGCACTATTTACAATAGCTAGAACATGAAAGCAACCTAGATGTCCATTGACAGATGAATGGATAAAGAAGTTGTGGTACATATACACAATGGAATATTACTCAGCCATAAAAAGGAATGCATTTGATTCAGTTCTAATGAGGTGGATGAACCTAGAATCTATTATACAGAGTGAAGTGAGTCAGAAAGAGAAAGATAAATACCATATTCTAACGCATATATATGGAATCCAGGAAAATGGTACTGACGAATTTATTTACAGGGCAGCAATGGAGAAACAGACATAGAGAATAGACTTACGGACATGGGGAAAGGGGAGGAGAGGGTGAGTTGTATGGAAAGAGTAACATGGAAACTTATATTACCATAGGTAAAATAGATAGCCAATGGGAATTTTCTGTATGGCTCAGGAAACTCAAACGGGCTCTGTATCAACCTAGACGGGTGGGATGGGGAGGGAGATGGGAAGGAGGTTCAAAAGGGAGAGGGTATATGTATACCTATGGCTGATTCATGCTGAGGTTTGATAGAAAACAACAAAATTCTGTAAAGCAATTATCCTTCAATTAAAAAAAATAAAAATGAGCAAGCAGGTGTGCTGCTTGACCTTCTGCCCACTGGGAGGATTTCCTTTTACCACCATCCTTCAGGGATGTCCCAGAAAGGGTTTGTAGCACTATAGCTGTCCATTTTCAAGCAGTGCCTGCATGTTCCACAGAATCATCTATAAACCAGGCCTAAGATTTCCCTTCCCCTTCAACTGATTGTAGGCAACTCCTAATGAGGCCACAGACACAGGCTGGAAGAAGGTAATGTCGCAGGAGCAGGAATCCTTTTACAGTTACACTATAAATCTAGCTCTTTCATTTTATCATTGTATCCCATTTTATCATTGTACCATAATACAGCCATCCCACTATAATGAGCTTTTAGCTTGTCTTCAATTTTTTTCCCTTTAAAATGTTCCAGGGTTTTAATAGGAACTGCATTGAATCTATAGATTGCCTTAAGTAGTACTGTCATTTTTACAATATTGATTCTTCCAATCCAAGAACATGGTGTATCCTTCCATCTGTTTGTGTCATCTTCAATTTCTTTTATCAGCATCTTATAGTTTTCAAAGTACAGGTTTTTGGCCTCCTTAGGTAGGTTTATTCCTAGGTGAAAGTGAAAGTGAAGTCGCTCAGTCGTGTCCAACTCTTAGCGACCCCATGGACTACAGCCCACCAGGCCCTCCGGCCATGGGATTTTCCAGGCAAGAGTACTGGAGTGGGGTGCCATTGCCTTCTCCGTATTCTGGTAGTTTATTCTTTTTTTGGCTGCGCTAGGTCTTTGTTGCTATGCGCAGGCTTTCTCTAGTTTGGTGAGCAGGGGCTGCTCACTAGTTACGGGGCACAGGTTTCTCATTGCAGTGGCTTCTCCTGTTGCAGTGCATGGGTCTAGAGTGTGTGAGCTTCAGTAGTTGTAGCACTGGGGTTTGTTGCCATGTGGCATGTGGAATCTTCCCAGACCAGGGATCAAACCCATGCCCCTGCAGTGGCAGGTGGATTCTTAACCACTGGACTACCAAGGAAGTCAGGTATTTTACTCTTTTTTATGCAATGGTAAAGGGAATTTCTTTCTGATCTTTCATTATTAGTGTAAAGACAGGCAAATACCATATGATATTACTTTTCTGTGGAATCTAAAAAAATGATACTAATGAACTTATTTACAAAACAGAGATTCACTGACATAGAAAACAAACTTATGGTTACTAAAGGGGAAAGGGTGGGGGAAGGATAAATTACGAGCTTGGGGCTAACAGATATACTATATATAAAATAATCAATAAGGACTTACTGTATAGCACAGGGAACTCTACTCTATATTCTGCAATAAGCTATATGGGAAAAGAATCTGAAAAAGAATAAATTTATGTATAACTGAATCACTTCATTGTACACCTGAAACTAACACAACATTGTAAATCAACTACACTCTAATATAAGATAAAAATTAAATTAAAAAAAATGTTCTGGGGGAGAATATATATATCCTTGTGCACCTGTGAGATTTTCATAGAAAATAAAAGAAGTAGAAAATAAAATATCAACCATGACAACTAGATTGTCTACTCTGAAACACACAATGATGCATTAGGATACTTAACCATTTTGAAATCTATTACAGGTATCCCTGACCACTCAGAATGGAAACTAATGAAATTCTCAAGAGACTGTGTGTGTGTTAGTGTGTGTAGACGTTTCAACATCACACTCTCCGAGCACTAGAAAAGCCACTTATAAATTATAACAAGCCCTCAATATTCTAGGAGAAGGCGATGGCACCCCACTCCAGTACTCTTGCCTGGAAAATCCCATGGACGGAGGAGCCTGGTGGGCTGCAGTCCATGGAGTCGCGAAGAGTCAGACATGACTGAGCGACTTCACTTTCACTTTCATGCATTGGAGGAGGAAATGGCAACCCACTCCAGTGTTCTTGCCTGGAGAATCCCAGGGACGGGGGAGCCTGGTGGGCTTTCGTCTATGGGGTCGCACAGAGTCGGACACGACTGACGTGACTTAGCAGTAGCAGCTCAATATTCTGAGTTTCTCTGTATCCCCGGTTCAGCAACCCTGGCATCAACTAATCTTCAGTCATGTAATATTGTATTATTAACACTACTGAAAAAAATCCATAGATAAGTGGACCCGCGCAGTTCAAACCCATTGCTGTTTGTGGGTCAACTGTACTTTACTGTTTATATTATTGAGTTAACATTTAAAACCACCCTAATACCAAAACCTGACAAAGATGCCACAATAAAACAAAACTACAGGCCAATATCACTGATGAACATAGATGCAAAAATCCTTAACAAAATTCTAGCAATCAGAATCCAACAATACATTAAAAAGATCATACACCATGACCAAGCAGGCTTTATCCCAGGGATGCAAGGATTCTTCAATATCCGCAAATCAATCAATGTAATACACCACATTAACAAATTGAAAAATAAAAACCATATGATTATCTCAATAGATGCAGAGAAAGCCTTTGACAAAATTAAACATCCATTTATGATAAAAACTCTCCAGAAAGCAGGAATAGAAGGAACATACCTCAACATAATAAAAGCTATATATGACAAACCCACAGCTAACATTATCCTCAATGGTGAAAAATTGAAAGCATTTCCTCTAAAGTCAGGAACAAGACAAGGGTGCCCACTTTCACTATTACTATTCAACATAGTTTTGGAAGTTTTGGTCACAGCAATCAGAGCAGAAAAAGAAATAAGAGGAATCCAAATTGGAAAAGAAGAAGTAAAACTCTCACTGTTTGCAGATGACATGATCCTCTACACAGAAAACCCTAAAGACTCCACCAGAAAATTACTAGAACTAATCAATGAATATAGTAAAGTTGCAGGATATAAAATCAACACCCAGAAATCCCTTGCATTCCTATACACTAATAATGAGAAAATAGAAAGAGAAATTAAGGAAACAATTCCATTCACCATTGCAATGAAAAGAATAAATACTTAGGAATATATCTACCTAAAGAAACTAAAGACCTATATATAGAAAACTATAAAACACTGGTGAAAGAAATCAAAGAGGACACTAATAGATGGAGAAATATACCATGTTCATGGACTGGAAGAATTAATATAGTGAAAATGAGTATACTACCCAAAGCAATTTATAGATTCAATGCAATCCCTATCAAGCTACCAACGGTATTCTTCACAGAGCTAGAACAAATAATTTCACAATTTGTATGGAAACACAAAAAACCTCAAATAGCCAAAGCTATCTGGAGAAAGAAGAATGGAACTGGAGGAATCAACCTACCTGACTTCAGGCTCTACTACAAAGCCACAGTCATCAAGACAGTATGGTACTGGCACAAAGACAGAAATATAGATCAATGGAACAAAATAGAAAGCCCAGAGATAAATCTATGCACATATGGACACCTTATCTTTGACAAAGGAGGCAAGAATATACAATGGATTAAAGACAATCTCTTTAACAAGTGGTGCTGGGAAAACTGGTCAACCACTTGTAAAAGAATGAAACTAGGGCACTTTCTAACACCATACACAAAAATAAACTCAAAATGGATTAAAGATCTAAACGTAAGACCAGAAACTATAAAACTCCTAGCGGAGAACATAGGTAAAACACTCTCTGATATACATCACAGCAGGATCCTCTATGACCCACCTGCCAGAATATTGGAAATAAAAGCAAAAATAAACAAATGGGACCTAATTAAACTTAAAAGCTTCTGCACATCAAAAGAAACTATAAGCAAGGTGAAAAGACAGCCTTCAGAATGGGAGAAAATAATAGTAAATGAAGCAACAGACAAACAACTAATCTCAAAAATATACAAGCAATTCCTACAGCTCAATTCCAGAAAAAAAAATGACCCAATCAAAAAATGGGCCAAAGAACTAAACAGACATTTCTCCAAAGAAGACATACAGATGGCTAACAAACACATGACAAGATGCTCAACATCACTCATTATCAGAGAAATGGAAATCAAAACCACTATGAGGTACCATTTCACGCCAGTCAGAATGGCTGCGATTCAAAAGTCTACAAGCAATAAATGCTGGAGAGGGTGTGGAGAAAAGGGAACCCTCTTACACTGTTGGTGGGAATGCAAACTAGTACAGCCACTATGGAGAACAGTGTGGAGATTCCTTAAAAAACTGGAAATAGACCTGCCTTATGATCCAGCAATCCCGCTGCTGGGCATACACACTGAGGAAACCAGAAGGGAAAGAGACACGTGTACCCCAATGTTCATCGCAGCACTGTTTATAATAGCCAGGACATGGAAGCAACCTAGATGTCCATCAGCAGATGAATGGATAAGAAAGCTGTGGTACATATACACAATGGAATATTACTCAGCCATTAAAAAGAATACATTTGAATCAGTTCTAATGAGGTGGATGAAACTGGAGCCTATTATACAGAGTGAAGTAAGCCAGAAAGAAAAACACCAATACAGTATACTAATGCATATATATGGAATTTAGAAAGATGGTAACAATAACCCTGTGTACGAGACAGCAAAAGAGACACTGATGTATAGATCAGTCTTATGGACTCTGTGGGAGAGGGAGAGGGTGGGAAGATTTGGGAGAATGGCATTGAAACATGTAAAATATCATGTATGAAACGAGTTGCCAGTCCAGGTTCGATGCACGATACTGGATGCTTGGGGCTGGTGCACTGGGACGACCCAGAGAGATGGTATGGGGAGGGAGGAGGGAGGAGGGTTCAGGATGGGGAACACATGTATACCTGTGGCAGATTCATTTTCACATATTGCAAAACCAATACCATATTGTAAAGTTAAATAAAATAAAATTTAAAAAAATAAAAAATTAGAAAAAAAAACATTTAAACCAATACAGGAGTATTTTCACCTACAATTTTGAGGTGGATTAGCAATTATTGCTACTCAACAAATTTGGGGTATTCAACAGTTAGAATATAGTCCAACTTATTTAAATTCTTCTGTTCATTGCAAGTACAGCTCCACAAATTACCTACTTGATCAGTTAGGTATTTAGTACTCTCTGATGATTGCTTCTATCTCAAGAGATGATCAAGTCTTGGGGATAATTATTTAAAGAATGGATTTTATATTTAATAGAAGTCTTATACTAATGCATAATAATGTATCTTTTCTAACTTTGCCAAATTAGTGATCTTAATAATTTATACTTTATAAATCAAAAAGATTCATTCCACTGTAGCCAGGAGTATAATTTTTCCGTTTCTTTTATGAAGGATATATAAGTTTCATACTTTGGTGGCTGATTATATTTCATTTTACTGAACTAAAACTAAAGCCACCTCATACATGAACAACCAAAATGCATTATCTCTATTTACAAATCATTGAGTTAGTAGAGATTTCACCTCTTACAGAGCAAAAACTTCAGGTAAAGTGCTTTAAATCTTTGCCAATTTCAAAAGAAACTAACTGCACAGGGCTCTCTTTTTTGGTGGGCCTTCTGCAAGGCGAGGCTGACTGTTATTCATAAAACCTTAAAAGTGAGTCCAGTTGTGAAAAATTGCTCCATATTTTTTTTTAAATTGCTTAAATTCCACTATCTGAGATTTTATTAGAAGTCTTTAAAACCTTTCAGTCTTCTAGGAAAAAAAATCTCTTAAAATACAAATTCCTGGGAGAGTTAATCCCTTAAGTCAAGAGAGCAGTTATCATCTTCATTAAATAACTTAGAAATGAGATGAAAGGAGCTGGCCAAAGAGCCAAAGAAAATTTTTGGCCTATTCTACAATTTTACCAATAATCTACTCTCACAAGATTTCAGGTAAAATAAGCCCATACTAACTTAAGATAGGTTTGGATGTGAATTTATTTTCTAAGATATTTCAGAATTTTGATCCAATAACTCTAGATGATACCTTATTATAGACAGCTCTCCTCTTAGACACAATTTCTTTTCAATTCATAAACTTTCTATACTTTGTTCCTTCTAGAAATTATCTATACTTGCTAACTCTAGAGAATGGATCTTCTGTTACTCTCCCATCCCCCTAGAGTTAACCATTATCTTTATTTTTTATCATACTCATGTCCTTTCTTCCTTTAGTTTCACCACCCATATATGTATCCTTTAACAATACAATTTAGTTTGCTATTTTTGAATTTTATAGAAGTTGAATCATACTACATATATTCTCTTTTGCTCCACATTGTTGCTTATAGCTCTATTTGTTCATTTTCATTTCTGCCTAATTTTCCATTTTAAAATATCATTTTATTTCTCCATTGTACAGCTAATAGACATTTATGACATTTCAATTTGAAGACTACTAGGGACAAAGCTGCTATGAAAATTGTTAAACATGAACTGTGATGAATGTAAGCACACGGTATATTTCTCGGACTGGAATTCTTACGTCATAGGACATGAGTATCCTTACCTGATGATGCACACTGTTAATTTCCAAAGCAGTTGTGCCCATTTATGCTGCCACTAGAAATCTATGAGAACTCCAGCTGCTTCTTATCCTGGCCAACCCTTGATATTGTCAGATGTACTAATTTTTGCAACTCTGCTGGGTGTGTAAAGGTATCCCACTAATCTACACAGCCCTGGTTAGAAAGAAGGTTGCTAACCTTTTTCATAAATTTCACCAGCCATCTGGATATCCTTTATTGTGAAATAGTGAAATGTCTGTTACATGTTTTGGTCTTTTTTCTATAGGCTTGTCTTTTTTTTTTAAAAGGAGTTCTTTATTCTGGGTTCTAATAAATACTTGATTGGTCCTACAGGTTGCAAAAATTTTCCATTCTGTGTGGTGTCTTTTCTGTCTTTTTAAGTTTTCTTTTGACAAATTTTAACGTAGTGCATTTTTCCATTATGTTTAGTGACTTTTGTTGCTTGTTTAATGTCATTTGGGGGCTTCCCTGGTAGCTCAGCTGGTAAAGAATCCACCTGCAAAGCAGGAGGCCTGGGTTCGATCCCTGGTTGGGAAGATCCCCTGGAAAAGGGAACGGCTACCCACTCCAGTATTCTGGTCTGGAGAATTCAGGACTGATGCTGAAGCTGAAGTTCTAATACTTTGGCCACCTGATGCGAAGAACTGACTCACTGGAAAAGACCCTGATGCTGGGAAAGATTGAAGGCAAGAGGAGAAAGGGACAACCGAGGATGAGATAATTGGATGGCATCACCGACTCAATGGACCTGAGTTTGAGCAAGCTCCAGGAGCTCCATCAGTGATGGACAGGGAAGCCTGGCATCCTGCAGTCCATGGGGTCACAAACAGTTGGACATGACTGAGCGACTTTCACTTTATACTAAAGTCATTTAAAGCTTAAGGTATTCTCCTATATTTCTCCTAATAGCTTTATAGTTTTGACTTTCATATTTCAGTCATAAATCTACTTGGTATTGATTTTTGTCTAGGTGTGAGGTAGAAGTCAATTTTTTTCCCATAGAGATACTCAATTGTTCCAACACTGATGTTCTAGAACAAGAAGTAAGTTGTTTTTCTTCTGAGTTGTTTTTCTTTTAATCCAAGTGTAGGAAACCTCTAGACCTTGACATCTGTTTCCATCTTACAGAGTAGGTAACAAGAAGGGGTTCAACTTATTACAATAGCTGTTAAAACTCAAAAGAGTTTTCTTTATATTATTACTTGTAATCATTTAAGAGAGGCTAAATGTGGAAATAAGATTTCCTACCTAAAACTGAGATCTAGCATGCCTATTTTATAGTATAGAAAATAGGCTCAACTATATTAAGAATGAAAAAATGGATAAAATATTTATGAGCTTATTACATTTAACCTAATTCAACTCAACAAACACTTGAGAAGTAAATAAAATATTTTATAACATTTGTTTTGGGACTTTCCTGGTAGTCCAGTGACTAAAACTCTGTGCTCCCAATGCAGGGGCCCGGGTTTGATCCCTGGTCAGGGAGCTAGAGCCCAAATGCTGCAACTAAAAAGATCCCACATGCCACAATGAAGAGTAGAAGATCCTGCATGCCACAAGTGGGACTCGCTGCAGCCAAATAAATACATAAAATGAATATTTTTTGAAAAATTGCATTGAGCTTAAAAAAACACATTTGTTTTATACCTAAAGATTATGCATGTTTAATTCCTGCTTATTTATTTTCACAATATTTGCAAATAATTGAGTTCTGAGGGTTTTTTCTGTCAAGATTCTGGCATAATTGAGGCCATATCTCTATCTCATAAGCTTTATCCTACTGGTATGGCATCTTTATATTAAAATCTCTCTACAACGTACTGCCCAATAGCCAACTATTTGAAGAGCTCACTACTAAACCAAAATATGATGTTTTTTTTTTCATTCACTAAACAAAATTCAACTTGGAGGGTCCTTCCAGAAGAAGCCTGATCCTTCTTCACCCTCTTGACTCTTCTAGTCTTGCCTTCTTCAGATGAAACAACACTAAGATTCCTTCATTCTTCATTGATGTCTTAATGTCATATTCCCTGAGCACCCTAGCTCTTCTGAAGGAAGGGGCTGATCATAAAACTGACTAGCAGCCTAAAACTCTCACCTTCTTTACTTCACATATAATACCTTCCTTACTTCACATATAATACCTTCCTTAATACGTTTCCTTTTTTTCAAGCCATTTTCCACTGCTGTTTGTAATGCCATGTATAACTAGCCATAATAATAAAATTAAATGCTTATTTTTTAACACTATCAAATAGCATTCTGTTCCTATTTAAAAAACGACTGGGACATCCCTGGAGGTCCAGTGGTTAAGACTCCGTGCTTCCACTGCAGAGGACACAGATTCAATCCCTGGACAGAGAAGTAAGATCCCATATGCCACATGGTGGGGCTAAAATAAATAAATAAATAGATAAAATTTTTTAAAGTGACTGAGTCTACTATTTCTACATTTCTCTCATTCTTAAAAAATAACCTCAATTATGTTGCTTATACACTTATGTGTGTGTGTGTGCTAAGTCGCTTCAGTCGTGTCTGACTCTTTGAGACCCCATGGACTATAGTCCTCCAGGTTCCTCTGTCCATGGGATTCTCCAGACAAGAATACTAGAGTGAACTGCCATTTCCTCCTCCAGGGTATCTGCCCAACCCAGGGATTGAACCTGCATCTCTTATGTCTCCTGCATTGGCAGGTGGGTTCTTTATCACCAGAGCTATCTGGGAAGCCACTTGTGTACTTAGATGATCACAAATGGTTTAAAACACATACACACTTCTTGAGAGGAAACAGAACTCTTTCTAAGAGACTTTTATATTTCACTCTTTATATAAAAGTAAAGATTTTTTGGTCACTTTATTTTCTTCATTATTCTTTTCTTTTTTTAAAAAAATAGAACAAGGACAATTTTGTTTTTCTGCTTATTCACAGTTCTTAGCATGTGAATACCCCTCTTAGAAAGTTTTTTTCTAGTACAGCCAACTATAATTTTGAAGTCTTTCCTTTATTGAATCATACAGGGTTTTTTCTTTTTGGAGAATTATGACTGATGATCAAAAAAACTCAATTATGCTTAGCAAAATTCCATCATCTAATTTTCCAAGGGCTACTAGTGAGCCCTGCCTCACCATCCAGAATACACAAGAACTCTGTTTTAAAGCAGCTCCACATGATTCCCCTGTTTCTCCCTTGTGTTCTCCATGGCTGGGAATTACCTCTTTGAAAAACACAATGCTATGCTGAATGTGCATTTTTCATTAAAATGTGGCCTGTTACCAAGCTGGTATCTGAGCTCCACATTCAAGTAACTAAACCTTTGGCCAAATCCACACCCACACGTCTTGGACATTCTTTTGGTCTAAAGCCCCCAGAGCATCTGTCCTGTGCAAAATGATTGATGGGGAAAAAAATGTGTGTGCAGGTCAGGAGTCAGTTTAGAGACTGCACATCCCCTTTTGATGCTTTACCAGCCCACAAAATGTGTGAGGAAACTATCAGCCATGTGGTGTCTATGGCTTATTTTAAAATCTTAAAACTTTAAAATTTCCCATCTTAAACAGATGGCAAAGCAGCAAGAAAAAAACACTTAGAGAACATTTTCTCTCTTTGTTTTAGTTCTTTGACATTTGATAACCTCTTAGGGTTTCTAATACTAGACTCTTAAAGAAAGCCTTTTCCTTAGGATATTCTATTACAATCAAGAATCTAAAAAAAGTTAGGAGTTTTTCCCACAAGTGGAAAGAACAAGGAAAATACTATTTTAAGTTTTAAAATTAAGGAAGGAAAAAAGTTTATATACATTTTCCTTTACCTAGAACTCTTTCTTTCCCTCATTTCTCTATATCACCTCTAGGGGGAAAAAAAGCATAAAGGTAACCAAATCTCGGAAGTGGAACCCAACATATATTTAAGAAAAATGTATTTTTAAAATATGGATGCTGATATGGATATATCTTTTATTTTAAATTAATTCCATGCTCAAAGAGGACACTAAAGACTGACAAATAGACATTATTCTAAAAATTCCCCAAGTTGGATTGGCATATATACATTACTATGTATAAAATAGATAACTAATGAGAACTGACTGCACAGCATAAGGAACTCTACTCAATGTTCTGTGGCGAACTAAATGGGAAAGAAATCCAAGGAAGAGGGAATATATGTATACATGTGGCTGGTTCATTTGGCTGTAGAGCAGAAACTATACATTGTAAAGTAACTATTCTCCAATTAAAAAAAAAAACCTCCCAAGGTATACTAGATAAACCCTCAGCCTCTATATACATTTCCTTATTCTATACAGAGATGACTAAAGAAGCCTTACCAAGTTACACCTGAGGAGATGGGTTTAGGGAATATATAGAGAGAATTACTCTTTTATAAGCAAAGGTATAACATTTCTCTTTATCCCTCTGCTATATCCAGGGCTATTTGCCACTCAGGCCATAAGGAGCCAGCACCTTCAGACATCCTGTGGTAGAACCTAGTGAGTTCTTTTGACCAAAACAATGAAGATTCTCTGTTCTGGCCATCAGATGTTGTAGCCATCTCCCTGAAAGTCCTGCTAGTGACCCTGACTAGTAAGTTGTCCTTCACAGCATTCTGTGCTTGGAATAGCTACCATGATTGCCTCTCATTTTCCCTTCCAGGCTATAAGAACAGAATCAAGTTTCCTCCTCACTGTGTCACCTCCCACACTTAGGAAGGCAAGAACAGACCCTCAGTTCTGGTCAATAAATGTCGCAGAAGTTAACAGAAGAGGTTACAGAAACACTGACAGAACTTCAGAAGAAAGTAGTTTTGACTATACTGTGTCCCCACAGCACTGGCCAGAGACATAGTGAAAACGCCACAAAGAAGAACCAAAAGAAAAGAGGAAACACTAGTTCTCAAGATAAGGCTTTAGTTCCCAAGCCAGCAGAATTTGAGTGCAATTTTGGCTTACTGTGATTGTTATTTCTTTAAAAAAGAAACAAGGGTACACACAAAATGACACTGGTTATCTTAAATAGTTTTTACTGTCTTTTCATTGTTCTAATTTAAACTGACACCTTTCAAAGGTTAGTGAGTTTAGATCTCACTAATGCTTTCTCACAAACCTACACATTTATTTTTTTTCAGGTAACCAAGTAGAAAAGACGAGGCTTTGCTGAACAGTATTATCCCAGAGCACCCCCTTATGGCTAACTGCACTAAGGAAAGGACTTCCATGGGAAAAGTCAAGTGCTTCAAATCTTCAGTATAAAGAGGTAGATACTGCTTTTCCACTCTTATGACTTTTTCTCCTTTTTAATGGGAAATTAGAAATCGCATTGGCACTTAAAAGAATAGTCTCAGTTTATAAGTAGATTCATATATAGCTTCAAAAATTAATTTTTTTCATGCTAGAAGAACACAGAACCCTAACCCTATACTTTATAGATTCATTCAATCATGGCAAACCTAAATGAACCATTTTCCTACTCCTGATGAGCTTAATTCCTAGATGGATTCTTATACCACCAGCTGTACTTGAAGTATTCTGTGATATGTCAACTTTCATTAAACCATTCATACCCACTAATCTCTGAACTCCTCTTGGATGCCAACTTCAGAGCCCATTTATGTTATTAATACCCTCTGACCTGTCATTTACTGAAGAGGATCACTGATCCTTATCGTTAAGATCATGAATGACTACAGCTATAAACATGGTTCTCTGGAAGGTTCTTGCTGCAGCTGGAAAGACGAGATGAATTAATAAATTCTGAACCAAGCAGGCAAATGTTTGTAATAATTTAGCACGACAGGAAATTCACATGTAACTTCTGTCTCCTGTTATTTTTAACCCATTACTTAGACTTTTCAAATGTTCTGTATGTTAGGAATAAATCTCTATGGTTTTTATGTTAAACATTAGAAAAAGGCATTCGGATTTAAACATATAATAAGAGTTTGGTTTAATAGTATTTTTAAATGCTAATCAAGAGAATAGTAGATATTAAGTTTTTGTATTCCAGGTGGCTCAGTGGTAAAAAAATAATCCACCTGCAATGCAGGAGATGCAGGTTCGATCCCTGGGTCAGGAAGATTCCATGAGGAGGAACTGGCAATCCACTCCAGTATTCTTGCCTGAAAAATCCCATGGACAGAGGAACCTGAGAGGCGCCAATCCACGGGGTCACAAAGAGTCAGACATGACTGAGCAACTGAGCGCACATGCACACCTACAATCATGTCATACTGGAGACACAATATATATCCCATTATACAGGGTTCCCAAAAGGTCAGACCTAACTAAAGAAGCCTGAGCCCTGCAGAGTTAGATGAGATCTAGGTGTTAAACACGGGACCAAAGCCAGGAGTCTGTGACTTGAGAAACAGGCTCACAGGTTCAAGACTAAATACCAGGTTAGAAGCGGCAAAGGCAGGGGATTATTAATAGACAAAAGGCCCAAACCAAATGTCCAAACCAGCTGTTCCCGCCATGAGTGGGTCAGCTGCTGCCTGGGTTTGGGTCCTTGTGAACAGAGCTGAGGCAGCATAACCTCCCCAGAGCAAGCAGAAGAGAGCATATCCTGAGAATTCAGTCCAGTAAACACTCCTCAAGGAGTTTCAAAAAGCAAAGCAGATAACCAAGGTCAAGCAGGTCCAGTGGGCAGGAAACATGATCTAAAGCAAGACCCTAAAGGGGCCAGAGTGGACCCTGGGCACTGACTGTGAACAAAGTGTGCCTTGTTCTGGTGGTTGAGTAAGGATGGATAAAAGGTACAGACTGAGGGTGAGAGAGACAGAGACTGGGAAATTGAGAAACTATTTAGCCCTGAGTTGGAACTTTTAAAATGTTTGTTTCCTTCTCTTCCTCCTACCAACATGTCCCACCACTCAAAATAGAACATAACATGTGGAATAGTTACTCCCTCTGTTTGTCTACAAAGCCCATTATGACTTTAAATCCTTCTCCCTGTTTATTATTTCAAAGAGAAAGCTTTTTTTTCCTTCTAAAATGGATCCAGTGGGTTGGTCATAACCTAATCTTTGGTCCTTTAGAGAAATGTTTCTTCCAAGGGACTCAAGGTCTCTTGAAGTCCCTTTTAACCAGTAATGAAACTTGGTTCATTCAAATGTACCTCCCTCACCTGCCCCAGCCTTGGCCTTGAAAATGTCTGTACATCCAACTGAACTTCAAGCACTAGGTAGCTCAATAGCTGCTCTAATTTCAGTGGTCTGTCCCTCCAGGAACAGTGATGGCTCCTTATTCCAGGATGTCCCAGAAACCACCACAGAAGTCTACTAGAGGTCACCTTAGTGCCACATGCAAAGGATGGAGAAATTTCAGAGCTTCATTCCCCCAAAAAGGTTATGAAACAGTGTTAGGACTGAAGTTGTTAAAAATATACAATAACAAATTGGAAATAAATTATCTCTCCCATGGTGGCTCAGATAGAGAGTAAAAAACCTGCCTGCAATGCAGGAGACCTGGGTTCGATCCCTGGGTCCGGAAGATTTCCTAGAGAAGAGAATGGCTACCCTCTCCAGTATTCTTGCCTGGAAAATTCCATGGACAGAGGAGCCTGGGTCACAAAGAGTCAAACAGGGCTGAGCAACTAAACACTACATTAAAAAATGCCAGAGTACACAGTGCTCCCAGAATTTCAAAAATGAAGTTAAAAATGCTCATGGAAATTATGGGAAAGTGAGAGGAAATCAGCTTACTGCTTCTCAAAAGCCACATTCACTACTTATTCCTTCATGTTAGATCAGAACATGTAAGACTCTAGAAGGACACCAGTGCAGACAGGGTTCCTAACTTGGAGGTGGTACATTCATGGGTATCAGGAAGTCTGTAAATTTCTATAACTGCATTTTTCTGAGGACAGAAAGATTCTCAAAGAGGTTTAAGAGATGAGAGAGAGAGATTCAAAACCACTGAAAAATTATGCTTTTCCCACTCTTCCTTGGCACCAAAAAAATTTCAAGGAGACATCTGGACTCAGAAACCCCCTCCAGCTCTAACTACTTTAGCCAGAGATAGATCACGGAATTGATGT
This sequence comes from Bubalus bubalis, assembly GCF_019923935.1. NCBI lineage: Eukaryota > Metazoa > Chordata > Mammalia > Artiodactyla > Bovidae > Bubalus > Bubalus bubalis. The sequence goes on from NC_059160.1 coordinate 95,031,410, forward strand.
TTGAGATCCTCTTCTTTAGAAAAAGCCTGAATGACAGAATTGAAAGGCTAGCAGAGCCTCAACATTCACCACCAAACTAAAAGGTACAGAATAAATGATAATTGTCAGTGGTTAAGGCAGAATGCAGGTCAAAAACAAAAAGAAGATAAATGAGAATGGCTCACCAGGACCTGTAACCCCAGGCCCCGTGGACAAATGGTGATCACTGACATAGAAAAAGGGGTGGAAATCCCCAGTGTGATGCAGATTTGTGTGAAGCTGAGTGCCCAGCTCCTAGAGATGGGAGTCCCCACAGGCCAGCTCATCCCTCCCCCACAGACCTTGTGAGCTCACAATACCTAGCCTTCTGATGAAAGTTGCCTTATAGGGATTTAAACTGATCAAAATGGAAAGCTTTGGATGAGTGGAACCGGAGTCAGCTATTAGTGTGAAGTCTGAGAATTCAGAAGGCTCTGAAGTGTGGACAGGTGAGGCTGATGGGAAGACAATTCAGGGAATTCTGATTTATTTCTGTTCCTTTAGGGATTGAAGTTTTGGGCCTTGATGTTTACTTAAACCGTATTTGTGGCATTTGGAGTTTAGGATGTATTAAAAAATAAAGGCCTTTGGTTTTTCTTGACCTTTTCCATCTATCAACTAAATTTGACTTATTAACAATATCTAGCAAAAGGTGGCCAGTATACACAGAAGAACTATACAAAAAATATCTTCATGACCCAGATAACCACAATGGTGTGATCACTCACCTAGCACCAGACACCCTGGAATGTGAAGTCAAGTGGGCCTTAGGAAGCATCACTACAAAGATGGAGGAGGTGATGGAATGCCAGTTGAGCTATTTCAAATCCTAAAAGATGATGCTGTGAAAGTGCTGCATTCAATATACTGGCAAATTTGGAAAACTCAGCAATGGCCAGAGGACTGGAAAAGGTCAGTTTTCATTCCAATCCCAAAGAAGGGCAATGCCAAAGAATGTTCAAAGTACCACACAATTGCACTCATCTCACATGCTAGCAAAGTAATGCTCAAAATTCTCCAAGCCAGGCTTCAACAGTACGTGAACTGTGGATTTCCAGATGTTCAAGCTGGATTCAGAAAAGGCAGAGGAACCAGAGTTCAAATTGCCAACATCCAGTGGATCATCAAAAAAGCAAGAGAGTTCCAGAAAAATATCTACTGTTGCTTTATTGACTACACCAAAGCCATTGAATGTGTATATTGCAACAAACTGTGGAAAATTCTTAAAGAGATGGGAATACCAGACCACCTGACCTGCCTCCTGAAAAATCTGTATGCAGGTCAAGAAGCAACAGGTAGAACTGGACATGGAACAACAGACTGGTTCCAAATCAGGAAAGGAGTACATCAAGGCTGTATATTGTCACCCTCCTTATTTAACTTAAAGGCAGAGTTCAGTTCAGTTCAGTTCAGTTGCTCAGTCATATCTGACTCTTTGCGACCCCATGAACCGCAGCATCCCAGGCCTCCCTGTCCATCACCAACTCCCGGAGTTTACCCAAACTCATGTCCATTGAGTCAGGGATGCCATCCAACCATCTCATTCTCTGTTGTCCCCTTCTCCTCCTACCCTCAATCTTCCCCAGCATCAGGGTGTTTCCAAATGAGTCAGCTCTTCACATCAGGTGGCCAAAGTATTGGAGTTTCAGCTTCAACATCAGTCTTTCCAATGAACACTCAGGAGTGATCTCCTTTAGGATGGACTGGTTGGAACTCCTTGCAGTCCAAGGGACTCTCAAGAGTCTTCTCCAACACCACAGTTCAAAACCATCAATTCTTCGGTGCTCAGCTTTCTTTATAGTCCAACTCTCACATCCATACACGACTACTGGAAAAACCATAGCCTTGACTAGATGGACCTTTGTTGACAAAGTAATGTCTCTGTTTTTTAATATGCTGTCTAGATTGGTCATAACTTTCCTTCCAAGGAGTGTCTTTTAATTTCATGGCTGCAGTCACCATCTGCAGTGATTCTGGAGCCCAAAAATAAAGTCAGACACTGTTTCCCTATCTACTTGCCATGAAGTGATGGGATCGCATGCCATTACCTTAGTTTTCTGAATGTTGAACTTTACACCAACTATTTCACTCTTCTCTTTCACTTTCATCAAGAGGCTCTTTAGTTCTTCTTCACTTTCTGCCATAAGGGTGGTGTCATCGGCATATCTGAGGTTATTGATATTTCTCCCGGCAATCTTGATTCCAGCTTGTGCTTCTTCCAGCCCAGCGTTTCTCATGATGTACTCTGCATAGAAGTTCAATAAGCAGGGTGACAATATACAGCCTTGACGTACTCCTTATGAAATGGCAGGCTGGATGAAGCATAAGCTGGAATCAAGATTGCCAGGAGAAATACCAATAACCTCAGAAACACAGATGCCACCACCTTTATGGCAGAAAGTGAAGAGGAACTGAAAAGCCTCTTGATGAAAGTGAAAGAAGAGAGTAAAAAAGTTGGCTTAAAACTCAACATTCAGAAAAACTAAGATCATGGCATCCAGTCCCACCACTTCATGGCAAATAGATGGGGAAACAATGGAGACAGTGGCAGACTTTATTTTCTTGGCCTCCAAGACCACTGCAGATGGTGACTGGAGCCATGAAATTAAAAGACGCTTGCTCCTTGGAAGAAAAGCTATGACCAGCCTAGACAGTATATTGAAAAGCAGAGACATTACTTTGCCAACAAAGGTCCATCTAGTCAAAGTATGGTTTTTCCAGTAGTCATGTATAGATGTGAGAGTTGGACTATAGAGAAAGCGAGCACTGAAGAATTGATGCTTTTGAATGATGGTGTTGGAGAAGACTTTGAGAGTCCCTTGGACTGCAAGGAGATCCAACCAGTCAATCCTAAAGGAAATCAGTCCTGAATATTCATTGGAAGGACAGATGCTGAAGCTGAAACTCCAATACTTTGGCCACCTGATGCAAAGAACTGACTCATTGGAAAAGACCCTGATGCTGGGAAATATTGAGGGCAGGAGGAAAAGGGGGCAACAGAGGATAAGATGGTTGGATAGCATCACCGACTCTACGGACATGAGTTTGAGTAAGCTCTGGGGGTTGGTGATGGACAGGGAAGCCTGGCGTGCAGCAGTCCATGGGTTCAAAAAGAGCTGGCCACGACTGAGTGACTGAACTGAACTGAGCAAAAATCCTGTCTATTTGAAGACAGGATTATGTATCCTTGAACCTAGCTACTCTCCCTAATCCTTTGGGGAAAAGACCATATTCCATTTAGCACCAAGCTCCATCAGAACTGGCCAGGCAAAGGAAAGAACTGGGTTTTATACTATGTCTTAAAAGCAGGTAAACTAGAATCCCTAGAGTGGAATCATCTCCAACTAGAGGCATAGTAGTATGGAGCAGTATTTCATCCATATACTCATAAAGATACCAACCAGTTAAGCAACTTCTACAGCTCAACTCCAGAAAAATAAATGACCCAATCAAAAAATGGGCCAAAGAACTAAACAGACATTTCTCCAAAGAAGACATACAGATGGCTAACAAACACATGACAAGATGCTCAACATCACTCATTATCAGAGAAATGGAAATCAAAACCACTATGAGGTACCATTTCACGCCAGTCAGAATGGCTGCGATTCAAAAGTCTACAAGCAATAAATGCTGGAGAGGGTGTGGAGAAAAGGGAACCCTCTTACACTGTTGGTGGGAATGCAAACTAGTACAGCCACTATGGAGAACAGTGTGGAGATTCCTTAAAAAACTGGAAATAGACCTGCCTTATGATCCAGCAATCCCGCTGCTGGGCATACACACTGAGGAAACCAGAAGGGAAAGAGACACGTGTACCCCAATGTTCATCGCAGCACTGTTTATAATAGCCAGGACATGGAAGCAACCTAGATGTCCATCAGCAGATGAATGGATAAGAAAGCTGTGGTACATATACACAATGGAATATTACTCAGCCATTAAAAAGAATACATTTGAATCAGTTCTAATGAGGTGGATGAAACTGGAGCCTATTATACAGAGTGAAGTAAGCCAGAAAGAAAAACACCAATACAGTATACTAATGCATATATATGGAATTTAGAAAGATGGTAACAATAACCCTGTGTACGAGACAGCAAAAGAGACACTGATGTATAGATCAGTCTTATGGACTCTGTGGGAGAGGGAGAGGGTGGGAAGATTTGGGAGAATGGCATTGAAACATGTAAAATATCATGTATGAAACGAGTTGCCAGTCCAGGTTCGATGCACGATACTGGATGCTTGGGGCTGGTGCACTGGGACGACCCAGAGAGATGGTATGGGGAGGGAGGAGGGAGGAGGGTTCAGGATGGGGAACACATGTATACCTGTGGCGGATTCATTTTGATATTTGGCAAAACTGATACAATTATGTAAAGTTTAAAAATAAAATTTAAAATAAATAAATAAATAAATAAAATTAAAGGGGAAAAAATAAATAAAATAAAATTAAAGGATCAAATGGCATCACTGTCTGCAAGCCTTTTGGGGAAAATGAGTCAGATTTATACTTTCAAGCTAGTGACATCTGTTAGACTACAAAAAGCACCCAGAAACAAAACCAAAGACTGCAAGACTGATTCCAGATGCAAAACAAGTTCTGTAACTTTGTCTATTCTTTACCACACATAATCCATTTGACCTGACGTTCAGCATATTACAGTGAAAAAGAGCAAAGAACTAAAGCCCAGACATGTATCCTTTGGAAACTGAGTTCTAAATGCCAGTGCAGTCACGTTCTAGTTGTATGATTTTGAAGTTATTTAGCCTAACTTTTCTCATCTGTAAAATGGGAATAATAAAGGTTTTGTGTGTGTGTGTAAGTGTGTAAACTATCTCCCTCTCAGGTAAGAGGGAAAGACAAAATACAATGTATTACACAGAAAGCACTTTCAAAAAATGAAAGTACTACATAAAGTAGTACCCTCAATAATGTAAGGATTACTGAGGGCATACTTCTGCCATCACACACAGCAGAAGTAGATTAAGACTTGTTTCTATCTATTCAAGTGGCTCTTTCAATCACTTGTAGGATAAACAAGAAGCCACCAGAAGACTAATTCCCATTCAACATCAGGAAAAGTTAACAACAGTGGTCCTAAAACAGGCTGCTTCTGGAGACTGTGAGTTCTTTGTTACTAGTAGCAGGAACTTAGGAAGGGGAATAAGATCAGAGGGGAATGAGCAAGGGACTCAAGGACATCCCCATCATCTACTGGCCTGTACTGTATGAGGTATTTTTCAAACTTAAAAACTCTTCGCTAGAGAAATTACAAAAGGAAATTCTACATGAAAGCTATGCTCTTGACATAGGCTTCCCTGGTAGCTCAGTCGGTAAAGAATCTGCCTACAGTGCAGACCAGGGTTCTATCCCTGGGTCAGGAAGATCCCCTGGAAAAGGAAATGGCAACCCATTCCAGTATTCTCACCTGGAAAATCCTACAGAGGAGCCTGGTGGGCTACAGTCCATGGGGTCATAAGAGTTGGACACGACTTAGCAACTAAACCAACCACTTGCTTGATTCCCAATCAGTATCTTTCCTACACACTTTTGTACTAAAGAAAAAAATGTCATTTCCTACTGCTTTGCAAGTATTCCTAAAAACACCCAAGCATAGGGACTAAAAACCTAGCTCCATGAGACAGCGGTTTAAAAAGCAAAAGCTACATTAGTGACGTAACACAGGATTTTGCAGTATTACTCACATTTGTCAAAAACAAATCTTTATGTGTATATCTGAATTCAATCCTCCAGTTTATCTTCTTAATAAAATAGTTGCCTTTTCATAAGAATTTTAAGAAAAACAACAACAAAAATTTCTTATAAGAGCATCTGAAAGCCTATTTACATTGTTTTTTTTTTAATAGTCTAGAAGCCACCAAACAGAAATTGTGTGTGATATACCTAAAAGTAGACCCAAGGCAGAGCATCTCCTTTGTCTGAGTGTGTGTAGAGACCAGGACACTGTAACACAGTATAAATATGCATAGGAATCTCTGCTGTCAAACTTCCTAGATTCACTTTCTGGTATTGCCATCTGCTAGCTACATGACCTAAAATAAGTTATTTGATCTCTCTTATCCCAGTGATATCATCTTTTAAATTGGAATAACACTCTACTTCATGGACTTACTGAGAGAATTAAATGACAAAATACTGATAAAACTGCTTGCATAATCCACAGACATGTAAGTGAGTGCTTATAAAATAATAGCAACTATTAAACTATTAACACAGTGGCTCCATCTGGACGGATGAGTGAAAACAGACCTTCTGAAATATTTTAGAAATGAAAATTTTATTATAGAAATAACACGTTTAGTGTAAAATGTAGAAATGACTACAAAGAATTTTAAAAGAACAATAAAATCCCCCTGATTCTACCAATTAGAGAAAAGGTCATTTAACAGTTGGTGTATGTCTTCTGTTTTTCCTTGCAACTTTTTCCTAGTTGGTGATCATATGTACACAGTTTGACAGAATGAAGACTAGGGTTTGGAACCTGGACTGTGAAATTGTATTGCACTTCCAAATTTGATGCATGCAGCAGGGCACCTAAAGCTCCTGCCCTGGAACAACCCAGAGGGATAGGGTGAGGAGGGAGGTGGGAGGGGGTTCAAAATGGGGGGACACATGTATACACATGGATGATTCAGGTCGATGTATGGCAAAAACCATCACAGAATTGTAATTATCCTCCAATTAAAATAAATTAAAAAAACCCAACTCACTGCCTATAAAACTGCCATTGTATAAAGCCAATACATGTTTGAAGTGAAGTGAACTGAAAGTCACTCAGCCGTGTCCAACTCTTTGCAACCCCATGGACTATACAGTGAATGGAATTCTCCAGGCCAGACTACTGAAGTAGGTAGCCTTGACCTTCTCCAGGGGATCTTCCCAACCCAGGGATCGAACCCAGGTCTCCTGCATTGCCAGCAGATTCTGAAAGGTTGTTGTTGAATCACGCAAATACACCAGGATTCTTGGCCCCTGGAGGAGAAGAATTCAATCCGGGGCCAGAGACGAGGCTTGATCGCTCAGAGCTTTTGTGTAATAAAGTTTTATTAAAGTATAAAGGAGATAGAGAAAGCTTCTGACATAGGCATCAGAAGGGGGGCAGAAAGAGTATCTGCTTGCTAGTGTTAACAATGAGGTTATATAATCCAAAGACTGTCTGGAGGTTGTAAAGACCTCATCAGACCTACTCCAAGACCTCATCAGACCTACTCCCATAATTTACATTTTAAGGTAACACTGTCCTCAGGCAAGATACATCCTTGTAAAGACCAGGTCTACTCCCATAATTTACATTTTAAGATAACAGAAGATTGAATCCAAAGACTATCCTTAGGCAGGATACATTATTGTTATATAATCCTAAGGAATGTAGAGAAGGAAAAAAAAGTTTGTCCTTTCTTCCTCCTTGATAATTCCAGACCCCTCTCTCCTTGGGGACCCCTAGACTCCCTATCAACCTGCCTAGGAAATGACTCTCTCAATTCTTTACTAGCTGAGCCACAAGGGAAGCCCAAGAATACTGGAGTGGGTAGCCTATCCCTTCTCCAGCGGATCTTCCTAACCCAGGAATCAAACCAGGGTCTCCCGCATTGCAGGCAGATTCTTTACCAACTGAGCTATCAGGAAGCCCAATAAATGTTTAGTTTTTTTAACACTAAAAAAAGAAAAAGGAAATTATGTTGCACTTCCTTCTTCAGTGTCAGAGGTAAGCTACTCCCAGAGACATCATCTTGAAAACCCTATTTTTCTTTTCCTATTCTTTTTCCCCAGGAATATGCTATCTACCTTACCTAGTAAGAACATGGGCTTCCCTTGTGGCTCAGCTGGTAAAGAATCTGCCTGCAATGCGGGAGACCTGGGTTCAATCCCTGGGTTGGGAAGATCCCCTGGAGAAGGGAAAGGCTACGCACTCCAGTATTCTGGCCTGGAAAATTCCATGGACTGTATAATCCATGGGATCACAAAGAGTCGGACGTGACTGAGCAACTTTGACTTCACTAGTAAGGACATAGCCCTGTGATCCTTGGCTTCTTAATGTAAAATTTCTCACTTTCAAATGTGTATCTCTTTCCTGAAGACTCTCTGGAGACCTTCTCCTTATATAATTTACAACTTCTCTTTCCCCTTTCTCTTCAACACCCAACTCCAGACTCAGCGAAGCTCAAAGCCTGGCCCTGCAGAATTTCTCCCCGCTCCCCACCCCCATTGCTGTGGAGGATGATAGAGATAAAGCATCTTCCCACAACAATTTCCTTCAACATGCTTAAATATACAAATTACATAAAACTTCATAGATATAATTACCCCTTTACCCTTGTATTAGATGTATGACAAACATAGCTTTAATCTGGATAGTCAAGATAATTGATTGTTCCCCACTCTGTAATAAGGCACAGTGGTTGGCAGAGTCAGGGATCATCAGCTGCTACCATCTAATCCAGCATTTCAAGAAAAAAAAAGTTTTATTCATTTATTTATTTTTGGCTGTTGCTGCACAGAATTTTCTTTAGTTGCAGAGACCAGGGACTACTCTCCAGTTGCAGTGCACAGGCTTCTCATTTCAGTGGCTTTATCTTGTTGCTGAGAACAGGCTCTAGAGTACGTGGGCTTCAGTAGTTGTGGCTCCTGGGCTCTTGAGCACAGGCTCAGCAGTTGTGGCACACCAGGCTTAGTTGCTCTGTGGCATGTGGGTCTTCCTGGATCAGAGATCAAACCCATGCCTAATGCATTAGCAGGCATATTCTTTACCACTGATCCACCAGGGAAGCCCCTAATTTAGCACTTTTAACTATAGTTCCCTCTGATTGTAGCTACTGCAATTTTCAGCAATAAAATATGTCACCATAATCAAAAGGTACTATCCCTACCATCAGCAACAGCCTTCCATTTATCATAGGCCTGAATAGTATATCTATTACTTTTTACATATATTACCTCACTCAATACTCAAAACAGTCTATGAGATCACATTTTGTAGGTGAAGAAAAATTCGAATCAAGGTCTGTTTTAAATCCAAATCCACTGAAATTTTATTCTAATTAATACCTTGAAAACCTTCTCTGAACTACTCGTAATTCTGGAAATTGAGCTCAATGGTGTTTCATGATACTCTAAAAAAATCTTTTAGATTTATGCAGGAATATGAGAGCTGAGAGAGAAAGACATTAAAACACACACACACACACACACACACACACACACACACACCTCTACCTGTGTCTGGGAAGGCAGTCCTCTTTGAAAGAGCATGGTTTCTGGAGGAAAACACATGAAGTGGGGAGACCCAGAGAAGATGCCTGTCCAACCAACCAAATTGACTAAATCAATCTTGGAGTCAGCTATCACCGGCCGCACAACCATGGCCTCACAAAAGTAGGCTGGTAATAACATATGCAGGTAACCAAATCCCCTGGAGAGAGGGCAAGACAGTTCAGTGTCATGTCATCAAGTACTTCTGCTCTTTGGCTGACAGAATAGAGGTTCTAAGGTTATATCTTTCTTCAGTTCAGTTCAGTTCAGTTGCTCAGTCGTGTCCGACTCTTTGCGAGCCCATGAATTGCAGCATGCCAGGCCTCCCTGTCCATCATCAACTCCCGGAGTTCACTCAAACTCACGTCCATCGAGTCGATGATGCCATCCAGCCATCTCATCCTCTGTCATCCCCTTCTCCTCCTGCCCCCAGTCCCTCCCAGCATCAGAGTCTTTTCCAATGAGTCAACTCTTTGCATGAGGTGGCCAAAGTACTGGAGTTTCAGCTTTAGCATCAGTCCTTCCAAAGAACACCCAGGGCTGATCTCCTTTAGAATGGACTGGTTGGGTCTCCTTGCAGTCCAACGGACTCTCAAGAGTCTTCTCCAACACCACAGTTCAAAAGCATCAATTCTTCGGCGCTCAGCCTTCTTCACAGTCCAACTCTCACATCCATACATGACTACTGGAAAAACCATAGCCTTGACTAGATGGACCTTTGTTGGCAAAGAAATGTCTCTGCTTTTCAATATGCTATCTGGGTTGGTCATAACTTTCCTTCCAAGGAGTAAGCATCTTTTAATTTCATGGCTGGAATCACCATCTGCAGTGATTTTGGAGCCCAAAAAAATAAAGTCTGACACTGTTTCCACTGTTTCCCCATCTATTTCCCATGAAGTGATGGGACCGGATGCCATGATCTTCATTTTCTGAATGTTGAGCTTTAAGCCCACTTTTTCACTCTCCACTTTCACTTTCATCAAGAGGCTTTTTAGTTCCTCTTCACTTTCTGTCATAAGGGTGGTGTCATCTGCATATCTGAGGTTATTGATATTTCTCCCGGCAATCTTGATTCCAGTTTGTGTTTCTTCCAGTCCAGCGTTTCTCATGATGTACTCTGCATATAAGTTAAATAAGCAGGGTGACAATATCCAGCCTTGATGTACTCCTTTTCCTATTTGGAACCAGTCTGTTGTTCCATGTCCAGTTCTAACTGTTGCTTCCTGACCTGCATACAGATTTCTCAAGAGGCAGGTCAGGTGGTCTGGTATTCCCATCTTTTTCAAAATTTTCCACAGTTTATTGTGACCCATATGACAATTATTCTATCACTTGGTGAATTATTTTTCAGTCGAAACCCCATAACCTGTAGAAACAGCGTAATCTGTGTATTTTCTTCTGAGGACTAAAAATAAAAGCTCAATTTTCCAAAATGCTCTTGAGAAATATGCCTTTTAATCCATTTTCCTGCCTCTCTGTGACAGGTCCTTTACCTGGCCAATGGCAGTGAGAGTAGCAAGGCACCCAGGTAGAACAAGCTGCCACTGTGCTTCAATTTTCAAGCCTCTCAAAATGAACAGAAAACAAGCTCAAAAATGTAATACCTGTCATCCTGTCTACAATATCCATTGCTGGCCCTGCCCTACATTCACCCTCATTAACTGGCTTGTCTGGAGCTTCCCGCTGGCCTTTGCTATAGTTGTTGTTAAGTTATGTCTGACTCTTCTGCGACCCCATGAACTGTAGCCCACCAGGCTCCCCTGTCCATAGAATTCTTCAGGCAACAATACTGGAGTGGGTTACTATCTCCTTTTCCAGGGGATCTTCTCAACCCAGGGATCGAACCTGTATCTGCTGCATTGCAGGTGGATTCTTTACTACTGAGCAACTTGGGAAACCCTCTGGCTGATTCCTCATAAAAGGAACTTCATCGTTACTGATCTGACTAATGATGGCTCAGAGAGAGCCAGGTTAAAGAGCACATGTAGCATACATATGTACTTCATGCATGTGTACACACATGTACACAAAAGACGGCCAGCATCACACATACACCAAGGATATGCAGAAACAGCTGTACCACACAATTTAAGTAGCACTATGCTAGAGCATAAGCAAAGAGCTGCATTAAGAGTTGAAAGGAAACATAAATGAACATCCATAATCAAATGAACTTATGTAGGAAAATTTAATCTTGAGAGTTTAACTGAATGGAGGTATAAGACCAATCCTTATACAATGACACATATAGAAAAAGTTCAAAAAGGCTTCAAGGCATACTATTGATGTTAATATCTTAATTTGATTGTTGCTCCATGATTTACCAAGGGCTGTCAGCCATTCTTTCATTAGATCCTGACCATAGTTTAGGAAGGTAAAACCAAGACATTGTTTTTGTTTATATTCAATTCCTTCCTTCCTTTCTTCCATAAAACATAGAATGCCTAACATGTGCCAAATTGTTTCTGAGGTACTGAAAATTCAGCAGTGAACAAGACAGATAAAAGAGCTGCTGTTCTCATTATAATTTATGTTCTAGCAGGAGAGAGACAATGTACAATTTGCTTATATACATATATAATAAACAAATCATTTAGAATATAATATTAGAATGATGAAGTAATTTAAAAAGTATAAAATACTATGGAAAAATAAATACGGATATTGGGAAGAGCTAGGGGGAGGACTTCAATTTTAAACAGCAGTGTCAAGACAGGTGTTATATGAAAGAGTATATCTGGGAGGAGAATGGTCTAATCAGAGGGTCTAATCAGTCTGTGTAAAAGTCCAGGGGCAGGAGCTTGCCTGAAAATGAAGTCACTCAGTCATGTCCGACTCTTTGCGACCCCATGGACTGTAGCCTACCAGGCTCCTCAGTCCATGGAATTTTCCAGGCAAGAATACTGGAGTGGGCTGCCATTTCCTTCTCCAGAGGATCTGTTCTAAAGTGCAACAAAAAGACCACTGTGATAAGGAAAATGATGAGAGATGAAAACACAATGGAGAAGGGGCGGAGCCAGATCCTTTAGGACCTTAAAGATCTTTAGCTTTTACTCTAAGAGCGTGAAGCCATTTGGTTGTTTTGATGAGAAAAGACTATAGGGTAACAAGAGTAGAAGCAGGGAGACTATCTAGAATGCTATTACAATAACCCAAGCAAGAGATGACTGTAGCTTGGTCCATGGTTATAGCAATGGAGCTAGTGAGAAATGGATTTTGTATACAATTTGAAAGTACAAGAAATCTCTTGATGAAGAATGTGGGTAGCAAAGATACATGGTGCCAAGGAAGCTGCTAACATTTTTGGTCTATGCAACAGAAAGGACAGAAATGCTGCTTATTGAAATGAGGAAAAATGGAGCAGATTTGATGATGCTGTTAAAGTGCATCACTCAATAAATCAGCAAATTTGGAAAACTTGCCAGTGGCCACAGGACTGAGTTAAGTTTTCATTTCAATCCTAAAGAAGGGCAATGACAAAGAATGTTTAAGCTACCATACAATTGAGCTCATTTCACATGCTAGCAAGGTTATGCTCAAAATCCTTCAAGCTAGGCTTCAGCAGTACATGAACCAAGAACTTCCAGATGTACAAGCTGGGTTTAGAAAAAAGCCAGAGAAACCAGAGACCAAATTACCAACATTTGTTGGATCACAGAGAAAGCAAGCGAATTCCAGAAAAACATCCATTTCTGCTTCATTGACTAGGCTAAAGCCTTTGACTGTGTGGCTAACAATAAACTGTGGAAAATTCTTAAAGAGATGGAAATACCAGACCACCTTACCTGTCTTCTGAGAAACCTGTATGCAGGTCAAGAAGCAACAGTTAGAAGCAGACATGGAACAACTGAGGGTTCAAAATTGGGAAAAGAGTTTAACAAGGCTGTATATTGTTACCTTGGTTATTTAACTTCTATACAGAGTACATCATATGAAATACCAGGCTGGATTAATCACAAACTGGAATCAAGACTGCCAGGAGAAATATTAACAACCTCAGATATGCAGATAATACCACTCTAATGGCAGAAAGTGAAGAAGAACTAAAGAGCCTCTTGATGAGGGTGAAAGAGGAGAGTGAAAAGGCTGGCTTGAAACCCAACATTTAAAAAACTAAGATCATGGCATCTGGTCCCATCACTTCATGAAAAATAGATGGAGAAAAAGTGGAAACAGTGGCAGATTTTTATTTTCTTGGGCTCTAAAATCACTATGGGTGGTGACTGTAGCCATTAAATTAAAAGATGCTTGCTCCTTGAAAGAAAAGCTATGACAAACCTAGACAGCATATTAAAAAGCAAAGACATCACTTTGCTGACAAAGGTCTGTCTAGTCAAAGCTACGGTTTCTCCAGTAGTCCTGTCTGGATGTGAGAGTCGGACCATAAAGAAGGCTGAGCACTGAAGAATTAATTGATGCACTCAAATTGTGCTGCTGGAGAAGACTCTTGAGAGTCCCTTGGACTGCAAGGAGATCAACCAGTCAACCCTGAATATTCACTGCAGTCGAAGCTCTAATACTTTGGCCACCTAATGTGTGAAAGACCCTGATGCTAGGAAAGACTGAGGGCAGGAGGAGAAGAGGGAACAGAGGATAAGATGGTTGGATGGCATCACTGACTCAATGGACATGAATTTGAGCAAACTCTGGGAGATAGTGGAGGACAGAGAGGTCTGGTGTGCTGCAGTCCATTGGGTTGCAAAGACTCAGACACGACTTAGTGACTGAACAATAGCAGAGCAGATTTGAAGACTTTGAATTCAGTTTTGCAAATGTCAAGTTTTGTTATCTATTCAATCTCTCCACTAGGATGTTGAATTCAGATAGATATATAGGGTTAGAAGTTAACAGGAGAAGTCTGGGTTGGAAAATATGGGAATTGTCTTCATTTAGTTGACATTTCCCTGGAGAAGGGAAAGGCTACTAACTCCAGTATTATGGCCTGGAGAATTCCATGGACTATACAGAATTCCATGGGTCACAAAGAGTCAGACACGATTGAGCAACTTTCACTTTCATAGGTGACATTTAACACCACAAGCACAGATGGAATCACCAAGTGAGAAAGAGGTAAAGACCAAGGAATGGTGCTCTCCAATGTAAAAGGTGGGGAAAAGAGAAGGATTCAGCAAAGGAGCCTAAAAAGGAACAACCAGTGAGGGAGGAGAAAAACTAGGAGTGTGTGGAATTCTTGGGAGGCAAAAAGAAGATAGTATTTCTAGGAAGAAGAAGTGATCAATTGTACTGATGGCCCTAATGATGAAAATTAACTGACCACTGTATTTAACAATGTGGAAGCTGCTGTTATCAGAAGCTCAACAAAGAGTTGCTTCTATGAAATGACGGAGATGAGAGCCTGATTGGGATGAGTTTAAAAGATAATGGGAAGAAAGGACCTTTGCTACTAAGAGAACAGAGGAATGGTTAGTGAAGAGATGGTATTTTTAAAATGGGAGAAATAATGGCATGTTTCTATGGTATTAGCAATAATCCATCAAAGAAGAAAATTGATCATGCAGAAGAAAGGGGAAGGATTACAGTGTACTTGAATAGAGTGGATATGCAATCTCATTCACAAACCAAGACACAGAAAAGTGATGTATTCATGATTATATAACCAATAAATGATAAGAGCCTGGATATGAACCCAACCCCCAGAGTCAACATTCTCTAACACACCATGATGGAGGAGGCCTATGTCACCTACTATAGTATACTTGGCAAATGGTCATCAACCTTTGCCTAATAACATTATTTCAGAGCATATGATTTCATAAGTAGTTCATTTCAACATATTGCATGTTTAACGTGTGTCAGTCACTAGGTTGATGGGGAACGAGGAAAGAATATAAAGGTGAATGACACACTTTCTCTAAGGAAATTTACAATCTGGTGAACCTTAAACAATAACCAAGACAAGACAAAATAAATTAGTGTATTGATGGACAGTTCTAATGATGACAGTATTCCCTCACCCTGAGGCACATTTTACCTCTAGGCAATGTCTCCCAATATGCTTCTAAGTCTGCCCTCTCCAGCAATGACAATATCTATTCTTTAGGGTATGTAGATGAATCACAAGTTCTGTCTCACTGGTAGAAAATTATTCCAACTGGATCTGGGAATAAACAATAGATCATAAGCCTAAAAGCATATACTTTAAGGTAAAAGTAATGAAACCACCAACGTGAACCTATTTTATATCTTTATTTCAACCCCATCTTTTGTAGAATGAAAGACAATTCACACAAGGTATTAAGCTCAATATTGGAACTATTACAGGGCTTCACAATATGGAGATAGCTTATATTACAGAAAATACTCAAACTTCTTCAATTCTCTCAACATATACGTTGAATATTTCAGAAGAATAATGCTTTCTGAGTATGAAAACATGAGTTCAATCCCTTAGCAAAATACCTTATATGTGTATGTGTGTGATTTCTTCAGGTTATTATAATAACCTTGTCGATTCTTTTTATTAAAACAGGTATAAACTCCTCATTTAGAAGTCCTATGGGCTTACAGAGAACAAAATTCTGTGGTCTTTAAGTATCTTTTTCTTTCTATCTAATAACTAAGAACATTTGCATGAAAAAAGGCATCGTCTTCTATCTAGGGTATTCTTTTTTTTAGCCACAAGGCTTGTGGGATCATAGTTGCCTGACTAGGGGTTGAACCTATGCCTTCAGCAGTGAAACAATGGAGTCCTAACCACTGGACCTCCAAGGAATTCCTTACCTAGGGTGTTCTTTTATAAGAAACCAAATCATCAGTGTACTGCATATGCAACAACTGTGATGATAACTAGAGAAGAGTTAATATTTTGAAGAAGAAAAACATTAGGAGCAGGCAGATATAAGAAACCAAGATCTATTCCCTTGGCCTGGAATTCCCATATGCACTCCTCCTAGCAAACACCTATTCAGTCTTTTAAGAGTCTCTACAAATGTCAACTTGTAAAATCTTCCCCTCCTCATCCTTATCCCCACTTTGTACTCTCTTTGCTGTACTCTCACAGAATTTTTGTAAACAACTCTATTGTGAAACTACATTGAATTTACTGTCTCCAATTTACTTCCTTTAATTTATCTGTATTCCAAGTCTGTGAACTTCTTGAGGGAAGAGGGTTACTGTATCTTTTCTTTGTGTTCCCAGTGTACCACATAGTGTCTGGAACCTGGAAGGTATTCAATAAATGCTGATGGAGTGAAGCGATGATGAATGAGTCAGTGAATGAATGAAATGAATGGAAAAGCAAAAAGAGAACTAAAGGTTAGGGGAAAATGAATAATGAGTTTTGATAACTAAGAGGTTCACTAATTTAGTCATACCCCCTTCATTTTACAGACCAGGAAACTAAAACTTGTATTAGTTAAATGACTTGTCTACACTAGTCACTGTCTATAGCAAGGCTACAGAGCAACAGGAGTTTGAACCTCAACTAAGCCCCTGACCTTTTTTCATTATTATAACACTGACCACATTGTATTGTCAGTCTTCCCCATCACATCTAGTTCCTTGAAGACAGTAATGATGTTTTATCTATCTCTAATCTATCCTTTGATTATAATGACGAAGCTAATATTGCTCATGGCGCCATAGAAATAACCTCAAAATTAGACATGTGGACTTGCAATCCCCTTTAACATGACTTGTCTAATTTCCAGACATTCAAAGACATCTGAGTGTCCTTTAGTGAAATAGCTATTGATTCTGAGCTTCAGAATCAAATGCAGTTCAGTTCAGTTCAGTCATTCAGTCATGTCTGACTCTTTGTGACCCCATGGACTGCAGCACACCAGGCCTCCCTGTCCATCAGCAACTCCCAGAGCTTACTCAAACCCATCTTCATTGAGGCAGCGATGCCATCCAACCTTCTTATCCTTTGTCATCCCCTTCTCCTTCTGCTTTCAATCTTTCCCAGAATCAGGGTCTTTTCAAATGAGTCAGCTGTTCACATCAGGTGGCCAAAGTATTGGAGTTTCAGCTTCAACAACAGTCCTTCCAATGAATATTCAGGACTGATCTCCTTTAGGATGGACTGGTTGGATATCCTTGCAGTTCAAGGGACTCTCAAGAGTCTTCTCCAACACCACAGTTCAAAAGCATCAATTCTTTGGTGCTCAGCTTTCTTTATAGTCCAACTCTCACATCCATAGATGACCACTGGGAAAACCATAGCCTTGACTAGATGGACCTTTGTTGGCAAAGTAATGTCTCTGCTTTTTAATATGCTGTCTAGATTGATCTAGACTGATAACTTTCCAAGGAGTAAGCGTCTTTTAATTTCATGGCTGCAGTCACCATCTGCAGAGATTTTGGAGCCCCACAAAATAAAGTCAGCCACTGTTTCCCCATCTATTTGCCACGAAGTGATGGGACTGGATGCCATGATCTTAGTTTTCTGAACGCTGGGCTTTAAACCAACTTTTTCACTCTCCTCTTTCACTTTCATCAAGAGGCTCTTTAGTTCTTCGCTTTCGGGCAGTGTCATCTACATGTTTGAGGTTATTGATATTTCTCCCAGTAATTTTGATTCCAGCTTGTGCTTCCTCCAGCTCAGCGTTTCTCATGATGTACTGCTTATTTAACATATAAGTTAAATACTGCTTATTTAACATATAAGTTAAATAAGCAGGGTGACAATATACAGCCTTGACGTACTCTTTTTCCTATTTGTAACCAGTCTGTTGTTCTGTGTCCAGTTCTAACTGTTGCTTCCTGACCTGCATACAGATTTCTCAAGAGGCAGGTCAGGTGGTCTGGTATTGCCATCTCTTTCAGAATTTTCCACAGTTTGTTGTGATCCACATAGTCAAAGGCTTTGGCATGGTCAATAAAGCAGAACTAGATGTTTTTCTGGAACTCTCTTGCTTTTTGATGATCCAACAGATGTTGGCAATTCGATCTCTGGTTCCTCTGCTTTAGTGAAATAGTGTAACAACCCTGAGCTTCAGAATCAAACACACCTAAGTTTAAATCCTAGCCCAGATGATGCAGTGGTAAAGAACCTGCCTGCCAGTGCAGAAGATGCACGAGTCATGGGTTTGATCCCTGGGTCAGGAAGATCCCCTGGAGGAGAAAATGGCAACACACTCTAGTATTCTTGCCTGGAAAATTCCATGGACAAAGGAGTCTGGTGGGCTACTGTCCATGGGGTCGCAAAGAATCAGATGCAACTTAGCATGCACACATGCATTAGGGGTATTATTTAAAATTTCTGAACTAAGGTGCTTCATCTGCAACCCAGATCAGAAACAGGTGGGTTTGTATGGGGGGATTCAAAGATAATTCTAAGTTATTGAAAATAAATGGTTGATTAGATTATGATTCTAAAAAAATAGGAAGTAAACGAAAAAAAAGGGGAGATTGGGGACTGGGAGGAAGGGAAGGACAAAAGATATTTAAGATGTTAAAGCCTTTACAAGTAACCACAAGTGGGCATTAAAAAGACAGGGGGAAAAATCTAAGATATTAAAAATTCTTGGTTGGAAATATTTCAAAGCCACTTCTGACCCTAAACTGTACAAGACATAAAAGAGACTGGGGTGGGAGTAGAGGATATGGAGAAAACAGTTCGTTCAGTGAGGCCCTAAAGGGCAGAAACAGGATCACAGAATAAATGTTATAAGTAAATTTTGATTTGCCCCAAGAAAGAATTTTATAATAGCAAGAGGACTTGGTTATGGAGTCACTTAGTCTGAGAGGCAATAGCTTTGCTTTGGAATCCAGGAAGCTTAAGTATCCCATTGTATGACTTTGGGGCAGTCATTTTACCCCCAACTTCAGCTGTCTCATCTGCAAAATTCAGACCAAAGGTTTTATCCTTTCTGTTTGGATGCTGGTGCTTATTAAGACACTTCCTACATCCCTGAATGTATCAGAAGAAATTGATTTGTGACCATCAATGCATTTCCCAACCAAATGTAGATAAGTAAATGAGGATATAACTCAGATCAGGAAGAGGAGGTAAACTTTGTGTATGAATCAGCTGATCCTCATACTCACCGTTTTAATGAGTAACATAGAGAACACATGCATTTCTGTTTCTGCTTTGAGACCTCCTGTATCTGTTTTTCTGTTTACTCTTTCAAAGGTCAAAGTTTACCTCTGGGTGAATACATTATGGTAGAAGAGCTTTTATAAATTATAATAGAATAACTTTTAAATTGATTTGGACACCTTGAAATGTATGTGAAATTAGCTTGGCAAGGCAGCCATCTAACAGAAGACAAGCTGCAGGTTAAGTTCTCTAAACTGTGTTTTCTGATTGTATATATACAAATTCTGTTTGGACATGGAAACTGTACGTATCAATTCACTATGAAATAACAAATCTAAGAAAAGACACTAAGTCTTAAACATAAGTTTTCCACAATTTAGATAATATTTTTCTTAAGAGAATAGGGCACACTGCTAAAATTCTATTCAGAAAATGTGAATAGATTAAAAATGAGTTTGCTAAATTAATACAGTAAAATACAAGAAAATAAGATGTCTTGTGGTCTGTATAACATTTGAGAATGTGTTCTGAAGAAAAATTGGTGTCCCTCTGATGTAACTTTGAAGAACTGAGCTAAGGGATGGGGGTATAACTTTGAAACTGAAAGAATCACTGTGCTAAATCAGAGGAAAATAAATCATAATTTAACATTTTTCAATTAAAAAAATCTGTTCAGATGTTCCAAAACACTATTCTGTTTGGTATAGGCAATCAGATTTAAATTCATCTTTTTTTCACAAGTTGAGAGGGGAAAAAGTTTTAATAACTATTACTCAAATCATCTCTATGGTATGTATAAGGTACACAATAAAGAGAAATGGCTGGTCATAAGAAGACTTGTTTTCTAATCCTAGGGCAAGTTGCTGTGTGGCTTCAGATAAGTCCCTTATTACCTTAATTTCTTCAGCTATATACTTCTTGGTATGAAGAAGGAGAAGGTAAATGAAAATCCTTTGAGAGGTATAAATTGTTCTGCAGTGAAGATTACTAATGCATAATTCTTTTCCTCATTCTATTAATGTTGAAATGTCCTTAATGTATCTTTCAGATAACTCATAATTCTTTCTTCCCTCCACCAGATTTGTTAATTAAATGATGGAAGGCATTTTGGTAAGACAGATAAAAGATTTAGTGAAAAAACCTGCTAAAGAAATAAAGCCAAATGCCTCTGAAAAATGTAAGGGTACATTAAATGAAAAAAGCAAAGATCTACGTTTAATGTGTTCATAAGACAGATACTGTGTCTTTGTTTTATTTTTCAAATTTGTCAGTTAAAAACAAAAGTAGTGGTGTAATATACTCAAGTGGTTTAATGTTACATTAATCAGAGCCGACAACCATGAAAACTATTTATTGTTGTATTTGAACCACTAATTTCAGATGAAATCTAAAACACTCAAGCTCCAATTGTTAGCACTGACATGCCAACAAAAGCCTTAAGGAAATCTTTTGTAGCTAGATCACACTGCTGTTATGCACTCACTTGAGAAAACAAAATATGTATGTAACTAAATCCTACCGTATGAGAAAACAAAATATGTATATAACTAATCCTACCATATGTCTACAGTGCTTTCGATAAAACACACCCAGTCAAAAGTTGAGTAAATTATACTATAAAGGTTAATTTAAAATCTATGTTGTCATTCACTGACTTCTGATAACTATACTTTTCGATTTAGTGGATGTAGTTAGAGCACCTTCTAGCCTAAATGAATCTGAGGTTCCATTTCTATTTCTACAGGAGTCAGTTAACTTGAAAAAGAAGAAAAAAATGGACCAAGATAAATTGCGTATGGACAACTTGGGCAAAAAAACTACTTGAAAAGCCATCTTCGCAAATGAAGTACAGTAATGCTCCAAACTATAGATAAATAGGAAAAGAAAAGAATAAGTTCTACTTAATCTAAATATATAAACAGGGCATGCAGTGATCCAGTTAGGAAAAGGCTTTCTTCTCTATTGCTAAACCTAATACTTCCCAGAGCAGATCTGATGTGTGAATTTGAGCAAGTTGATTAAATTCTGAGCTTGTTTCCTCAGCTGTAAAATGAGGATAATAACTGATCTCCATAGGAAAGTTATGAGAATTACAGTAAACAGGGACTATAAACTACATTTTTGGGAGTGAGCACACTGTGTAGGGCTTAGAGACTAGAAGCAGAAATATGTGGTACACATCAAACATACATAATGTTATAAGCAAAATTACCTCAGTAAAAAATAAATCTAAAATTTAAAATGAGAGAAAAATAGTGAATACAAGCTAACTACTAAGTAAAAGCAGGAGTAGCAGGAATAGCAGCAGCCACTGTTCTCACTCTGTCCTGATGCCTGCATAGGTCTTCAGAATAAAAACTAAGAGTGCATTACCAAGCAAAGGGTGATCAACTTTAGCCAGTGGTGAAGGAATATCATTGGCTTTTGAATTTGACAAAAAATACCCTGTTTTAAGGGAACATTTTCAAAGCAGAAAGGTGGGAAGCCTGATCATAAGTGGCTAACAAAAACAAATAAAAATGGAGATGGCAGGATTGAGAAAAATAATATGACTGAGACTGTCTTGCTCCATGCGTTCTAACTCACAAACACGAAAAATGTTCCATTAGTGCTTGACAATATATAAAGCTATTACGATTTCTACAGAGCACTTTGGTGAGGAATTAAAAATTGGTAAGTAAAGTGGGCATGGGAAGGTGATCCATATCTCTAAGTAGATATGGAGAATGAATTTTTAGTGACTGTAATTAAATGTAGTCTCATGTGAACTAGATTATTTCTATGCCATTGAGATCTACTGATAAAAGCTTCTCATTGATGATGTAAAGGAGAAGAGAAACAAAGTGGCTGAGACAAGAAGCAATAGGACAGGCAATTTCTTTCAAGCTGTAAAAAACTGCAGGTTTTAAGGCAGATGGTAAAGACCAGGGGAAAGGGAAGAGAACGCAAGATACAGAACAAGAAAAGCTTAGCAACAAAGTACCTCACATACTGGGGCTTCCCAGGTGGCTCAGTGGTGAAAAAAAAATCCACCTGCCATTGCAGGAGAGTCAGGGTTCGATCCATGGGTCGGGAAGATCCCCTGGAGTAGCAAATGGAAACCCGCAACCCACTCCAGTATTCTTGCCTGAAGTTTCCATTGACAGAGGAGCCTGGCAGGCTTCAGTCCATGTAACCGCAAAGAGCTAGACACGACTGAACACACACACACACACACCCCTCACATATTGGGATAAGATTCAATAATATTAGCACCTAACATCTGTTGGAAACTATTATCATTTAAAAACTGTTATATTTATCATTTAAAAATTATTATTTTAAATTATCATTTAAAATGATATCTATTATTTAAAAATAATATCTATTATCATTTAAACATTATTATAAAGCAATGTACATGATTTTTATTGATGTCAATATAAATTATAAATTAAGTAGAAACATTTATCCTCCTTTCAAACTTATAATTTACCTTGCATTCATGTAGATTCATAGCTTACAAAAGCTTTCACATAATCCTCTGAAAACAAAGCGAATGTGCCATCAGTTTTGTAATTCTTATTTTCAGGTAGAGAGATTGAAGGCATGAAGGTTAAATGACTTGCAAAGGAGGATTTTTTTTAATTTTTTCTTAAGTATAAAGTTGATTATGAAGAGTTATTTTTCCTAGAGAATTTTTGGGGTTTGGGTAGGTTTTTAAGGGGTTGGACTTCATGACTAGCATTTAGTCTTCCACAAAAAGTTTTGCATGCGTTCAGATTCCCTCTTTCTGTTTCCCCAAAGACCTGGTCCCTGATGCTGCTCCACTTTTGATCAGGCCTCCCAGAGGCAACATAATATCCATGCACAGTTCTCATTTTCCCTCCTTATTCCCCAAATTTAACAACTTATTTCTCATTATTTTCAGAGCAATCTTAACTTCTCTAATTCATTAAGTTACACTAATATATCAGAACTAGTAACAGTTTAACAAATTACTTCCTCCCAGATTTGCATTTTAACCTGGGGCCTCTTAAACTGTTTAATAATGTGGGCATTTCTGACTCTGAGAACCAAGTCAAAGAAGCTTGGTCTTTTCTGGCATCCCATCACACCAACACAGCAAAAACATCCTTTATAGGCCTTTTTGTAGGAATAATCCTAACCTTTATTTCATGTGCGCACATGCATGCTTAGTCGCTCAGTCATGTCTGACTCTTGCGACCCCACAGACTGCAGCCCGCCAGGCTCCTCTGTCCATGGAATTTTCTAGGCAAAAATACTGGAGTGGGTTGCAGTTTCCTACTCCATGATCTTCCCAACCCAGGGATCAAACCGACATCTCCTATGTTTCCTGCATTGGCAGGCGGATTCTTTACCACAGAGCCATCCGGGAAGCCCTTTATTTCATATAGGTTATATTAAACAAAATAATATGGGGAAAATATTCACAGTAAGACTAGTTAAAATTATAATTATTTTGTACAATTTAACTTTGTGATTGGCTAATAAATGACCCAGGGGTTGAACCTAAGTCTCCTGCATTGCAGGCAGATTCTTTACCATCTGAGCCACCAGGGAAGCCCCATAGTGATAATGTTAAAACCAGATTTCATCTTAATTCAATAAAATGCTATGGGTGTAAGCAAGTAAGTTATATGTGTAGGCCATCCTTTAATACTATGACTATCACTGATTTTTAAAAGGCTTCCCTGGTAGCTCAGCTGGTAAAGAATCTGCCTGCAATGCAGGAGACCCCGGTTCCATTCCTGGGATGGGAAGATGCCCTGGAAAAGGCATAAGCCATCCACTCCAGTATTCTTGGGCTTCCATGGTGGCTTAGCTGGTAAAGAATCTGCCTACAATGCAGGAGACCTGGGTTCAATCCCTGGGTTGGGAAGATTCTCTGGAGAAGGGAACAGCTACCCGATCCAGTATTACGGCCTGGAGAATTCTGTAGACTGTATAGTCCATGGGGTTGCAAAGAGTCAGGCACAACTGAGTGACTTCCACTTTACTTCACTTCTGATTTTTAAGAAGAGAAGAGATAATTTCATAATGGTGAATTTATACAAATTTCCTATGATCACTCCTGAGGTATTTTAGAGTTTTCATACAAATAGACAAAAAAAGAAAACTTTATATATGTAAAAAAAAAAAAAACCCAAAACCATTCATGTCACTTTTTTTTTTTTCTGATTGACTCATCTGTCATTTTTTCTAAAGATCAGGAGCCACATATTTAGTTTTGAAAATTAAGAAATCTGTTTCAAGTGTCATTCTGCTTAGTTCTGTAAGTACTAGTTCCAGGATCAAAGATAAAATGAAGTAGATGGGCTATTCACTTCACATACAATCTCCTTGCGCCTTAAATATACTATGGAAATGTGGTTTTCTAAGACTTCATTAAGCTCTGGTTTAATATAACCTACATGAAATAAGGGGCTTCCCAGATGGCTCTGTGGTAAAGAATCTGCCTGCCAATGCAGGAAACATAGGAGATGCCGGTTTGATCCCTGGGTTGGGAAGATCATGCAGTAGGAATTGCAAAGCTCTGGTTAGCTGAGGGGAGGGAGGCTTATAGACACTGCTTACAGATGGCTGAACCAGCGGTTATTACCAAGAGGAACTCTGACCTGAAAGGAAGCAACCTTAAGATGGCAGAGAAAAGCAGGGTGATCATCCTAGCTCTTGCAGGTGAAGAACTGTTTGTTTTTTTAATTGCATACATACATCCTGAATCTACAGTTCATGGTTTCCTTTATATGATGAAGTTACCCACTGCCTTGACTGCTGTTTTCTATTCAGCTTTCTTGTTTTTAACAACCCAGGAGCAACAATGAAGGATTTCAATTTCCAAATGGTTTGGGAAGATGTAAGAAATAACACAAACAGCTATGGTTAACCACCTATGCTTTCCTTATTCTACTTTTTTTTTTAAAAGATGTGAACCTAAAGGCATGTATAGGATATAAGGCAAAACTGAGGTACCTCAATAATCTTCCCTCAAGAACGATTACTAGTATCTTTTGGCACAGTTTACTAAAACTTTAAAAGGTAAAATGTCCACCCCTAACATTTTCCCTTTCGTTTCTCTCTCACTCTCCTTTTCCAGACCCTCTTCACCATTTTCTGTAAGAAAGGGGGACTAAAACATTGTCTGCATGTTTCTCAGAATACTGTAATGATTTTGAAACCTCATAGTATTTACCCTCCGACTGTCACTTTAGTACAGAAGCAAAACTCAATTTAGAGGATTATAAATATGAACAAAACTCAGTTCTTGATCTCAAGGAACTTTATAGGGTAGTAATAATCCTAAAAGAGATATTAATAATAATGATAAATACATTTACTTTTCTCTTTACACTTAAGGAAGGGTTACACATGCAAAACTTCATCTGATACTTTAAAATATCCTTGTAAGGAAGATGGGACAAATACTATTTTCCCAACATTACAGAGGAGATAGAGATAAAACAGGCAACATATTTAAAGCCATAAAAATAACTAGATAAACTTATGTTGTGATTATAACTAAATAAACATGTTATAGTTATCTAGGTGTTGACCTTTGAACAACACAAGTGTGAACCACACAGGTCCACTTACACACGGATTTTTATCAATAAATAAATAATATTGTACCATAGGAACTGCAGTTTGTTAAATCTGATGATGCAGAGGAACTACAGGATATGGAACACTGACTGTAAACATATACTTGGATTTCTGACTTGGAGGAGAGGTTGCCACTCCTAAACCCCATGTTTTTTCAAGGGTCAACTGTATACACACACACAGAGCTTATCACCCTGGAAATGTGTCTTGGCTTAAGAAAATATCTATCACACTAATCTGCTATAATGCTTAAAATTTCATTTTATAAAGTCCATGTGTGTGCGTGTGTGCTCAGTCGCGTCCAACTCTTTGTGATCCCATGGACAGAAGCCCACCAGGCTTCTCTGTCTATGGAATTTCCCAGGCAAGAATCCTGGAGTAGGTTGCCATTTCCTCCTCCAGGAAATCTTCCCACCCCCCGCCATTTCCTCCTCCAGGAAGTCTTCCCAACCCAGGGGTCGAACCTGTGTCTCTTGCATCTCTTGCATTGGCAGGCAGATTCTTTCCCTCTGCGCCACCTGGGAAGCCCTAGCAAGTCCATACTCTACGAGTATCTACAAGAAGTTCCATTAGAGCATAGGCCTAAATAGAGAGAAATGCAAAAAAGATTACTGGATGCTATTACAAGTGGGTCAGTTTAGTACATGGTAATTGGGTTCCTTAGAAAAATGGAAGGTTGGGATTACTTTTTGTCCTAGAACAAAATGGGAAAAGTTTGATGGGAGGAAAGACAAAAAGGCCTTGATAGGCTGAGGTAAAGCCCTGGGCACAAGCAGCCTGAGGATTTGTAAGAAACTGAATAGGGTAGAGGCAGTGAGGATGTTAAAAGAAGAACTTCTTGCTGCACGTTAATCAAACTTAAGGTTTGAGTTCTTCAGTATTCTTGCCCACTTCCTCCATTTAATCCATGGTACCAGGTTGATAGGTACTCAAAAAATATTTGTCATAACTTTAATTAATAACTTTATATAACTTTAGATAGGAAGATTCAGTATGTAAAACTCTGGAAATCCTTGGAAGTAGTTTCCTCAAAGTTAACAAGCTCATAAATTCATTCATGAAAGACTGGACTAGAAAATTCTACAAATCAAAGCATAAAAAGAAACTCTAATGTTTGCAAAATTTGCAGTCTATTTTGTCTTCCTTTAATTCGTTCATATCCTCTTCTCAGGATATAGAAACGTTTGTGTTGCACCCATTTCAGAAGAAGATGTATATGGCCTCAGAATTGAGTATTAGAGTCATTAAATTTTAATCTTGTTTAGGAAACTGTCTGCTTATCTTGGGAAAAGGGCAAGTTGCCATTTTTCTCCCATATGGAGACTGTGGAGACAAGGGAAACCCCTCCACATTTTTCCCACAATTTCATATTATGCTAGAGAATTTCTGATTTTGTTAATCCATTAAACATTTTAAGAGTATTTTTGGTTAGCACTGTACTGAGTGAGGTATATGAATGGAGTCAAGTGCACAGTCCTTGCCCTGAAGAAGTTACAATGCAGAGAGAGAGAACCAGGCGCGGAACAAAAGCTGTGACTGCATAATAATATACTCTGGGGATGGGGGATGGGGAATCTGGAAGTCCAGTTGTTACTAGGAAAGTAGTTTCCAAGAGGTGAGAGCTTTTAGGCAGGCTCCCAAAGAGGTTGATTTTAATGATTTGCAGGAGTGAAAGTTAAAGGGCTTTCTACTTGGGAGATAAACATCTGCCATGATTTAAATGTGGGAAGAGCCTGAAGTGTGGGAGACTTAAGGAGATTGACTTCCTAGCAGTCAAAAGGCGGATTTGGGAAAGGATTTGAGAATACAACTGATAAGTTTGGGGAAGTCAGTTGATAAAGATGGGAAGGGACAGAGATTTTTGTTGTGGTTGTTATTAAAAGTTTAGATTTGATGTGGTAGGTAAACAATAAATAGAGAAATTACATGAGAAGAATGATTTTTATGATGTAACAATGAGATTGCAATAGAGAGGTCCTGATGCTCAGGAAACAAGCTAGATATACCATATTTTAGGCCTAGGTTGGTAAGACCTGAAAGAAAATGGTAGCTCAAGAAATTTCAAAGTTGAATAGATAGCAATAATAAGGAAAAGGCTATGTTATAAACTATCCCATTACTATTCTTTAATTATTAACCCAATTAACAATGTTTTCCAGGTAATTTATCTTCAGTCCCCCTCTCCCTAGTTTACACCTTTGTATCAAAGAGATTTTATTCAGGACATCCTTTTCCGTACTCTCCACCTATGCCTTACTCAGCTTGCCTTTGCTTCATCTTCTTCCCATTTTACCTCCTGCTGTTCAGTTAGTCAAATCATCAAATTATTGTAGTCCTTACAAGACCTTAAAGGCATTTATGATCTCAGAAAATTCTGAAATTCTGGCTGCTAGGGACTTTAACCACATAACAACAACATAGGACTTATTTTCAAAATTAGAATTTTTGATTACTGATGGTACTCATTCTAAGTGTTTAAAAATGATTGTTGTAAAAACAAAAATTACTTGTAATCTCGCCACCACTATTGAAATGCTGTTTTATTCCTTCCAAATGTTAAATGTGAATAATTTTCACATATTTTAAAATGCAGTATATATCTTTTAATTTATTTTTAATGGGAGGATAATTGCTTTACACTGTTGTGTTGGTTTCTATCATACACAACATGAATCAGCCATAGGTATACATATGTCCCCTTCCCTCTCAATACATCTTTGCATCTCGCTTTTAGTTTTTACTTTCATATGATTATTTTGGAGGCTCCTAGAATTCAAGCAGTTCTACTCAGAATTTTGCTAAGACCCCTGCTACTGCTACCTCCCTATAATTCAGTCTCTACTCCCTGTATCCTCTGATTATTCATAACTTTGGCTCCTTTGTGGTTCTTGCTGCCTGGCATCCACCGCTTGCCTACTCAATGCACCTTTAAACCATCATTCAATCCACCTCAGTCCCTCCTTCTCCTTGCACGGTGTTTGTGGAGAGCTTCACAAGCTTCCTACAGAACTACTGCCTTGGGTCTAGTGTCCATCCCAATCCACAAACTGCTGCAAAGAGGGAGAAGAGATCATGTCGCACCAGAAGAGAATTTACGAAGGAACCTCTTAGAGGAATGGGAATGGCAGACACAGCTGTCTTGATCTATATTCTTTCATTTCTTACTTTCTGAAAATAAGATTTTTGGTGACTATATAATATTCTGTCCTGTGAATATT
This sequence comes from Bubalus bubalis, assembly GCF_019923935.1. Taxonomy (NCBI): domain Eukaryota; kingdom Metazoa; phylum Chordata; class Mammalia; order Artiodactyla; family Bovidae; genus Bubalus; species Bubalus bubalis. The sequence continues at coordinate 95,060,532 of NC_059160.1, forward strand.
CCAGATGTACCTAACTATTCCAACAATGATCAACAGTTAACATGTCTTTGATCTTCACTATTCTAAATAACAGTGAGGTGAGAAGCCTTCTAAGTTGCCTGAATCTTAGGTAAAACTTTTTGGATTTCTGAAAGTTGAATTACTACAAAGGTGGCAATCTTGATAGAGTCTGCCAAATGAACTTTCAGAAAGGGTTTTATGACTTTAAAATAGGAGTAAGGATTTTAACTTGTTATAGTTAGCTTAGTAGGAACCACAGGGAAATCTATACCATATGCTAGAAATACTTATAGGAAATATTTGCTTTTAAGAGATGCTCTCACATAATGAATTCAGTGCATTTTACAAATGAAGATGATAGGGAAGATTACAAGACAGCAGTGTGTATTTTGAGTGGGAGGAATACACTGGGGGGACAGACTTGAATTGGAAAAATTATGCATTTAAATATATAGAAAAAGGAATGAAAGGCATATTAAGCTATACAAATTCATTCCTTATCTTTAGCCTTTAGTGAATATTACATTTTATGCAGTTGAACCTTTATGTACATATTTGGTATCTCTCAACTATTAATTGATAAAGCTATTACCATTTTGTGATCTGCAGAAGAATTCCCGAGGCCAGTATCCTAGATGTTAGACTTTTCCCTTTGGTAGAATTTTTTTCCCTTCAAATCTTTGTTGTTGGGATAGTTTTGGATAATACCCTATGAATACCTTTGTGTGCTCATTTTTAAAAAGTCATACCATTGAAAGATATTTCCCAAAATGGAACTGTTGATTAAAAGATATGAACAACAGTATTGCTTGCTTATATACAGCAAGATACTGTACTCCACTAACATTATTAACTTTGCACGTTTGTATCGCTGGTTCTCGCGTCTTTCCATTTTCCATCCTCTCCACGAGGTAGCGAAGCACAAATGGCTGTGAGCCCAGCGCAAAGTATAATAAAAGCTCAATAAATACTACTGGATTAATCTTTCCGTACCTGTCGGCTTGATTTTTCTCCAGATTTTTCTCCCTCAGTCTCTTCGCTTTGTTTTTTTCGGAAACTAATTCATTACCTTCAATCGGCAATTTCAGGTAAAGTAATTTTGGACAGAGGCAACATTTTACTTCCCATTCTGGAAACTTATTTGCCCAACTGCCGTCTGAGGAAGCCAAATTCAAAGCAGTCACTGCCAGCTGAGCTGACACCCGGCTGCCTCCTCGGGAAGGAAACGTTTTCTTGAAAACTTTCTAAGCCAGTCAACGTGGGCAGATTCCGAAGAAAACGAGATGGCCGCGCGTTTCTGTCAACCAATTCGACGCTGAGTGGCAGAAATTCTATGAAGGGGTAAATGTCCCGGGAATATTTTGCATCTCACTAGCTTGGGGTTGCAGCTTGGAGTTGATGCCTTCTCCCAGGCCCCGACAGCTACGACAGGTGCGAAGCCCGCCCGGGAGGAGCTTCTGCCTTCCGAGCTGAGCCACAGGTCGCGCAGGGGAACGTCTATTCCGGGATGTCTAGTTGGCGCCTAGGCGCCTGGCTCCCGCACACCTCAGTCCGCCAACCCGCGGGTCCGCAGTCGCCGCGCCGAGGCCGGGAGGCGGCTGGGGGCGGGGTCGGCCACGGCGTCACCACTGACGTAGCCGCCCCACCGGGCCGCCGCCGCCGCCGCCGCCGCCGCACCGGGGAGCGGGGAGCTGGGAGCGGGGCGCGGGAGACGAGTGCTAAGATGGCCGCTCAGGCTGGGGCTGGTGAGTGTGCGTGAGGGGCGCGCGCGGCTGCGGCGGTTGGCGGGCTGAGGCTCCCTGCGGGAGCGGAGGTCCGACGGGAGCCCCCAGGGCCGGGAGGCACCTGGCGGAGTTTTCCCGCCGCGCCGGGCGCAGTGGAGTTCCTGAGGGAGGGGAGACAGGGTTGCGGACAGACTCAGGGGAGCGAGCCGAGGGGCGCGTGGAGGAGGAGGTGGCTGCAGCAGCGGCGGCAGGTCCGGCGAATTTAGAATTGGCGCCTCTGGAAAGTTAAGGTGGGTCGAGCGATGCCCAGGCCGGTGCCGACCACCTCAAGAGTGCTCAGAGACGCTGCTAGGAGCCGCGTCCCCTGTGACCAGGGATGCCGCGTAGCCACTCTGTGCTTTGCTGCGGGCGGAGGGCGAGTTGGGAGAAAGGGCGAAACTGGGAGACTTGAGGATGCAGACGGGGAGTTGTGCCCTGATCTGCGTTGCGGAGCGTGGAGAAGATGTAATCGCAAATGATCGCGTCTCTGATGTGGGCCGGGGCGCTCTGCGGAGCTGGCGCTGTCGAGATAAAGCCACATCTTGCTCCTGGCTCTGATTGCCGCCAAGTGATGCTCGAAGCGCCTCTGGGATGCTTTGGAAGGGCGGTTCTAGTCTTCCCTTTATAAGAAATGTCTTGCCTTCCCTTCGTTGATCGGGTCCCGGCACTGCCAGCACCTGCTGCCACTTAGAGACACTTAGACTTTTGAATACCAGCTTCCTAAACCATTCCCGCTAGCTGCTAATAGGCTAACCTTCCTTGGGGCGCGTAAAGAAACAAGTCAGCATACATAAGCAGAAAAAAAACTACTCAAGTTTAAGAGATGGGACTCGCCCTCTCCCTCCTCCTCCGCAATAAAAAAGAAAGTGAAACATTGTAATTGTTTAAACTGCAAATTTGAGCTGTTGTAAATGCTGGTAACTGGATAATTTTTTGCAGTTTTAATTTTGGAAGTTAAAAAAATAAACACGTCTTGAAAGAGCCTCTTCATCCTCTATCCTTGTTCCCCATTTTTAAGCCTTAATTGTCAAGCCCTGCGAGTTAGGGGCTTGTAAAATTAGCATAGAAATACGACTTTCAGGCCGTGCACTTGAATTCCTTATTATCTCTTAAGTAGCTGCCTGTGGGGTAAAAGTAGGGGGGTGGTAACGTTGGGCCTAGAATTCCACTTTGAGTTGTCTTTAAAACCAGCTTTAGGTGTAAACAAGGAAAAAGAATTGGCTGTTCCCTGTGTTCAAATTCTGAAAGCCAACCATAAGTTAAGCACCTGTTTATAGAATATTTCATAATCACTGTGATATTCAATACTCAATTGTCTTGAAAGAGATGAACACTTTGTATTCTTGGAACCCTAATCTTTTTATCCTGAGTTTAGTGTCTCAGGACATTTGAAAAAGACTTAATACATTTTGGTTCATTTAGCCTCTCTCCCCCACATTGCAGTCTTTCTAGCTTTTTTGTTATCCTAGCTATTATTTTTGCAATGGGTAGCAGATTTTTCAATCCAGCATTTATCATTGTAGACTATTCATGTTGAAATGTAAAGACAGTCTGATATTGAACAAGTAGTTCAATACATATATTGCAGAAAGTTAAAATGTTTGGGGAGTGATTTGTTGTGCATGCCTTATTTTTCATTCAAAATATTGATTGTCCCAAGTTTTTTAGCTTAAAAACTTTTTAATGATTGGTGAATTTGCATTTAGCATCGAGGGAGAAAAGGAACAGGCCCAGCTGACTCCATCTTGAAAAAGAAGGAAACTCCATCTTGCACTTTCAGTGAGCTTTGGACCATGTGCCTGGTAGCCATGGGGATAACATACCTATACTGAACGGGCCTCCTGGACTGATAAACACCAGATTCCATACCAAGATTTCCCCTGGCCAAAAAGAATGTGATAATCCCCTATGTAGTCAATCACCTTTGTAATCTTTATGGCACCCATTGGTGTAGGCTACAATGTATAACCAGCTGACCCTTCTGATTATGAATCATGGCTGTAACCTGATTGTATCTCCCTTTAACACTTTCCAGGCTAGGTTTAAGGAATTTGGGGATGTGGGCTTGAGCAGTACACTTAAGGTATTTAAGATTTTCACAAAAGTTGGTCGGGGTCCTTGGCTAAGAGGAGAGTCTGCCTTGGGTCTGCCTGTGTAATAAACTGCACTCCACTATCTGCATTGTCCTTCTGAGTATGTTTGTTTCCCGAAAGGCATAGCTACAACAGTATAATAACACAATAATAAAACATTTGGAATATTTAAAATGGGAAATCCATTGATGATTTGGGTTAAATATTTGAAGTATATTGTTCTTACCAAATTGTCTTTACCCCTCTTTTTCATAGATTTTTTTTTTAGTTATAAAAAGGAATAAGGTATTATGTATACCCTCTGCCAAACTTTACACCCTTGAATCTTACTAAGTATTATTGATAGCATTTGTGGTTCACAAGAGGATTTCCTGCTTGTTGGATTGCTTGAGGGCAGTCTCTGATTATATTTTATTTGTATCCATAGCACCTGACTTAACTGCTTTAACATGAAGAAAAAACCTTTGTAAATGTTGCTGAATTGGGTTTTTGGTTTATAGAAGTACAGTGAAAGGCAACATGTTGGCATTACCAAGAAAGCAGGGAAAAAAATGTGCTTTGAAGTTTTTCTCCTTTCTACAATGTTAGTGGGAAGACACATTGCCCTGTCCTAACAGAGTTTTCTGGTTGAGGGAAAAGAGAGGCTGGAGCACGGGCTTAGGAGTCTAATCAAGATAGGAAATGTATGTTCAGTCATTTTCTGGATTCAGTAATGGGGACAGTTTTGCCGTTAGGCCCAACCCAGGCTCCTCTATCCATGAGATTCTCCAGGCAAGAATACTGGAGTGGGTTGCCATTTCCTTCTCCAGGGGATCTTCCCAACCCAGGAATTGAACCCAGGTCTCCTGCACTGCAGGCAGATTCTTTACCTACTGAACTATGACTAGGTTAAAATATAAAAGGATTCTACCAATACTGACTTCTGGCAAAGATTACTGTAAGAAGTATAATTGATTTTTCATAGCACTTTCAGACATCATAAAATCTTTATTATAAAGAATTCATTTTACATGGAGTTGTATGTGCCATAGAAAACTAATTTATAGTCTAAGAATATACATGTTAGACTAGATCATAGATGTGCTAGAATAATAGTCTGGCATTTTACACAAAGTATTTGAACTCAATTTATGACCCATAGTAGAATGCTCAAGTCTTTTTTATGAATGTTTCCCCTATTGTTACTAAGTTAGCTGCAGTAGGTTGGTATAATGATAAATATTTTGGAACAAAATTGCCTATGAAGGAAATACTTGTAAGTTGTGGTGGGTGAGGAAACAAATAATCTGGCAGCAGAACTTGCTTTTCAGGAGTTTTTTCATATGTCATCAACTAGTTTCAGTCTCTGTGCCTCAGGAGAGGCGTGCTAGAGACTAGAAGGCCCAGGGAAAGAGTCTCCTTTATTGTTTAATAAGGAGTTTCAAGCGAGATCAGGGTAATTACAGATTCTAGATCTCTAGGGGAAGAAAGAATAACCAGAGCCTTTCTAAGGAAAAAGGAAAGGAAATACGTCATGATTGACAAGGAGACATGCCAAAATACAAAATAGGCATAATAGCTTACCTAAGACGGAGCAGGGAGAGTTTGAGAGCCCATTGTATTTATTCGTTCAATAATTAGTTCATTCAGAAATATTGAATCCATTTCTGTGTACCAGGCACTGTGCTTGACCCTGTGCATTTTATAAACATCTCTTGAGAGGAGAGGGTACTATGGCAGTGAAATAAATGGAAAGTTGAAAACTTCCTATAAGGAGTGGATAGGCTTTACTCTAACATGGTGGATGTGCCTTGCTGTGATTAGTCGCTCAGTCGTGTCTGACTCTTTGCAACGCCATGGACTGTAGCCTGCCAGGCTCCTCTGTGCATGGGGATTCTCCAAGCGAGAATACTGGAATGGGTTGCCATGCTCTCCTCCAGGGGATCTTTCCAACCCAGGGATCAAACCCAGGTCTCCCACATTGCAGGTGGGAATTTAAGCCACCAGGGAAGCAATGCTGTGGATCATTATTTTCATTCTTATCCAAATGCATGTAAAGATTGTGGTGGTTAGTAACTCCTAAGACTGACTTCTTATTGAAATTCGCATTTCCTCATATCTTTTATTATGGAAAATAACAAGTCTTCCTACTTTTAAGAGCTTTTAGAGGGTCTGTTTAGTGTATTTGGTACTTTTAAAAGAAAAATCAGTCTTGTTACAAAAAGTATTGGCTCTTTAATATCCATCTCTCTTGGGAAGTCTCAGGAGAATTTTTTTAATGAGATAAAGATGATTACTGTGACAATTTTATTTAAATATTCTACTTTACTCCCAGTGATACATTTTTTTTCTTTAGTAAGAATAGAATTTATATAAAATGTATATACCCATTTCCTACAAAACAATAGTTCGTATCCCAGTTATGAAAGTTTAAAAAATTAAGCTTATTCACATGTGGTCATTTGTATATAAAAATATTTTAACAAAAGATGTGTGTGAAATAGTTAATCATGGATCATTGTGGCACAATTTGAAAACTCTTACAGGTCATGTTAAAGGAGCTTAGGTTTATCATATGGGTATATCTTTGCTTTTCTTTTTCCTTTTGTTTCTCTTCTTTTCCCAGCTATTTGTAAGGCCTCTTCAGACAACCATTTTGCCTTTTTTGCATTTCTTTTTCCTGGGGATGGTCTTGATCACTGCCTCCTGTAGAATGTCACAAACCTCTGTCCGTAGTTCTGGGTGGTAGGTATAAGCAATTTTGTGCTGGTGAACCATAACAAGTTGAATATTTTACCTATAATCTGATGTGTACGTGAGTTAAACCCTTGACTAAAAATACCATATCTAATAAAATTTTGTTTTATTTCTCTTCTAGTCATTTTAGCTTTCTATTTTATAATTGCTTTAATGGTATGCTGCTGCTGCTTGCTAAGTCATTTCAGTCGTGTCTGACTCTGTGCGACCCCATAGACGGCAGCCCACCAGGCTCCCCCGTCCCTGGGATTCTCCAGGCTAACTCTAAAATAATTAGCTTTCAACAAGTCAAATTATTTGGTAAACTTCAAAGATTTGCTGAAGGAGATTTTAAAAATAAAGGTGCTTGTTCATTGATATGGTATGAGAAGTTTGAATAGCTTGGTTTTCTTTGAACAAATTAAAATTTTTGTTGTCTTTAAGCAGTGAAGAATGACAGAGAAGCTTTCAGAATATTTATAAACCCATCTGTGGTTAAAATAAAGATAGCATATTTGATTTAAAAAAAGCCTTTTCACAGCTGTTATTTGGAATTTCAAGTGTGAAACTTTTTTTAAAAATGTATGAGAAAATGATATAGATAGTTTTAATCTTTACATACAGATTTCATTCAGAACATCTTGACTATTTGTATGTTGCTATTATATATAGGTACAGGTAATATTTTACCAGAATCTATATGGGGAATGCAAAAATGTTTTGTTAATTCTTTGTGAGATGAATATACTGCCAAAAATTACTTGTGCTATCTGCTGGAGCCAGTTAATACACAGCCTCTCAGCAGTGGATTAGCAAATGAAAAGAAGTGCTCTGAACCCAGGAGAAGATAAGTGTCAAGAAATACTCCCACCCCCCTTTCTTCTCTTCCAAGCTTTTAGATCTTTGTGTGATGAGGCTCCTCTGGGGATACCCTAGTAACTGTCTCTGAGCTGTGGCTCCCGGCAGCAGAGCAAACTGGAGATCCCTGGAGGCTGCAGCCTGGCTCTCTCTTCCCTGCCCTTGCCTTGGTTGTCCACCCCCTACTGGTTTCTTTCATAAACAGACTGGGTGAATGGGCCCCCTACTCTAAAATATTAATCTCGTGGTCTGTCATTCCACTATTCTGATTTCACTTCTTTGGATTTTTAAAAAGATTTTTTTCTGAAAGATCCCCTTTTAAAATGCAAATACCCCTGGGAGAGGTCAGACCTTAGTCCTCAGCTAACAAACATCTCAATTGTCAGTTAGCACCTAAATTCACCTTAGTACACATTTGCCTGAGAAGAACCCTGGCTAAAAGTGATAAAACTAGTGGAAAGCTAGCATTTATAATAATAGTAGTAGTAGTAATATTATTATTATTGGGAGGTAAGATGTACCTAAGAGCCAAATTGTTAGCAGCCAAGAATTGTTGTAAGTGCTTTACAAATATAAATTTCCCTATTTCCCTCATCAACCTGTTGCTATTATTACCACTGTTATTTTACAAATAAGAAAACAGGTATGTGGAACATAAATGCTTATGTTAAACTCAGGCATTTGGATTTCCTAGGGCTCTATGTTTTGCTGTGAGACCTTCCCTGCTATATAGCCTCTCAGAGAGGTGGCATCTGATCAACATTTCACCATTTTGACAATTTTGCATCAAATGCAATCATGCTGTTTGATTATTGGCAACTTCCTGTTGAAGGTCAGGGGCTTTGCCATCATCTAAATAGATTTTTTAGTAACAACTGTAATGAAATTGACAAATTCCTCGTAACTAAGAGAATGTATTTGCAAGATATAGAGGAGAAGGAAGTAAAGAGACTAGTTTATAATTTAGCACTATCTTTCCTACTTAAAACTTATACAAGTAACACATTCATTATTTTGAGGAATGTAAAATATGGATTAATAAAATAATTTACAGTAATTTATCTCAGGGTCTGAGACAACCCAAAAGTGAATGAATGAATATATGTGTGTATATATACATATATTTTCTTCTCTAGGCTTTTTTTTTTTTTTTGAGCCTTATTTTCTGAATGTTCTGCAAGATATCAACTCATACCACCTCTTTAAAATTTCAGAATGAGGGACTTCCCTGGTGGTCCAGTGGTTAAGACTGCACTTCCAATTCAGGGGATGTGGGTTCAATCCCTGGTCAGGGAGTTAAGATCCTATATGCCGCATGTGTGGCAAAATAAAAAATAAATATATAAAGTAATAGTTTAAGAATGAAGAAATTTTCTTTGAGTGTAATCAGCATTTCGCACTTCATCTCTGCAAGAAGTTGAACTGATAATTATTGTCTGTGACTTGCCAGAAATGTGTTTAACAAAATTTTCTCTGTGTTCTTTTTGTGATCCCTTTCAAATAAAAAATGACCCTAGGTTCTTCTCTTGACCTCCATATTGAGTCAGTTCTTTCAACCAGTGTTTGATCTGCACTGATCTACCTCTGCTTCCATCTTGGCTTCAACAGTGCTACATCTTTAATTTCCTTGTAATATCTGGAATAGAAGTCTCCTTTAATCGTACTCATCCTTCCTCTAGATCTGCCATTCAGATCCCTCTGTACCTACGTATCTGATGGTGTCATTGTTCTTTATAGAATTCTAGAGTGGCTTCTCACTGCCTGTTGTAGACCGTGGAAGCAGGCTTTGGGAATGATTCAGGCAGAGAATTCTCCAGGTCCCAAGTAGCAGTTAAAAGGGAAGTTTGGAATGTATTCTTGTTCCAGGTGGCCACATCCTCTTTACTCCGCTGACTGCACATAATAAGGAACAGTCAGGAGAGCCCCCTAAAGTGTCATGGGCCCCCATTGTTTGGGTCTAAAGATAAAGTGTGCTGCTGCTCTGTGGAGAGTAAACTTTCAGTGGCAGCAAGTTTCAAAAATGGGAGACCACTAGGAGCCTAACTGCAGTAATCCACTTGACTTTGGCTTTGTCCAGGGTGGTAGTGGCGGTGGTGGTGTTCAGTCACTAAGTTGTGACTAATTCTTTGAGACTCCATGGACTACAGCATGCCAGACTCTTCTGTCCTCCACTGTCTCCTGGAGTTTGCTCAGATTCCTGTCTATTGTCAGTGATGCTATCTAACCATCCCGTCCTCTGCTACCCCATTCTCCTTTGCCTCTCATCTTTCCCAGCATCCGAGTTTTCTCCAGGTGGAAAAGGTGAGTTGGCTCTTTGCACCAGATGGCCAAAGTATTGGAGCTTCAGCATCAGTTCTTCCAATGAGTATTCAGGATTCATTTCCTTTCTGATTGACTGGTTGATCTCCTTGCAGTCCAGAGGACTCTCAAGAGTCTTCTCCAGCACAGCAGTTCAAAAGTATCACTTCTTCAGCACTCAGCCTTCTTTATGGTCCAACTCTCATATGCATACATGACTACGGGAAAAACCATAGCTTTGACTATATGGACTTTTGTTGGCAAAGTGATGTCTCTGCTTTTTAATATGCGGTCTAGGTTTGTCATAGCTTTCCTTCCAAGAAGCAAGCATCTTTTAATTTCATGGCTGCAGTCACTGTCCATAGTGATTTCAGAGCCCAAAAAACTAAAATCTGTCACTGCTCCCACTTTGATTTCCCCTTTGATTTGCCTTGAAGTATTAGGACTGGATGCCATGATCCTAGTTTTTTGAATGTTGAGTTTTAAGCCAGCTTTTTCACTCTCCTTTTCATCAAGAACCTCTTTAGTTCCTTTTCACTTTCTGCTGTTAGAGTCTGTATATCATCTGCATATCGGAAGTTGTTGATATTTCTCCCAGCCATCTTGATTCCGGCTTGTGATTCATCCAGACTGGCATTTTACATATTGTACTCTGCATGTAAGTTTAATAGGGTAACAATATACAGCCTTGTCATACTCCTTTCTCAATTTTGAACCAGTCACTTGTTCCATGTCTGGTTCTAACTGATGCTTCTTGACCCACATACAAGTTTCTCTGAAGACAGGTAAGGTGGTCTGGTATTCCCATCTCTTTAAGAATTTTCCACAGTTTGTTATGATCCACAGTCAGAAGCTTTAGCATAGTCAATGAAGCAGAAGTAGATGTTTTTCTGGAACTCTCTTGCTTTCTCCATGATCCCATGAATGTTGGCAGTTTGATCTCTGGTTCCTCTATTTCTTCAAAACCCAGCTTATACATCTGGAATTTTTCAGTTCACATACTGCTGAAGCTTAGCTTGAAGGATTTTGAGCATTACCTTGCCAGCATGTGAAATGAAAGCAATCATATGGTAATTTGAACATTGTTTGGCCTTGCCCTTCTTTGGGATTGAAATGAAAACTGACCTTTTTCAGTCCTGTGGCCACTGCTGAGTTTTCCAAATTTCCTGACATACTGAGTGCAGCACTTTAATAGCATCATCTTTTAGGATTTTAAATAACTCAGATAGAATTACATCACTTCCACTAGCTTTGTTCATAGTAATACTCTCTAAGGCCCACTTGCTCTCATTCCAGGATGTCTGGCTCTAGGTGAGTGACCACACCATTGTGGTTTTCCAGGTCATTAAGACCTGTTTTGTATAGTTCTTCTGTGCATTCTTGCCACCTCTTCTTAATCTCTTCTGCTTCTCTTAGGTCCTTGATGATTTCTGTCGTTTATCTTGCCCATCCTTGCATGAAATGTTCCCTTGGTATCTCCAGTTTTTGTAAAGAAATCTCTAGTCTTTCCCATTCTGTTGTTTTCCTCTATTTCTTCACATTTTTCATTTAAGAAGGGTTTCTTATCTCTCCTTGCTATTCTCTGGAACTCTGCATTCATTTGAGTATATCTTTCCCTTTTTCCCTTGCCTTTCACTTTTCTTCCTTCCTCAGCCATTTGTATAGCCTCCTCAAGCAACTACTTTGCCTTCTTGCATATTTTTCTTGGGAATGGTTTTGATCACCACTACCTGTACAATGTTATAAACCTCCATCCATAATTCTTCAGGCAGATTCTTCAAATCTGTCTACCAGATCTAATCCCTTGAATCTATTTGTCACCTCCACTGTATAATCGTAAGTGGTTTGATTTAGGTCATACCTGAACGGCCTAGTGGTTTTCCCTTTCTTCAATTTAAGCCTGAATTTTGCAGTAAGGAGCTGATGATCTGAACTATGGTCAGCTCCAGATCTTCTTTTTGCTGACTGTGTAAGGATTCAGGGTGAAACAGTAGAGATAATAAGTACTCAGATTCTAGATATATTTTGACAGTAGAACCAAATATTTTTACTTAAGGATTGGTGTGTGGGGAGAGAGAGAGATTGGAGACAAGTATGATCTCAGGATTATTAACCTCAGGACCTAGAAGGATTTAGGATGATGGAGCGTATTAATCACTGATGTCTTTTGCCATTAGCAACTACTGTTGTTTGCTTACTCAAATAAAATACTATATTTGAACGGATTTTGGACCTCAGGAAATCTTGAGGGAAGAGGAGCGCACATGTGAGGTCTGGGGTTGGGCATTTTAAATCTATGCTTGACATACCCTGTATCTAAAAGTGAAGAAATTGTGGTAGGCAGGAGTATCTGATTGCTAAGACATTTTACAAGCAAAGAGGTGGAAAGAAACCAAAAGTCAGCTTTTCCTTTGCAGTTTTCTTAGGACCTGGAGGTGGCATCTGCAAGTACCGTTGAAATTCATGCTGCTGTCCTAAAAAATCCAAAACATTGATCATGCTGCACACAATGTTCTGAGTGTTCTATATCTAGATCCCCAACTGCAGCCCAAAGTTCGTGTTCAATTTATGTTTAAATCAGTGAAGAAAACATTTCATGATGTCCTACTTTTTAACTAGATTTTGTTTTATTGTTTTTAGGTACAGGTGGCAGATGTGTTCCTTTAATTGATAAAGGAACAAGTTTGATCAAGATCAGATTTGTTTTATTATATTGGGGTTTTGGGATTGTGGGTTTGTTTTTTGGAGTAAGCCTCTAATTTCATATAATGTTTAGGCATGCAAGAATGTAAAAGATCATTATATTGCCACTGATTTCTTATTTTTCCTTTTTTTCTTGTTATTTCCTTATACATCCTTGCACATTCCTCAGAGTCTAGTCAAACACGAAAGACAGAAGGGGAGAATACTTTTCTCTTTTCTTAAGTCTTTTTTCTCTTTTCTTAAGTCAAGTCTGTCAAATCAGAGTATGTTACAGAGCCATGAATTAAATAAAGGTCATTATGGGTATACTACTGGAAAGCCAAATTTTAAATAGTATTTAAAATTAGAATATTTAATATTATTTAAATAAACAGTGTAATATTGATTTATTCACTATAGATGTGTGTCAAATAAATATTAATTGTTTACTGAACATTTGCTATGTGCCAGATATTTGGTTATCTCAGTCCTTTAACAATTCAGTAAAGGTGGTATGATTTTCCCTGTTTCACAGATGAAGTTTAGAGAAGTTAAACTGTTTGCTCAAGTCAGATATAAAGCAGTATGTGACAGAGGTAACATTCAAACGTAAGTTTTTCTGCTTCAGACCCCATGCTTATAACTATGATTATATTTTAGTAACTCCACTTAGGGCTCTTGAAATGTAGATATTAGTAAGATGTATTTAGGTCTTGCCAGTCCCAATTTTTAAGAAAAAGGAATGACAGTTGGTAAATGGAATGTGGAAAGTGGTCACTACCCATTCTTTACCAGTAGATGGTAGCATAAAATTGAAAACAATGTTTTTGAAAAGGAACCGTCAGAGCAAGTAATGTGTGTGTTCTTTCAGAGCAAGGCAGATGAGAGATTAGTGAAGTCCAGTACTCTTGCCTGGAAAATCCCATGGGCAGAAGAGCCTGGTAGGCTGCAGTCCATGGGGTCGCTAAGAGTCGGACACGACTGAGCGACTTCACTTTCAGTTTTCACTTTCATGCATTGGAGAAGGAAATTGCAACCCACTCCAGTGTTCTTGCCTGGAGAATCCCAGGGACAGGGGAGCCTGGTGGGCTGCCGTCTATGGGGTCGCACAGAGTCGGACACGACTGAAGTGACTTAGCAGCAGCAGCAGCAGCAGTGTAAATTAAAAGTGAGAATTGCCTTTGGTATTATGACAGGCAGCTCAGATATTAGGACCAGTGAGAGCAAATTAACAAAATTATTCCTGGAAAAATAAAATAATTCCTGGAAAAATACCTTGTAAAAAGAAAAATATTGGCTTTTTGTTTTTCTTTTATTAAAAATTGACATTGTTCTTAGTTTTCAGATGCTTCAAGTGTTGTCAACAGAGAGTTGTTTGGATTATGTATTCCTCAGCTAGACTAAATAAATGCTAACAATGGATAAGTGCCAACACATTGGGCAGTTGCGGCTTGCTCAGGACCATTCCATCCTCAACCCGCAGAAATGGCATTGTGTGGACTGCAATACAACTGAGTCGATTTGGGCTTGCCTTAGCTGTTCTCATGTTGCCTGTGGAAGATATATCGAAGAACATGCACTCGGGCACTTTCAAGAAAGCAGTCATCCTGTTGCATTGGAGGTGAATGAGATGTATGTTTTTTGTTACCTTTGTGATGATTATGTTCTTAATGATAATGCAACTGGAGACTTAAAGTTACTACGAAGTACATTAAGTGCAATCAAAAATCAAAATTATCACTGTACCACTCGTAGTGGAAGGGTTTTACGGTCTATGGGTACAAGTGATGATTCCTGTTTCTTACATGATGGCACCCAATCTCTGCTTCAAAATGAAGATCAAATGTATACTGCTCTTTGGCACAGGAGAAGGATACTCATGGGTAAAATCTTTCGAACTTGGTTTGAGCAGTCACCCATTGGAAGAAAAAGGCAAGAACAATTTCAGGAGAAATTAGCAAAAAGAGAGGTAAAGAAAAGACGACAAGAACTATTAGAACATCAAGCTAAAGCAGAATTGGAAAGTATGCCTCCCAGAAAGAGTTTACGTTTACAAGGTCTAGCTCATTCCGCCACAGTAGAAATAGTTCCTGTACAGCTGCAAACCTCAGCACTGCCAGCAAAAGATAAAGTAGTATCTACCTCAGAAGATGTAAGATTGAAAAAAGCTAGTGACTCCTCTGTTAAACAAAGGCCAACAGTAACTCCTGGTGTAACAGGACTGAGAAATTTGGGAAATACTTGCTATATGAATTCTGTTCTCCAAGTATTGAGTCATTTACTTATTTTTCGACAGTGTTTTTTAAAACTTGATCTGAACCAATGGCTGGCTGTGACAGCTAGTGATAAAACAAGATCATCTTATAAGCATCCTCCAGTTACAGATACAGTATATCAAATGAATGAATGTCAAGAAAAAGAGCCCTACTCTGTGCGCTTCAGACATCCAAGTTTATCATCAGGACTAAGTGGCGGAGCACCAACGAGTAGCAAGATGGAACTTATTCAGCCAAGGGAGCCAAGTTCACAATACATTTCTCTTTGTCATGAATTGCATACTTTGTTCCAAGTAATGTGGTCTGGAAAGTGGGCCTTGGTCTCACCGTTTGCTATGCTACACTCAGTATGGAGATTAATTCCTGCTTTTCGTGGTTATGGCCAACAAGATGCTCAGGAATTTCTTTGTGAGCTTTTGGATAAAATACAACATGAACTAGAGACAACTGGGACCAGGTCACCAGCTCTTATCCCTACTTCTCAAAGGAAACTTATCAAGCAGGTTCTGAATGTTGTGAATAACATTTTTCATGGACAGCTTCTTAGTCAGGTATGGATTTTTAAAAAGTCTTATTGTCATCTTGGGGAGTTCATAAAGTGAAGCCTAAAAAATGCATATGTTCTGTATAGCTAATATGTTAGCGTTAGTACCGTTCTCAGGTCAAATTAGATCACTTTTACAAGTATGTATGAAGACGTCAGTTCACTCCAACAGTTGTTTCACCTTCATGAGTCATTGGAAGTAGTATTAAAGCTTTATGATGGGGGTGGGGCGGGAATTAGGAAACAGAGCTTCTTAGGTTAATAATATTGCTTTCATTCTCTGAGGGATTGAGATGAGGAGTTTAATTACACAAGGAACAGATTTGAAGATACTTTTGTACCAGGAATGGTTTCAGTGCACACTTGAGTAGTTTCAGGAACCAAGAAAGTAGCCCTGGAAGATTTCCTATAAAACCAAAGGGAGCAAGGACTGAAAACTTGAACAGGTAGATAGGAAAGTTTTAAGGTAAATAGATGTTATTTTATTTAGAAAGATCCTAAATGGTTTTCTTTTATTTTAATTACAGCTGTAAAAATTTCCCTTTGTGACAGTCACAGAACCAGGATCTTCCATCTAATGATTCTCTAGAATGAGTAGACTCTTGGGATATTACTAAACATCAGCTCTCTACTTTTCTAGAGCATAGAACTTTAAAAAATGTGTGTGTTGTTATTTTTTAACTGAGGCAGTTGAGTCACTATACACATATTCAGTTGAATAGTTTAAATATTTCTCTGAAGTTTATTTCACTTCATGTTTCAGAATTGTCTAGATTCTACATTGTGTGACTTAGCAAATACGAGTTGTGGTTTTGGGGATTGCATGCAATATTATTTTCCTATCATCTTTCTCTGTCATTTTTAACTTTTTATGCAAAAGTTTAAAATACACAATTATAAATAAAAGTGATATATACCGTATGGAAAACCTATATAGTACAGTAAATTTGTGTAGAAGAAAAGAAGAAAATCATACATTAGTCCCAGAACTCCACACAACCCACACATAAAACTATGACTATTTTGGTATATTTCCTTCTGGTTTTTTCTGAATATTTATATATATATTTGCCATAATTATATGGTCATGTTGAATTTACCTGCTTCTTTTTCTACTTTATTTAATAATTAAGGATTTTTCATACTCATTAAAATATTTGGTCATTTTTTTCACATTTCAGTGTCCAGCAAATGTATATACCATAATTTTTTTTAACCATTCCCCTATTGTTGACTTCTAAACTATTTCCAATTTTTCCATTATTATAATGTCACGATCAATTACTACAGTTTTTCTAATGATTTCCTTAAGACAGAGGAATTACTTTGTCAAAGGGTAGTACTTTTGATATGTGGTTGCAGATTCCTTTCCAGAAAGTTACCATTTCATGTTTTGAACAATGTGAGAGTGTATGTACTTGTTTTTTTCCTTTATGGATGAATTTTAAATTTAATAAAAGTTGTTATACCAGCACTTTGCTCTCTTCCTTTCTAATGTGTAATAAATACTTAGAAAATTGGTCATTTCAGAAGATTCAGAGGTTGGTTGCTGGAATGGCTTTTTTAACCTGCCATATTCAAGAAACTGTTCTCAAAAGGTCAAACCTTGGTCCTAGTGAGTCCCCAAACTATTAACACTAGGGGTATTCTTCTTTTCTTTGTGTCAGTGTATTTAATTTAAAATGTAAATTACAATTGGCTTCTTTATTTTGTTGTGTGTTCCAGGAATATAGCTTTTGTGAAAAAGTTTAGTAGTATTTCATATCCTGTGGATTATTAGATCTTTAAAGTCTGTCTTCAGTTATGGGCAGTGTTGGCATTAAATCCTGCTGAATGCTTTACCAAAGTTATTCTTTCCTTTTCCAGTTACTATATTTCCTATGTAAGTTGTCAGAAGGGCCTCCTGTTCTTTGAGGTTCCTATATTTTGATCAGGATTTTAATGTAGTACTGTTTGCTTTAAGTAGAAGTATTTATATGTATTTTATATATACTTTCTTTTGAAATTATTAGTTGGTAGGGCTTCAAAATCTGTATATGCTAATGTACTAATATAAAAGTATGCTATATTTGTTAATTTGCATATAAAAATATACTAATAGCATTTTACTTGCATTATGGTTAAGAAGTTATAGGGATTTGGGAAGAGAAAACCCATCATTGAAAGATGAGAAAGGAAAAAGGGCAAAGAAACTCAAGTCTAATAATCTAAGCACATTAAATGTATATAAATATATATTATATGTATAGACACACATACACACACATATATATACACACTGTATATCTAATTAAGTGAGCCCATGGTTTGTTTGGTTTTTTTTTTTACTAAATTCAGACTTGACTGAACTTAGTTAAAAAAAGCCTTTAGAGCTTTTTGAATGCCTCATAGTTAAAGCCCATCAATGCATAGTGGATTTATGGAAGAAAAATATTATTCCCTGAAAATAATATAAAGCAGATCATTCAGAATTCTGATAGTACATTTTCAGAAGAAAAGCTTATTTACAGGTAATGACTTCTAGTGAAAGGAGTAAATATTTTGACAGAAGGATTGTAATCTGAGAAACTAATATTTTTATTTGCAGGTTACATGTCTTGAATGTGACAACAAATCAAATACCATAGAACCTTTCTGGGACTTGTCACTGGAATTCCCAGAAAGATACCAATGCAGTGGAAAAGATAGTGCTTCCCAGCCGTGTCTGGTTACTGAAATGTTGGCTAAATTCACAGAAACCGAAGCTTTAGAAGGAAAAATCTACGTGTGTGACCAGTGTAATTGTAAGTAGAGGCTGTATATTCTCTTTGTTTTTCTAAGGTTAGCAAAGAGAAACACCAATGAGGGGAAACTGGAAGAAATTCCTTAAGTAGCAGGTATAGAAACAAATTGTTTATCAAAAGAAACTTGGGCTACATATTTCTTTTTAATTGATGTTTGTGAACTACATGTTTGTTTTGCCTTATTGATGACGTTAAAATATTTTTGATCCTATAGTAAGTTGTAGAAAGGATTCATAAAATAAAATTTAATATGTGAGTAGAATAAAGTCAGAGAAGGCGATGGCACCCCACTCCAGTACTCTTGCCTGGAAAATCCCATGGACGGAGGAGCCTGGTAGGCTGCAGTCCATGGGGTCACGAAGAGTTGGACACGACTGAAGCAACTTAGCAGCAGCAGCAGAATAAAGTAGTGAAGGGGAATAGTAAAAGGTATTTAGTACTGAATGAAATGATTGCTTTATGAGTCTTTTTGGTGCACATCAAAACATTGATATATAGATAACATATGTATATGTGTGTGTATACATACTTATAAAATAGGAAATAATATACATTGCTGGACTGCTGCGATGGACATTGGCTTCATAAAAACAAAGATTTATTAAAAAACCATCCGTTGACTGCCTCTTCTATAATTAGTCATTGTTCTAGTCATTGTGGAAAGAGGAAAGACACTTTCAAGATGCTGACATACCTAATGGAGAAAACAGGTAGACAAGGCCTACTGTGATAAGCTCTCTAATGGAAGTGAGCATAGGAACCCAGCACTGGGGGATGAAACAGCCATTTCAATTAAACAGAAGCATCCTCCTCCAGAGAAATGGTAGATAAAACCACATCAGATCTGCTACATCTTCATCCGGTTTCTTTATCAATGTGTAGTACATGGCATTTTAAATGTTTATACTATATATTTGCAGATATTCTCCTTAATCTCCATGTCTGAAAAAAAAATGACTCTAGACTCTAGGGGGTTAGAGGGAGAAGGCAATGGCACCCCACTCCAGTACTCTTGCCTGGAAAATCCCATGGACAGAGGAGCCTGGTGGGCTGCAGTCTGTGGGGTCGCTAAGAGTCGGATGCGACTGAGCGACTTCACTTTCACTTTTCACTTTCATGCATTGGAGGAAGAAATGGCAACCCACTCCAGTGTTCTTGCCTGGAGAATCCCAGGGACGGCGGGGCCTGGTGGGCTGCCGTCTATGGGGTCGCACAGAGTCGGACACGACTGAAGCGACTTAGCACAGCAAGGGGTTAGATAATAAACTCCTAAGGTAACATAAAATAAACAGTGGCTGTTCCAGCATTGAAAGAATGGCATATAAGTTGATGATGTTCCAAAACAACTTATACCAACATTGTCTTCTGAGTGCTGCCTATTATGAAATCTGTTGTAAAGAAGAGCCTAATATTTATAAGATTAGAAGAAAATAAACCTTTACTGATAAAGTGTGTATAGTGTTTATTTTCTTGAACGTAAATGTGAATGGTCCTAGATGTTTTCTTCACCAAATCTGGGAGTAGAAAGATATGAAAATAAATGCAGAAAATTATAACATGTTTATATCTGCTGGGTCCACCAAATAAAGGCCTAAAAGAGCTGTTTGAATTTAATCTATAGTGGCAAATGTTTAAAACTATAATTCAAGGAGTTAACATGCTTTGTCTAGCTATACTTGTACCATATATTCTGGGAGACAACCCAAAGTTAAGTCCCTAAGATCCTGCAGCAGTCTGATACCTGGATCTCCGGAGCATAGACCTGGAGGAAAGACTTCTGGTTGGAAAGAGGAGTTGGGTTAGAGGACAGCCTCATGGTGGACTGATTCCACTTCCTATAAGAAGCAGCTTCTCCTGTGGCTGGAGTTGTGGTTGATGTACAAGTTGAAAGATAACTCCTGGACATCAGGAGCAAACTTTGGTAGGCAATGGCCTACAGAGAAGCTGCAGCACAAGGTTCATAGGACGACCTCTAGAGATAGTAGAGGGTGAAAAGAATCCTCAGTTCCCCTTGTTTGAGATCTGGTACTAAAATAGCAAGACACTGAGGGAGATCTCAGCTAATGAAGGCTTGCTTTCTCAGGTGGTGCTGGGTTGGATCTCCAGGAAGCGGGGAGGGGTGCTCTGGGCAGGAAGGTTCCATATCCATGGGATCCTGATTAGCCTCAAGAAGTAAACTGACCATGATTAATTAGACTTTGGTAAGAGTATATTAAAGTATGTGTTTAGGGAGTAATTTTCCTTTTAGTTGGCATAACCAAATCCATTTAAAAATATTATAGCACTATATCTTTCTGTTGCCTTATTTCAGGACTACATTAAATCATGTACAGTGTATGTGGGGGATTGGTTCTAGGCACACCCGGTTATCCTAAAATCTGCCAATCTGCCGAACCATCCCTGAAGATTTCACATCTACAGATTGAACCAACCGTGGATGTAAATTTCAATCCATGGTTCGTTGAATCTGTGTGCGCGAAACATACAGTCAACTGTGTCAACTGTGATTGAAAAAAATAAAAATCTGCATGTTAGTGGACCCATGTAGTCCAAGCCTTTGTTGTTCAAGGGTCAACTGTACTTACTTGTTTACCTGTCTGCCTTGACTAGCTTGTAAGTTTTGTGTGTGTGGTTTACATGATTGTGGGATTCCCCAGTGTTTCAGATGGTAAAGAGTCTGCCTGCAGTGTTGGGGACCTGAGTTTGATCCCTGGGTCGGGATGATCCCCTGGAGAAGGAAATGGCAACCCACTCCAGTATTCTTGCCTGGAGAATCCCATGGACAGAGGACCTGTCCATGGGGGCTACAGTCCATGGGGTCACAAAGAGCTGGATATGACTGAGCGACTTCATTTTCGCTTTCTTTTACATGATTGTGAGTGTCTTGAGCAAGGCCATGCCTTTATATTTAGCCCTATATAATGCCTATAACTCAGTAGATGTTTAATGGATAATACAAGCTTGGATTATTTTGAGTTTACTCAAGCATTTCATTGTATCCTTAAATTTGCATCTCATTCTGTCTTTGATATCAGCAAAACGTAGAAGGTTTTCCTCAAAACCAGTTCTACTCACAGAAGCACAAAAACAGCTTATGATTTGCCACCTACCTCAGGTTCTCAGACTCCATCTCAAACGATTCAGGTTAGTAGTAGAATAAAGTTTAATACTTGACTGGGAGACTTATCTACTTCTACCCTTTTTTTTTTTTTTTTTTTTTAAGGAGAAAAAATTCTGTCATTATCTCTAGCCTTAATCATAGACAACATGTTCAGTAACTATCCTTCTGATACTATTATCTTCCCTTGTAGAATACATTGCTGATAGCAGACTCCTTGCATTTTGGTTTGTGCAGTATATTATTCTCCTAGTCTCTGCTTATAGTGTTTAACATTCAGCATGTTTTAGGTACAGAATTTTAAAATTAAAATCTATAGCTTGAGAGTATTTGACCCAATTGCTTCATGCTTGGAAAATTCCTGATGTTGTTCCATATTCTTTGGGGAATATAAGGTAGAATTTTTTCCTCAAGATTATAGTCAAGCAGTCACAGAAATAATGATGAAGTAGAAATACTAGGTACCACAAACTACATACAAATGAATTTATCAGAGCCCTAGAGGAAGGCATTAGCTGATATCTAAACATTCCCAAAGCTTCCCTAATGGCACAGGGGACTTAATGTAATTTAAATCTCAGTTCATATGTCATCTCAGGACTTTCCTGACCATCCTATTTAAAAGTAGCACCACCAACTCTTAAGTGTCACATTACCTACACTATTTTTGCTTCTTGGCAAAAACCAGTATCTGCAATAGTTGATTTATTAATACCTGTTTCTGTCCCCCTAAACAGAAGTTCAGTAATGACAGTGGTCATTTCATTCCTGTATTCCAAAATCCAGAACTGAGCTCAGTACATAGGTGCCCCAAAATACTAAGTGAATGAATTGGGTGTATGCAGGAGGAGGAACACTTTAGCCTGAGAGCAACATGAATAAAGGTATGAAGGAACAGGAAAGGGTAGACAACAAAAGGTCCAGTGAAGAGTCTGGGTGAGGCCTGCCAGGGTGTGTGAAATCAAGTGGAATGAAAACAAGAAAATTGTTATGTCCAGGGGCTTCCCAGGTTGTGCTAGTGGTAAAGAACCTGCCTGCCAATGCAGGAGACATAAGAGACACAGGTTTGATCCCTGGGTCGGGAAGATCCCCTTGGAGGAGGGCATGGCAACCCACTCCAGTATTCTTGCCTGGAGAATCCCATGGACAGAGGAGCCTGGTGGGCTACATACAGTTCATAGGGTCGCAAGGAGTTGAACACAACTGAAGTGACTTAGCACGCACAGCATTGTCCAGGGCCAGGTAGCAAGGCCAGGGAGCATGGAGAGGTCAGACCATATATGAGATTCTATAGATAGAATTAAAAGGGTTTAAATTTCTGGTATTTAATTGGCTACTATAAATCATTGAAGAACTTTCTGTTCTTCATAATTGCCTCTTTAATCTGCCATTTGAAGCTCACCTTAATTTAAACCTATTTGCCTCCCTTCCATCTTCTGCTGAAAATATTTGTGATGCTTCCATGCCATATTCTGATTCAGGGACCATTTTTATGCTGCCTTTACCACCACATTTATCTTTTTCCTTTCTCTTCATCTATTAAAAATGTACTGTTATATTTGCCAGTATATAAAATATATAGGGCATATAAAAGGGAGAGTGGGATTAGGGAGGGGCACACAAGAGCTTTAGAAGAAACATAAGAAACAGAACATTTCTAATACCTTACAAGCTCCCCATGTGTGCCTCCTAGTCCTATTCCCTCTCTCAGAAATAAAGCATGACTTTTGGTATAGTGTTATCTTGTTCTTTTATCATTTTACTGTATTTTTATCAGCAGACAAAAAGATCCTGCTCATCAATGGAAATAAATTATTTTCTAATTAGACAACTGACAAGTATTTAGCATCATTCAGTAAATTAAGATTTGAATTTTATGGTATAATAAAAGAGAGATAAAGTGAGAATGATAGGAACTTAGGCTAAGCAAGTTCCATTATTTTACATGCTTCGTACTAAGATTAAAGGGGCACTGGATGCAGGACTCTTTATACACTTACCAGGGAAAGGCTGGGACGTGACTTCGAGCGTGGCAGGTGACAGAATTTGCAAGTCTCACCTTTAGTTCCATACAATTTTACATCCTACTAATTAAGCATTTCACATTTTTTTTTCTTCATAAAACCTATTTGCCTTTCTCCTTACTTAACCTGCTACTGTCTTAACTGCATGTTTTAATACATCGATACTATATTTTCAGCTGTTTGTCGTCATTGTACCATAGCACTCCAAGTTGGACTATAATCTCTTGAAAGAACTACCATTGATTACATTATTTTTCCCCTGTAGCACCAATTCATGCTATTTGATGATAAAAGCATTGCTTTACATGCATAGATCCAGTACTGGGAAGCATGACCAACAGACTGAGAAATTGACAGTATAGGGACAATATCTGTGTTTTGTCACTAATGGGTATTATACTGACTTACACACAGGAAGGGTCAGTTTGTTTTTTTTAAGTATGAAGAGCTCCTGAAGTGTTCTGAGGAATTAGAAATCCCTGTTTTGTTTGGGTTTGTTTTTTTCCCCACACCTGGCCAAGAAAGATCCAGATTATGTCTCCCAGGAACAAATTCTAGGTCCTGGGATATCCTCCTCAAAGTATTGACAGTAAAGAATTAAAAACCCTTTGGTGCCTTGAATTTCTCACTTCAAAGGGGGAAAATGCCATAAGGCTGTATTTTTTCTGAAAGTTAATTTTCTTCCTATACTATCCTCTACAGAAGCCAAATAATTTATTTTAGAACCTCACTATACTTGTTTGGTTAAATAAGCCTAAATTTCTCTATTGTAGCCAACTTCAGTATTGAAAGGATTTACTATTTATACTTTTTATATAGGATTGTACTCTATGCTGTCTGAGGTTTTCTATGAGTTTGGACCAGGTACGTGGTTATGGTCCCTTGACTTTGTTAATTTTACCGATTTGTTTGCAGGTGGTCAGGACATAATAACCGAGAGAAGATTGGTGTTCATGTGGGCTTTGAAGAAATCTTAAACATGGAGCCCTATTGCTGCAGGGAATCCCTAAAGTCCCTCAGACCAGAATGTTTTCTGTATGACTTATCTGCTGTGGTAATGCACCACGGGAAAGGATTTGGCTCAGGACACTACACTGCCTACTGTTACAATTCTGAAGGAGGTATAGATGAAAACAAGTATTTTACCTTGGGGTAGGCTTTTGGAAGCCAGGGTTCAGTCTTCACAGATTTCTAAATTAGACACTAAGTTAATCTTAAGAAAAGCCACAGGGTTCAGGATGGGGAACACATGTATACCTGTGGCGGATTCATTTTGATATTTGGCAAAACTAATACAATTATGTAACGTTTAAAAATAAAATTAAAAGAAAAAAAAAGAAAAGCCACTTGATTTGTTTTCTTTCAAGAAGGAAAAAAAATGGGGGTTTTGTGCAGAAAGTAGGGTATTCTATGATGCAGGACTGTGGTAGTTTTGTCTTGTAAGGGCTGAAGGGATAAAATAGTAAGGATGGTCTTATTAGTTACAAGTCAGAAAGTGCGAAAGGCATACTTCCAAGAGTAGGTCCTCTGTTTTCTGGTTGAATTCAGTTAATTTTGTTAAAGAACAGAGCACCTAATGAACTGGGGAATCACAGATATTTGGAACAACTTTGATTTCAAGTTCTAACTTGAAACTTTTGCTTACTGCTTCCATGAACCTTAAAAAAAGAGGTATGGACAAAAAGTCCATATAACCCAGGAAGGCAATTAACATTACCATGAATTGTACACAATTTGCTTTATAATTACCAGCGAAAGCATTAACTGGTAAGATTATACCAGGAATTAAAGATAGTGTCAAGTGAACAAATCAGATTCTATAACTTCAAATTACTTCTAGGACAAAGGTAGGTGATTCGAGTAACATACTGCCCAAGCTGTATTTCTAATTTAAAGAACTAAATTGGCTAGACAATTATTTGTCCTTCAAAAAAAAAAAAAACCCTCAACTCTCACTGAAACTCTTTAAATCCATGTTTTCATTTATACTAGAAATTTATAAAGTTCCTTTGTAAACATTAAGATATATTTTTGTGCTTCACTCTAGGGTTCTGGGTACACTGCAATGATTCCAAGCTAAGCATGTGCACTATGGATGAAGTATGCAAGGCCCAAGCTTATATCTTGTTTTATACCCAGCGAGTTACAGAGAATGGACATTCTAAACTCCTGCCTCCAGAATTCCTGTCTGGTAGCCAGCATCCCAGTGAAGAAGCTGATACCTCTTCTAATGAAATCCTTAGCTGATCCAAAGACAGTGGGGGCTTTCTTCTTGTGATTTGTATATATACTTTTTAAAAGGGCTGACTTGACAATTTGGGGCTTCACTGTTTTTATTTTTACTTACTAATCAGTGCACAGTGTTTACACATTTTGTATCTGACTGCAACAGATCTTTTTACAAAGATGAAGTTAGCTTAAGTATATGTGTATCAATGTCAGCAGGTAATTTTTGTTAAATACTTGGGAGTTTTAAACTTTTAGTGTTTACCTCAGACTGGTGTTACCTCTTGTGTTTTGATGTCTTAATTGGCTCAGATCATGAATTTGTGCAATCTTCTACTGAAGAAGTTCAGGTGGCATCATTTTATACATTTATTTTTTATAGTTATTTTCTATACAAATTATCAGACAGATTAAACTTGCTTCACTAAGTCTTACAGAAAAGGGACATTTTTTTCAGATTTGTGTATCAAATGCCCCCAAAGGAAGTTCAACTACTACAAAGTGAAATATTACTTACTCATTATCATTCAATACCCCTGAGGCTTTGTGTGTGACAGGACTCAGAATAGACTTTACTTTGGTAAACAGAACTTCCTTTTTTTCAAGTTTGTTGTAAAAATTATTCTTTACTTGGCATAGTCAAACTGTATTATACAAATGAAGATGACAGCTTTATAAACAGCATGTTTAAATGGCTTCAGTACTATGGACATGAAAATGATGGCTGAGACTTAATAATTAATAATAGTGATTTGTCTGGCAGCAAACGTTTGTCCAGATTCTAATAAAGCAGTCATTAAAAAAAAAAAATGAATGTAGCAAACAGTATATTATGGTGTAATACAAGTACAGTTCAGCTTGGATATGAGTTCATTTTATATATTTAACATTAGATCTAGTTTTGTACTATTGTATCTTGAGATTTTTGGTTTAAAGGGATAGAAATCAGTCTTGAAGAGAAAAAAACTGCATAGGACATAGAACTGTTCAAAATTGGCATCTGAGCAAAATGTTCAGCATCTCACTTAGAATAAGTAACTAAAGCCGGATTAAATTGCTCTTGCTAGTATTATGTGACTACTAAAAGCCTCTTAGATATTTAAACATTGGGCCCTTTTTGAAATTAAAATTACACTTGCATTTTATTAAAAATATAGTATGAAATACTCATTGCTTTTCCCTAACAACCTTATTAGAGATCTTTAAAGTCCTACTGCTGCTAACTTTATTCGGAAAGAAGAGAATCCACTAACCTCTATAGATTTGTTAAGATCTTAGCTCGGTGTTAACCACTGGAAAATCATTTATCTTTTTTCTCAAGTAGGTTTGCTTGCAGGTTGAAATCATCAGGGGCAACTGATCATGAACCGCAATGAGAATTTACCACTTCACAGACAAATCATTCATGCCAAAACTACAGCTTGAGTTTAAACGGCTAATGTTTAAAATTATTCATCTATTAAATACCTATGCAAGTTGTTACCTCAACTGTTAATGTAATTATACCTCATTAAAGATTTATTGTGGTCAAGATACTTGAGTCTAGCCTTTTTTAACATCAAGGATTACTTTAAACTATACCTTAGTGTACCTAATTTTAGTGCAACAGTTTAAAAACAACTCTGGAAGCTATGTTGTTTATAGTGGTATAGTCGCTAGCCCTTTACTTTTTAAACCCTTAAAACTAAAACCGATGGGGGAGGCTGTTTATGCGAAGTCAAGGAAAGGGGACTATGGGAACTCTGTACTTTATGCTCAGTTTTGCTATGAACCTAAAACTGCTCTAAAAAAAAAAAAATTAAGGCTATTTAACAAAACTAAAACCAAGTCAAGATTTCTTACAGTATATCTCAATGTGGATTTCTACATTGTTAAATTTATCTAACAAAAAAACAACGTATTTTGGTTGTAAAATAATTTACTAAAGGCACTATTGTTAAACATCAAACTAATACTTTGTTACCAATAAGGTACATCATTGTAAACATGACAAAATGATTTTCAAGAGATACATCGCTACCAGGTAAACAATACAATTTTTTTTTTTTAAAGTAACAGCTTTCCTATTTACAAGATCATATCCCTTCCAGCCATTTCAGGGGCATGCAGTAAAGCCATTGCTCCCAACTTGGGAAGGGAGCCTGGAGCTTACAATTGGAGGGCCACTACTGCTAGAGATCTTACAAAGCTCCAAATGTTTGACTCAGTTCTAAAGTTCTTGGGTTTAGAAATAAAAATACTTTATACTTCCCACCAAAGCCCCAAAAGAGCTAGCTGGAGGGTCCAAGCCCTGTAACATGTCCAGGCGTGAATTGGTGAGCTCTGCCACTTGCCCATCATCACAGGAAATGGAGAAATTATTCAAAGGTAGCTACTGAACATTAGCACCATAATAAACATGGCTCATATAGCTAAAACCTAGGCTGTGTATCCCACAAGGTAACATTCATTTGTAGCTCAAATATGAAAGAGCAGCTTTTTAATGTATAGTAAATGATTTAGTACAGAAGTCAGGTTTCTCCTATGAGAAAAACGTTAAACACAACACAAACTAAACAGCATCCCCGAGGCAATCTGTGCTACAGCATATACAAATTAAGGCTTTACCCTGGTACAGAACAACTTTGAAATTATGTGGGAACATTCCCAACAAATCATTCACACAGAATTCAAGCAATCTGTTTAAGAACTGTGGGGTTCAGTTCAAATATTTGGCATCTTACATTCAACTTGCGTCCTTAGCTATGAGTGTCACTGTAACTTCACTTCCTGAAAGTGAAATACCACCCATGATGTTACGAATTCAAGCCAGTCCAGGGGCAGGGTGCTAGAAAATCTGGTTCATGATGAAAAAGCATAGTAACTGAAATAACTAGAATGAGATCTAAACATGGAAATACTGTTTTTCTTTGTGTGGTTTTAAGTGCCCCTTTGGCTTACTGAGTAAGCTAAATACATTTTTCAATAACTACTACCACTGGACAAAGGATCTAAATGTTGAGATGCTAGTAAACCAAGGTTTTAAGTTGGCACAATGTTCCTACTAAGTTATGTTTTAATTATATCTTTCTAATATCAAGGGGTTAAATGAAAGACAAGCATTAATACTGTCCTAAAAAAAGTAAAGGCAAAATATTCCTAGAGCTGTATATTAACTTATGAAAATTCTCCTCCCACTTTATGTATGTATAATTCTTGTTTTAGCCACTCAGTCAGAAAAGTTTCAGTGTGAGGGTCTACAATCCAGACAAAAGGCTCTACATTTTCCTACATTATGCTATGCTAAACTATTTCCTATACAGAATTACAACCACAGACATTGAAATATAGCTCTCAGATCTGAAAATGTCTTTATTTTTTAGAAAATGGATTCCAGGAAGGTTAAAAAGCAATACCAGAGGGTATATAGGCGCAGAACTGGATGTAGTCATTCAAAGCATTCAATTAAGAATATGGCAATATAAATATCTGAAAAGCATCTCTTAGGTGTTTGAAACAAAATGTGTAAGTCATTCCTAACTATTTGGAGTTTTACAGACAGAAAATGGTTAACATTTCAAAGTCCTCGAAGCTTTTTCCTTGGTTAATGGCATTAAATGGTTTGCCTCGCATCAAATTCCTTCCTTTTTAAACATGGATAAAAGTATTACATAAGTCCACTGTTAAGACAACATGTTGCAAATTAAATCTGGTATAATGTATTCCAACAAAGCTTAGAAAATAAAAGGTGTTGCGGTGGCTTTGGACTAAGTTTAATAGTCGTCTCCTCGGCTGACAACTTCTTTACATGTTGGACGCAAAAGTATGGTATGTTCAAACTGTGCTGTATATGATCCTTTAATGTCACATAATGGTGGATATGGGTCTACAATGCCCAAGTCACACAGATTCTTCAGAGCCATCAAGTATTTACTTTCTCCCAAACGATCCAGCCATCTGCGGCAGAAGGCAAGAGTGCCAAAGTTTTCATTGATGACATTTAACAAGTGTTTTGTTCTTGGAAGCCTAAGAGAAAAGTGAAAGATTAATAGTTGGCTAAAAAGTTACCAACTCATTTCCTCCATTAAGGAAAACTCAAAACTATGACTTTACTTAGTAATTAAAGTTCAAAAAACTCTCTTTGCTGCCTCTTTCAACTTCCAAAAACCAGACTATAGAATACTCAATTACAGATGGCAGATGGAGAGGAGACCAGATGAAGGTTATCTTATATTTATATGTCTAGGCATGCAGTGTTAAATTTCAAGTACAAACTTATCAATAATATTAAGGTGGGAATTCCCCTTTCAGGGGGAATTTCAGCATCAAACTGAAAAAGATCTGATCATAAAGAAGATGCTTCAATCATATCCAAAAAGTTTTTAAAAAGTAAATAAAAATACAAAGTTTACCAATGGGAAAAATAGTAACAAAAACCTAGGAATGCCAGCAAAATAATAATCTGTAATTATTACAATTATTGGAAACAAGATATGAAGAGAATACTTAAGATCATTTCATCTCAGTTAACATTTCTAATAGGGCTTCTTTTTTTTGCTGAATTATAGAAATTTACAGACCTTATTGTTAGGCTATAGAAATGTGCATTTATGAATGTACCACTGTGGATGTCTGTCACACATTTTAAAATGCTGTTAACTGGGAAGAGAAACTCATCAATCTTATAAAAAGAATAGCCTCTCACCTTATTGGCACATGTCCAACATCAAAATTTTTCATGTAATGTGAGCATTCCATATCATCATGAACCACACCTTTTCCTGTGCTACCAAAGGTTTCAATGGCATATACTTCTCCTTCCTAAAAATATATGAGTAAAGGGAAACAAAGAAAAATTGAGAATGAATTAAAATTCCCATCTTAACTTCAGGCTGAGGTATTCCCCATTTAATGTAAGAAATCACACACCTGGCAGTCCTTATTTTCCTTTTCCTGATTTACCTCCTTAGCACTTTTGATCTCTGTGTCGTCTATTAGAATGTAGACTTTACATGAGCAGGAAATTTTGCTCACTACTATTATACATCTCAGTGCCTACTAAAGAGACTGGCACCAACAAGATGCTCAATAAATAAGTATCGACTAAACCTCTGACATGCCTCACTTGCACAGCCAATTGAGCTCCAGTGTGACCAGACACAACCTGCATACTCACACAGCCCAATTCCTGCTGGGGTTAGTATGAGTGGCAAGTTAATTTTGCTCAACATGCTATATCCTCAACTACTACTAGCTTCATAGTTCAGAAAAAAAAAAGTCAAAATGCTTGACAGAAGAATAGTGCTAATGGCATACATACCTCCATTCTTGTTGCTTCTCCTCCTTTCACAATGGGCACTGTTTTCCCAGCATGTATTCTATATGGCCCAATTGAATGTCCATTTAGATTACGGATTGGTTTCACTGGCATAATAGAAAAAAAATGTATTCAGGGTTTCAAGGCACAAACAGATCTCTTGGCCTTTGGTACAGAGTTCAAGCATTTACTTAAAAATCAGGTTTGGTGCTACTAAATAACCCCACATTAGTGGTCTGGCGGTTTAGTCGCTAAGTTGTGTCCAACTCTTGTGACCCCATCAACTGTAGCCTACCAGGCTCCTCTGTCCATGGGATTTCCCAAGCAAGAATACTGGGAGTGGGTTGCCATATCCTTCTCCAGGGGATCTTCCCAACCCAGGGATCAAACCTGGGTCTCTTGCGTTGCAGGTGGATTCTTTACCAGCTGAGCTACCAGGAAACCCCAACCCCACATTAAGATAGTTAAATACAAACTGGAAAACTAGAGGGTTATAAAGTTATTGATTGCAATGTTACAGATTAAAAACCAGGAGTAGGGAAAATAATGGAAAAAGAATAAATTATGTGGTAAGGACATAATGGGGGTCTATCTATGGACCATCTACGGTCCATCTAGGCATACAATATCATATATATAAGCATTACAAACAAGAAAAATATGTATTATTATGGTTATGAACCAAAAGGTAATTTGAAAAGGAGGATTGTGTCAAAAAAACAGTATTAAGAAACCCTAAATTTTATTATTGCATCAACATTTCAAGTGGTAAAAAAGAAAATCGACACAACCCTAAAGTCCTAGAATCAATGACAGAATAAACAAACTGTGAGTATTTTTATACAGTGGAACACTTATTCAACAATAAAAATGAAAAGCTAGGGATATACTGACCTGAGATACAACCAAATGAGCAAAAGGCACAATTATATAGATATGGTGCAATCCTATACATATACACATACACATACAATTCAAAATTACGCATAATATACTAAATGTTTAGGGATGCATAATTAGGTAAAGATAAAAGAAAATGCAAATCTTTAGACAATGGCTTATTTGAAGAAGCCTTATGTAACCGAGAAGGGGTATATAAAGCTGGGGGGCTTCTGTAATGCTGGCAATATTCTATTTCTCAAGGGGTGAGGTAAAAGAACTTTTACAATTGTTTAATTCAAGTTTTTAAGTTGTGTGTATTTTCAGTTTTTGTTATATTCCCCAATAGAAACTTAAAAAAAAAAAAATCTAGTTCTACAGTATTAGAATTCTCTACAGAATCCAGTGTGAGTTACCTTTCTTCTAGGGCAGAATTAGGTAGCAAGGGTTTGTTATTTTCCCCCCAAATCTTTAGCAATGATAAGCATATTACAAATTTAGGGGTGGTGCAGAAAAATAAGACTCTCAGTTAGCTTTTTAAAAAAGTCTTCCTTCTTATAAAAATGACAAGCTAAATTTGCTTTAAAATTCAGCATTACTATTCCTCTAAGACCAAACAAACTGACCCCCTAGACCAACCAAAAACACATTTAAAAACATTTCTTAGCTATCCCAACCTAACACATATAACCAAGTTACATAGAAGAAGCAGGGCTCAAGGTATACAGGCTGTGGACAGTGGCAGGCTGATTCTGGAACCAACAGCTATCACGGTTATTTTCTAATTCTATAGTTTCCACTCCCTTGATGGCCTAGCCTGGTTCTGTTACGTGGTTTAGGGAAATTGCTTCTTAAAGTTCAGCCTGTAGTCCATTTCTTCATGTTCTAAATGTCATGATCTGTCTATACTCTTTGTGCTTAAATTAGTAAAAATGAATTCTGCTACCCTCAACTAAGAACCAGAGAAGGCAGTGGTACCCCACTCTAGTACTCTTGCCTGGAAAATCCCATGGATGGAGGAGCCTGGTAGGCTACAGTCCATGGGGTCGCTAAGAGTCAGAAAAGACTGAGCAACTTCACTTTCACTTTTCACTTTCATGCATTGGAGAAGGAAATGGCAACCCACTCCAGTGTTCTTGCCTGCAGAGTTCCAGTGACGGGGGAGCCTGGTGGGCTGCCATCTATGGGGTCGAACAGAGTCGGACATGACTGAAGCAACTTAGCAGCAGCAGCAGCAGCAACTAAGAACCCTGATCAATACAATAACTGACAAAAAAAAAAGGCAGATGCTGAAAGAATAGAACCTAAAATGCTGCACTGGCTTAGTGGAAGAGGTAAGAATGTAGATACTAAAGATTTCAACATTTCACGCTAGAAACTGTTATATGGTGACTAAACCTTAAGTCAAACTGTCTGTCACCTACTGTGCCTTGAAAGGCAGACCACATTCCAACCAAGGTTGTAAAATAAGGAGAAAATGGAAGGGAAAGATAATCTGAGAGAAACTTGAGTATTATTTGTTGCGGGACCAATCTCAAAACTGGGGGTGGGAAACAACAACTATTTTTTGAATACTAATAAATTCCAGGCATGTCGTAAAATTTACATTTCTCAAAAACAAAACAAAAAACATGATATCATGAATCCTATTATAGTCAAAGTTATAGATGTTATCTAAAGATGGTACTAATGAGCCTAACTGCAGAGCAGCAATGGAGACACAGACATAGAGAACACTTATGGACACAGCTGCGGGGGGGAGGAAGGAGAGGGCGAGATGGATGAAGAGAGTAACACAGAAACATATATTACCATATGTAAAACAGACAACCAGTGGGAATTTGCTGTATGAGTCAGGGAACTCAAACCAGGGCTAGATAACAACCTAGAAGGGTAGGGTGAGGGGGGTAGGAGGGATGTTCAAGCAGGAGCGGAAATGGGTAAACCTATGGCTGATTCATGTTGATGTTTGGTAGAAACCAACACAATACTGTAAAGCAATTAATCTCTCAATTAAAAATAAATACATTAAAAAATTTTTAAACCAAAAAATAAAAAGAAGTTATCTAAGCTCCAAGATAGACTTGCCTAACTCCAAAGTAAGTTTTCTTCATTAGCTATTAACACCTCCCATCCATGTGTGAGAAGCCTTAAGAATTTTTTATGTGGGACCTCCCTGGTGGTGCAGTGGATAAGAATCCTCCTGCCAATGCAAGGGACATGGGTTCTATCCCTGGGCCAGGAAGATTCCACATGCCATGGAGCAGTTAAGCCCGAGAGTCACAAATACTGAAGCCTGCGTGCCTAGAGCCTGTGCTGCATAACAAGAGAAGCCACCACAATGAGAAGCCCGTATACCACAATAAAGCCTGCAGGCAGCAATGAAAACTCACTGCAACCAAAAAAAAAAAACACAAGTAAAAATTAATAAAAATTTTTTTAAAAAGTTTTTTAAAGAATTTGTTATTTGTATAGATGTTCATAGGTTTAAGGATCTGCAAGAAGAGCAACAAGGATAGGCACCATCAAGTCTTACAGGAAAGAAACACTGGGCGGTTGGGAGAGACACCCCAGTCCAAAAGTATCAGCAGGGGAATGCAAAGGACACTGAATGATATGAGTTTCCTGAGGGGCAAGGAGCATGAGAGTCTCCATGCTTCCTCAGATTACAAGGAAGAGTAGCGATTTGCTTAAAGGAAATGTAGAAAATATTCCATAGGGAAGTTTTTAAGAGACACAGAGAGCAATGAGCATAGATTAGGAAGGAGAATGGTGGCTGGAAAGTGGCTGGATAGACCCTGGGAAGTGGAGAAAGGCTAGACTGACAACACCACAACGCACAATGACTCCAGGATTGTGTAGATTGGCAATGGCTGTGAAAGACTAGGCAGCAAAGGGAATAAACATTAAAGGAAGGGATTAACACAAGGAATTAACTGGTCTCTAAATTTTGAATTCAACACAAAAATAGAGGGGAGGAGTCATCAATGGAAACGGCCTCTTACTTCTGCCTGAGCCTTGTAACTAGTCACAGAAAATCTAGCCTACATCTGGTCACCCTGGGATAAACCCTTCCATGTCTTAACAGCAACCAGAGTAGACTAACAGTTCCCAGCAACTAGCTACCACAGAACTCCTACCATGAACAGGTCACTTCCCTTGTTTCCCCTCTCTATATTCTCAATTTCCAAGACAGAAAGATACAGCAGCTGACCCAAAGAAAGCACTCAACACCATCTTGCAAAATTATTTCTGCCAAGTTAAGACATTTCAAAATAAGATGCATTTTTAGATAACATACCTTGATATGTCTTCCCATCTATTTCAACTTCATAGGATTCCATAACTTCTTGGATAGCCTCACCAACATCACAGAGACGAACATCAATTCCGGCACACTAAGAATAGAATCACATATACTCTGTTACTCAAGATACAGAATTTTACAGGAACTTAACTTTCTAATATCTTAAAATAAGGGACAATCAGAAATAACTTCACCTATAAAAGCCTTCCATACACTGTACTACAATAGCTCACTTAAAACCCTAAGGGTGGTAGACCAGTCTTACATAACCTGAAGTCCTTAAACAGGCTATAAAGTGCTCAAAATATATTAAATGAGATGGTGCTTACAGTTCACATACCTTTATTCCAGTGTTAGTGGCATCTTTGACAGCTTTTAATAATGTATCATATTTGGGATTAAAAGTGACAGTAAAAGCACAATCGATAATCCTACCTGAAAGAGAAAATTTGTGTGTAAGTATCAGTTAGTCATATTACCTACTTTATAGCATCTACATTATTAATTAACCTCGCTAATTAACAGAAAAAAAACAAAATGATGGGCTCTAATGAAAGCAGAACTTCAAGTCCCTAGACAGCATTCATAATCAATGTTTCAAAATGACAAAATTAATTCCAGGGTTACTTCAAGAAAGCACCAATTCAGTACTCACCAGGCAGTTATACAAAAATAAAAACAGATCAAAGTGAGAAAGCCTGGAGAACTAAGTAGCACAAGTGGGCAGAGAAAATGTACAGGTCCACAGGACACTAACCACCAATCCAGCTTCTCCAGCTTAGGAAGACCTCAAGTGTTTACACCTAAGCTTTGCTTTCTCACTTGTTAGGTGAAAGTAAAAGGTACTTACCTAACAAGGGTGTAGGAAAGAATTGAGAAAAACTAACAATTATGTACAAAGGTTGGTAAACTCAAAGGTTCTGAGTAAATGTTTACTGTTGTTATATGAATAAAAAAGTCTGAAACGACCTGAAAGAAGATGTAAGATTCTATTTTTCAATACTTGCTATAATAGGTAACAAACCTCAATTACCCAACAGTTTTCACTGAATTCCATTAAGTAGGATGCTTTGACATAAATCTCAAAACTGCCTCAACGTATTAATAGCTCTACTGAAAAGTGAGCCATCAAAAAGGGAAAATGTTCAGAGTTCAATATCTACAGCCCTACCCAAGGAACTATTTCTAAGAACTCACCACTTATATGTGTTCCAAAGTCTATCTTACAGATGTCATCATACTGCAATACTGTTGTGTCACCAGCATTGGGAGTATAGTGGGCAGCACAGTTATTCAGAGAACACCCAGTAGGAAATGCCAGGCCTGCGTTTAATCCATTCTCTTTTATTAACTTTCGTGAACAGTCTTCCAACTTCTCACTAAAAAAAGAGAAAGGAACTTCTTTACTTTTACATTCTTACCCTTGATGTACCTTACAGCTCATCAAGTTCAGAAAGTTGACTGACACTCTTACTTTCTGGGAGTGATCTGAGCACCTTCTGGATGCAACTAAGTAACAGTTCTCCAACTAAATAACTACTACGAAAACAGTTCATCTCTAAAAAAATATAGAGAATTTAATCCACTAGAAAAACATGATCCACTTTCAACTTAATTTATCAGGAAATACGACTCCTGACTTAGACTAAAGGCTGATTACATTTTTCTCAATGTTGGAAATTTTAAAAATTCTTAGATCAGAGAATTAAGTTGCCCTACAGCTAATTATTTCTCAAGGGGAAAACTGGAGAAATAATCACTTTCTTCATTGCATTATAAATGTTTTGTGTCCCAGAATTTTAATTTACCATCACTTGTTGGCTAGCAAAATAACAGGTTTCCAAACAGAAAATAAGAGCCAGGGATGTGTGCACTTGTACATATGAGAACACAAGTACAGAACAGGGTGGATGAGACGCAAACACCCTCTACGGTTTCCTCAGTACATCAGCACTATAAGGATTACACAAGGTATTTCTAGAACCTTCACTTTTAAGATCTTTGGCAAGGCAGTAATTAAAGACAAACATAAACCTGAAGAGTTAGAGCTAAAAAAACTTTTTTATCACATTCTTACAAAAACATATTCCTTTTACCAGATTTCTATCATTGTCATCCCAGGCTTGATCCAGCTCATAACATATTTTCTAACTTGTCGATGTGCTTCTGCAGCTTCTCGAAAATCATTCCAAATCTCTTCACTAGCTTGATCTAATGCTTTCTTTTCTTCACTTGTAGTTCTCCAAGCAGCTGTTCGCCTTTATAGTATGCATAGTATAGCATTAGTTATTTAAGAAACAGCAAAATAAGCATAACAGCTGAGTGATAAAATACACTAAGATATTCCAGGCAAAAAATTACATACTCAGATTTTTATTAAAAGTCAGCAAAGTTTCTGAAATACAAGTACCCACACAGTTACAACCAAGCCAAATCAAGTTAAACCTTTTGTAAGACTCTTAGAAAAAAAGTCATTCTTTCACTCCAGGTAATATAAATTTTAAAGGTGAACCAAATATTAGCATTTAACTTCACCAACAGGGCATGTACTAAACCCAAAGACTTGACTTGGCAATCTGCATATACCTTCCTCAAAACATAAATTATATGCTTTTGTAGGATTTTTATAACTTTATATATATATATAAAACATCTTCCTCGAAGGAGATGGCTCATATTCTAAAACTGCTAGGGTAACTGATTTTTATATTCAGTATTTGGGAATGAAGAGATCTACTGACTCCCTTTTTAAGCAGTACATTTCAAAAACAGTAACTTTTCAAATAAAAGTCTTCTGTTTTTATAGTTTTCACAGATTCTTAACCAATAATGAATACAGAATTCACAAGTCAGTGATCACTGAAGTAAACATTATACTTAGTATAAGAGTGATGCCTTCAAGACATAATTTTTATTTGCCTCAAAGTTAGTGGTCAGCAAACTACAGCCTGCAGGCAAATCCAGCCTGGCACCTATTTTGTAAATAAAACCGTTTTGTGACACAGCTATGCCCATTTATTTACATATCATCCATAGCTACTTTCATGCTCAACAGCAATGAATTAATACTCAAGACCTAAAATATTTTCAATCTGAGTCTCTATAAGAGTTTACCCAACTGCTTTAGACTGCAGCCCGCTAAAACAGTGACAGAATGCTTTGAGTTTTTCTGTGTGTCAACATCAAGTTTGCTAGGATTACTTCCTATTGCAGCAGCAGCTACCTGTGCCAACATCTACTACCTCTGATTTGCTACACAGGCCCAAAGGAGCTGTCCTATGTGAAACCTGGAGTATTTAAGAATCACCGAGGCTTCTTTAGCTGTTTACTGTTTGGAAATACATTTTGGATCTATCTACTGATATTTTCAGAAGACTGAAATATTACAGTACCACCAGTTTAAGGTCAGTTTTAAACCCATTACATACTTATCAGTCTAGCCTTTTCTCTCCCACAAGTCCAAATCTCTTCCCTGAAAACCAGGAACCCAAATGTTCTAAGAATAAGTCATTCTTAGGCACAAGAGTACTGGCTTTATTTTCAGATAATTCTGGCACATACAGCTACAGCCATACCTGGCAGCAAAGGCTGAAGCATCTTTTGCTTCAAAAGCCAAAGATTTTATGGAAAGCAAAAGTATGAGCTAATGTTTACTCTAGAGTGGTAAGACAAAAGGCTACATCCACAGGGAACTGATGGATATCATGTATTCAGGGCAATGAAAACAGAATTGGTCATTATGAATTCCCAATTTCTTCTCAATCCAACTGTTAAGATTCTTCAAAGTGATTTCTTCCAGGTTAAAACATAAGTTTAATTAAATTTCAAAAGATATTTGACATTTTACAATTAGAACATGATACAATAAGATCCCCAATATGGAAGTCAACAGATCTCGAGACTATCTTACACTTCTGAAGGCTGCATGGCTGACTCTTGAAGCAGTGGATTCTTCACAAGATTATGTAATGTTCTGCATTGTTAGTAAAGAACTATTGATCAAAAACTGAATTCAAATAAACTATTTTGCTAAGTCTTGAGTTCAAGATGAAAGTCATTAGAGATATCAGAGAACCTACTGTCAGGGTCTATAATTTTAATTCAAGGTCCAAGTGAAAGAGAAAATATGAAGGAGTCTCCCTTTTCTTAAATTTGATTTTCTGACATTCAGTTTACTTAACAAAAACTTATAAATAAAATTAAAAAATCATTCTAAGTCATAACAAATATTTTAGAAAGGAATTAATTAAACTGACAGATGACATATGCTTTTTCACAAAATTATGTCTGCAAAACAAAACTATCAAAACAGTTGCTTGCAAGACAATCTTTACAGGAAATGTTTATAGAATATGTAAATTCTTCACACCTCTTTGATTTCTGAGTCTTAAATATTTTGTCATTTTTATTAGTGGATGGTTAAAAGCAGAAAAAATAGAAGATCAAAAGACACAAAGGTATCTGAAAGGCTCCTCTATCCATGGGATCCTCCAAGCAAGAATACTGGAGTGGGTTGCCATTCCCTTCTCCAGGGGATCTTCCTGACCCAGGGACTGAACTCAGGTCTCCCGCACTGCAGACAGATTCTTTACCATCTGAGCCACTATTTGCATTTTAAGGTACTACATGCCACATTTACCAAAACCATTTACAAATGCGTATCTTAAAAAAACACATGTCGTTAGCCCAGAAAAAATTAAGCACGCATGCTGAGATCAACTCCTTCCTGTGAAAAGTGGTAGTTAAAGAGAAAAAGAGGAAATTCCCTGGTAGGCCAGTGTTTAGAACTCTCCGCTCTCCACTGCCAAGGGCCTGGGTTCATTCCCTGGTCAGGGAACTAAGATTCCACAAGCCAAACAGCTTGGCGTGTTTACACTGAAGAGAGTACAGTTGGTTCCTAACTATAGTTAGTAAAGGAAAATTCTTCTTCTAGAATAATGTCAACAAATAAGTGTAGAAAGAATGTCAGAATTAGATATTCACCATTCTGAAGTCCTCATAAAATAACTGACAAAGCAAGGATCATCAACAGATATTAAAATAATTAAGATTGTTTAAAAAAAAAGAATATTCTAACAGTACCCTACAGATTACTTGGAAACTGCAAAAAGAATTTTAAATAAGAGACAGCTGGCTATAACCACATTAACCAAGTGATCAAATAAGGTAAAACTCATAGCAGACAGTAAAATGATTTTAATTCACAGGCAGATTTATGGAAATTTTTATTTTCTTTTTTGCTTATCTATATTTCCTAACTGTACGACAATGAATACGTATTGCTTGGAAAATTAACAAATGTCCCAAAAAACTGCCTACTGAATTTAGAAATATAAATCAAGAATTTCAAATAATTCTTTGTTCCATTTCTAGTGATCCAGAATGAGAAAAATCAGATTCCATTAACATACGAAGATGTTCATCACAGTAATTTTTCTAGTGGTTGGTTTCAAAAAATTTTAATAACACAGAAAATGCACATAAAATGTTAAAAAAAATTTAAGAGCAACAACCATCCTAGTAAAAACTGATTTCCAAAATCACGAATTTCTACATGTAAGGAAGATGTTCCTAAGGAATGAGATGTTTACATTCTCAAAGTAACTTCCCTAAAATTACCAATTACAAGAGGGAAAAGAATAATGATACACCAAAAGAAACTGAATAATATCTTACCTAAGTGAAAGAAACTGACATCAGGAGCCTGCATATGTGACAACCATGAAAAGGACACAATATCTACCAAATGTAGTAACCCACCCAAAAATGTACAACTCTCAAATACTTCAGAAAAATAGTACATATATTACTCCAAGAGATATTATAATATATAATATCTTCCTGTATTGTTTGAAAAACAGAAGCTACTTTACTTACACAATGTTTAATTTGCATCAGAAAATGACAGCAAAAAAGAAAGGGTAGTTTCTAAGAAATACAAAATTTCAATTTTTTCCTTGTAT
The DNA here is from genome assembly GCF_019923935.1 of Bubalus bubalis. Classification (NCBI taxonomy): domain Eukaryota; kingdom Metazoa; phylum Chordata; class Mammalia; order Artiodactyla; family Bovidae; genus Bubalus; species Bubalus bubalis. The sequence continues at coordinate 95,101,357 of NC_059160.1, forward strand.
TAAACATTACTTCCAGTTTCCTATTAACAGTGTATTAACAAGTATAGGAAATCAATGGCTTTCTTGCCCTTCAGCAATTAGAAAACAGAAATGGAATTAAAAATATCTCGTTCACATCAGTAACAGAATAAAACCTTTACAAACAAATGTAACAAAAAAAGAGGATGTACGTTAAAAAAAAAAAATCAGAATGGGTTGGAAAATATATAATGACATTGGATACTATAATACAATTGTCAATTTTCTGAAACAAATACATAATTATGATGGGATTCCAGTAAGAAGGGCATTTTTCTGTGCATATGTGTGTTAAAACTAAAAATATGACCAAAAGTACCTAAGAAAACTATAAGAATTATGTTTGGTTGGGCTGTATGGCAGAGAAGCACATTCACTCATCAAATTATCAAAATAAATAGTACAGAAACAGACAAAGAGATGAGTGGAACAGAATAAATAATACAGAAATTGGTTCCATTATGCAAGAGAATAGAGTTCCATTACATGAGAGCAGTAGATGGCAAAAGTGCTCATTCAATTAAATAGAACGAAACTACTAAACAAACAACTCTAACACAACTGACTACCCGTTTAAAACAAAATAAAATTAGCACTCCTGACCTTAGACAAAAAAGTCCAGACCAATTCAAGATGTAATAAGACGAAAAAAATAGTTTTGAGAAAATAAGAGACTGCTAAGAACACAAAAGTACAAAATATGAATATATACTGTTATTTAAAATCTTTAAATTTCCGTAAGAGCAAAAGAATAAAACCAATAATCAAAAGACGCTCAAAATCACTAGCAATGTGGGAATCATAAAATATTAATATGTTAATTTGGCAATTCCACTCCTGAAGAGCTATCACGTAATAAAACTGCCAGCATATATGGAGATATATATGTGTCTATCCAAACACATATATGTATACATACATATATATGCATAAGTATATGTACATGCCTTATTGCAAATGGTTTATAATGGCAAAAAAACCCCAAAAACCTAGAGGCAAAGTGAATGCTCAACAATTAAAATGGTGGAATAAAGCACTATATGATCACACCACAGAATATTATGCAGCCATTCAAAAGAATAACAGAACTTAATAATCAATATTTTGATTGACTTGGACTTCCAAGATGCAGCCCTGATGAGAAAAGCACAGAAGAGAAAAAAGTGTACCTACAATTCTACTTTTGTACACCAAATAATGACCAAAACACTCTCCTTACACAAGTAGAAAGAGATGTACACATACATGAACATAGAAAAATATGGAAGGCTACCTGCTAGGTGGTTACATGGGTCTGGAAGAAAGGGAAGGAAGAGGAAACAAGCAAGCAAAAAAATAAATAAATAAAAAAGATTATATTAAAAAATAAGTGTGATCACATTGTATGCAACATGAAAATTTAGGTAATTAATACAAAACTCCATGTTTATGACATTCTAAAATGCTTAAGATAGGGACAGTGACTGATGTATTCAAATTCAAAGAAAAAATGCCCATGCCATAAAACGTAACATCATGTTCCTTTCTAACTTTAAAGAAAAACAATGATGTCTTTATATAGGTCAAGGAAACAATGGGACAGTAGAAGCTTTCTTAACCAACTATTGCAACCACTGGATTAACCAATGCTCCTGATTATTCCTATAAATTATATGGACCAATGCCCACTATATTCTGAATATTAGTGACTGGGTTCCTATTCTGAATAACAGTAGTTAACACTTACTTAATGCTTACTATATGTCTATCACTCTACTAAATAAATACACTAAATATTATTCCTCTCAACAACGCTATGAAGTGCCCATGTTATGGATTAGGATATGAAAGCACAACATGATAAATTACTTGCCCAAGTCACAAAGCTAATAAGTGTTAGAACCGGGATTCAAATGTAGATAGTTTGGTCCCAGCATCCAGACCCTTAACTAGTCTGCTAACCAGAAAAAATTTACTCTTTGAGAACACTTCCAAAAATCAAGTGATCTGTGCCCAAACCAGTATAAATCATCTGTACTTGTTACTGCAATGACATAATTTAATTATACATTACTAAAAAGAATTGTTTCTATGAAAACTAAATTGACTACTCAGAGAAGTTTTCAAAAAATACTTCTGTCAAATGGAAATGATTTCAGAAAAAAGATGTAAAGATATAGCCATCAGCCCTCAGATTACTTAATTCTTGCTGTTCACAGAAATTCAAAATGAAATGGACTCAGTGCATTATGGATATAGCTCACAGGAAAAAAAAAGTGGAGTCCAATGCAATCTACACTTAAGGATCAACAATGATGAAAAACAAATTCTTGTTTTAAGTTAACTCTTATCAGTAACGATTTACCAACTACTGGTCCCAATCATTTTGGATAAGAGGGCTTCTACTGTATTTTCTCTGAAACAAATTCATAAGTTTTTTTTATTTAGGTAGTAGAGCAAAGTTCCAAGAAAAATTAAATCTGCTAAGCTACAATTTTTGAACGTCATACTGGAAGTTATTTTGTGATCCTTACCCATCTTGTGTGGGTGGGTATTCGCATTCTTGTCCTTTGGGAAATACACCATTAGGATACAGGTCACATATTGGAACTGAGGGAGGGTCTGTTTGAACTTTTGCTGTGAGATACAAATAAAGCATTAACTTCTGTAGTTAAAAACAAAATTAAGCAGTTATCATTACAGTTTTTCTCAGTTCCTAATTGGTATTACATGTCCTGACTAAAGAACCTCCTTGTTATCACTTTTACAGTCAAAAACAGAAGATATTTCACCACAGTGGCCACCTTCTCTTATTTACAGTTATTTGGGAATAAAAATATTCAACTCCTCATAATTCCATTATGTATTTAAACAGTATATGCTTTGGCACAAAGAACACTTCTAATGTTTTTGTCTTCATTTACTATACTGGAAATGGAATAGCATATAGAAGCAGCCTTCACAAATAAAAATCAAAGAAGCGACAAGAAAATAAGAAAGAAATCCTACAGCAATAAAATAAAATATAAAGCCATTATGTATTAATAAAACTGGTAAAAAAAATTCTTAGAAGGGTATATTACATGTAAAAGTTAAAGAATATACATTCTCAGTGCTAAAAGACTTTAAGAACCACATACAAATTTCCAAATACTTGGAAAGTTTCAGTACTTAGCGTATTTTTTAAGGATACATTATTTCCCAAACTATATTCTAAGACAACACTGTTTCAAAATGCTTTTTAAAAATGTTTACAGATGTGTCTTCTAAAAGTCTGCATAAGACCTAGTTATATACTTCTTACTCTATGAAGAACAATGCTGTATCCAAGGAATGTCAGAAAGTTACATGATTTATACAATAATACATGGCTTTCAATGTATACCTGCAGCATTTACCAACTACCAAGTTGTGGTTATCTTTTGATTATAACCTGTCTTATGTTACAGGTTTTTAATCTGAAATTTTAACACATATTTTATGACAATTGAGCCAAATCATTTATCTACAGAACCACTTTTTGGTTCCTTCTTTTAATGGAATACTCAGTATTTCACGAACACTATTTTCCTCTTTTTGAGTAATGTTTAGAATTGTTCTATGGGCAAGTAAACTTGAGAAACACCATTTTAGGTTCCTCCTAAGAGGGAACATTTAGAATTTTGAAATAAAAATGACCTTAGATGTCACCTAATTAAGCTTCACATTCAAATCCAGGAATCCTCTAACATCCCTGACAGATGGTACTACATGTCTGACAATGAAGGCAGTCATTATCTCCCCAGCTAAAATCCATTCATTCTGGGAGAACTGTAGCTGCTATAAAGTAATATCCCCATTACTTTCATCTGTTAGCTCTACTTTACTCTTCTTTTCTACTGCTTCCTTCCTCTCTATGACGAGAAGGCACTTTAAGGGATATGGTTCTTAACACTTGCACTCATACTCACCAGCCTTCTCAGTGTTTAATCTGGTACTAGATTTTACTTCTACTAATAGTTCAAATAAGGTATAATCAGTATAAGACTACACTGTTGATTCTAAAAATCCTGCTGCTACTGAAAGGTCTGGATTCCTAGCATTTTCCTTCACATTGTACAAGCATCCAAAATCCTTAGGATCCTAACTAACACCTTATACTAATTTTATATATGTCTATTTAAATTTCAGATTGTTAATAATTCAGTTTTCTTTTGAAATCTTGTTTTTTTGTCAATCAAAGGATTATCTCATAATCCAGAAATTTATTTCATCTACAAATCTAATAAAGATGTCTTTTATATTGTCCACAAATTACTAAGACAAGATAAAGGACTCAAAGAGATCATCAGAGAAAAAGCAAAGAATTTGTAATCAAAGTAAGTTGAAGCCTAACCTTTACCACTTATTAGCTGTGACTTGGACAAATGGCTAAATGTGCTAAGTAAGCCTCAGTTTCCTCATCTACAAAACGAAGAACTAGATGAAATCTTGGATAACCTTTGAAAATTATAATCTACTATGTCCAAGTTATTATCTAAAACTATGAACAATTTTAAGTATCTGTACTGCACTTAATTATTAACTATCACAATTCTCTCACTTTATAGATGAGGAACATGAAGGCAGTAAACTGCTCCTGATTATATTATTTGGATTATTTCAGAAGTGATTTATGACACAAACAAGACATACTCAAAGCAAATTAGAAAGCAACAAATCAAAACACAGAGAGAACCTAAAATAGAACCTGAAATAAGGCCAATACAAAACTAGCTTTGGCCCTAAATCCTCTAGCAGTCAATAAAAAACAAAAAGGGGTGGGGGGGTTTAGATTATTTGCATAGTTCATATTTCTGCAACAAAACACATTAACTACTCAGGAAAAGCACAATTATTCTTGATACTAAGATCAGACAAAGAGAGGTCTTTCAAGAGTGCTCATAAAGAAATATAATGAACAGCAAGTTCAACAACCTCCTTAGAGGAGGCACAATAAACACTGATGGTATCATACTAAAATGCCCTCAGTGGAAGAGTCTACCAAGGGCAAATACAAAGCAGCCTCTTAACACTCCTCCCTGCTTATCTACCTTCATTAGGAAGCAATTTTAGAGTATCTGGAGAAATTGATCTCTCTCAAGCCATTTTCAGGTAACATTATGTCTTAAAAGCACTCTATGAACAATTTTTGAATGGAAGGAATATGACATTCTAATTCCTAGAGATTCCTAGAAAGCAAGTAACCTATGCTCATTAAATACAGATTATGCTAGAGGCAGAAATGATGTCCTGAGTAGAAGGATCTAACCAGAATAGATGCCTGACAAGAAAGAAAGCAATCCCATCTACCCCTGAGATGTACCAGGGAAATATCTAGCAGAGCTAACAGCTTTTTAAAAAAAATAATTTGAGTATTTTCAACACAGAGATAAAAATGAAAGTCAAACCCTCAATTTCTCATTCATAAAATTTTATCCTGAAGATTTAGCCAATCAATGGTCCCTGATGCCAAAGGGCATCCAAGATTAGAACTCATTCTGATTCCCAACCCAATCTTTGTTCCCCAATACCACACACAGTCACCCTTTATTCTCCCTAAGAGTTTCAGGTCCCTTAAGATGTTTGGCTGTATTATTTATAGAAACAAAATACAAGTAGGATTATATTTTAAGTGAATCTGAAATAGCACAATACAAATATTACTAATAAAAATTCACCATATTCACAAATTTTAAATAATGGGATTCCTCATTAAATATGTCAAGAATCTCTTTAATATCAAAACTGGTAGGTGAACTGCAAACTGTTTATTCTATTACCACATGGTGGCATTATTTAAGTCATCACTGACAAAATTATCTGAATTATTCAAATTTTAAATTATAAAGTTTTTTATGAATTCATCCCTAACTTGCAGTAAAATGCAACAAACTTATTATTAATATCCTTTGACTAAATAACAACTGAAGAAAATAAAATAATAAGACTGCAAAAACTACTTGCCAAATACTAGTAAGTTTCACTAAATTCTATTAGGCCATCATTTATTTCCCTAACATATACCAGGATCTTAAGCAACCTCAAACCTACTCTTCAAGCCTGCTGATTAATAACCACTTGTAATTTGGCAAGTAGAATCAACTAAAGACACTAACGTCCTCTCTTCTTCTTCTTCTTTTTCTTCTTCTTTCCAGTTGCTCCATCTCCGTCACCATCTCCATCTAAGAGAAGACATGTCAAATTCATTTAAACCTCATAAGCAGAGCGACAAAACAAGCACACAAGTACATAGAGTGCATCTTAAATAGCGTATGACAAAGTTGACCCAATACTCTTAGAATTTTGTATATTGTTAGCTTCAAGTATCAGAATTTGACTTGTGCAATCAAAGGCACTAATAAACTTTACTTTGATTTATTCTAAATACAAGAATTGTTGAATAAGATATTTTAAGAATAAACAATGTATTAAATAACATTTTTTTAAAGCTAAGAAAAATAACTAGTGTTACTTAAATACTAGTATAATAATGACTATATGACTTCATCTGAAAGGATACTAGTCACAAGTTGATATATGCTTTGCAGTTAAACACTTGTATTTCACAACCTCATGTGACTCTCAAAACAATCTTGAACAAGAAATGTTTAAGGGACATGCCCAAGATAATCCTAATAAGTAAATAGTAGAACTGGACCAAGACTATCACTTGATTCCTAATCCAGTGAGAGGTAATTGGGGTCTCGTATTTTAAAATACCGTTTCCTACCTAGTTGTTATCAGAGAAAGAGTTCTCTTTATGCATCAAATTGTATAAAAAAAAAAAAAAATCTTACTTTTCCTAGGTTTATAGTTCTCAGATTCTCAAAAGAACCTGATGACCAAAACTGAGAACTATTTCCAAAAACAGTTGGCAAAAGACTATCCAAAATAGACACAATCTGCTTGTCAGTTTTTATGACAACTTTCTGTGCAACCCAATGCCCATAAACTCAGAGAAAAAAATAAAGAATTATGACCAAGATTAAATAGGGGGTTAAAGTATTTTAAATAAAGGTATCAAAAACAGACCTAAGTGTCTGAATTTCTAAAAATGCTGCTCAATACATTTTAACAACCATTTCTGAAGTATGCTATTCTACCCACAAATAACATAACTATGAAAAAGGGATGAATGGGACACTGTTCCCGATAATTAGAAGTTGATAGTTTAATAGTATGCCTAGCATATAGTATTTTTTAAATGTTTCACCTAGTGGTAGTAACTCATGGCTATTTAACATTAATAATTTTAGTAAAATCCACGCTCACCAAAAAATGTCAAATGAGTGCTTACATTTTCTGTTCAAAGTGCTCCCTTTTTACTGCTAGACTGATACAAGCCATAAAAGAAATCTTACCACACTAACTATATATTCTAATTATCACTCAATCACTGATTTATACTGACCTCTACTTGTCTGTGAGCTCCTTAAGGATTAGACACCATTAAGCACAGTGCCAAGCATGTGATAAATATTCAATCTATTCAAAATGAGTGTTTAGTTTATCCTGCTTATATTTATTTTCACCCAATTGAGAAATAGGAAACAGCAGCTTAGCAAAGAGGGAGGTAACATAATCTAAGGCCTTAATGGGCTGAGTGATAGGAAACTACAACTGTTTGACAATTTTTGACCAACAAAATTACATTTCTTATATTCCATCTTATAATAGCAACAGAAACACAACAGAGAAAACAAATACTACTGATTTACTCATTAGTGGTTTCTCAAGTCAAAGCTTTAACAAAAACAACACTAAAAATTTTGGAAAACACAACTTTCAACATCCTCGTGTGTCATATAATCTAATTCACATATTGTGCTTTACAGTTTTAACAGCAGCCTTCTTCATTCATCCAATAAATGTTTGCTGAGTTCTTCAGTGACAGGCAACAGGGACAGAATAGTAAATAAGACAGTCTTTGTTCTGGACAAATATTCAACATAGCACACTGCAATTTACCTTAGACAGAACCTGAAACACATGCTTCATGATGTATAACCAGTTTTAAACACATTCAAAATCCTACCAGTGCTGTGACCTTGAGCAAGTTAATTAGCCTCCACCACCATGGTATCTTCATCTTTAAAATGGGTAAGATGAAGCTCCTCCTCAGATACTTGATCATCCTTCTAAGGTTAATTATTTTATCCAACGTCCAAGGTGGCTATTCAACACAGAAAAATGGCCACTTGTGCTAGAATGATGGTAGAGCCAGGATCTAAATTTTAATACCATATGCTCATACTTTCGCCTATCATATGATGCTACAATTTTTATTTTTACATGTCTGTCTTTCAGAGCATCTCAGGATACTCTAAACAGACAGAGACCATTCTTTTCTGCATTAGCACTATGCCCAAATCAATTAATACTTGATATGACAACTGGACATCTATATGCCCAAAAAAAAAAAAAAAAAACCTCAATCCTTACAACATGCACTATATATAAAAATTAATTCTAAATGGACATAGACCAAAGCATATAAAACATTTATTATATATATAAAGCAGTTCTTCCTTTTAACATTTTTGACACAAATAAAACTTACTGAAAAGAATACAAGAGAAAAATCTTCATGACTTTAAAGACATCAATTATTTAAATTTTGGACAGGACCCAAAAAATATGACCCAGAAAGGAAAAAAGTTGATAAACTGGACTTCATCAAAATTAAAATCTTTTCTGCTACAAACAATACAAGCATGGGGGAAATGAGCTATAAAATATGTTTAACCTCATAAGAAACTTATCAAGCTGTTTTGCTTCATGAAGAACTGATGAAGAACTTGCACAAAGAACTACTTACACCTCAGTAAGACAACAAATAACCCAAATGAAAAATAGACAAATGGTACTGAACATACGCTTCAAAGATAAATGAAAGACAAATAAAGATATGAAAAGATGACATACCACTATACACCTACTGGGCTAAAATTAAATAGTACCAGCGCTTATGAGGATACAAAGGGACCGGAACTTTCAAACACTCCTGACAGGAATGCAAAACAGCTTGGTAAGTTTCTTATGAGGTTAAACATACACTTACCACATTACCAGCAACTATACTCTTAGGTATTTACTCAGAAGAAATGAAAACATAAGCCTACACATATGCAAATGATCACAGTAACTTTATCCATAAGAGACAAAATCTGGAAACAATCCAAATAGTCATTAACTAGTAAATGGACAAACAAATTTGGAATATTTCCTGAGCAATAAAAAGTAATAAACTACTGATACATATGCAACTGGATAACTCTCAAAAATATTATGCTAAGTGAAACAAGCCAAACACCAAAACAGCTGCATACTATAAAAATTCCATTCATACAGTATTGTAGAAAAAGCTATAGGAACAGAAAATATATCAAACATTACCAGAAGAAAATATATCAAAAGTTACCAGGAGTCAGCAAACAGAGCAAGAGAACTGAGTACAAAAGGGCAAAGGGAACATTTTTTGTGGGGATGAAATGTTAAATGGATATGGTCTATATGTTGGGTGTGGTGCTCAGTTGTGTCAGACTCTTTGAGACCCCACAGACTGTAGCCTGCCAGGCTCCTCTCTCCATGGAGTTTCCCAGCCAAGAATACTGGAGAGGATCTTCCTGACCCAGGGATCAAACCCTAGTCTCCTGCACTGCAGGCAGATTCTTTATTGTCTGAGCCACCAGGGTTAGCACATCGCCAAACACCCACAGGATTAACTTTCCACATCAATACCCCCGTTTGCAAATAAACAAATCTAAAATTAAACTCAGCGTAACCTTTTTGGCCTGTAGCACCCCCTTCTAATCTCTTATCCAACTTTCCCTCTTTACCTCACTATTTCAATCAATGGTACCAACATCCTGTCACCCAAATTCGAAACCTAGACCCCTAGAGTCTGCTAGTTTGTCCTCACTCCTTCTCTCCAGATTTTGTTGCTGTTTAGTCATTAAGTTGTGTTGACTCTTTCATGATCCCATGGAAAACCCTCTATCCAGACTGAAAGCCTCTAAATCCTCTGAATTTTGCTTCCTAGATCACTGTTCCAGTGGACCCTTCCTTTCCATTCTCATTACCACATGCCTGAGGCTACTGTCAACTGGCTGCCAAAATGATCTCCATGCCTCTATTTCCTCATTTCTAACAACCCTGCTTGTACATGAAGACTATATTATCTTTCCATAACATTTTTCTTTTAAGAATGCTCAAACTCATAGAAAGAGAGATCAGATTTGAGGTTACCAGAGACGGGGTGGGCAGATGAAGGTGGTCAAAAAGTACAACTTCCAGTTAGAAGATAAATTACTACAAGGGCTTCCCCGGTGGCTCAGACGGTAAAGAACTTGCCTGCAATGCAGGAGACCCAGGTTTGATCCCTGGGTCAGGAAGATCCCTGGAGAAGGAAATGGCAACCAATTCCAGTATTCCTGCCTGGAGAATTCCATGGATAGAGAGCCTGGCAGGCTCTGTGGGGTTGCAAAGAGTCAGACACAACTGAGTGAATCTCTGTCTTCGAGAGATGTTAAGGTACATGATTAACATAATTGATATTGCTTTATGTTATATATGAAAATTCCTAAAATAGTAAATCCTAAGAGTTCTCACAAGAAAAAAAATTTTTTTCTTTTATTTTGTATCTATATGAGGGATATTCACAAAGCTTACGTGGTAATCATTTTACGATGTACGTAAGTCAACTCATTGTACTGTATACCTTAAACATACACAGAACTGTATGCCAATTATAAACTGGGAGGAAAAAAGAATGAACAAATGAAAAATGGGAAAAAGGAACTGCTCAAAGACTCCCTCAATGAATCACCTCAAATGAGGCCAGTATGCACTGTTTACTATACTTTAAATACTTTCTCAGCATTGTCCTGTCCCAAAATGGTCCTGTTTGCTTGGCTTTTATTTAAGTTCCATTCCTTCAAAGGAGCTTTCCTTCAGCATTCAGCTCACAATTCCACCTCCAAATTTCAGTAACTTTTACTGCATGCACCAGTATACCTTACCACCTCTATGTTTTGTCCTCCACAATGATCAATTTTCCTTAAGAACAAAGATACTGAACTATTAGCTTTCCATCCACTCAAAGACTTCTCACAATAGTTAAACAGTATTGGCTGATCCTCATCATCAAAATGAATTAGGAATACGATGAACCAAACTGGAGAAAAATACTAATATTCCTAAAATCTTCTTTAATACATTGAAGATTTCCATTCTGAAAAGCAAAGTTTCCTCCTTCAATGTCTAGAGATTCATATAACTCTGTAGAAGTGCAATGAAACAAGCATTATCTTCAAAGCAGCTGATACTCTACACATAGTGAGTCAACAGCAACCTGGAATTTACAATTATTGTTGTTAAGAGTTCAAAATATGTTCATAATCTGAAGTATAAACCAAGGCAGAATGAACAAGAGGTCTACTTAAAGAAAACAAAAATCTAACTATTTTCCTTTTCATTGAGTCTGAAACCAAGCAGGACTCTGTGGGACAGATCCTGCCTCTTGGTGGTAAAAGAGCTTTAAACTCTTGGGCTTTCCCTGAGTTCCAAAGAACAAATTTAATTAGAGACATGAGAAAAATCCAGAAACAAAGGAAAACAGTCCAACAACACAAAATCATAACAGTTTAGCCATGCAGAGTAAAGGACCTTTAGTTTCTCCTCAAGGGCTATAGATAATACTGAGCCACATTCTTGAGTCGGTTTGCAGATACTAAACCCCCTACCAGGCAGAAAAGTTAGCTGTATGCTGACCACCAGACTGTAGGCTGACTCCAGATAAGCTGAAGCCAGAAAACTGATAACTGAGATTCCCAAAAAGTCACCCTGATAGTGCACAACCAACTGATCAGATGTCCACCAGCTGATCAGACACATGGCAACCCTCACCCCTAATGCTGCCTTTAAAAATCCTTTCCTAAAAGCCTTGTTTTAGAAGTTCCAAAGAATAGCAAGGAAAACAAGAAAACCTTAAGAGAACAATGAAAAGGAAAACAATAGAATGGGAAAGACTAGCGATCTCTTCAAGAAAATTAGATACCAAAGGAACATTTCAGGCAGAGATAGACACAATAAAGGACAGAAATGGTATGGACCTAACAGAAGCAGAAGATATTAAGAACAGGTGGGAAAAATACACAGAAGAACTGCACAAAAAGATCTTAATGACCCAGATAACCACAATGCTGTCACCACTCACCTAGACCCATACATCCTGGAGTGTAAAGTCAAGTGGGTCCTAGGTAGCATCACTACGAACAAAGCTAGTGGAGGTGATGGAATTCCAGCTGAGCTATTTCAAATCCTAAATGATGCTGTGAAAGTGCTGCATTCAATATGCCAGCAAATTTGGAAAACTCAGCAGTGGCCACAGGACTGGAAATGGTCAGTTTTCATTTCAATCCCAAAGAAGGGCAATGCCAAAAAGTGTTCAAACTACAATACAATTACACTCATTTCACATGCTAGTGAAGTAATGTTCAAAATCCTTCAAGCTAGGCTTCAGCAGTATGTGAACCGAGAACTTCTAGATGTACAAGCTGGATTAGAAAATGCAGAGGAACCAGAGATCAAATTGCCAACATCCGCTGGATCATAGAAAAAGCAAAGGAATTCCAGAAAAACATGTACTTCTGCTTCACTGACTACACTAAAGTCTTTGACTGTGTAGATCACAACAAATTGGGAAAATTCTTTAAGAGAGGGGAATACCTGACCACCTTACCTGCCTCCTGAGAAACCTGTATGCTGGTCAAGAAGCAACAGTTAGAAACGGACATGGAACAACAAACTGGTTCCAAATTGGGAAAGGCGAACATCAAGGCTGTATACTGTCACCCTGCTTATTTAACTTATATGCAGAGTACGTCATGTGAAATGCCAGGCTGGATGAAGCATAGACTGGAATCAAGACTGCCGGGAGAAATATCAATAACCTCAGCTACACAGATGACACTACTCTAATGGCAGAAAATGAAGAGGAACTAAAAAGCTTCTTGATGAAGGTGAAAGAAGAGAGTGAAAAAGCTGGCTTAAAACTCAGCATTCAAAAAATCAACATCATGGCATCCAGTCCCATCACTTCATGGCAAATAGATGGGGGAAAAAAATGGCAACAGTGACAGACTTTATTTTCTTGGGCTCCAAAAATCACTGCAGATGGTGACTGCAGCCATGAAATTAAAAGATGCTTGCTCCTTAGAAAAGCAAAAACACCATTTTGCCAACAAAGGTCCGTACAGTCAAAGTTATGGTTTTTCCAGTAGTCATGCACAGCCATCAAGAAGGCTGTGTACCAAAGAATCGATGCTTTCGAATTGTGGTTCTGGAGAAGACTCTTGAGGGTCCCATGAATAGAAAGGAAATCAAACTAGTCAATCCTAAAGGAAATCATTCCTGATTATTATACTGGAAGGACTGATGCTGACACTGAAGCTTCAATACTTTGGCCACCTGATGGGAAGAGCCGACTTACTGGAAAAGACCCTGATGCTGGGAAAGACTGAGGCAGGAGGGGAAGGGGGTGACAGAGGATGAGATGGTTGGATGACATCACTGACTCAATAACATGAGTTTGAGCAAATGCCAGGACATAGTAAAGGAAAGGGAAGCCTGGAGTGCCGCAAGCCATGTGGTTGCAAGGAGTCAGACATGATTGAGTGACTGAACAACAAAAAGCCTTCAGGGCTTTTGAGCATGAGATGCCCATTCTCCCTGCTTGGCATTTTGCAATTAAGCACTGTACTTTCCTTTGCTAAAGCCCAGTGTCCATGTTCAGTATCAATTCTTGGCTTTTTTTTTTTTACTAAATTTGACCATAATCTCCTTGAAGGCTTACAGAACTTATCTTCCTAAAGGAAGTACAACTGCTTTGCATTATCCTAACACGAGAAGAGTACAGCAGGTATTTGTTGCTAAAGATTGGAAGGCATAAGCCCTAGCTGGCAGTGCTTGAGGAAGAATAGCTCACAGCAGTATATAATTAAGAATGGGAAGCCCCATCTCCTCTTCTGCCTAAAGAGGCTATAGAATAATAGTTCTCCCAACTAATCAGTCCCTCCACTGTCTTACTGATAGCATCAACTCCTACAATTCCAAGAAATGTTGTCTTTATAGAAACCTTTGGCAAAAGCTCCAAAATACAAGGATTTGGGGCCAGTGAATTCATAGTAGGTTTTAGAAGCACTCCAACGTGCTCCTTTGAAAATAAATAAAAGTACCTTTGATAGAGTACAAGGAACAGACTTGGAATCAGGAAGATCCCCTGGAGGAGGGCATGGCAACTCACTCCAGTATTCTTGCCTGGAGAATCCTATGGACAGAGGAGACTGGCAAATTACGGTCCATATGGTCACAAAGAGTCAGACATGATTGAAGTGACTTAACATGCACAGGTGCTAGATTTGAACCTGACTTTATTTACACATACTAGCTGTGTCAGAATGGGCAAATCACATGACTATCATTTCCTGTTTGCTAGGTTTTTGTGAGGGTAAAATAAAAATGGACGGAAGTATCCTAAGATGGTGCCTAGTACATATTAGTTGTTCAATAAAAGTAAGATCAACATTCATTCAATTTTATCTTATTAATACTCATCTACTACTCGGCTTTCTACCAAATACATTTTAAAAAGCTGAGATCTGTGTTACTTCAGCATTCAACATACCCAACTTTTTAAAGAGTTGCTAATAAATACCTTTTTGTTTTCACCTGTGACATTGAGGCTTTAACATCAATTAAGTAAAATATCACAGAATATTGGATTATATTGACAAATAAGCAGCTTTGGTTAAAGAATGTCATATTTTCTTGCCTTCCTAACCATAAAATTAAAATTAACCATTTACCTTCATCGTCATCATCTTTTTCTTTCTCTTCCAATGCTTGTCTTTCCAATTGTCTTGCCACCTCATCAACTGAGGCTCCTGCTTCTTTATCAGGTTCCTGTTGCCCTGTTGATCAAATATAACAACTAAATCAAATCTGACAAATGTATCTTCCCACTACAATATGTTCTAAGGATCCTAAAAAACACATAACTCTTCCTGACAAGGGTCAGGAACAAAAACAGAAACATTTTAAGGAGAATCAGTTCAGTTCAGTCACTTAGTCGTGTCCGACTCTTTGCGACCCCATGAATCGCAGCACGCCAGGCCTCCCTGTCCATCACCAACTCCTGGAGTTCACTCAGACTCACGTCCATAGAGTCAGTGATGCCATCCAGCCATCTCACCCTCTGTCGTCCCCTTCTCCTCCTGCCCCCAATCCCTCCAGCATCAGAGTCTTTTCCAATGAGTCAACTCTTCGCATGAGGTGGCCAAAGTACTGGAGTTTCAGCTTTAGCATCATTCCTTCCAAAGAAATCCCAGGGCTGATCTCCTTCAGAATGGACTGGTTGGATCTCCTTGCAGTCCAAGGGACTCTCAAGAGTCTTCTCCAACACCACAGTAAGGAGAATAGAATTTATTTAATGACAGAAAAATCTTCCATATCTAAGTGGTACTGCCCATTTAACAAGACACTCATTTAGGCATTCTCTGCTAGGAGCTAAATGGTGAGTTGGTCCCTACCCTTAAGTAGCTTAACTTTCTAAAGTATTTAACAATTAATCTACAGCAAATACTTTATTAACCAAGCAGGAACTTAAGATGGGCAATAAATGCTGAAGGCCTTAGTAAGAAGATGTCTGTTGGAAATCCTGGAAGCTTCAGGGGTTCAGATAGAAAGAACCTGTCAAGCCAAGCAGGGTAAAATCAAAATATATAGGAAAAGTTATTCCATTACTAAAAAACAAAATTCCCCAACAGCTAAACACAAGACCAGGCCCTGCTCTAGAAGGGATTACAATCTAGCTGTGTTCCTGATGTTCAAGCTGGTTTTAGAAAAGGCAGAGGAACCAGAGATCAAACTGCCAACATCCGCTGAATCATGGAAAAAGCAAGAGAGTTCCAGAAAAACATCTATTTTTGCTTTATTGACTATGCCAAAGCCTTTGACTGTGTGGATCACAATAAACTGTGGAAAATTCTGAAAGAGATGGGAATACCAGACCACCTGATCTGCCTCTTGAGAAATTTGTATGCAGGTCAGGAAGCAACAGTTAGAACTGGACATGGAACAACAGACTGGTTCCAAATAGGAAAAGGAGTTCGTCAAGGCTGTATATTGTCACCCTGTTTATTTAACTTATATGCAGAGTACATCATGAGAAATGCTGGACTGGAAGAAACACAAACTGGAATCAAGATTGCCGGGAGAAATATCAATAACCTCAGATATGCAGATGACACCACCCTTATGGCAGAAAGTGAAGAGGAACTAAGAAGCCTCTTGATGAACGTGAAAGTGGAGAGTGAAAAAGTTGGCTTAAAGCTCAACATTCAGAAAACAAAGATCATGGCATCCGGTCCCACCACTTCATGGGAAATAGATGGGGAAACAGTGGAAACAGCGGCAGACTTTATTTTTCTGGGCTCCAAAATCACTACAGATGGTGACTGCAGCCATGAAATTAAAAGACGCTTACTCCTTGGAAGGAAGTTATGACCAACCTAGATAGCATATTCAAAAGCAGAGACATTACTTTGCCAACAAAGGTCCGGCTAGTCAAGGCTATAGTTTTTCCTGTGGTCATGTATGGATGTGAGAGTTGGACTGTGAAGAAGGCTGAGCGCTGAAGAATTGATGGTTTTGAACTGTGGTGTTGGAGAAGACTCTTGAGAGTCCCTTGGACTGCAAGGAGATCCAACCAGACCATTCTGAAGGAGATCAGCTCTGGGTGTTCTTTGGAAGGAATGATGCTAAAGCTGAAACTCCAGTACTTTGGCCACCTCATGCAAAGAGTTGACTCATTGGAAAAGACTCTGGTGCTGGGAGGGATTGGGGGCAGGAGGAGAAGGGGACTACAGAGGATGAGATGGCTGGATGGCATCACTGACTCGATGGACCTGAGTCTGGGTGAACTCCGGGAGTTGGTGATGGACAGGGAGGCCTGGTGTGCTGCGATTTATGGGGTTGCAAAGAGTCGGACACGACTGAGCGACTGATCTGATCTGATCTGATAGGAGTAATACGTAAAAAGAGGTAGTATTACCAAGTAGTACATAATGAGGTGACATGCTAGCTACCGTAGAGAATTCATACTGAAATACACAACTGTTAAAAACATATTAGGGTCAGTCTGCTAAACACCTTAAAGGACAAACTGAAGAGTCTGGTTTTCATCTGAAAGCCAGAACAGCCACCAGAGTATGTCCTGAAATTAAATTTTGCTTTGAAAGTGTCCCAGCACCTACAACTCACCCTCTTCAACTCCCAAATAATCAAAATTTCAGAAAGATACAGGTTAACCCTCTTCAACCTCTCTCAACTCCACTTCATCACTTCTGGCCTCTCCATTTTTCTCTCCTTCTTTCTGCGGCTGACTTTAACAGTACAAATAATTTTCCGAAAACGAAGGCCTTGATGCATCAAAAACAATGACTTCTCATATTCAAATATTTAAGTTTCTAACTTATAATCTAACTGTAAACTTTCAGCTGTTTTCTTTGTCTTACCAGTAGATTTAGAGTAGCTTCCTTCGGACTCAAGAATATTCTACCCAGACTGCCTACAAGTGGCATCATAATTCAGGCCTAAAAGCCCCAAAGCTTGATGATACTGTAGGATTAGGCGGTGAGGATTCGCACCGCAGCCACACATCCTGCTATTACTACTCAGTGACAAGAGCACATTCTCAGACACACACACGCCAAAAGTGCAGCGCGCCACAAAATCACACACACCCACACCTACCCACCCAAACAGTGGCAAGAGCGCGTGGGCATTCTCTCACACACACACCCCAAACTCATACACACACCCAACCCCAAACTCATACACACACCCAACCCCAAAGTGCAGCGCGCCACAAAAATCCCTCCGTAAACTAGGATGATAGGGGCTGGTGCGGTCCAGGCACTAAGACTTGCCCACTTCACCCCCACTCTCGACGAAAAGATGTCCCACGTCTCTCCAGCACAGAGGCGGCAGTGTGGTCAGAACCAGATTTTCAAGGAGGAGGCCAACCCGCAAGGTGGAAGGGCTGGGCCCCGTGCACGGCTTCAAGTCCGTCGCATCGTCTGCGTGGGAGCGAAGTTCCGGCAATTTAGAAGCAGCAACCGCACAGAAACCGAGGCACCCTCTTCTCCGCCATCCCACGCCCAGAAGACGCCTGGAAGAAGTCACCTCTTCCCGGGACTGGGAATCTGTAGCTCTCCCGGGACACACGTTCAGTCCTGGGAATCAGTCCAGGGTGCTCAGTCCCCGGGCCCTGTCACCAACGCCAAGCCCGAGTCGAGCGGTTCGGCCATCCCGGCGGAGACTAGGAAAACATAAAACTCCCCTTACCTGTGGCAGCCCCTTTACTCTTCTTCTTCTTCCGTTTTTTTTTCTTGGCCGCTTCTTCAGCCGTAGAGGCAGCTCCCTCCTCCCTTTCGTCTGGATCCAGGTCGCCATTCAGGTGGCTCCCGCAGGACGCTGCCTCCTCCACACCCGCCATGTTGCCCGAGAGAGCGCGAGGCACTGAAACAGAAGCGCGAGGGCCCGCTCCTTCTTCACCCACCTACACCAGCAACGCCGGAAGTTGCTCTCGATGGTAGAGGCGCGGGGAATGCTGGGACTACGGAGGACTCGACTGTAAGGGCGACCCGCGGGGAGGGGCGGGGCTCACCGCAAGCCGGCGCAAGCGGCAAGGAGACGCGGAACACCTGGCGAAACCAGACTTTTCCTTCTTCCCTCGCTTCGGGCAAACTTGCTTGCTTAGAGTCAGGTTGAAAGCCCGCGCCTGACTTGTGGACAGGTGTTCCTCCCGCGGGAGAGAGGCCCCTCGACTGAAACCGAAAACTTTTAGATTCGTAGTTTTATACTGCGCACCAGAAGTGAGGAGAAGGTCGAAAAAAATGCCTTAACTTGTATACACGTCTTTTTTATAACTCGAAAGGACTGCGTTTTTATTCACTATTACAGCTCTCGGCGAGGCTGTCCAGGTTGTTAAGAAGATGTACCTACAAAGGCCCTGACTGAAGCAGTCAGAGATAAGAAGACGTTTATTCATAGAGAAGCTAAAGGAAGACAGGTCTCAAGGAGGGAGTGACCAACTGCTTTGAGTACTGCTAAGAAGTAAGAGCGTGAAAAATGTCAGATGTATATAGTAGCGTGGTAGCCACTGGTAACCTTAGCAACAGCTATTTAGGTAGAGAGATGGAAGCCAGTCTAAAAAGAGTTGAGGAACGAGAGGAAACAGAGAATCTCTTCATCCTTCAAGTTTCAAGCTTAAGTGCCGTTCCCTCAGAGATCCCTCCTCAGCAATCTAAATCAGTTCCTCAGTTCAGTTCAGTCGCTCAGTCGTGTCCGACTCTTTGCAACCCCATGAATCGCAGCACGCCAGGCCTCCCTGTCCATCACCAACTCCCGGAGTTCACTCAAACCCAAGTCCATCGAGTGGGTGATGCCATCCAGCCATCTCATCCTCTGTCGTCCCCTTCTCCTCCTGCCCCCAATCCCTCCCAGCACCAGAGTCTTTTCCAATGAGTCAACTCTTCGCATGAGGTGGCCAAAGTACTGGAGTTTCAGCTTTAGCATCATTCCTTCCAAAGAAATCCCAGGGCTGATCTCCTTTAGAATGGTCTGGTTGGATCTCCTTGCAGTCCAAGGGACTCTCAAGAGTCTTCTCCAACACCACAGTTCAAAAGCATCAATTCTTCGGCGCTTGGCTTTCTTCACAGTCCAACTCTCACATCCATACATGACCACAGGAAAAACCATAGCCTTGACTAGCCAGACCTTTGTTGGCAAAGTAATGTCTCTGCTTTTCAATATGCTATCTAGATTGGTCATAACTTTCCTTCCAAGGAGTAAGCATCTTTTAATTTCATGGCTGCAGTCACCATCTGCAGTGACACTGTTTCCCCATCTATTTCCCATGAAGTGATGGGACCAGATGCCATCATCTTCGTTTTCTGATGTTGAGCTTTAAGCCAACTTTTTCACTCTCCTCTTTCACTTTCATCAAGAGGCTTTTGAGTTCCTCTTCACTTTCTGCCATAAGGGTGGTGTCATCTGCATATCTGATTCTTAACTTTGTTTCATGGCAGTTTGTAATTACTTTATGTCATTATTTGTTTTTTGTGTGTCTCTCCAACTGTTTCAAACTCTGTGAAGACAAGAACATTTTGCCTGTTTTGTATTTTTCTTACCAGCACCTACCTCTAACTAAAGCATTGTAGGGACCCAGTAGACTCATTATATAAATAGCACTTAAGAAGTACCCTGTACTTTACATTCATTGTCTTATTTAATCCATTTTTGAGTTGGGGAAATACGAGCTATAGTTTTGGTAACTTGCACCAGGTCATACAGGAAGTAAATAGGCTTAGAATCCAAACCCAAGTTACTAAGCACCAGAAATTTAGTAATTCTGTATTCTAACTTTCCCATTGAAATTTAAAATCAGTCCAATAAATATGTATTGATTGTACATTAGCATTAATTTTTCTTGGTGGAAGCTACAAAGTGAAAATAAATACTCTCAATAAAGGTTTGCATTCAATGAGACAAGACATATCAGTTCAGTTCAGTCACCCAATCATGTCCAACTCTGTGACCCCATGGACAGCAGCACGCTGGCCTCCCTGTCCATCACCAGCTCCGGGAGTTCACCCAAACTCATGTCCATTGAGTCAGTGATACCATCCAACCATCTCATCCTCTGTTGTCCCCTTCTCCTCCTACCTTCAGTCTTTCCCAGCATCAGGGTCTTTTCAAATGAGTCAATTCTTCGCATCAGGTGGCCAAAGGATTGGAGTTTCAGCTTTAACATCAGTCCTTCCGATGAATATTCAAGACTGACTTCCTTTAGGATGGACTGGTTGGCTCTCCTTGCAGTCCAAGGGACTCTCAAGAGTCTTCTCTAACACCACAGTTCAAAAGCATCAATTCTTTGGAGCTCGGCTTTCCTTATAGTCCAACTCTCACATCCATACATGACTACTAGAAAAACCATAGCCTTGACTAGACATCCTTTGCTGGCAAAGTAATGTCTCTGCTTTCTACTATGCTGTCTAGATTGGTCATAACTTCTTCCAAGGAGCAAGCGTCTTAATTTCATGTCCACAGTCACCATCTGCAGTGATTTTGGAGCCCCCCTCAAATGTCTGTCACTGTTTCCACTGTTTCCCCATCTATTTGCCATGAAATGATGGGACCAGATGCCATGATCTTAGTTTTCTTAATGGTGAGCTTTAAGCCCACTTTTTCACTCTTCATTTTCACTTTCATCAAGGTGCTTTTTAGTTCCTCTTCGTTTTCTGCCATAAGGGCGGTGTCATCCACATATCTGAGGTTATTGATATTTCTCCCGGCAATCTTGATTCCAGCTTGTGCTTCATCTAGCCCAGTGTTTCTCATGATGTACTCTGCATGTAAGTTAAATAAGCAGGGTGACAATATATGGCCTTGACATACTCCTTTCTTTATCTGGAACCAGTCTGTTGTTCCATGTCCAGTTCTAACTGTTGCTTCCTGACCTGCATACAGATTTCTCAAGAGGCAGGTCAGGTGATCTGGTATTCCCATCTCTTTCAGAATTTTCCACAGTTGGTTGTCATCCACACAGTCAAAGGTTTTGGCATAGTCAATAAAGCAGAAATGTTTTTCTGGAACCCTCTTGCTTTTTCGATAATCCAATGGATGTTAGCAATTTGATCCCTGGTTCCTCTGCCTTTTCTAAAACAAGGTTGAACATCTGGAAGTTCATGGTTCACATACTGTTGAAGCCTGGCTTGGAGAATTTTGAGCATTACTTTACTAGCATGTGAGATGAGTGCAATTGTGCAGTAGTTTGAGCATTCTTTGGCATTGCCTTTCTTTCGGATTGGCGTGAAAACTGACCTTTTCCAGTCCTGTGGCCACTGCTGACTTTTCCAAATTTGCTGGCATATTGAGTGCAGCACTTTCACAGCATCATCTTTTAGGATTTGAAATGGCTCAACTGGAATTTCATCACCTCCACTAGCTTTGTTAGTAGTGATGCTTCCTAAGGCCCACTTGACTTCGCATTTCAGGATGTCTGGCTCTAGGTGAGTGATCATACCATCATGATTTTCTGGGTTGTGAAGATCTTTTTTGTACAGTTCTGTGTCTTCTTGTCACCTCTTCTTAATATCTTCTGCTTCTGTTAGGTCCATACCATTTCTGTCCTTTATTGAGCCTATCTTTGCATAACATATTCCCTTGATATCTCTAATTTTCTTGAAGATATCTCTAGTCTTTCACATTCTGTTGTTTTCCTTTATTTCTTGGCACTGATCACTGAGGAAGGCTTTCTTATCTCTCCTTGCTATTCTTTGGAACTCTGCATTCAAATGGGTATATCTTTCCTTTTTTCCTTTGCTTTTCACTTCTCTTCTTTTCACAACTATTTGTAAGGTCTCCTCAGACAGCCATTTTGCTTTTTTGCATTTCTTTTTCTTGGGGATGGTCTTGATCCCTGTCTTCTGTACAATGTCACGAACCTCTGTCCATAGTTCTTCAGGCACTCTATCAGATCTAATCCCTTGAATCTATTTATAGTCACTTCCACCGTATAATTGTAAGGGATTTGATTTAGATCATACCCGAAGGGTCTATTGTTTTTCCCTGCTTTCTTCAATTTAAATCTGAATTTGGTAATAAAGCATTCATGATCTGAGCCACAGTCAGCTCCCAGTCTTGTTTTTGCTGACTGTATAGAGCTTCTCCATCTTTGGCTGCAAAGAATATAATCAATCTGATTTCGGTATTGACCATTTGGTGATGTCCCTGTGTAGAGTTAGACATATATATATAAGAATAAAAGAATACTAATACTTTGCCTACATCATTTATTATTTTCTATTCCAAGTTAGTCTGTCATAAAGGTGAGGAATTTTAAAAGGATCTAAAAGATCTTCAATTTGGAGGCAAAGATGTGATTGTCAACCTCTGGAGAAATCAAAGCTCACCCTTGTTGAGGTGCAAAGCTACTGCCAGAAGCTTTTTAATATACTTACGAGTAAGATATGCTATATCAAAAAT
Organism: Bubalus bubalis; assembly: GCF_019923935.1. Taxonomy (NCBI): domain Eukaryota; kingdom Metazoa; phylum Chordata; class Mammalia; order Artiodactyla; family Bovidae; genus Bubalus; species Bubalus bubalis. The sequence goes on from NC_059160.1 coordinate 95,124,487, forward strand.
GCCTTCTAGCTTTGTTGTGACTCTTCCCAGTTCCACAAGTTCAGGGAACACTTGGGCTATGGCTACTACCTCAGTCCTAGTGCAGAAGACTCAGGATCCTGGGGGACAGAACCTATAGGGTCAGTAGGTAAATTCTGACAAAAGGTTTCTTGAGGTATAAGTTGATCTACAGAATTATCAATGTCAAAATAAAATCTTTTCAGTGAAAAAAAAAGACGTTAAAATACACCGATGAAATACTGTTTCTTTGCTGCAAAGGAATTTACTCTACTTTTCTTTACTTGCCTTTTCTTTTCTGAAAAGAGACAAGAAAACAAAACTTCTAAGGTAATAGTAAAAAAAAAAAAATCCTGACAGTATGGTAGTGAATATTTCCTGGATGCTAATTTTCCATGACTCTCCAGAATTTGAAGTAACTGAGTAATTATACTTAAAAGCCTGTGAAAGTGAAGTTGCTCATTCGTGCCCAACTCTTTGCAACCCCATGGACTGTAGCCTATCAGGCTTCTCTATCCATGAAATTTTCCAGGCAAGAGTACTGGAGTGGGTTACCATTTCCTTCTTCAGGGTACCTTCCTGACCCAGGGATCGAACCCAGGTCTTCCACCTGTGGCATGCCTTATTTTCACCATTTTTCTTCATTTGTTTTTTTCTACAAGAGGAAATTGAATGGGGTAAAGGAATGAGAAATGTGGAAAACCTAAGTAAGATTATAGGGGACTGAACACAGGGAGCCAAGCCTGCTGCTCTGAGATGACCTAGAAGGATAGAATTGGGGGGATTGGGTAGGGAGGCTCAAAAAGGAGGGGATATATATATATATATATATATATATATATATATATGACTGATTCATAATGTATAACAGAAACGAACACAACATTGTAAGCAGTTATCCTCCAATTCTCTGATAGCTCAGTTGGTAAAAAATCCGCCTGCAATGCAGGAGACCCCAGTTCAATTCCTAGGTCTAGAAGCTCCCCTGGAAAAGGGATAAGCTACCGACTCCAGTTTTCTTGGGCTTCCCTTGTGGCTCAGCTGGTAAAGAATCTGCCTGCAATGTGGGAGACCTGGGTTCGATCCCTAGGTTGGGAAGATTCCCTTGGAGAAGGGAAAGGCTATCCATTCCAGTATTCTGGCCTGGAGAATTCCATGGATGGCATAGCCCATGGGGTTGCAAAGAATCAGATAGAACTGAGCAACTTTCACTTTCAAAAACTTAAAAAATGAAAAAGAACTTAAGAGCATTTGTAGGCGCTTCCCTGGCAGTCCAGTGGTTGACTTCACCTTCCAATGCAGGGGGTGTGGGTTTAATCCATGGTCTGCAAGCTAAGGTCCCACATGCCTTGCAGTCAAGAAACCAGCACATAAAACAGAAGTGATATTGTAACAAATTTAGTAAAGACTTAAAAATAGTTCACATCAAAAAAAAATTCTTTAAAAAAGAGAAGAAACCAAAACTCCTGTAGATCTCAAAACCAGCACAGACTAGGATATTTTTTTTAGCTAATTATTTGAAGTCATTTTGTCTCAGATGGTTAACTAGATAAGCAAGCAAAAATAAGATTTTTTCCCTTAGCGAGATACTTTCCCTACTGTAAAATCAATTTATTGCAATAAAATATTTATTATTTTGTGCAGAAAATGTATTTTTTGTGAGAAAAGCTTATTCCAAAATGGACAACATAATTAACCCCCACCTTCTTTTCTTTGAAGTCATTGTTAATGATATGGCTTAGGACAAATAACTTGATCTCTCCAAATTTCAGTTTCCTTATTTGTAAAATGAGGGCAGGAATAGCGCCACATCATAGGATATGGAAATTAAATCTCAAAATAGAGAGAAAGCACTTATGATAGAATATCTGACACAACAGTGATATGTATTAGCCAAGGTTACTGTTAATAAGCCATGGTCTTGAAACTTTTCTATTTGTATGGAATTCATGATGGCCTAAATATTTTCAGGCACACACATATTAGGTGACCTTTGGCAATGGGTTAATAAGAAATATATTAAGAAAAAAATGGGAAAATTTGTTTGCTTGATATTAAGGGAAATACTGAGGATTTTTTTCATATCTTCATGAAAAGTGTTTATGAGTTTTTAAATATATAGATAATATGGTATAGATACAGATATAGTTATAAATTCATTCACATTTGGGAGTGGGGCTTCAACATGTGAATTGGAGGGAATATAATTCAGACCATATTGGAGAAAGAGAGCGGGCGGTAGGGAATTGCTTCTGACTGAGAGCCACTGGCATAAAGGCATGAAAGAATGTGGTGAGAAATAAAATATTTCCTGCCATAAATAGGCAGTAAACAAAGGATGTCAAAGTTATCAGTGATTATAGCCACCCCTGATGGTGAGCTCTGAGGAATTCCTGCCATCTAGCAGCCATCAGACTGCAGTCACCCCTAACAATGCTAAGGACACTTCTGATGAGGAAACACAAGATACGGGGCCCAGGTAGCTGCAGTGCATATCAAAGGAATGATTTCAGTGATTCCAGACTGTACATCATCCAATACATAGAAAGGTGCTAAATTCCTTAACTTGGGATATCTAGTTTTCTTTTATTAATAGCAGCCTTTTATTCTGACTATGTTGTGGTGCTGCAAAAACCCCTCTATGTCCTGGCTTCCCCCTCTTACTCTTTGGAACAGTTTTCTCAGTGTTTATATGAAAGGCTATCTGCCAGGCTTGAAGTCCTAAATATATCTGCTGAATAAAATATAACTCTGTGCTTTTAGGTTGTGCATTATTTTTCGGTTTATAGTGGCATGTTAAAGGGAAGTTCTTGCTGAGGAGTAGGTAAATTGAGACCATATTATAAATGGCTTTCTACCCTACCCTAAAGAGTATGGCTTTTATTGTAAGGCTTCAAGGTGATATGTGACAGGGACTATTTAAAATTAATATTTTTTAAAATGCCTAAAATAAACTACCACAGGCATGTCCATAGCATGCAAACACAATGAACAATACTGTGTAGCCGGGACCTCCCTGGTGGTCCACTGGTTAAGAATCTGCCTTGCAATGCAGGGGACTTGGGTTCAAGCCCTGGTCAGGGAAATAAGATACCACGTTCGGCAGGGCAATTAAGCCCGTGCCACAACTAGAAAGAAGTCCATGTGCCCGCCACAAGTCCAGTGTAGCACAACTAAGACCTATGCATGCATGCATGCTAAGTCACTTTGGTCGTGTCCGACCCTGCGCGATCCTATGGACAGCAGCCTACCAGTCTCCTCTGTCCATGGGATTCTCTAGGCAAGAATACTGGAGTGGGTTGCCATTGCCTTCTCCACAACTAAGACCCAATACATCCCCAAAATAAGTATTTTTTAAAAACTGTATAGCCATTAAAATCCAGTAAAATGATATTCATATAGATGATGTGGATAAATGTATATATTTATGTAATACTTACAGATGTCTTCAACCTAGGAAAACATGGTCATTTGTAAAAGATCACTCTGATGGCAGTTTAGATTCTAGAGCAGTGATTCCCTTCAAGTAAATCCCTTCATTTTATTTAAAAATTCAAATACATTTAAAGAACTGTTTTCTGAGAGTATGTAGATTTTGAAGTTGGACAGTCTTCTAAAATTATTATTGTGAGCTAACAGAGTGGAGAGTGATTTCTTGTGCCCAGACAACAATTTTTTTAAAGGCGGCCTGGACTATGTCAGTTCTCCAAACCATTTTTAAACTTTTATCAGTAGTGATATCTCTAAGTCTGATGGCTTATATTCTAAAGAAAGTATTGGAAATGGCAGAGCCTGCTGGTTGGGGAGACTTGCTAAGATGTTATTGTTGATAACAATATTGATGAGAACTTATGTGAAAGCTTTTGGAGGACTAGAGAGAAGAGATTGGATTGCAGAAACATTTCTAATTTAAAATTAAGAGAACTTAATGGTCCATTATGATTCCCTTGTGGCTCAGTGGTAAAGAATCTGAGTGCAATACAGGAGCCACAGGAGACATGGATTCAATCCTCAGGTCCGGAAGATCCCCTGGAGGAGGGCATGGCAACCCACTCCCGTATTCTTGCCTGGAGAATCCCATGGACAGAGGAGCCTGGCCGGCCACGGTCCATAGGGTTGCAAAGAGTGGGACAAGACTGGAGCAACTTAGGATGCACACATGCAATGGTCCAGTATCTGTGAAGAGGGAGGAATTGAAGATGACACTCCAAACCAGCTTTCTGGCTTGGGTTTCTGGGTTGATAGTAGTACCACTCCCTGAGATAGCAAATAAAGGAGGAGGAAGAGGTCTTGGAGGAGGTGCAGGAGAAGATAAGTTTTGAGCATTTTAAGTCTGAGATGCCTACATGGCATCCAGGCAGAGATATCTAGTAGTAAGTTAGAAATATGGATCTGGAGATAGAGACATGAGAGTTATTAGGCTTGGGTGTGGTAGAGGCTAAGAATGAAGTAGTTGGGAGAAAAGTATTAAAAAAAAAATTGAACACAACCTAGAGGGACACTAATATTTGGTGGTTTTGTTTATAACAAATAAGGGTGTTATAAGAAACAAGGGTCGGAAATTATGTAAAGGAAACTACAAAAGAAAGATAGAATAAGGAGAAAATGCATTAGAAATAATCACATGGAAATAAGAAGAGAAGAAAGTTTTACAAAAGTTTGGTCAGGTATATGAAACTGCTGAATAAAGATCAAGGAGTACAAAGTCTTAAATTAGACCATTGATTTTAGCCATTGGTGACTTTAATGAGATCAGTATAATTAAAGCATATCAAAAAAATAATTCTCACAAGAAATTTTGATGCACTAGCCTAGACACTAGCTCATGGAGCAAAGGTTCTTTTTATTTTAAACCTACTTCATCAGCAATCTTGCTATGTTCTCCTCTTTTGTTCTCTTGAAGACTGCCTTTCTTGAAATTAAATGTGACTCTCTTGCCACGTTCTCTTCTGTAATCCTTTACCTATTTTAGCTCTGTCCAACAACATCTTGTTACGTTTTATATTACAATATATTATTATCTCTTTTTATAACTGGAGAATCATTAGATCCTTAATGATAGAACTTTACATTCCCCATAATTTCTATGTAGCATCCAAGTATTTAGGCTGAACTTTGGGAAAGATGTATATGGCTCTAAGCAATGTTCCCATAGGCAAGACATCAGGAGCATTATTGCCCACATGGAAGTTTCAAGTGTTCATTGACCAGGGCTACATGGGAATCAGTATCCAGGGTTCACAAAAGAAAGATAAGAGCCACATGAAATACTGGAGGACAAATGACGGTTTTCTACACGGCTCTCTCTATCCATCTCTCCGATTAATGATTCCCACTCCTTATTGAAGAATGAAGGTTATTTTAGAGTTGAAGGCAGAGGTAGGTAGAGCTGAACTGGGATTGTTCTGTGGGTGAGATTTTAATATGGAAAAGGATTAGACAGAGGGGCTCAAACTTGTGGTCACAGGACCTTTTTTATGCTTGAAAACTTATAGAGGACCCACAGATTTCACACACACACACACACACACACACACACACACACACACACAATTTAGCATAGACCACATTTGTTTCCCAACTTCATATGTTGGAACCTATATGATGGTATTTGCAGGTGGGGCTTCTGGGAGGTGATTTGGTCATGAGGGTTCTGCCCTCTTGAATGGGATTAGTACTTTTATGAGAGATCCCAGGGACCTCCTTTACCCACTTCCACCACGGGGAGACACAAGGAGAAGCCCACTGTCTATGAACCAGGGAGCCAGACTTCACCAGGCATTGAATCAACTCAACATTGTCTCATAGTCACTGAGGCTTTGTTGATTCTGGTTTTATTTATTTTTAAAATAACTTTGTTTATTTATTTTTGTCGGTGCTCGGTCTTTGTTGTTGTATGGGCTTTTCTCTATTTGCGGTGAGTGGGGACTACTCTGCAGTTGTGGCTGGTGGGCTCAGTGGTTGCAATTCCCAGGCTGTAGAGCACAGGTTCAGCATTCGTGGTGTGCAGGCCTAGTTGCTCCTAGGCATGTGGGTCCTCCCAGACCAGGGGCCCAACGTGTGTCTCCTGCATTGGCAGGCTGACCCTTTATCACTGAGTCACCAGGGAAGCCCCTGGTTTTATTTTTTGTTTTTGCTTTTTTCTCTTTTGCTTCAGTTTGGATGGCTTCTGTTGCTTTGCCTTTAAGTTCACTTTTATTCTATAGTATCTAATTCTTGCCAAGCCCATCTGCTTAATGGATTTAAGATACTATATTTTTCAGTCCTAGAATTTCCATTTGGTTCTTTTTATAGTTTCCATTTCTCTATTAAGATTTTATGTTTATTCTCTTATTATATTTATATTTTCCTTTAAGTAACACATTTATAATAGCTGCTTTAAAAATTGTATCCCCTATTTCCATCATCTCTCTCATTTCTGAGTTCATAAGTTTTTTCTCCTGGTCAAGAGTAACATTTTCCAATTTTCCTCACGCCTAGTAATTTTTTTCTTATGCTGGATGCCATAGACTCTCCTTTGGGCAATTTTTGTTGTCTTTCTTAATAGAGTATTCTTAATAATTAACTTTTTAATAGTTGTTCAGGTAGTCAATTTACTTGCATTTCAATGTGGTACTTTCAAGGTTTGTTTTTAAGCTCTTTTTTATACAGAACTAGAGTAACCTTTACTCTAAGGCACCACTGTCCTATATGAAATTCACTAGCTATGTTTAGCTGTTAAGCCCTTGAACTGTGACTAGTCCAAACAGAAGTGTGCTGTAAATGAAACATGAACACTGAATTTCAATGCTTAATATGAAAAAACATAAAATATCTCATATTCTATGTTGGGTACATGTTAAAATGACAGTATTTGGGATATGCTGGATTAAGTAAAATATTTTATTAACAATTTTATCTGTTCATTTTTACTTTTTTCAAGAGGTTACTAGGAAATTTTATTTATTTATCTACCTATCTGGGAAAATAATTTTGTTTGGGGCAGTGAGTAGGGATCCAGTTTCAGAACTTCTGGAACTGTTTCTTGGTGTCAGCAGCCTTGGTGACCTTGAGCACATTGAGGCTCACTGTCCCTTGCAAGTGCAAGGGACCCACACTCGCCCACTGTGACAAAGTCCCCGATCCAGATGTCCCTGAAGCAGAGGGAAAGGTAGAGAGACATGTTCTAGTGGCATTTCTGGAGGCAGGTGTACTTTTGGATGCAGTGAAGGTAGTCTCCAGGTGACAATGGTCCCCTGTATCTTTATCTTGGTCACCATCCCAGACAGGATCTGCCCTTGGATGGAGACATTACTAGTTAAAGGGCATTTCTTGTCAATGTAGGTGCCTTCGATGGCCTCCTTCAGTGTCTCAAAGCCCAAACCAACATTCTGGTAATATCACGGGAGCTTCTCCTTGCCACTTTCTCCAAGCAGGACCCTCTTTTTATTTTGAAAGTTGGTAGGTTGCTTTTGGTAGGCACACTTTGTCTAAAGGTCCACCGTGTTCCTAGTTACTTGAAAAAAAGGTAGAAGTTTTATGTTTGTGATATCTTGTATTTCTCTTGAATAATGCTGCTGTAGTGCTAGATTTTCCCTACTACTAAGACTCAGCCTTTCTAGGGTGTCTACTAAATTATTGGGATGGTTAATGAGATCTCTACACTGTGGTTGGTTGAAACGCTAACATCTCCCATCCCTGTGCAATCTCTGGTCTTTGCTCAGATCATAGCTCCCTAGAAGTTCTCTAATAGCTGTTCTTCACCTAGTCTCCTGGAGTCCTTGCCTGTGCACAATTCTTTGTGCAGCTTTCTTCTCCCTCTTATCTGATCTGCGTCACCTCAGCTCAGTGACACCACCATCCTTTGTTTGGCCTTTCCCTGTGCTGTAGTCTGAAAAGTGCGTACACACAGAAAGCTGTGGTGATCCTGAAGCTTGTTCATTTGTTTCCCTTTTATTAGGGATCAGAATTCTATGTTTCCTATTGACCAGTGTCTAAAAACAGTTGTTATACTGTGGAAGGTCTTATGTTCAATATTAGTTGTTATATCATGATTGAAACTAGAAATCTTTATCATGATCTTTCATTTCCATGTTTCAGATTTTCCCTAAATGTCTGATAAGCATTGCTTGCCAAGCCATAATTTTATATGTGGCAGTGTAAAAACTGACTGCGACTTTTGTGTCAATAGGCAGGGCTTTGTCAAACTGGAAAGTTTTACCTTAATGAGAATGCATGATAAGTGGATCATAGACATTGTATCCCCATAATAGGCACTTTTGGATACCTATCCTGAATTCATTTTTAGTTTTTCTCTTGCTAACATAGGCCTGTTTAGGTCCAGGTGTTTACTCTTTTCTGCCTAACCATGTTCTAATCGGGTGAATCCGTCCTGAGTTCAAAGATGCATCCTGATTGAGCTAAGCTAAAACACAACAATTTCAGTCGCTCTTCCTATGTGTTGCAATTTTTATCAATGAGACATGAATAAAAGCCACTGAGAACTTTCTGGAAAAGGTTCCTTAAATCTTAAAAAAAGAAAGAAAGAAAGAAAAGAAAACATAGTCCCTCTTCTTTTAGATGTTCTCAAGTCCGAGAAAATGATCCCTGGGGATGAAATCTGGAGAAGAATGGAAAGATGCTGGCCCTTGACTGTATTATTCAGCCTCTGACTTAAAAAACCCTAAGCTAGTCACTCTTCCTCCAAACATGTAAGATGTTACAACTCTATATTGTTAAAACAGATTTCTGGTACTTAAAAAGTCATTGTAACTGGTACAAATTCAGAATGTAAATGAGTTAACACTCAGTGGGGTATTCTAGATGTAGATTTTCCAAGCTTATATTTCCAGTGACTGAGGATTACTGAGATGAAAGACTTGAACGGAATCAACAGGTCTTAAAGTTCTGAATGGAACACTGGTATTAAGTTATTTTGGGGCTAGAATCAACAGCTCTCTAGTATTCTTTGAGTCTGAAAACTGGCAGCAGCTGGTGAGACAGAAAGTAGGTACTTTTTAAGGCATTCACATATTTTCAAGGACCTGATCTCTGGAAGTTGACATGTCTAGGTGGGAATGAGTTAAAGTAAGAACTGGCTGAAGCTCTTGGGTATCCCTTTTAAAAAATCTCAGTAATTTACATGCCACAACATTCACCATTTTAAAGTATACAGTTCTGTGCTTGTTAGTGTAAGTGTACCACTACCACCACTATCTAATTACACAACATTTTCCATTCATCAGTTCAAAGACATTTGGATTGTTTCTACTCTATGGCTATTGTGAATAATTGCTTTGGCAATTCTGGGTCTTTTGTGGTTTCATATAAATTTTAGGATTATTTAGTTCTATGAAAGATGTCATGGGTGTTCTGATAGAGATTGCATTAAATCTATAGATTGCTTTGAATAGTATAGCCATTTTAACAATATTAATTCTTCTAATCCAAGAGCATGGGATAGCTTCCCATTTCTTTGAATAATTTTTAGTTTCCTTTATCAGTGCTTCACAGTTTTCAGTGCATAGGTCTTTCACCACCTTGGTTAAGTTTATTCCTAGGTATTTTATTTTTTTGACATGATTTTAAGCAGGATTTTTTTTTTCTCTTTATGATGTTTCATCATTAATGTAAAGAAATGCAACATGTTTCTGTATATTAATCCTGTATCCCCTCTCCTTGCTGACTTCATTTGTTTGCTCTTAACAGTTTTTGGTGGAAACTTTCGGGTTCTTTATACAGAGTGTCATGTCATCTGCAAACAGTGACAGTTTGACCTCTTCCCTTCCAGTTTGTATACCTTTATTTCTTTTCTCGTCTGATTGTTGTGGCTGACTTCCAGCACTAAGCTGTATAGAAGAGGTAGGGTGGACATCTTTTGTTCCTGAACTTAGTAGGAAGGCTTTCAGCTTTTCACCATTGAGTATTTTATTGGCTATGGGTTTGTTGTAAATGGCCTAAGTTGTTGTTCAGTCACCCAGTCATGTCTGACTGTTTGAGACTCTGTGTACTGTAGCACAATAGGCCTCCCTGTCCCTCAGCATCTCCCAGAGTTTGCCCAAGTTCATGTCCATTGCATTGGTGATGCCATCCAGCTATCTCATCCTCTGATGCCCTCTTCTCCTTCTTCCCTCAATCTTTCCCAGCATCAGGGTCTTTTCCAATGAGTCGGATGTTCACTGTTGATTATATTAAGTTCTCTATACTCATGTTGGTGAGAGTTTTTAATCATAAATGAATGTTGAATTTTGTCAAATGTTTTTCTCCACATCTTCTGAGATGACCATGTGGTTTTTGTCTTTCCTTTTGTTAATGTGATGTATCACATTGATTGATTTGCATATGTCAAACCCTCCTTGTGACCGTGGAATGAGTCCAACTTGATCATGGTTTATGATCCTTTTAAAGCATTATTGGATTTGGTTTGCTAATATTTTGTTGAGGATTTTTGCATCTATATTCATGAAAGATATTGACCAATAGTTTTCATTTTGTGTATTGTTTTTTTCTGGTTTTGGTATTAAGGTGATGGTGGCCTCACAGAATGAGTGTAAGAGTTTTCCTTCCTCTTGAATTTTTGAAATAGTTTGAGAAGGATAGGTGTAAATTCTTCTTTGAAGTTTTGTAGAACTTTCCAGTGAAGCAATCCTGTCCTGGACTTTTGTTTGCAGGGAATTTTTAAAATTACAGATTCTATGTCACTTCCAGTGATCTGTCCAAATTATGTTTCATCTTGACTCAATTTTGGTATGCTGAATGTTTTAGAATTTGTCCATTTCTTCTCAGTTGTCCAATTGGTTGTCATATAATTGTTCATATATTCTCTTTTGAATTTTTTTGTATTTCTGTAGTATCAGTTGTTATTTTTCCTGTTTCATTTTTTATTTTGTTTATTTGTGTTTTCTCTCTTTTCTTAGTGAGCCAGGCTAGAGGTTTGTTGATTTGTTTATATTATCAAAAATTCAACTGTTAGTTTTATTGATTTTTTTTTCTATTTTAAAAAAATGTTATTTATTTATTTCATTTTTGATTTTTATTGTTTCATTCCTTCTACTGACTTTGAGTTTTGTTTGTTCTTTTGCTAGTTCTTTTCTCTAAGTTAGGTTGTTTATTTGAGATTTTTCTTTTTGTTTTTCTTTTTTTTCTGAGGAAGGCCTGTATTGTTACAAACTTCCCTCTTAGAACTACTTTTACTATAGATTTTGTAAAGTTGTGTTTTCATTTTTCTTTTCCTCAAGGCATTTTCTAATTTCTTCTTTGATTTCATTGTTGGCCCATTGGTTTTTTAGTAGCATGTTGTTTAGTATCCATCTGCTTGTTATTTTCCAATTTTTCTTTCTGTGGTAATTTCTAGTTCTATACCACTGTGGTCAGAAAAGATCCTTGAAGTAATTTCAGTCCTCTTGAATTTTTTGAGGCTTGTTTTGTGACTTAATGTGTGGTCTATCCTAGAGAATGCCCCGTGCATTCTGGAAAAGAATGTGTATTCTGGATTTTTTTGGATATAGTGTCCTATAGATATCAATTAAATCCAACAGGTTTATTGTATCTAAATTGTGTCATTTAGGACCTCTGTTGACTTTTTGATCTTCTGTCTGGATGAACTGTGCATTGATTACAGTGACCTGTTAAAGTCTCCTACTATTATTGTATTATTGTCAGTGTCTCCCTTTGCGTCTTTTAGTATTTGCTTTCTATATTTAGGTGCTCCTATATTGGGTGCGTATATGTTAACAAGTATAATATCCTCTCCTTGTGTTGATCCCTTTATCATTATATAATGCCCGTCTTTGTCTCTCTTTGTGGCCTTTTATTTTTTATGATATGAGTGTTACTACCTCTGCCTTCTTATTGTCTCCATTTACATGAAATATCTTTTTCCATTCCTCTTACCTTCAGTCTGTGTGTGTCTTTCACCCTGAAGTGAGTCTTTTATCGACAGCACAGTACAGATCATGTTTGTTTTTTAATCTCGTCTGCCACTCTGTGTCTTTTGATTGAAGCATTTAGTCCATTGACACTTAAAGTAATTATTGATAGATGTGTACTTGCTGCTGCTGCTGCTGCTAAGTCACTTCAGTCATGTCCGACTCTGTGCGACCCCAGAAACGGCAGCCCACCAGGCTCCCCCATCCCTGGGATTCTCCAGGCAAGAACACTGGAGTGGGTCGCCATTTCCTTCTCCAATGCATGAAAGTGAAAAGGGAAAGTGAAGTTGCTCAGTCGAGTCCGACTCTTGGCGACCCCGTGGACTGCAGCCCACCAGGCTCCTCCGTCCATGGGATTTTCCAGGCAAGAGTACTGAAGTGGGCTGCCATGTGTACTTATTGCCATGTTAATCCTTACTTTCCAGTTGTTTCTGTAGTTCTTTTTTGTTTATTTCTACTTTTTGTTTCTCCTTTTATGGTTTGATGATTTTCTTTTGTAGTATGCTTGAGTTCCTTTCTTTATATTTTTTTTGAATCTATTGTATGTTTTTGACTTGTGCTTACTATGTAGTTCAAGTATATGGACCCATAACTATATCGATTTGCTTTAAACTAATAGATATACAAGTTCACACACATTCTAAAAGATCTACATTTTTATACTCCCCTTCCCCACATTTTCAATTTTGATGACTTGTTTTACATCTTCCTGCTTATCCTTTTACTGTTAATTGTAGTTATCATTGTTTTATAGTTTAATTGTTTTTGATCCACATACTGTTTTATTTAAGTGGCCTTAAATCCTTACTATATATTTGCCTTTCCTATTGTGATTTTCCCTTTTCTATAGATTGAAGCTTTTAAATATCTTAACTTCTAAAATGCTATGTTCAATGTTTGCAGTTTTGTTTTTTCTAGTTTTGCTAAGAAACAGCAATAACAGCAGGATTGATTAAGAAAAATTAAGAAAAAGTCCTTAAAGAGAATACATGTGGAATCGGTGATGGCTGCGTTTTAGATATGGATACTGAGGACCATGGCTTCCATAACCACCACTTCATAGTTGCAGAAAGCCCGGAATGTAGCATAGTGCAACCTTTTTGAACTGTGGCTTTATTTTTGTGATGCCTGGTTTTTGTATCAGGGTAATGTTTGCTTTGTAGATTGAGTAGGGAAGGTTTTCTTTTTCTATTTTTTGATGAATGTAGGGTATTCTTAGTGCTTGAGTTTTTGATAGCTCCAACTTTCCTTTTGCTGTGTGTCTATGCTAGAACTGTTTGAAGTTCTTTAATGTTTGATGATCTCAGAATCATCCTTTTACTGCCTTCTTTTTGCTATACTTACCTCCTTGATTTCTTCAAGGCCTGCTCTCTGTTTCAAGCTGATAATGACCTCATATGAAACACTCTATATTTATTTTTAGCTTAAGCTATTTCTTTTCTCTTCCCAAAGAAACATTTTGTCTCTTTACCACAATTTCTGTTTCTATAATGCAAATTAGCTAATTATTGTTAAATAAGTGAATGATTTCAGTGTAAGTAGAAATTGTCATTCTCAATTTTCCATACCTGATTTTTCTAGTAAAGTAGGGGTCACAGAAGTAACAATTGGACAAGGAAAAGTCTTTGGTTCACCTGCTGCACAGGCAAGAGCTCTTTCAACTCCTAAAAAATAAAAAAAGCCAAAAATGAGTGCTAGTACTCAGGAATCATTTTCCAGAAGGGCACACCCCCAGATTTAGGGCTTTTAGATTCTGGCAGGTTTAATTTCTTTCTGTACCCAACTTAAAGTCAATCCCATTGGCAAGGTCTACTTCATCCACATTATTTCAGTACTCATAAATTTGCATTTCTACTCTGTTTATTTTAAATATCCCCTGAGGCATCTTCTGTCCACAGCTGCCTGCTTGGACTATTCAAGCTCTTTGTGTGGTGCCAATTACTGTTTTTCTTTTGTGCTCTGGTTCCAAAGTGGCATACATTTTAACTAGTGTGTCCTAATCTTATTTTTCTCATTAACCAAATTATTTTTAGTGCATAATTTTACAGAGCATGATGTTTTTCACAAATGTATATATCAGAGCATAAATACCTGTATTTACACTTTAACCGGGGATTTTGGAGATACAGTTTATTCAATATGGAAACTTTAGCCATAGTGGCAACACAATGAGCTAGAGATGTTTAATTAAACAGGAGCTTTTAGTGTACTTCAAGTCTCGTTTTAAACAGATTCTCAGCCTTGGAAAGAGTCAAGCCTGAGCCTTGGAAAAATTTTCTTATTAATAATAGCTAATAATCCTCAGCCTACTGCATGTCCCAGTTCTTTGATGCTGTTGCTGCTGCCCAGTCTTCTATTGTGTACTCATCTTCTTCATTGCAAACCCATGAGGGCAATTTAACAAGGTCCCAGGTGATGCTGATGCTGCTGGCCCAGGGACCACATTTTTAAAAATTTTTATTTATTTTTTATTTGGTGGAAAATTGCTTTCAATTTTGTGTTGGTTTCCGCTTTACGAGAATATGAATCAGTCATAATTATACATATATCTGTATAATTATATATCCCTTCCCTCCTGAGCCTGCCTCCCCTTTCCCAACCCACCCCTCTACGTCATCACAGAGTGCCAGGCTGGACTCCCTGTGTTATTTAGCAACTTCCCATGTAATAGTGTATACACGTCAGTGCTGCTTTCTCAATTTGTCCCCTGCTATGTCCACAAGTCCGTTCTCTGCTAGATTCATCAGGACCATTTTTGTAGTGTCCATATGTATGCATTAACATGGGATACTTGTTTTTCTCTTTCTGACCTACTTTATTCTATATAAGAGGCTCTAGGTTCATCCACATCACTACAACTGACTCAAATTTATCCCTTTTATGACTGAGTAATATTCCATTGTATATATGTACCACAACTTCTTTGTCCATTCATCTGTTGATGGACAACTAGGTTGCTTCCATGTCCTGGATATTGTAAATATTGCTGCATTGAACATTAGGGTACATGTGTCTTTTCGAATTGTGGTTTTTCTCAAGGTTTATGCCCAGTAATGGGATTGCTGGAATCTCATACTGTTTTCCATAATGGCTATATCAGTTTACATTCCCACTAACAGTGCAGGAGGGTTCCCTTTTCTCCACATCCTCTCCAGTGTTTATTATGTGTAGATTTTTTGATGATGGCCATTCTCACTGGTGTGAGGTAATACCTCACTGTAGTTTTGATTTGCATTTCTCTAATAATGAGCAGTGCTGAGCATCTTTTCATATGTCCGTTGGTCATCTTTGGAGAAATGTGTTTTAGGTCTTCTGCCCATTTTTTGATTGGGTTTTTTGCTTTTCTGATATTGAGCTGTATGAGTTGCTTATATATTTTGGAGATTAACCCTTTGACAGTTGCTTCATTTGCAGTAATTTTCTCCCATTCTGAGGGTTGTCTTTTCATCTTGTTTAGTTTACTTTGCTGTGCAAAAGCATTTAAGTTTTGTTAGGTCCCATTTGTTTATTTTTGTTTTTATTTCCATCAAGGTGGAAGGTGGGTCAGAGAGAATCTTACTGCAATTTGTCAAAGATTGTACTGCCTATGTTTTCTTCGAAGAGCTTTATAGTGTCTGGCCTTACATCTAAGTCTTTAATCGATTTTGAGCTTACTTTTGCGTATGGTTTTCGGAAGTGTTCTGTCATTCTTTTACACATAGCTGTCCAGTTTTCCCAGCACCACTTTAGTTAAGAGGCTATCTTTTCTCCATTATATATACTTGCCCCCTTTGTCAAAGATAAGGTGCCCATAGGTGTGCAGGGACCACATTTTGAGTTGCACTGTTCTGATAAGCCTGCCATCAGTAGTATCACTCATCTTCATAAGCACCAGATCATTCCCTATCAAAACTTTTGTCTCCTGGCTATTACACTAGCATAGTCATTCCCAATAAGAGGCAATTTTAATTTCCAGGAGACATTTGGCAGTGTCAGGAGACACTTTTTGTTGTCTGAGTAAGAAATTACGCTACTCGTGTCTGGTAGGTAGAGGCCAGAGATGCTGCTAAACATTCTACAAGGCACAAGGCAACACTTTACAGCAAAGAATTACCTGGCCTAACATGTCAGTAGTATCAAGGTTGAGAAACTCAGTATTGACATGAGCATGAAATCCTGATTGCATCAGTGTCAAGTCAATAGCCTATGAAATGAATGTAGAGGTAAAGGGAGGGTTGTGCCCCCCCTTAATTTTTTTACACTTCATTGAAAATAAAATATTTAAACTTTAAAACCATCAAGTTCTTTGAAATATTACCTACAGACATGATAACCTAACTTCAGAATTCTAGTTTTTCCTTCTTAGGTGTCCTGGTAGAATGGAAGACTTTACTGAAATTAAAATTTTGGACACTGGACCCATCTATTTTTTTGATCAGGTAATAATATAGCTCAGTTTTGTCAAATTATAGTTTACTTTTTTTTAAAGTAACTTACTTTTGACTGATATTTTTTGTCTTTTTTAATCAGAAAATTTTCTTTTCTTTTAGATAAAACCAAAAAGGAAAATATGGGAAAAGAGAAAATGTGAAGACTACTTCCCCCTTTTGGAATGCACTGAAGGAGCTAACTATAAGTAAAACATATGGAATTTATTCTCTATTTGATAGGGTCACTTTACATTCTCAAAAGGTTATAAGGTGGTCAGGACCAGTCCTCCCTTATTCCTCATCCCCTAAGAAACCATATCAAGGAATTGCCATTTCAAAGCTGATTATGAAGTCAATGAAGAACTTTATTTTGGCCAAATTATTGGTTGATTTAAGCAAAAGTGGTCAAATCAACCAGTCATCCAGATTTCCTTGCTATTTCACAACAAACCCAGCTCCACTTTTGCCTTAGGCAATTTGTTCTAGATGTTTCTTCAGCTTTCTGCATTGTATACTCTATTCCCTTTAAGTCTTTATTTAAATATCACCTTTGTGGTAAGACTTTTATTATTTGCCTTATTTCAAATTTCCACCCTGTGCCCATTTTGGTATTCTTTAGTCCCCTTCCTAACATTTCTGTTACTCTTAATACATTCTAACTTTATAAATGATATTTGTATTTATTTGTTTGCCCTCTCTCTCCTCATGAAAGTGTTAAGTCTATAGCGGTTAAGATAGTTACTTAATCACTTCTCTATCACTTCTCTATCCCCAGTCCCAAAGATAATGCTTGACATATATGAATGTATTTAATAAGAGATTTGTGATTAACAACCATGAAATTGTGTCAAGCTCACAAAGATGAATGAAATAATGAAACTAGTCATTCCACAACACTTTTACCCTCTAATTACGATAATTTCTTAATTTGTGAAGTGGAAATTAAAATACCTCAACCTGTCTTAGAACATACATCACAAAGCTTAAAAGTTGTCAACCTATGAGTTCTCAAGCAGGCACAGCTTCCCCAGCCCATTCCAAACCAGGGACGTTTGGAAACGTCTAAGGGCCTCCCTTGTGGTTCAGCTGGTAAAGAATCTGCCTGCAATGCGGGAGACCTGGGTTCAATCCCTGGGTTGGGAAGATTCCCTGCAGAAGAGAAAGGCTACCCATTCCAGTATTCTGGCCTGGAGAATTCCATGGACTGTATAGTCCATGGGGTTGCAAAGAGTTGGACACAACTGAGTGACTTTCACTTTCCCTTCACTTTCACTTTTCAAAGACATATTTGATTGTTAACAACTGGGCAGTTGTGGCACTCTTGTCAATCTGGTGTGTAGAGATGCTGCTAAATATCCTACAATGCACATAACAGCCAACAACAGAGAATCATCTGGTCAAAGATGTCAGTAATACCAGGGTGGAAAAGCCCCGGAAATATTAATCTGGTCTGGGGTTTTTTGAGCCTGCTATAACTTTTCTCAAGACCTCAGCAAGTTGCTGCTCTTTTCAGAAGTCCGTTGCCTCTTCATTTTCAACTCTTTCTGCCTAAATGCGGTTCAGCATAACTTGGTCAGTTTGCATCCACAATTGGTCTTGTAATTGGCATTCAGTGGATGAAATCAGATTGTCATGTGAACATTAAGTAGGTCTATTTATATAAAGCTTCAGAGGTTTATTGGCTGCCCAGCTTTCTCATTTGATGTCTTCCTCAGGGCATGGCTTAAGTTTTGCTTCTGTCAACTCTGATTGGTAACACCCTCTTTCTTCCACTGGCTTTCCTGCTGCAGCCATTGCACCAAGAATAAAATCCACACTTCTTATCATGAACTGCAGGCCTTTCTGTGATTTCCTTTCCTATTTGTCCTCTGACCACCTCACATACCACTCCATGACACCTACTATGCCCCAGCTGTTATGTGCTATGAACTCATTTAACAATCAAGCCATCCCTAAATTAAATTCTCTACATTTGCTATGCACTCTGCTTCAGATGTTTTTCTTCCATATAATTTTATGGTTGACTCTTCCTCATCATCGTCTGAATCTCAACCGGAATGTCACCTCCTCTGAAAAGATATCCCTGACATCCCAATTCAAAGGAGCCAAACACACATACCCCATCATCACTCTTTTATACTGCTCTGTTTTAATTTTATCATTAGTTACCACTACCTGTAATTTCCTTTCTCTTTCCTCTCTTCATTCTTTCCTTCCTCTCCTTCTCCAACTAGAATGTAAGGTCCATTAGGGCAGAGGTCAGTCCTGTTCACCCTGTCTTTTCAGCACCTAGAACTGTGCCTGTTGAATTTTGCTGAATGGTTTATTCACATGTGCTGTACCTGGAGAAGTGGGGCTACTTTAAGACTGGGCCAGGTCCCAATCCCTTTATTGTTGACTATCTCTTGTCAAGATTATTAAATTCGGGGGCCTCCCTGGTGGTCCCGTGGTTGAGACTTTGCCTTCCAGTGCAGAGGGTGTGGGTTCAATCCCTGGGGGCCAGGGCGTGGAGCAGAGGTGATATTGTGGTGAATTCATTGGCAACTTTGAAGAGGTCCACATCAAAGGAAAAACAAAGGATTGTTTAACCTGGTTTTGAACTCAAGAGTCCATTATTTGAGCTTTTGTCTGAAAAGTAAACCAAACATATAATGATTATTTTTTTCAAATGTACATTAAATTTCTTAACAACCCTATGAAGGGGCTATAATTATTGGCATCATTTTACATGTGATAAAATTGATTAACCTGGGCCCCGTGCATTGGGAGCACAGTCTTAGCTACTGGACCACCAGGGAATTAATAAATGATAAGTGTTACTATAATTACTGTAATAAGTACAGTCTCTATCATTTTATTTATTTTAAATTGAAATATAGTTGATTATAGTGTTTCAGGATAAACAGCAAAGTGATTCAGTTATATGTATTTCCTTTGTCAGATTCTTTCCCATTACAAAGTGTTACAAGATATTGAATATAGTTCCCTGTGCTATACAGTAGGGTCTTTGTTGTTTATTTTATATATAGTAGTATATATATTTTAATCCCAAACTCCTAGTTTATTCCTCCCCCACTTCCCCTTTGGAATCCGTAAGTTTGCTTTCTAAGTCTGTAAGTCTATTTCTGTTTTGTAAATAAGTTAGTTTGTATCATTTTTTAGATTCCACATATAACTAGTATCATATGACATTTGTCTTTATCCAATCTCTCTCATTTTATTTGAGCGATAGATAAATTTACCACAAATGCATATATATAGGATTTACAAAGAAAATAACATAAAATAGGGATAACACACTAGCTGACTCATAGGATGAGTATTAGAAATTGATAAGATAATATTTATGAGAGTGATTTTTAAGCTCTAATGAATTTTTAAGCTTTAATGAATTATTACTATGAAGATATATTTACTGTTTTCAAAAATGGGCTTTCCAGCTTTTAAATATCAATGTAATAATATAACCAGTGCTCAGAGATAAAAAATTTAAGATCCACATTTAGAATTCTTTTATTGTTTGTTTTTTTGGCCATGCCATGCAGCTTGAGGGATCTTAATTCCGCAACTAGGGATTAAACCAGGCTCCCACAATGAAAATGCCAAGACCTAACCGCTGGACCACCAGGGAATTCCCCACATTTAGAATTCTTTTCCATGTCAAATACCTTCGATCTTAAAACAATGTTCCCTTTTATTTCATGCTAAACACTTATCTAGAAAACCTATGCCATTTTTTCAAATTATGCTAATAGAACTACAATTTAGAAGAAAAATGCAAGTGGCTCCTTTGCGCTGTGGACCATTTTATAAAGACAATATTCAAGTGAAACTCCATCAGTTGTTCCAAACTACCTGGTTCCAAGCCACAGTAGTAAAGCAAATATCACAATAAAATGAGTCACACAAATTTTATGGTTTCTCGGTACATATAAAAGTTGTATCAAACTAAATTGTAGTCTATTAAGTGTACAATAGAATCATGTCTAAAAACCAATGTTCACATCACACTTTAATTAAAAAATACTTTATTGCTGAAAAATGTTAACCATCATCTGAGCCTTCAGCAAGTTTTAATCTTTTTGCAGTAGTAACATTAAAGATCATGGATCACTATAACAAACATAATAATAATGAAAAAGTTTTAAATATTGCAAGAGTCACCAAAATATCACACTACTATATTTGAAATGGAAACCAACGAGGACCTACTATATAGCACATGGAACTTTGCTCAATGTTATGTGGCAACCTGGATGAGAAGGGAGTTTGGGGAAGAATAGATACATGTATGTGTATGACTGAGTCCCTTTGCTGTTCATCTGAAACTATCACAGCATAGTTAATTGGTTATACCCCATTACAAAATAAAAAGGTTTTTTAATGAATAAATAAATACCTCAGCTCTTTTTTTTAAAAAAAAAAAAAAAGAACAATTGTTTTTAAAAATAATTTGAGGGCTAAGATGAAATTATCTTTTTCTGAAGGAGATTTACATTTGTTTGTGTCAGAGGCTTGAAGAAACAGCCAGGAGTACCTTAATTCAGTTTCAGAGAATGCAGTGATTTGAAGCTGTCTTTGAATGTGCTGGTCTAGGTCTACTTTTGGGACAACTCTTAATCCTAGGATGCAGCCTCCCATTGGAAAGCCTGGACTCCAAAACCCTTAGCCTCCACAAAACTATAAAAAGCCCTGATCAGTCTCGAAGCCTCTCAAATTCCTCTTTGGATTTCCATCTCTCTAGGGTATCCCATGGGCAGAGGAGCCTGGTAGGCTGCAGTCCATGGGGTCACGAAGAGTCGGACATGACTGAACGACTTCACTTTCACTTTTCACTTTCATGCATTGGAGAAGGAAATGGCAACCCACTCCAGTGTTCTTGCCTGGAGAATCCCAGGGACGGGGGAGCCTGGTGGGCTGCCGTCGTCTATGGGGTCGCTCAGAGTCGGACACGACTGAAGTGACTTAGCAGCAGCAGCAGCAGCAGGGTATTGATAGTAGCCCTTCACTATCTTGTTAGTTCTCTGTTGCCTTTAACAAGAAATTTTTTTTTGTATTCTGTTCAGCTTCTCTAGTTGTCTTCCAAAGTCAGGGTGGGGTAATTTGGATTACCCAGATGCTATTACCAAAAGGGGAAGACCACTTGGAAGTTTTAAACATTGTATGCCTAGTTGTTTTATAAACTGTGGCTTATAAAATTCCAATATCTGAAATGCCTAGTCTTCTGTGAGTCTATTTTTGTTGTCCGCTTTAGAATTTTAGCGTACTATAGTAACATCTAATAGGAGTGTGGAGAGTGGGCTACAGGAACACAAAAAATGTAGACTAAGAAATTCAGGGAAGGGTTTCTGGAAGAAGTGATCTCTGTCTTATCTTATAATAAAACAATTGAATAAACACATATTGAAAAACACATATTGGTTTTTATCTTCTGTGTATAAACATAATAAATGTTCATGTAGAAAAGTATAAAAAGAGAAAATAAAAGTTGACTTCTATAATCTCACAATGTTTGCTTTTGGGTCGGCATTTGCTTAGTCCTTTTAATGCCAGATATATATTTTATATATATATATATAATATATATATATAAATAATACATTTGAGATCTTTCTACATATGCAATTATGTATGCTTTTATATAATATTATAATATAAACATTTCCCCAAGTTATTAAGAGCAATTTTCCAAACAATTTTTATGGCTACCTATTGTATGCTGCTGCTGCTGCTAAGTCGCTTCAGTCGTGTCCGACTCTGTGCGACCCCATAGACAGCAGCCCACCAGGCTCCCCCGTCCCTGGGATTCTCCAGGCAAGAACACTGGAGTGGGTTGCCATTTCCTTCTTCAATGCATGGAAGTGAAAAGTGAAAGTGAAGTCGCTCAGTGTCCGACTCTTCGTGACCCCACGGACTACAGCCTACCAGGCTCTTCCGTCCATGGGATTTTCCAGGCAAGAGTACTGGAGAGGGGTGCCATTGCCTTCTCCGACCTATTGTATGAGTATGGCATTATTTACTTAACTATATCTCTATAAGGCCTTCGATTCTTTTCCATTTTTTTCCTATATCAAAAATAATGCTGTAGTTAGCATTTTATGCATAGATGTTATAGTTTTTTATTATACCATAAGATGGATTTCTAAAAGTCAAATTACTAGGTTAAAAAGTATAAAATATCTTTAAAGTTTGTATTTGTTTTTTTACAGTCCTACAAGGAGTATATTTAAAGAACTAGAGAAAGCAAAACTTTCTACAGTAGCTGAATCTGGGGAGAAAGATGAGTTCATCTCATTTGGTGTCTCACAAACTTCTAGTGTTTCTATGTTATCTACTAATTTAAAATTTTCCAAACTACAACTGCAAAAGTCTCTGTTTGAAGAATACAGACTCACTGCTGCCGAAATACTGTACGAACTTGAGGAGATATTACAGAAATATGCTGTGTATAACATTACTTTCCCTGTGGGAATTGTAAATCTTGTGGATTACAGTTGGCACGATCTTACTGCAGATGCTTATAAGTATGCAACCAAAAATCCTATGTTGAAGAAATGTAGTGCCTTAAAAGATGATACCAGTATCATGACTATGATCGACTTAAAGGGATACAAAATCAACAGCTGCTCAAGAGAAGAATGTCATAAGAGGAACTGCCTCGTGAAAGTAAAAGAAGACCATCACGATGCAGCAAGTAAACCTGCGGTAAAAACATGTAAGTAGAAGTTACTAGTTAGACTTATAAATAATCCTCCAGTTTTAAAAATAAAAATGAAAATGGCAAGTAAGATATTGAAAAAACATTATATTAATGATATTTGGTTTGTATTAATCATTTTAATACATATTAGTGAAGATCAGGGATAAGATACAAAAATTTAAATTGCTTTCAGTTAAATAAAGCATCTATTATGCTTCATATTCATGTGATATTAAGTCTCCACCTCAGGGGATCCTACAGATTCTCGTACAGCAGCTTGGTCCAGCAAAAGTAGGATGCTAGCCACATATGTAATCTTTAAAATTATACTTTTTGTTTTATGAAAATTATAGACCCACATGTGTAAGAATTAATACAAAGGGATCCCATATACTGTTTACTTATTTTCTCCATATGACAACATCTTGGAAAACATCACAACCAGAATATGGACATTAACACAGTCAAGCTTCAAAACATTCCACCACAGCAAGGATCACTTATGTTGTCCTTCTATAATCCCACCCACATCCCTCCTGTCCCCACACCCTCTTTAACCCTGGCAACCACCAATGTGTTCTACATTTCTGTATTTTGGTTTATTTTTTTATTTGTTGCACTGGGTCTTCATCGCTATGTGTGGGCTTTCTCTAGTGGCGAGTGTGGACTACTCTTTGGTTAGGTAGGTGGGCTTCTCATTGCAGTGGATTCTTTCGTTGCTGAACACAGGCTCTAGGCACATGGGCTTCAGTAGTTGTGGTGCATAGGCTTAGATGCTCCATGGCATATGGAATCTCCCAGATCCATGGATCAAACCCGTGTCCTCTGCACTGGCAGGCAACTTCTTTTCCACTGTACCACCAGGGAAGTCCTATGTATATTTGTCATCTTAAGAATGTATAAATGAAATCCTACAATGTTTAATTTTTGGTGATTGTCTTTCTTCAGTTCAGTTCAGTTCAGTTCAGTCACTCAGTCATGTCCGACTCTTTGCAACCCCATGGATCGCAGCACGCCAGGCCTCCCTACCCATCACCAACTCCCGGAGTTCACTCAAACTCACGTCCATCGAGTCGGTGATGCCATCCAGCCATCTCATCCTCTGTCGTCCCCTTCTCCTCCTGCCCCGTCAACTTAATTCTCTGGAGGTTCATCTGGGTTGTATGTCTCAGTAGTTTGTCCCTTTGTATTGCTCGGCAGTGTGCGTTCCATGGTATGGATGTCCCACGGTTTAACCATTCCCTCCTTCAGTGGGTGGGAGTTTTTTCCCCCAGTTTTTGAATATTATGAAAGCTGCTCAAACATTTATGTACAGATTTTTGTGTAAATATAAGTTTTGATTTCTCTTTGATAAGTGCCCAGAAGTACAAGTGCTGGACTATGAGGTATTTGCATGTTTCCTTCTATATGGAACTGCCAGATTGTTTTCTAGAATGGCTGTGCCATTTTATAATACATTTCTACCAGCAGTGTTGAGTGGTCACCTTCCTCCACGTTCTCACTAGTATTTGGATATTGTAACTGTGTTTTATTTTAGCCATTCTTGGAGATGTGTAATGACATGTCATTGGGGTTTTCATTTGCATTTCTCTCACAGCTGATGATGCTGAATGTTTGCCGTCTGTATGTCCTCTTCAGTGAAATGTCTTTCATGTTTTTAACTCATTTTCTAATTGGATAATATATTTTTTTTTTACTGTTGAGTTTTGCGAATTCTTTATATATTCTAGATATTGGTCCTTTGTTATATATGTGCTATACAAATATTTTTCCCAGTGTCTCCTCATTCTTTTACTTGGGTCTTTTGCAGAGAAAAAGTTTTAAATGTTGAAGACATAAAATTTATCAGTTTTTTAATAAATAGTGCCTTTGGTATCAAGACTGTGAACTCTTTGCCTTGCTCTAGATCCTGAAGTTTTTCTCTTTTTTTTTTTCTAAAAGTTTTATAACTTTACGTTTTATATTTAAACCCATTACCCATTTTAGGTTAACTTTTGTATACATCTGAGACCAACTTGAGGTTCATTTTTGGGGTTATGGATCTCCAGTTGCTTCAGCTTATTTGTTGAAAATACTGTCTTTCCTCCTTTGAGTTGCTTTTGCATATTTGTCAAAAGTCAGATGCGCATAGGTATTTAAATCTATTTCTGGGTTCTGCTTTTGTTTCTGCTGGTTCTCATTCATGTTCTCTTGACTCCCTGTGAATATGATTATTTTTTATTTTCTGCCAGACATTGTGTTTGAAAAATTGTTTTTAAAAATATTTGAGGCCTAGGATAAGGTTATCTTCAACTGGAAGTGATCGTAAGTGGGAACTCAAACAGGTTTTTGTACAACCAATGCTCAGAGCAGCTCTATTCATAATAACCAAAATGTGGAAACAGCCCAAATGTCCATCAACAGATGAAGAGATAAACAAAATGTGGTATGTATATACAGTGGGATATCATTTAACCTTGAAAAGGGGTGAAATTCTGATACATGGTACATACAGCATGGATGAACCTTGAAGGCATTTTAATCTAGAAACAAAACAACAAATATAGTATACTCTATAAACAACAAACAGAGTATGAGGTACCTCGAGTAGTCAGATACATAGAGACAGAATGTAGGATGGTGGTTGCCAGGGACTGGGAAGTGGAGGTGGGGGGTGGGGTGGTAATTAGGGAGTTTAAGTTTAATGGGTAGAGAGTTTAGTTAAGGATGATGAAAAATTTCTGAAGCTCGATGGTGATGTTGGTTGTACAGTAATGTGAATGAATTTAATGCTACAGAACTGTACACTTAAAAACTGGTAAAGTGATCAATTTTAAGTTATGCATATTTAACCACAATAAAATATTTTACTGGTTAAAAATGGTAATTTCGTTATGTATATTTTATCACAGTGGGAAAAAGGGATAACCAAGTCAATGTGGATAATTAAGCTTTACTGTTTATATGGGGGTAAATAAAAGGAATTGAGTGGAAGGACGGGTGTATCCAAGGTCATAAAGAACATTTAATTAATTTCAGAGGTGAGTAAAAACTTGAGTCTGTAAGCCTAGAATTAGGAACCTGTGATAATGTGATACATATTTGAAATAGTACAAACTGGCCCATTTTAAAGGCACTTGGGTCAATGCTGTTTCCACAGCCCATTTCTTCCCCCCACTGAAGAAGAAGCGCTTGTGTTCCCTCACTCCCTAGACTACATTATGACTTTTGTGGGTTCTGGGCACTTTTGCCTTCGTGAGTCCCTACCTCCATAAAGTTACTAAAAATAACTTCTTATGACTGTATTGTTATGAAGACAAATATAATTCAGTTACACTTGTATATTCATTGTTGTCATATTCAGGTTTTTTCTGTTTGAGAAGAAATTAAAATTAACACATTTTCTAGGTTCCTGGAAGGGTTGTGTGCCTAACAGAGAGATCAGTCCTGCTGCCTTCTTCCTTCACTTCTGAGGTACCACTCACCTCTCTCAGTATGTTGCTTCATCCCATCACTTACTCTTAGTCTCCATGGTTTTCACAGCTAAAATGAATTTTACTATTTTATTTCCAAGAAATTGATGCTATTCTCAGATGCTGAAACATTTGCAAGCCTAGAAATGTTTTTTTAAAGAAGCTTAGGGATCCGAAGTCATTGCTGATAATAATTTCAGAAAGCTTGATAGGGAAATATGAATAACTAGCATAGTCATGCAATTCAAAAAGGATGAACATCTTTATCAGAGATTAGCACTGCACAGTGAAGAGTATTGGTAGACCCTGTTCTGACTCCTACTAGAGTGAAACTTTATGTTCAGAACCTTAATAGTTCCCATTTCACCCTCTATTGTGTTGAATATATATAAGTAGATTTAGATGTAAAAGAGCTATTAAAAAAAAATCATATTAGTTTATAGCATTTTACAGATCATAGAAATTGCCAACATCTGTTGGATTATAGGAAAAGCAAGGGAATTCCAGAAAAACATCTACTTCTGCTTCATTGACTATGCTAAAGCCTTTGACCATGTGCATCACAACAAGCTGTGGAAAATTCTTAAAGAGATGGGAATACCAGACCACCTTACCTGCCTCCTGAGAAACCTGTATGCAGGTCAAGAAGCAACAGTTAGTACTGGACACGGAGCAACGGACTCATTCAAAATTGGGAAAGGAGTATGTCAAGGCTGTATAGTGTCACCCTGCTTATTTAACTTATATGCAGACTACATCATGTGAAATGCCAGGCTATATGAGGCTCAAGCTGGAATCAAAATTGCCAGAAAATATATCAATAATTTCAGATACACAGATGAGACCACCAGGGAAGAAGAATTAAAGAGCCTCTTGATGAAGGTGAAAGAAGAGAGTGAAAAACCTGGCTTAAAACTCAACATTCAAAAAATGAAGATCATGGCATCCAGTCCCATCACTTCAGGGCAAATAGATGGAGGAAGAAAAGGAAACAGTGACAGACTTTACTATTTTGGGCTCCAAAATCACAGTGGACAATGACTGCAGCCATGAAATTAAAAGATGCTAGCTCCTTGGAAGAAAAGCTATGATGAACCTAGAAAGCATATTAAAAAGCAAAGACATCACTTTGCTGACACAGGTCTGTACAGTCAAAGCTATGGTTTTTCCAGTAGTCACACACAGATGTGAGAGTTGGACCATAAAAAAGGCTGTGCACCAAAGAATTGCTGCTTTCAAATTGCGGTGCTGGAGAAGACTCTTGAGTGTCCCTTGAACTGCAAGGAGATTTAACCAGTTAATCCTAAAGAAAATCAACCCTGAATATTCATTGGAAGGACTGATGCTGAAGCTCCAATACTTTAGCTCCCAGATGTGAATAGCTGATTCATTGGAAAAGACCCTGATGCTGGGAAAGATTGAGGGCAGAAGAAGGGGACTACAGAGGATGAGATGATTGGATGGCATCATTGACTCAATGGATATGAGTTTGAGCAAACTCCAGGAGATAGTGAAGGACAGGGAAGCCTGTCATGCTGCAATCCATGGAGTGGCAGAGAGCCAGACATGACTTAGTGACTCAACAACAACAGATCATAGGGAACTTTCTAACCATTGTCTAATTTAGTTGTCCTGATATTCCTTTGGGATAGCTGATAGGGCTTCTGTTTCACTAAGGGCTGAGTAACTTACCCAGAGTCACACAATTTCTGATAGATCTGTGACCCCCAACCCTGGTCTTCTGACTCCCAGTATATTGTTCTTTATACTACTTTAGCCCTAACTCCCATTCTTCTATCATAATAATGATAATGATTTGACAATAAGACTAAATAGTAGTTGTAGCTATCCCTACAACAACCCCTTTGAAGTAGAGAAGTAACCTAGCTGTAGAGGTTACACTTTTGCTCTTAGGATTGTCATTCAGTTGCTAAGTCATGTCTGACTTTGGAACCTCATGGACTGCAATATGCCAGGCTCCTCTGTCCTCCACTATCTCCCAGAGTTTGCTCAAATTCATGTCCGTTGAGTCAGTGATGCTATCTAACCATCTTTTCCTCTGCCGCCCTCTTCTTTTTTTGCCTTCGATCTTTTCCAGGATCAGGGTCTTTTCCAGTATGTCAGCTCTTTCCCATCAGGTGGTCAAAGTATTGGAGCTTCAGCAATAGTCCTTCCAATGAATATTCAGGGCTGATTTCTTTTAAGACTGACTGGTTGGATCTCCTTGCAGTCCAAGAGACTGCAAGGAGAAGACTCTCCTTGAGTGTTCTCCAGCACCACAATTTGAAAGCATCAGTTCCTCAGCACTCAGTCTCCTTTATGGTCCAACTCTCACATCTATACATGACTATGGAAAAACCATAGCTTTGACTGTATGGACCTTTGTTGCCAAAGTGGTATCTCTGCTTTTGAATATGCTGTCTAGTTTTTTTTCAGCTTTCCTTCCAAGAAGTAAGTGTCTTTTAATTTTGTGGCTACAGTCACCATCGGCAGTGATTTTGGAGCCCCAAATCACTGTCACTGCTTCCACTTCTGTCACTGTTTCCACTTCTTCCTTCTCTATTTGCCATGAAGTGATGGGACCAGATGCCATGATCTTAGTTTTTGAATGTTGAGTTTGAAGCCAGCTTTTTCACTCTCCTCTTTCACCCTCATCTTTAGTTCCTTTTCACTTTCTGCCATTTGAGTGGTATCATCTACATATCTGAGTTGTTGATATTTCTCCCAGCAGTCTTGATTCCAGCTTGTGATTCATCCAGCCTGGCATTTTGCATGATGTACTCTGCACAGAAATTAAATAACCAGGGTGACAATATACAACTTGTCATAATCCTTTCTCAATTTGGAGCCAATCAGTGTTCCATGTCTAGTTCTCACTGTTGTTTCTTGATCCACATACAAGTTTCTCAGGAGATAGGTAGGTGGTCTGGCACTCCCATCTTCTTAAGGATTTTCTACAGTTTGTTGTGATCCACATGGTCAAAGTCTTCTAGGTCCAAATCCTGGCTTTTCACTCCCTAGGTACATAACTTGAACACATTTTGTAACTTCTCTTTGCCTCAGCTTCATTATTTGTAACATGAGGCTACAAATTATACCTCCTTCCAGTGTTGTTGGGAATGTTAAATAAATAATCACTAAAGCACTTGAAAAAGAACCTAAACGTAGCAGACTACATATTGTTCTTTGCTATTTTATTATTATTATCCTTCTTCTTTTATATGATCCTAATGATAACCTTTAGTATATAGGTATTATTGTTGATTCCTAATGGTTCATAAGGCCCAATATATTTTCTTTGGCAAGATAATTCCAGCAACAGGATTTTTACTTTTTAAGAAAAAGTGATTGCTCTTAATAAAGGGGTAGAGATGCCCTGTAGTAGTGGTTATCAAAGTGTGGGCCCTACACCAGAGCATGAACATCACTGGGAACTTGTTAGAATAGCCAAATTTCAGGCCTTATCCTAGATTTATTTGATTTCCTCATTATAAAATGAGAGAGGGAGAGGAATTAATGGTATAACTTTGTTGAGAGAATTATATAATATAATGCTTTTAATGTACTTAGCCTAGTGCTCAATAGATGTAACTCATGGTTACTGTGCAATTTCTTACCTATAGCCTTATTTCTTTTGCTTTTTTTTTTATCATTGTGATTTTCTCATCTTATTTATTTCTGCATCTGATACAGCCTATTTGTGATGGGATCCTGGACTTACAAACCTCCTAATTTACATATAAAATTTAAGAAGCTCCCATGAGTTTTGCTTTCTTTTCAAAATATATCTAAATTTTGTATTTAGTTCAGTTCAGTTCAGTCACTCAGTCGTGTCTGACTCTTTGTGACCCCATGAACCACAGCACACCAGGCCTCCCTGTCCATCATCAACTCCTGGAGTTTACCCAGACTCATGTCCATTGAGTCAGTGATGCCATCCAACCATTTCATCCTCTGTTGTCCCCTTCTCTTCCCGCCCTCAATCTTTCCCAGCATCAGGGTCTTTTCCAATGAGTCAGCTCTTCGCATCAGGTGGCCAAAGTATTGGAGTTTCAGCTTCAACATCAGGCCTTCCAATGAACACCCAGGACTGATTTCTTTTAGGATGGACTGGTTGGATCTCCTTGCAGTCCAAGGGACTCTCAAGAGTCTTCTCCAACACCACAGTTCAAAAGCATCAATTCTTCTGTGCTTTGTATTTAGACAGCTTTTAAAATGTATATGTTTTCTCTGTGGGATGAATTCATTCCACTTCATAGATTAATAAATTTATTGTCTTAGATTTGTATTTTAGCCCCAAACGTAATGATACTGAAAGGCTTTGTGTCCTTGTAGCCTTTTTTTAAAATTGAAGTATAGCTGATTTACAGCGTTGTGTTAGCTTCTGGTGTACAGCAGAATGATTCAGTTACACACCCATATCGTTCATTACAGGATGTTAAATATAGTTCCAAGCGCCATACAGTATGACGGTACTTTTTATTGGTCTATCATATATATAGTAGTCTGAATCTGCTAATCCAAAACTCTTAATTTATCCCTCTCCCCACCCCCTTTCCCCTTTTAGTAACCATAAGTTTGTTTTCTATGTCTGTGAGTCTGTTTCTGTTTCATAATAAGTTCATTTGTGTCATATTTTAGATTCCACATGTATGTTTCTGACTTACTTCACCTAGTATGATAATCTCAGTCCATCTATGTTGCTGTAGATGACATCATTTCATTCTTTTTATGGCTGAGTAGTATTTCATTGTGTATATATACACATCTTCTTTATCCATTCATCTGTCAGTGGACATTTAGGTTTTTTCTATGTTTGGCTATTGTAATAGTGCTACTATGAACATAGGGGTGCATGTATCTTTTCAAATTATACTTTTCTCTGGATGTATGCCTGGGAGTGGGATTGCTGTCTCATATGGCAACTCTATTTTCAGGGTTTGGCTTTTTTTTTTTTTTCTTCAGTTTTTTAAGGAACTTCCATATTGGCTGCAGCAATTTACTTTTCTACCAAGAGTCTGCAGGAGAGTTCCCTTTTCTCCACACCTCCTCTGCTGCTGCTGCTAAGTCGCTTCAGTCGTATCCAACTCTGTGAGACCCCATAGATGGCAGCCCACCCGGCTCTGCCGTCCCTGGGATTCTCCAGGCAAGAACACTGGAGTGGGTTGCCATTTCCTCCTCCAATGCATGAAAGTGAAAAGTGAAAGTGAAGTCGCTCAGTCGTATCCAACTCTTAGCGACCTCATGGACTGCAGCCCACCAGGCTCCTCTGTCCATGGGATTTTCCAGGCAAGAGTACTGGAGTGGGGTGCCATTGCCTTCTCTGACACCACCTCTAAGCATCTGTTTGTGGACTTTTTAATAATGATCATTCTGACCAGTGTGAGGTGGTATCTCACTAGATTTGATCTGCATTTCTCTAATAATTACCATTGTTGAGCATGTCTTTTTTTTTTTTTTAAAACCAACAACAGGCTGCTGTTATCCAGTTACTAAAAGAAGAAATTAAAATAAAACATGAATCTTTTCTCAGTAGTTCTAATGTGAAAAGGCAATTCTTGAAAGCATAAACACAGTCCCCTAATAAATTAAGAAATTATGCAGAGGAAATTTCTATTTTTTTTTTTTGAGAATAAATCTATGCTCATTAAAAATTTTTTAATTGATTGATTTATTTAGTTTTGGCTCTGCTGGGTCTTTGTTGCTGCATGTGTGCTTTCACTAGTTGCCATGATTAGAGGCTTCTCTTGTTGTAGCAGGGACTTAGTAGTTGTGGTGCATGGGCTTAGTTGCTTTGCAGCATGTGGGATCTTCCCCAACCAGGGATTGAACCCATGTCCCCTTCATTGGCAGGCAGATCTTAAACACTGGACTGCCAGGGAAGTCCAGAATTTTCAGTTTGAAAGACTGACTCCAGAACTAATGAAAATATTTTATGTGTATTTGTGGGTGCTTATGGAAAATTTTAATTCCCTGGTAAGAATATTAAAATATTGACAATTGGATTTTCTGTTGATGATGATCTGGCAAAATGCTTTCTTTTTCTCTTCCTTCCCCTCTCCCTGCTCACATTCGTCCTGCTTCCTTCTTTCCTAGCTCTTGTCGACCAACAGCAGTGTTCCCAGATCTCCCAGGATAGCAGTCTACCTGTTGTCACCCACTTCTCACTGACATCCAAGATCTGTTTAGAAAATGGTAAGATCCCCTTATCCACCCAGTGAGCAACCAGAGTGAGAATCACTTCCATTCCCTGAATTTGGAAACTTTCTCCCAGCCATCCTCTTGATATAACCCCAATAAGAGTCAGACATTTAGGTTTATGGATTCGAAGTCAAACTTTTCAAAGGCATCCCCCTCTAATCCAGCCACCTCTGGTTTCTCCACTCTAGTACCCTGGGAACTGTTTCTTCAGGGTTCTGAGAAATCAGCTTGGGTAACAAGGGTGTTGGAGTCCATGCTTCAGGGACTCTTCTTCCAACTCTGGCTGAATTCTACAGTTAGACTCATTTCATACAGTAAAGAAGATGTCACCCCCAGCCCTAAATTCACATGTTCCCTGCCTAGGAATAAAGTGCTTCTTCTCCTCCAATGTCCACATAATCTCAAGATATTGGGATTGACTCTGATTTGTCAAGGCAGTGACTCTGATGAGCTCTACTTCAGTTAGGTACCCACCTTATGGCCCAATGATGGTTGCCTCAGAATTGGAGTAATATTGTTGGTCAAACCTGGGTCTTTGGCTCATGTGTGGTAAGGAACTGTAATTGTCAGCCCAACTTGAGCTGCATGGGATGGGGTGGCATGATGCCTCAAAGAAAGGGAAGTCAAGTAGTTCCATAATTTGGGAAGGGAAGGTTAAGCCTGTCCTTAATCTTGTGTTAAGGTGGGGATTAGAGGTGAACAAAGTGGGAAGGAGCCAGAATGCTCTGATTCAAAGTTTCACCTGGAGTTATGGCTAAAATGAAGAGCTCATGACTAAGGCAAAAGATCTGGAGACAGAGTAAACAGTAAACATTCTCATTACAAAATAATGCTTTAAAGCACCTATGCATAGGGGAAAAAATCTGGAAGGAGCCACACCAAAATGGTAACAGTGCTTGTGGGGTAAGATAAACATGTCCTTCCCCATGCCACTCTTTATTTTCCAAATTTTCTTCTATATGTAATTTACTGGTTTATTTAATGCATTAGACTTGGAATAAAGAAATAGCAGGTTTTCCTCTTCCCTTAAGTTCCCTGAAGCTGTTGGTGGATCCTTCCATATGCTCATTACCAGGGTAGAGTTTTTTATAAAGGAAGAACTATAGAGCTAAGAGGCCTTAGAAATCATCTCATTCAGCTCCCCCATTTTACTGATGAGAAAACTGAAGCCCAGAGATGTTGAGTACCCAAACTAGTCAGTAGGAGAATCAGGAACTGAACCCAAATCTATTGACTGCCTATAAAATGTTCTCTCCAATAGATGGGATTCAATCCTGAGGATGCTAAAATCACAGGATGTGAAGGCATTCTTGAAAGGCCTCTAATACTTTAGATGTCATCATAGGGGTTAAAGATATGATCCCTTCAGTGTAAATCCTCCTATAGGAAAAATAATTCTTAAGCTGATAATTATTTGTGCTTTAATATAAATGGATTTGGGTTTTTGTTTTTTTTTTTAACCAGGTAGACTTCGGTAGACTGATGACTAGATAGGGTCTACCCAGTGAGTACTGACTCAGTATATATTTTGAAATATCCCTTTTGTGTTAATATGTGTGTCTTTTTTTTTAAGGTTGGGTCCTACAGCCTCCTTCCTCAAAATTGGAAATCCTGAAATGGAAGACAATTCTTGATACTGCTGTGAAGAAATTACAAGTAGCCATAATGCAAATGTAGGAGCCCTTTGCAGTCTTTAGAATTCTATACTTTTATTAGGTAGCTGATACAATGTGGGGTGTTAGTTGCTCAGTCATGTCAGACTGTTTGTGACCCCATGGACTATAACCTGCCAGGTGCCTCTGTCCATGGAATTCTCCACACAAGAATACTGGCGTGGGTTGCCATTTCCTTCTCCAGGGGATCTTTCCGACTCAGGGATCGAACTCGAGTTTCCCGCATTGCAGGCAAGTTCTTTACCATCTGAGCCACCAGGGTGTAGGCAAGAAGAGATGCAGAGCCTATGGGACTCTGGACAACTTACCCTATCACTTTGCCTATTGTATCTGTACTATAAAAAAATATACATACTCACAAACCCTTCTCTTCCTGTTAACTCATGGAAAAGTCGCTCTGTGGTACAAGACTTACCAGTCAATCAACCTTGTTAAGTAGGCTGTAAAAGATCACATGTGAAGGCGATGGGGAGGAGGAAGGGAAGAAATCAGGGAAAGAAAAGCCAGCTGTAAGCAAAGCACTGTTCTAAGGAAACATAAAATCAGTCCCTGTGTTCAAGGAACTAATGGGAAACTAAACATCTCAGCAAATTAACGATCAATACATGACAAATCAAACAAATGGGAGGAGGTAATAACAATAGCAAGCACTGGAAAGCGTCTGCTTTGTGATGGACAGTGGACCTGCCACTTTACAGGTGTTATCTATATTCCTTACAAGGACCCAGCAGAAGAGGTCTGATTATCACTTCCAGGTTATAGATGAGAAAACTAATGTTCCAGGAAATGTGGCAATTCATTGAGTCATATAGCTGGAAAAAGGCAGAGCAGGGGTAAGACCCAGCCCTATCTGACTCCAAAGTCCACTCACTCTCCACCATTCTTCTCTAGTTCCTCACCTGGCCGCTGATGTGAAACTCACCACTTATCACTTTGGGGATTGTATTTTAAATACAATATATGCTTGAAAGTGAAAGTCGCACAGTCATGTCCGACTCTTTGCAACCCCATGGACTAAAACAGAATTCCCTAGGCCAGTTCTGGAGTGGGTAGCCTTTCCCTTCTTCAGGAGATCTTCCCAACCCAGGAATGGAACCGGAGTCTCCTGCATTGCAGGTGGATTCTTTACCATCTGAGCTACAAGGGAAGTCCAAGAATACTGGAGTGGGTAGCCTATCCCTTCTCCAGCAGATCTTCCCCACCCAGGAATGGGACTGGGGTCTCCTGCACTGCAGGTGGATTCTTTACCAACGGAGCTATCAGGGAAGCCCAGTGTATGCTTAGTATTCAAAGTATTTAAAGTTATGTACATGTAAAAAAAAAAAGTCACAAAATGAAAAGTGTTTAGATGAGATGCAAATAAGATTTGACATTTGATAAACCTAAATTAAGAGGGATCTTATAATACAATGTCAAATTCTTTTTTTTTCTTTTTTTAATTTAAAAATATTTTTGGCCACACACCTCACAGCATGCAGGATCTTAGTTCCCTGACCAGGAATCAAACTCGTACCCTCTGGAGTGTAAGCACCGAGTTTTAACTGCTGGGCCGTCAGGGAAGTCCCAACAATGTCAAATTGTTTTTTAGATTTTTCTGAAATCCTGGCTCTTTCCTACTCCGGACAAGAATCAAGCAGTTTGTGCAACACAATTAGGAAAGAAATACCTGTATCCATCTGACTTGGTCTCTGTTAATGATGTCTCTCCCACCAAACTCCTTTAAGGAACAGGAGAGGCAGAGCAAGCACCAGAGTCCAGGTCCTGGCGAGCAATAAGATATTAAAAATATTGTTCTGAAAGTCCCTGGTGATTTAATTGAAAAAGAGTAAATTCTAGTGAAATTTTCTAAAAATTGAAATCAGGGTTAAAATTTTTAATGTAATTTAAATTAGTAAATTTAGTATTTAAACGTACATTACATTAAAACACCTATGCATGGTATTTAACTCTTATTATTGTTCAGTTATCAATGTTTTGTTTTAAGATTTTTTTCTGATTGTTTTTATAACTGGAAGAAACCTTTCCTTGCTTTCAAGTTAGATAGATCTATCCTATTTTTTTATTTCTTTTATCTACATTTAGCTGGAAATTTTGTTGTGTATGGTGTGAGGTAATGAGATTCAAGTTTTATTCCTCCCATGCCAATGATAATTGGCTGCTACTGCTGCTAAGTCGCTTCAGTCATGTCCAACTCTGTGCGACCCCAAAGATGGCAGCCCACCAGGTTCCCCCATCCCTGGGATTCTCCAGGCAAGAACACTGGAGTTGGTTGCCATTTCCTTCTCCAGTGCATGAAAGAAAAGTAAAAGGGAAGTCGCTAGTATTTATTGAGTGCTGATAATGATAGTTAGGGTATATTGAGTGATCATTTTGTATAGGGCACTACATCAAGCAATTTACTGATAGATGCCTTCATGAGTAAGTCACTGTTTTTACAACAAGGTCAGAGAGCTAATAAGTGGGTAAGCTTCTATATAAGCTTAGGTTTGCTGCTGCTAAGTCACATAAGTCGTGTCCGACTCTGTGCGACCCCATAGACGGCAGCCCACCAGGCTCCCCCTTCCCTGGTATTCTCCAGGCAAGAACACTGGAGTGGGTTGCCATTTCCTTCTCCAATGCATGAAAGCGGAAAGTGAAAGGGAAATCGCTTAGTCGTGTCCGACTCCTAGTAACCCCATGGACTGCAGCCCACCAGGCTCCTCCATCCATGGGATTTTCCAGGCAAGAGTACTGGAGTGGGGTGCCATTGCCTTCTCCAAAGCTTAGGTTTATCTGATACCAAAGCCTGTGCATTTAACCATAACAATGTATTACCTCTTTGCTGGCTTTTATTGAATACATCTTCTTGTTATCCACTAATTTGAGTTCTCAACCTAATCATAGCTTCAGTTTCATATACACTAGTATGCTTTTGAGCTGTCTATTCTATTTCATTGATCTGCCTATTGAGATTTCAGCTATTTTTTAAATTTAATTGAAGTATAGTTGATTTACAATGTTGTGTCAATCTCTGCTGTACAGTAAAGTGACTTGGACTTCCCTGATGGCTTAGTGGGTAAAGAATCTGCCTGCAGGAGATGTAGAAGACTCGTTCGATCCCCAGGTTGGGAAGATCCCCTGGAGAAGGAAATGGAAACCCTCTCCAGTATTCTTGCCCGGGAAATCCCATGGAGAGAGGAGCCTAGCAGGCTACAGTCTATGGGGTCTTAGCTATTGTAAATAGTACTGCTGTGAACATAGGGGGTCATGAATCTTTTCAAATTATAGTTTTGTATGTGCCCAGGCATCCAGTCCCATCACTTCATGGCAAGTAGAAGGGGAAAAAGTGGAAGCAGTGACAGATATTATTTTCTTAGTCTCCAAAATCACTGTGGACGGTGACTGCAGCCATGAAATTAAAAGATGCTTGCTCCCAGGAAGGAAAGCTATGATGAACCTAGACAGCATGTTATTAGTAAAAAGCAGAGCCACCACTTTGCTGACAAAGGTCCATATAGTCAAAGCTATGGTTTTTCCAGTAGTCATGCATGGATGTGAGAGTAGGACCATAAGGAAGGCTGGGCACCAAAGAACTGATGCTTTCAAATTGTAGTGCTGGAGAAGACCCTTGAGCGTCCCTTGGACTGCAAGGAGATCAAACCAGTCAATCCTAAAGGAAATGAGTCCTGAATATTCATTGGAAGGACTGATGCTGAAGCTCCAATACTTTGGCTACCTGATGGGAAGAACCGACTCTTTGGAAAAGACTCTCATTCTGGGAATTTTGAAGGCAAAAGGAGAAGGGGGCAGTAAAGGATGAGATGGTCAGATAGCATCACTGACTCAATGGATACCAATTTGAGTAAACTCTAGGAGATAGTGGAGGGCAGAGGAGCCTGGTGTGCTGCAGTCCATGAGGTTGCAGAATCAGACACAGCTTAACAACTGAACAACAAATGCACCCAGAAATGGGATTGCTGGATCATATGGTAATTCTTAGTTTTCTGAGGAACCTCCACACTGCTCTCTGTAGTGGCTGGACCATTTTGCATTCCCACCAACAGTATAGGAGGCTTCGCTTTTCTCCACACCCTCTCTAGCATTTGTCATTTGTAGACATTTTAATGATGGCCATTTTGACCAGTGTAAGATAATACCTCATTGAAGTTTTGATCTGCATTTCTCTAATAATTAGTGATGTTGAGCATCTTTTCATATGCCTTCTGGCCAGCTGTTTGTCTTCTTTGGCGAAATGTCCGTTAAAGTCTTCTGCTCATTTCTTGGTTTGTTGTTGTTGTTGTCATTGAATTAAATGAGCTGTTTGTATAGTTTGGAGATTAAGCCCTTGTCCGTCACATCATTTGCAAATATTTTCTCCCATGCTATAGGTTTTTTCCCCAGGTGTTTTTTTTTTTCTCCTGGTTTATTTTTGCCGTGCAAAATCTTGTCAGTTTGATTAGGTCCCATTTGTTTATTTTTGTTTTTCTATTGCCTTAGTTGACTGACCTGAGAAAACATTGATATGATTTATGTCAGAGAATGTTTTGCCTGTGCGCTCTTTTA
Source organism: Bubalus bubalis (assembly GCF_019923935.1). NCBI lineage: Eukaryota > Metazoa > Chordata > Mammalia > Artiodactyla > Bovidae > Bubalus > Bubalus bubalis. Next base: position 95,163,367 of record NC_059160.1, read on the forward strand.
GGAGTTTTATGGTGTAATGTCTTATGTTTAAGTCTTTACGTCATTTTGAGTTTATTTCTTTGTAAGATGTGCGAGTGTGTTCTAACTTCATTGATTTACATTCATCTGTCCAACTTACCTAGCACCACTTGCTGAAGAGACTGTCTTTTCACCATTTTATATTCTTCCCTCCTTTCTTGAAGATTAATTGACCATGGGTATGTGGGTTTATTTCAACTATTTTAATTATTTAGATTCTAAAGTATAAGACAGGCAGCTGTGATGATAAGAAAGAATCCTTGAAGCCAAATTGATAGGGTTAAAATCCCAGCTCCATCAATTCATGCAACCTTGGGAAAGTCACTTAATTGCCTTTTGCCTCATTTTCCTCATCTGTAAAATAGGGATAATCTTAGTAGCTACCTTTTATAGTTGTTCTAAAGATTTCTAGCACAAATAGGCATTCAATAAATATTAATTATTACTATCTTAGTATCTGGTACAACAAATCTCCTCTGGTTACTCTTTCTACTTCAAAGCATCTTAATCAGTTTCACCAACTCATTCTTCCAGTGAATTATAGAATTAGTTTTTCAAATTTACAAAGGCCTCAGAGGATATGGAGCAGGCAGCGTATTTTAATGAAAAGGAAACTAAACTTGCAGGGGGCATTTTGTACTCTATGTACTTTCCACTCAGTTCTGCTGTGAACCTAAAACTCTCTAAAAAATAATGTCTTTTTAAAAACTGAAAGAAAAAGAACTTGGAGTCAGAACACCCAGGTTCTTTAATCCATGGGCATGAGATCTTGGGTCAGTCACTGCCTGAACTCCCTGAACCTCTGTTTCTTTAACCATTTAGAGATAATAATATGTCTTCTGCTGCTTACCATAACATATTGTGACACAATATATATAAACATTCTTTATAGACACTAAAGCACTAAGCAAGTAAAAAGCATTCCTTAATAATAACCCAATACCATCAGAAGTGGTTGCTTGTAACAAGTAGGTTTAGAACTAAGACAGGATAGCTTGGCAGAGTAGATGGAAGAGGCAAATTTTATTGGAACATAGCAACAGGGATGAGTAAGATGCTTTTATACATGACCCACAGTAATAAACTGCATCAAGGGAGTGATTTTGTAACTGATGAGCAAGTGATGAGACTTGCTAATTGTCTTGGTAGAATTGGTAGAATCCACTCTCAAGGGATCTGTCATATACAGGATCCAAGTTTTTTAAAAAGCACATGTAATTTTACAGTTTATGCATTACAAAACATTTCTGTAAGAAAAATGACCAAATATTAACATCCCCTGATTACCAGGATGAGAGATATTATTAGCATGGAGATTAAATAAATGCTTGCTGAACAAAGTGCAATTTTTCACAAGTCAGAACTATCAGCCATTTTACCCTACCACGTTTCTACCACATTTGCTTAACATTATAGAAGTTTAATATCAAGTCAGACCCAGAGAAATTGAAGACAGAAAGAAAAAAGTCTCTAACTTCATTGGCAGATCCACACTAGGATACACTATGGATTTATCACAGGAAGTCTAGTCTGACAAACATCGTCTGAATCTTCTCGTCCCAGACCAGACAGATCCCAGGACACTCCGTACAGCAGAGCACTTTCTCTAGACCAGGTCTGCCTAGAGCTGCTCTCTGGGCCTGAAACTCGACTATAACTAATGAAGCTCTCATATTCGCTGTTAGAGTATGGTGATGCAAAAACACTAGTCTGCCAATTTCAGACTTGCTTCTACCCATTCATTTGCTGTGTGACCTGGGGTACAGGGGCTAATGTCTGTTAAGGTTTAGAGCCCAAGCTTTGGAATCCACACAACTTTCATGCTCCCATTTGTCAACCATGGAACTTGGGGCACTTAGTTTCTCAAGCCTTCAGTTCAGTTCAGTTCAGTTCAGTCTAGTCGCTCAGTCATGTCAGACTCTTTGTGACCCCATGAATTGCAGCACGCCAGGCCTCCCTGTCCATCACCAACTCCCAGAGTTCACTCAGACTCACGTTCATCAAGTTGGTGATGCCATCCAGCCATCTCATCCTCTGTCGTCCCCTTCTCCTCCTGCCCCCAATCCCTCCCAGCATCAGAGTCTTTTCCAATGAGTCAACTCTTTGCATGAGGTGGCCAAAGTACTGGAGTTTCAGCTTTAGCATCATTCCTTCCAAAGAACACCCAGGACTGATCTCCTTTAGGATGGACTGGTTGGATCTCCTTGCAGTCCAAGGGACTCTCAAGAGTCTTCTCCAACACCACAGTTCAAAACCATCAATTCTTCGGCACTCAGCTTTCTTCACAGTCCAACTCTCACATCCATACATGACCACAGGAAAAACCATAGCCTTGACTAGATGGACCTTACTTTCCTTGTAAGAAATGGAAATCCTACTAGAATCTACCTTATAGAGTTGTTCAAAGCATTAAATGGAATAATGTAGCTAAAAGCACAATCTATAGAACAGTAACTCTTATTTAGCGATTTTAGATCCCTTTTCTATGCTTTGGTTCCTTCATCTATAAAACAGGATTAGATATTCTCCAGATATCCTTCAGTTCTTACAATCAATGAATGCCCCCACCATGTGGAATTTAGCTTACTGTTAGATTCATAGACCAATTTGATTTAAGATGATTTGACATGTAGTTCCCTTTCTATTTCAGCCTCTGTCTTTGCATAGTCTAGATACTAAAAGTCTGAGATAATTGGGTAGCTTCTGACTTAGAAAATGGCTGTTCCTTAAGTCCTAACAATGACTTTTCCTGGGAATAACCAGCCACCTGAAATTCTAATAAACCATTTTGTGTAAGTATCAGGGCTTTTCTGTTTTTAAAAAATACTTATTTATTTGGTTGCTTCAGGTCTTAGTTGCGGCACTCAGGGTCTTCATCGCATCATACAGGGACTTTTGTGGTGCACAGACTCTCTAGCTGTGGTGTGTGGGCTCAGTTGCTCTGTGGCACATGGGGTTTTAGCTCCCCTATCAGGGATCCAACCCGCATCCTCCTCTGCATGGCAAGGTGGATTCTTAACCACTGGACCACCAGGGAAATCCAAAGACACTTTTGTTGAACTTATCAATTTGGTGATAATTATCACCTGCTGGAGAATCCAGAGGTCAACTTCTGGGCCTTGGGCAAGAGGAGAGCAGATCACTAGCAATACTTTGAGAAAAGGCAGAGATGAAGTAGTCTTTACTGGCATGGGAGGCTGACTAGATGTCACACAATGACTAAAAGACTCTTTATCTGGGGGTCTGTTAAAGGGATTACAAAAGGAAGTGCTGCTTTAAAAATTGTAATGGAGAACTTTACTGAATTTTAGCTGCCTATCTTGATTATTTGAGTAATGTGGGATTTATATAAATATAGGAGATTTGGCACTGGAGTTTTTTGCCTTATAGCTTTTGTATCTTAATATTTGACCATATTGGTAAGGAGGAAGACTATGTGTTTGTTTTTTTTTTTCAATGATTTATAGGGTTTACCTGGAGGAAAGAATGGCAACCCATTCCAGTATTCTTGCTTGGAGAATCCCATGGACAGAGGAGACTGGTGGGTTATGATCCACGGATTGCAAAGAGTGGGGCACTACTGAAGCAACTTAGAAGTAGCAGCATAGGGTTTACACTTCAGAGGCATACTTACCTTTTTTCAAGAATAATCCAAAATGGTCCATTGTGGAAAGTCACAGAAAAATATAATCACACCTAGGCGTTGATTGAAAGGGCAGAGGTATGGGCTTGGAGAATGATAATTAAACTTGGGTTTCCAGTTGGCTTATACACGGGTGGTGTTAAGCTGAAATCCTGCCAACCTTTGATGCTTATAAATGGAGTGGCATGTGTGTGTTCTGGTGTGGGGAAGAGTAGAAATCTAGAAGTGCTTTGCTTTTGTCACATCGTTCAAAAATTTTGCCCACTCACCTCATTTTTGGCAGTGGGACACATTTTCATCAGAACGCAAGAAAGAAAGGAGCAGCAGCAGGAGAAGGAAAGTGAGAGATGAGACAAAAGAAGGGGAGAGAAAGTAATTGTTTTAATCAAGCATTTCCATTTTCTAGCAGATTTGGCTCTTGCTCACCCTCCTGGATCTGATTCTTTGCTCACAGGACTTCCGAGGAGCACCTCCTCCAGCTTCTCCGAGAGGGGTCAGAGACCCTTGCTGATTGCCACCAACACTGGCAGTGGGGTGGCTATTATACCTCTCCTTTCATTAATCAGCTGTGTTATTTCCAGTTAGTTATTTTTATCCTTTAAAAGTCCTTTCAGCATAGCTCTTTCCACATTCCAAGTCCTTCCCTCAGCCAACAAATGCATAGGCGTGCACACTCAAACACACACTGAGCAATTCTTCCCAATATTCCAAGGTTATCCTTGAGATATGCCAGCTCAGTTTTAGGAGTTTTCAACTGTACCTTAAAATGAAAAACACTGAGGATTCCTGTTTGAAACTGCTGTGTATCTGAAGGGATTTGCTGAGGGCAGTCTTAGATCTTCTTTCACGCTGTTGCCGAGGTTTGTTTGTTTTGAATCTTACCCTGTGCTTGGAAACTCCCAAACTGCTAACTCTTTCTCTAAGAAAGTAGCTCCTACCTCCCCTAATTAGAATCTGGACATTTCTGATTATTCTCAAATGTTGATCATGAGTCTGCCCAATTCCATCTTCATATTATGTCTTAATAACCCAAAAGCTCAGCAGCTCATCTTTGGTAGCTCAGATCATGACTAAGTCAGTCATGACAGCCAGTCCATGGAGATATTAAACAGGTACTGTTGGTCTCCAAGGCAGCTAAGAATATCTCTTTAATGACTCTGTTTTGCCAACCTGACTCTGGAGGCTTCTTCTATGGCATGTTGCCAGCAGTTCCTACTTGGCACACTTGAGTACATGAGTGTGTATGCATGTATGTGCATGTGTGTGTATACCTTTGCATGTGTTAGTGGCAAGAAGGTCTGCCTCACTGGCTGACTTTCAAAAAAAGAGCCTTGGTTAATCTGCATTTTTAAAATGCACTTATACTATGCACATAGCTCTTATAGCAGCCAACACTAGGAATGCAGACAGCAGTATTGTGAGGTGAAGAGAACAGAGCAGAGAGTATGGAGTTGATATGGATGGCATTGCATCCAGCCTTTTTTTGGGGGGGAGGTGTTTTTTATGTTTGTTGCTTTATGTTGTTTTTGGTTGTTCTACACAGCATATGAGATCTTAATTCCCCAACCAGGGATCGAATCCGTGCCCTCTACATTGGAAGTGGGGCTTCCACTGGACTGCCAGGGAAGTCCTTGGCATTGCATCCAGGCTTTACCATATAGCTGCAAAACTCATTCACTCTTATAAGAATGGGGACAGATAGCATGTTTCTCATACAAATGTATAAGTTTTGAACTGCAGAAGACACCTAGTGAATATTTGTGAATGGTTAAATGAATGTTCTAACAGGCTACCTTAATTTGAAGGTTTCTGTCTGAAACCTAGAAGCCAGGTAGTTTCATATTCACCTGCCCTTTTCCTTGACCATCATATTATTAATGAATATATATATATACATATATATATTCATATATGTATATATATACATATATATATATATTCCCCACTAAATTGTAACAAAAACAATTATTCATTTTAACAGATGACATGCTAATCATTAGGGTCTGGTCCAGAGGTCTGTGTGCGTTATAGTCAGATTCCCACCCTTCCATGAGGTATTGTTGTCTCCATTTACAGACGAAGAAATCAAAGTTCAGAGTAGGTTAAAGTTTGCCTACTTTCTATAGTCTCAAGTGGCAGTGCCAGGTTCACCTCAGTTCTCATCCAAAACCTGTGCTGTGTAGTGCTGCCCCTGTGGGCACCAGCGCTGCTTCCTAATCTTGCATTTGCTGCAGCCTCTGTATAGTGCTCCAGACACAGTAGACACTCTGGAACTGTTTTTAAAATAGTAGGCACTCAATAAATGCTTGGCTCAGGATTTCAAAGCCTAGCTTTCCTGATTGAAAGGAAATCCATTAGATAGGTGGTAAAGGTGAGGTTGGGCTTCCCTGGTGGCTCAGTGGTAGAGACTCTGCCTGCCAATGCAGAAGATGTGGGTTTGATCCCTGAGTCAGGATGATCATCCCCTGGAGAAGGAAATGGCAACCCACTCCAGTATTCTTACCTGGGAAATCCCATGGACAAAGGAGCCTGGTGGGCTTTAGACCAGGGGGTTGCAAAAGAGTCTGACATGACTTAGTAACTGCTGTGTAGCAACAACAACAAAGGTGAGGTCCAGAGGCCTAAACAGCCATTGGCCATCCCCCAGCCCTTGATAAGAACAAGAAATTAGCCAGATCTTGAATTGTTTTCTTTTGAACAGAAAAACGGAAGAAGCTAAGCTAAGGAAAGAAGGATTCAACAAACAACTTATCCTGAGCCACTATAACGAGGAAGAGGTGAACACCACCCCTGAAGATTCCCAGTGTTTCTGGCTAGAGTTGCTGAGGAGGAGGACTAATATGCCAACAATCAAGAAGCCTGACCAGAATTTGAAAAAGTTCCATTATGCTCTGACAGATGGTTCCTCTCTGACCTAATATCCTTGTGAAACGCCAATGGTTGAAGAAGGATGGGAAGGGTCAGGAGTTGTAGAAGGGGCAGCAGGTGGAGTGTTTCTGTTTCAGCAGAAAATCCCAGAAGCATTAAAAAAAAAAAGGTCTGATCCCTGTATCTGTTCAGTCCCTTTCTCCCAAGGGTTTACATTCCCTCACTCTGGGGGTGGGAGAAGTCAACCCAAGAAAGAGGTCAGGGCAAGTTCTCCAGTTTATAAACCTTTCTTCTACTTAAAGGGATCTCTGGTTTTAGTCAACATTTTGTTAAGCACCTAAGGGATCACATGATTCTGAGAAAATGAATTGTTGCTTTTCCTGATTAGAGAGACATTTGGGGATCTAGCTTAGAATAGGGATTTTGTAATAAATTCTTACAAATCCAAAATGAAAAAGACCTCAAGTGTTCATCATGGTTTTGTAAAGGTTAGTACAGATAGGTTTGTAAAATTGTTTGCATACCCATAATTGTCCCTCAGTCCTCCTTTGCCTGGCCTGTCCATCAACATTTTTGGGGAGACCCAATCACTTTGCTGTGTGCTGGAATGACCTCAGGAGGCCATACTGGGTAGCAGTGGGCAGCTTTGGCTTCCAGTGACTCAGTGACAGAACCTGTCTGACCAGACCTTCTTGTTACTAGTCACAAGATTGGTTTTAAGGAATCTGCAGCTGAAGTGGAGGTTCAGGCGATGTGAACACATGGAAAGGTCATGCAAACGGAAGTCACAGTCAGATGTGCTGGCCTGGCACCATCGTTACTGCGTTCAGTGTCTAGGGGAAAGCAAGTCACTCTCTCTGGATTTCGTTGCCTAGATAAGCTGATTTAAAAAATTAGATAGGAAAAGTTCTATTTAAGAATTATAATAAGTTCTACTAAAGAGTAAATTCTATCTGAGAGTTGTTATCAGCATTATTATTGTTTTTATCAATAGCAGTTCCTTAACCTGGATCTTATCTATCCTTCTGGCCGCCTAGCTGTCTGCCAAAGCTATTCTGCCCTCCCTTGGGGTGGCATGTATACCAACATATTTAGCGACTTGCCAAATCAAGTTATCCTGGGAACCTTCACACCTTTTGGATGTGGTAGCATTTCTTCTCCTAAGAGGTATGTGAAATTCCAGACAAACTAGAGCCTGTGGGTAAGGTAAGAGGTGGAGGAAGTGCTAAATCCCAGTAATGGAAAGGATAGGAAAACAATCTTTGAAATCAGCAATCTAGTTTGGGAAAGCAGATAAGGAAAATGAAACCTATAGATGTGTTCATGGCTGTTCCATGTACAGACATGCGTATCAGAACAGACCAAAAGACTGTAGGTCTCAGAGAACCCAACTGTGCCATCCATGTGAAGACGCTATAGCCCCTTTTCATATAGGGACTTATATGAAGCCAAGGCCCCAGGAACACACAGGCTGGGAAAGAAAACTGGGTTATTTGGGTGAGCCAGGTATCAGGGGGGCCTCCCTACCCTCTTATGGACTAGATAACACTGGCAGCACTATATCCCATGCCCATACAAAGTCTCACATCCTCCTCAAGAGTTCTGCAGAGTTCTCATGATCTCCTCTGGCTTTGACACCCTGCCTCCTCTGAATCATGTTCTCCACCCTGTGTCTTGCATCTGTGACCTTATTTTGACTCTTTGATTTGAGCTGATTGGGGAATTTGCTCCTTTCCTTGATTTTCACACATAAAAACCACTCACCTGAGGACTCTGTGCTCTCTGTGCAGGCATGTAAGCTCAGTCTCTCAGTTGTGCCTGACTCTTTCTGACCTGTTGGGCTGTGGCCCGCCTCTGTAAGGGTAGCCAGGTGCTTTAGGTCTTTATAGCACAGTGATACAAACAACTTAAATGAAATGTAAAATGTACCTGTGTGTGCTGAAAAGTGTTTCATTCATCCTAAGTGTTGCCCAGTATATCATATTTTCTTCTCCAGATTCTGTTCCCTGCCTCTCTCAGCCTCTGTTGGTTGCCGGCAATTCCTGATGTTACCTGGTTTATTTGTAAATAATGTCACATTCTGAGGTACAGGGTGCATGTGAAACTTGGGGAGACACTATGCAACTCACTGTAATGACTCTTCCTCTGTATTTGTTGTTCTTTGGATTATTACTTACCCCACACCTCTGCCTGCACCTCTTCCGTGTGCTCCATTTCAATTTAGTTGGTGACTCACTTTAAAGCATCTCGTTGAAAATGTTGCACAAAGGTAAATATACAAATACAGAAAATTAAAAAAAACAACAACATGAAATGTGGACTGAGAAAAACATTTTTTGGCCCTTGGAGCTTCAGAAATAGATCGACATTATAGCTTATTGATATGCAGCCTTTCAATGAACTAAGATACCATATTGCTTTCATATTTGCTGAATTTCAATTTTTTGAATGATCCTCAATCACATATTTTCCTGCCTCCATATTTTTAAAACTTTTAATTGGAGGATAATTGCTTTACAATGTTGTATTAGTTTCTGCTGTACAACATGAATCAGCTATATATGCTTCCCTAGTGGCTCAGACAGTAAAGAATCTGTCTGCATTGCAGGAGATCTGGGTTCAATCCCTGCGTCAGGAAGATCCCCTGGAGAAGGAAATGCAACCCACTCCAGTATTCTTGGCTGGAGAATTCCGTGGACAGAGTAGGATAGGCTACATTCCATGGAGTCACAGAGTCAGACATGATTGAGTGACTAACATCCCTTCCCTCTTAAGCCTGCCTCCCACTTCCCTCATCCCACCCTTCTAGGTCATCGCAGAGCGCCAACCTGAGCTTCCTGTGTTCCCTTGATTTCAAGACAATGGAAGTTGATGGTTTGTTTTTTTTTAAAGCCAGTTCATAAATATGCTTTTGTGTGTTCCTGCCATGTTCAGCATTTCGTATGTGCTGATTAGCTTCTGGTGAAGCCTCTTCTCCTTGTTTCCCTTCCCTGGCTGTTTTTATGAGTCAAATCACCTGTCAAAATATGTCAGCAGCTTGCCAGCAAATAGAGTACAGGTCAGCTAAAAGCCAAAAGAAATATTAAACTAATGTTTGATTCTCAAGATGCAAATAGAGAAAGAGAGAGATGAATGAGGCAGCAAAGTACCTTACTGAGTGGCATGCACACACCTGCCTTCAGTGTGGAAGCGCCTTTCCCAGCTTTGATGTTGAGATGAAAAGAAGATGACAGAATCTGGAAGCATTTCAAGGGCTGGGAAAGCACATACTTTCAAAAAGTCTTTTCTTCTCCCAACCCTAGTAGTTCGACAGTTTCAAAAGAAAAGTTAGGAAACACCACGTAATTTTATGGCATTCTAATTGGACTTCGTATTCTGTGACACTACAGACTGGGTAGAAAACTGAAACTGCTTTCATGAAGAAATGTATTTTAATTAGTTAGATACTCCAGGGATTGTACAAGTTAGAGTCTTTGGAAATTGTTGCTGGTAAACTTGATTAAAACATCTCCCCCCTACTAATTGCAAACATGTATCACTTTAAGTTGAGAGAGCACTTTTTCATGTTATTTAATTTTCCTGGGAGCCCTGTTGTTGTTCAGCCTCTAAGTTGTGTCTGACTCTTTGTGACCCCGTGGACTGCAGCATGTCAGCCTTCCTTGTTCTTCACCATCTCCCCGAGCTTGCTCAGATTCATGGGCGCTGGTTGAGTTGGTGATGCTATCTAACCCTGTGACTAGATATAATTCCAAACTGAAGTTCAAAGAAGATGGATATCTTTCCCAAGTTCACATGATAGAGGAAAACATTGAAGTCAGTTTTCATATGCTAATTCCAATGTTTTTCCCCCTTCCAACCCTTAACATGTGGAAAGAATGGTCTAGAACTGAGTATACACTGCATGAGCAATTATTAGCATAGCTATAATAATGGTAATATTATAATAATAGTAGTAATAATAATAATGTTGTTATGAGCATGGATTTTGGAGTTAAATGTATCTAGCAGTTGTCTGGAGCATCAGGGCAACTGGGCTGTATGTCTCTAGTATCTAAGGCTAGCTCATGTAAAGCCTTCTTTACATGGTGACTGAGCTCCAAAAGCAGCAAGAGTAAAGGTGAATCCCAGTGCATAAGCAATTTTCAAGCCTCCCCTAGCATCATCTTTGCCACTGACTCATAGATCAAAGCAAGTCACATGGCCAAACCTAGATTCATGTGGTGGGGAATAGACTCCTACTTCTCCTGGGAGAAGCTTCAAAATAAATTGTTACTTCTCTCTCCACTCTCAATACTATTTTGATTGATCATGTATAGTAGAATTTGAGAAGTGTTAAGTACATATAAGATGAATGATCATGCTAGCCTTAGTCTCTTAACGACAAATCTCTCCTCTCAAGGGTGTTGAGGAAACTTGTAAGACTTAGTTATCCTTTTTCTCCTGGTTTTGGTTTAGATATTTTTAGGTTCTCCTTGAAGTTCTGCATCATCTTTTGATTCTTTTATACATCCTTTAATGACCCAAACCTGGATCGGTCACTTCATTTTGGCTCATGTTTTTAAGTATGTCACCTACAAGTGCTCACCAGGTTCAGACACTATGAATTTTGTATTTATGCTGCTTTAGTGATTTCTGTTCCTGTTTGGTATTCCATAGGATCCCCACATTATGAACTTTCTGGAGATGTGAATTCTTCATGTGTTTGCTAAAATTCTGCAAATATAAAGAAGCTGATCTTTATAACAATGGTGAGAGTGATTTAATGGATGTCCCCTGTTACAGGCTGAGTGTTGCTTTAAAGATTTCTCCCTTTCAGAACTCGATGACTCTTCTTTTCTTCACAATTCAGTGTTTTGCTGCTATAGCATTTGGAATTAATAGTTCTCCACTTGCTGTCTTATCCATAGCACTGTTATCCATACCCACTTTCCATATCCATATCCACCGTTATCCATATCCACTGCACATCCATATCCACTTTCACTGTTAAACATTTCATACCCATTCCATAAGGATTATGCTGCCTGATGAATGTGTCAGAATGGAATTTGATGCCTTTGAGAGTTTCAGAAGACCCTCTCTGCTCGGGTCCCTATTCAGACTCATCTCTTATAATTCATCCTCTTGTTTGCTGACCTTCTGTCTCTCTTCACAGCATTTGTACACTGTTGTTCTCTGTGACTGAAAGTTCTTGTCCCACCTCTTTACTTGACTAGTTTCCTCTTATCTCTCAGGTCTCCGTTTAAATGTCACTCCTAGGAGAGATTGTTTCTTTTGTTTTAAATAGCTTTATTGAGAAAAACTACATTCCAAAAATTTACCTATTTAAAATGTACAATACAATGGGTTTTAATATATTTACAGAATTTTTCAACCATCACCATAATCTAATGTTAGAATGTTTTCATCACATTAGAAAGAAACCTTAGCAGCCACTCATCATTCCCCATCCTTTCCCCCAATCCTAGGAACCATTAATAAACCTTCTGCCTGTGTAGATCTGTCTATTCTGGAAATTTCATATAAATGAAATGATACAATATACGGTGTTTGATGATTTGCTTTTTTTCACTTAGTATATGGCTTTCAAGTTGCATCGACGTAGCATGTACTAGTATTTCACTCCTTTTAGTGGCCAAATAATATTCCATTGAATGTATTGATATATACCACCTTTTGTTTCTCGTTCATTAGTTGATGGACGCTGGGGTTGTTTCCACTACTTGACTCCTATGAATAATGCTGCTGTGAACATTCATGTTCAAGTTTTTGTGTGGACATTATGGTTCATTTCCCTTGGATAGATACCAAGAGTAGAACTGCTAAGTTCTATGATAAATCTATGTTTAACTTTTCAAGGAACTTGCAGACTATTTTCTGACCATCCATTAAGAAAAAACCCATCCTCTTTCTGTTACTCTAAGTGATGACTTTATTTATTCTTAGCACCAATAACAAACTGAAATTAAACTTTTATTTATTGGGTCTGTGCAACTAGACTGTGAGTTTTATTATGGGAAGGACCGTATCTTTCTTATTCATTGCTCCACCCTCAACACTTAGTATGTACCTAGTATTTTTTGTTGTTGTTTAGTCAGTTGCTAAGTGTGTCTGACTCTTTTGCAACCCCATGGACTGTAGCCCTCTAGATTCCTCTCTCCATGGGATTTCCCAAGCAAGAATACTGGTTTGGGTTGCAATTGCCTTCTCCAGGGGATCTTCCCAACCCAAGGATCAAACCCATGTCTCCTCCATTGGAAGGTGGCTTCTTTACCACTGAGCCACCAGAGAAGCCTAGTATATAGTGAATGTTTAATAAATATTTGCTGAGTGGTTGAAGAGTGAGTGAACAAGACTTGGAACTATTTGTGTCAGGCTATTGGGTAAAGATGGTGGGATGGGGTGGCTGAGATAGACAGGATTTTAAGAGAGCCAGTCATGAAAATTATAATCAGGTTTTTTTTTTGTTAAAAATAGAGTTATGATGCTTTGGTATAGCAAGTAACAGAAAAATACCATTTTAAATTGGAGATAGGATGGGCTCTGGGTACAGTATAATTTAGGGCCCAGTGACATCATGAAGGACGCAGGTTATTTTCATTTCTCCGCTTGGCTATCCTAGGCATCCTTTCTTCCAAGGTAATCATCCTGGTGTCACTGCCAGTGACACTAGCTACATGATCCTTTTCATGTCGAACAGAAAAAAAGCTTTTTTCAGTAAACTGTGAGGCCTTCCTTTCAGTGTTTTTAGGTCAGTTTAGTCACAGGCACACACTTTAACCAAAAGGGATACAAGGGAGCCATGCATCCATGGGCTTAGACTGCTCAGCATCTACCCCTGTAAATGGGATTTGACTGCATGAGCCGTGAAGAACTAAATGAACAGGAATGTGTTAGAAAGGAAGGAGAAGGTAGAGATTGAATGCTGAGTATGCCACCAGCAGTGGAGAAGACAGAATTCGATTAGAACAGTCTCTGAAAGTCTAGTCCAGTAGGAAAGAGCATGGCAAACAGTAGGATTTTCAAAGCTCTGGGGAACCCAGTGGAGAGAACAAGGGAGAAGTACTTAGGCCAGAGGCTGGAAAACTTTTTCTCTAAAGGACCGGATGGTAAATATTTTAAGCTTTGCCAGCCATACAGTCTCTGTTGCAACTAGGAACTCTGCCACTGTAGCATGGAAGCAGCAATAGCCAACATATAGACAAGTGTGCCTGGCTGTGCCCTAATAAAAATTTATTTACAAAACCAGGCAGCAGACCATATTTGGCCTGCAGGTTATATTTTGCCTATTTTTGGCCTAGACTCTGGATACTATCTGCCTAATTATCCTCACTATTAGAAAAACAGCTGAGAAATCATGCTTTCTTGAAGTTGGATTGGTATTTTCATTCTTTTATATACCTTTATTATTCAAGGATACTGGTTGATTCTTCTCTAAGCTTGAAGATTAAATTTATAGATATCTAATATTTATTGGGCACCTACTATATGTCAATGGCAACCCACTCCAGTACTCTTGCCTTGAAAATCCCATGGATGGAGGAGCCTGGTAGGCTGCAGTCCATGGGGTCGCGAAGAGTCAGACACGACTGAGCGACTTCACTTTCACTTTTCACTTTCATGCATTGGAGGAGGAAATGGCAACCCACTCCAGTGTTCTTGCCTGGAGAATCCCAGGGACGGCGGAAGCTAGTGGGCTTCCATCTGTGGGGTCGCACAGAGTCGGACACGACTGAAGTGACTTAGTAGTAGTAGTAGTAGTCGTAGTACTATATGTCAGGCCCATTTGTATTTTACTCTTTGTCTAATGCTTTCTCGCTGCTTTCAAGATTTTCTGTTCACCATTGGCTTTTAACAGTTTGCCTCTGATGTGTGCAGGTGTGAATCTCTTTTGAGTTTATTTTACTTGGAATTTTTTGAGCTGCTTTGATGTACAGATTAATGTTTTTCATAAAACTTGAGACTTTTAGGCCATTATTATTTTTATTTTTCTGCCCATTTTTCTCTACTCTTTCTGGTATACCCATCACATGTATGTGTGTCAGTGAATTTAATAGTGTCTATAGGACTCTGCAAGCAGATCCAACCAGTCCATTCTGAAGGAGATCAGGCCTGGGATTTCTTTGGAAGGAATGATGCTAAAGCTGAAACTCCAGTACTTTGGCCACCTGATGCGAAGAGTTGACTCATTGGAAAAGACTCTGATGCTGGGAGGGACTGGGGGCAAGAGGAGAAGGGGACGACAGAGGATGAGATGTCTGGATGGCATCACCGACTCGATGGACGTGAGTCTCAGTGAACTCCGGGAGGTGGTGATGGACAGGGAGGCCTGGCGTGCTGCGATTCATGGGGTCGCAAAGAGTCGGACACGACTGAGCGACTGATCCGATCTGATCCGATAGGACTCTGGTCCCATCACTTCACGGGAAATAGATGGGAAACAGTGGAAACAGTGTCAGACTTTATTTTGGGGGGCTCCAAAATCACTGCAGATGCTGACTGCAGCCATGAAATTAAAAGACGCTTATTCCTTGGAAGGAAAGTTATGACCAACCTAGATATCATATTCAAAAGCAGAGACATTACTTTGCCAACAAAGGTCCGGCTAGTCAAGGCTATGGTTTTTCCTGTGGTCATGTATAGATGTGAGAGTTGGACTGTGAAGAAAGCTGAGTGCCAAAGAATTGATGGTTTTGAACTGTGGTGTTGGAGAAGACTCTTGAGAGTCCCTTGGACTGCAAGGAGATCCAACCAGTCAATTCTGAAGGAGATTGGTCCTGGGTGTTCTTTGGAAGGACTGATGCTAAAGCTGAAGCTCCAGTACTTTGGCCACCTGATGCGAAGAGTTGACTCATTGGAAAAGACTCTGATGCTGGGAGGGATTGGGGGCAGGAGGAGAAGGGGACGACAGAGGATGAGGTGGCTGGATAGCATCACCGACTCGATGGACGTGGGTTTGAGTGAACTCCAGGAGTTGGTGATGGACAGGGAGGCCTGGCGTGCTGCAATTCATGGGGTCGCCAAGAGTCGGACATGACTGAGTGACTGAACTGAACTGAACTGATAGGACTCTCAGACTCTGTTTTTCTTCACTTTTCTTTTCTCTCTGTTCTGCAGACTCGATAATCTCTACTGAGCTATCATCAGGTTCACTGATTCTTCTTTTGCTAGTTCAGATAGGCTGTTGGCCCCCTCTATTGAATCTGTCACTTTTACTACTGTACTTTAAATTCCAGAATGTCTATTAAGCTTTTAATTTCTGTCTCTTTGTTGCTATTCTCTATTTGAATAAATCATTGACATCATATTTTCTTTTAATTAAAAACGTTTTCCTTTAGTTTAAAAAAATATAATAGGTGCTTTAAAGTCTGATAAATCCAACATCTGGGCCCCATAATGAAAGCTTCTATTTTCTACTTTTTTCCTGTGTATGGATCACATTTTTCTTTTACTTTGCACGTCTGATAATCTTTTTACTAAAAACTGGACATTTTAGATAATATATTGTAATGACACTGGTTTTGATCCCCTCCACCTTCCAGAAGTGTATCTTGCTTAATTTTGTCTCTCACAAAAAAAAACCCTATTCGGTGATACAATGTGTAACTCACCCAGAAAAAAAATAACTCTGAGACACAGTTCCCTTATGGGAGCTAGTTTTTCCTAGTTTTGGCACATAGTCCAAATGAGTACACCTAAAAGAGGCATGATATATAATGACACTTTGGTCAGTGTAGAAATAATGAATTGGCTGAGAAGGTCTAACTAAGCCTATAGGATAGTGATAAACTCCATAAAATCCTCTACAGTATACTAATATAAACTACTAGGATGTTCAAGGAATCTGAGAGCTCAAAATATTTATTTATTTTTGGCTGTACTGAATATTTGCGTCTGCGTATGGGCTTTCTCTAGTTGCCGCGAGCGGGGCTACTTTCCCGTTGCAGGGCAAGGGCCTCCCGTTGCTGTGGCTTCTCTTGTCGTGCAGCACAGGCTCTAGGAGGGTGGGCTCAGTAGCTGTGAAATGTGGGCTTAATTGTTCTGCAGCATGTGGGATCTTCCCAGACCAAAGATTGATTCAGTCTCCCCTGCATGTCAAGGTGGATTTTTTAACCACCGGACTACCAGGGAAGCCCCTCAAAATATTAATATATAATTTTCTGTCCAATATTGCATAGTTAAAGTATATGTTATTTCTCTTTTGCCTGCAAGAAAACTGGACCTAAACCTGACATTCCTTGTTCACAATTTTATGAAATATTTTAAAAATTTCCCTTGTCATTTAAGTAATATTAAATTAAAAATAAAAGCTATAATAAAAAAAATAGTGGTTGATACAAAGGTGGGCCATGTGATTTCTGAGATCTCATTTAGGGCTAAGTTACAGACAGACTAATAGATTTATAAGTCAACAAAGTTAGAATTGAAATAAAAGTACATCCCAAGTCTTCACTTTCTGGGCAGATGCCAGAATGTTCAGTGCCCTGGCCAGACTTTAGTATTGCCCAAGAATGAAGTTTATGCCAAGAAAATGTCCCCCTGAATATTTGTTACATGAAATTAAGTGTCCAAGATGAGGATTATATATGCAAAACAAACTAGGAAGTAATTTTCCTCCACTTGCCCCTCTAGAGTGGTCCCCTTCCTCATCCCCTCCCTGTCTTCCTTGATGACAGTAGCAGATTAATACAACACCATCTGTTAGTGGTATTTTGGGAATTCACAGAAGCCCAAAACACTATGCCTCATGGATAAGTCCTGCCCCTGTGTAATTTCATCCTGGGCACCATAGACCGTTCCTTGGCACAGGGTACAGTCTGCTTTCAGCAGAACTGAAGGCTCTGAAAAAGAGAAGGCAAAAACAAACCAAAAAAGTTGCTTCCAAAGGGAATTCATTATCTGTTAGTGATCTTTTAAACCAGTCCCCTCCCCCTTCTTATTTTTTTACTTTTGGTAATCTTTTATTTAGTAAACTGGGCAGTGGATATGGCTATTCATTTTATGCTTTATAAATTTTATATGTCTTAAATGTTGTATGTTACATTTCTTTTTTGTAATTGTAATTTTTAAAAACTTTTATTTTGTATTTAACAAACAGTGTTAGGTTTTGTTTTCGGGTGAACAGTGAAGGGATTCAACCATACACATACATGTATCCATTCTCCTCCAAACTGCCCTCCCATTCAGACTGCCACACAACATTAAGCAGAATTCCCCGTGCCATATAGTAGGCCTTTGTTAAACCAATCCCCCTTTTGCATATCTGTCATCTCACCAAAGGGGATTCTTGCTGAGAAGGCTCGGAAGCTTGCATCAGCGGGAAGATGAGTAAGAGAGGAGTGTGGACTGGGACCCTTGCTGCCAGGATTCAGTGTGCAGGGAAGCACTGTGCCAGCAGGGGACAGCTGCCTTAGCTAGAGCTCCTCCTACGTTGCATGATGAGACTGCTCACAGAAATGAGAACAGCTCAAGGCTGGGTTGCCCATGCTGAGAGGCTAAGCTATTCAAGAAAGTGATGCTCTCTAGGTGTCCAAGGCATGGGATTTCCATTTCTGCTTTTTTCATTGGTTTTGTCACTATACCCCTCCAGCCCACCTGTTAGACTGCACATTTGATTAAGCCAAAAGCACCTCTTTTATACAAGGAACTATTATTCTTTCATTAGATGATGAGCCCCTCTATAGGACTTCACATTAGGCTGTGGATATTCTGTGAACATCCTTCAGCTTCTGTTTTCTCATCTGGGAAAGAGAAACCATAATGGCTATAAATGGACTTGTGAGACTTATGTGAGACTTAATAAAAACAACACTTCTTGAAAACTTACAAGCTGTCTAGCTTTGTTTGAAGTGCTTTACATATATTAGATCATTTAGTACTAACAAACAACAGCTCTATGAGGTGGGTGCTGTTGTTATCGCTATTTTAAGACAAGGGAACTGAGCCACAGAAAGGTTGAGAAATATGCCCATGTTCATACAATTAGGAAATGGAAGAGCTAGGTTCAATACCTTTAACAGTCTAGCTCTATAGAGGTTATAATCATTATGTAACACTGCCTTGTCTAGTAGTTAAGACTCTGCTTCCAGTGCAGGGGCCATGGGTTTGATCCCTGGTCAGTTCAGTCCAGTTCAGTCGCTCAGTCATGTCCGACTCTTTGAGACCCCATGAATCGCAGCACGCCAGGCCTCTCTGTCCATCACCAACTCCCAAAGTCCACCCAAACCCATGTCCATTGAGTCAGTAATGCCATCCAACCATCTCATCCTCCGTCGTCCCCTTCTCCTCCTGCCCCCAATCCCTCCCAGCATCAGAGTCTTTTCCAATGAGTCAACTCTTAGCATGAGGTGGCCAAAGTACTGGAGTTTCAGCTTTAGCATCATTCCTTCCAAACAACACCCAAGGCTGATCTCCTCTAGAATGGGCTGGTTGGATCTCCTTGCAGTCCAAGGGACTCTCAAGAGTCTTCTCCAACACCACAGTTCAAAAGCATCAATTCTTCAGCGCTCAGCTTTCTTTATAGTCCAACTCTCACATCCGTACATGACCACAGGAAAAACCATAGCCTTGACTAGACAGACCTTTGTTGGCAAAGTGATGTCCCTGCTTTTTAATATGCTGTCTAGGTTGGTCATAACTTTCCTTCCAAGGAATAAGCATCTTTTAATTTCATGGCAAGACGATGCTGTGAAAGTGCTGCACTCAATATGCCAGCAAATTTGGAAAACTCAGCAGTGGCCACAGGACCGGAAGAGGTCAGTTTTCATTCCAATCCCAAATAAAGGCAATGCCAAAGAATGCTCAAACTACCGCACAATTGTACTCATCTCACATGCTAGTAAAGTAATGCTCAAAATTCTCCAAGCCAGGCTTCAGCAATATGTGAACCGTGAACTTCCTGATGTTCAAGCTGGTTTTAGAAAAGGCAGAGGAACCAGAGATCAAATTGCCAACGTCTGCTGGATCATGGAAAAAGCAAGAGAGTTCCAGAAAAACATCTATTTCTGCTTTATTGACTCTGCCAAAGCCTTTAACTGTGTGGATCACAATAAATTGTGGAAAATTCTGAAAGAGATGGGAATACCAGACCACCTGACCTGCCTCTTGAGAAATCTGTATGCAGGTCAGGAAGCAACAGTTAGAACTGGACATGGAACAACAGACTGGTTCCAAATAAGAAAAGGAGTATGTCAAGGCTGTATATTCTCACCCTGTTTATTTAACTTATATGCAGAGTACATCATGAGAAACGCTGGACTGGAAGAAACACAAGCTGGAATCAAGATTGCCGGGAGAAATATCAATAACCTCAGATATGCCGATGACACCACCCTTATGGCAAAAAGTGAAGAGGAACTAAAAAGCCTCTTGATGAAAGTGAAAGTGAAGAGTGAAAAAGTTGGCTTAAAGCTCAACATTCAGAAAACGAAGATCATGGCATCCGGTCCCACCACTTCATGGGAAATAGATGGGGAAACAGTGGAAACAGTGTCAGACTTTATTTTTTGGGGCTCCAAAATCACTGCAGATGGTGACTGCAGCCATGAAATTAAAAGACACTTACTCCTTGGAAGGAAAGTTATGACCAACCTAGATAGCACATTCGTGGCGGATTCATTTTGATATTTGGCAAAACTAATACAATTATGTAAAGTTTAAAAATAAAATAAAATAAAATTAAAAAGAAACAAAAAAACAAAAGCAGAGACATTACTTTGCCAACAAAGGTCCGGCTAGTCAAGGCTATGGTTTTTCCTGTGGTCATGTATGGATGTGAGAGTTGGACTGTGAAGAAGGCTGAGGGCCGAAGAATTGATGGTTTGAACTGTGGTGTTGGAGAAGACTCTTGAGAGTCCCTTGGACTGCAAGGAGATCCAACCAGCCCATTCTGAAGGAGATCAGCCCTGGGATTTCTTTGGAAGGAATGATGCTAAAGCTGAAACTCCAGTACTTTGGCCACCTGATGCGAAGAGTTGACTCATTGGAAAAGACTCTGATGCTGGGAGGGATTGGGGGCAGGAGGAGAAGGGGACGACAGAGGATGAGGTGGCTGGATGGCATCACTGACTTGATGGACGTGCGTCTGAGTGAACTCCGGGAGTTGGTGATGGACAGGGAGGCCTGGCGTGCTGCGATTCATGGGGTCGTAAAGAGTTGGACACGACTAAGCGACTGATCTGATCTGATCTGAATTTCATGGCTGCAATCACCATCTGCAGTGATTTTGGAGCCCCAAAAAATAAAGTCTGACACTGTTTCCACTGTTTCCCCATCTATTTCCCATGAAGTGGTGGGACCGGATGCCATGATCTTCGTTTTCTGAATGTTGAGCTTTAAGCCAACTTTTTCACTCTTCACTTTCACTTTCATCAAGAGGCTTTTTAGTTCCTCTTCACTTTTTGCCATAAGGGTGGTGTCATCGGCATATCTGAGGTTATTG
The DNA here is from genome assembly GCF_019923935.1 of Bubalus bubalis. Taxonomy (NCBI): domain Eukaryota; kingdom Metazoa; phylum Chordata; class Mammalia; order Artiodactyla; family Bovidae; genus Bubalus; species Bubalus bubalis. Next base: position 95,184,336 of record NC_059160.1, read on the forward strand.
ATATTTCTCCCGGCAATCTTGATTCCAGCTTGTGTTTCTTCCAGTCCAGCGTTTCTCATGATGTACTCTGCATATAAATTAAATAAACAGGGTGACAATATACAGCCTTGACATACTCCTTTTCCTATTTGGAACCGGTCTGTTGTTCCATGTCCAGTTCTAACTGTTGCTTCCTGACCTGCATACAGATTTCTCAAGAGGCAGGTCAGGTGGTCTGGTATTCCCATCTCTTTCAGAATTTTCCACAATTTATTGTGATCCACACAGTTAAAGGCTTTGGCAGAGTCAATAAAGCAAAAATAGATGTTTTTCTGGAACTCTCTTGCTTTTTCCATGATCCAGCAGACGTTGGCAATTTGATCTCTGGTTCCTCTGCCTTTTCTAAAACCAGCTTGAACATCAGGAAGTTCACGGTTCACATATTGCTGAAGCCTGGCTTGGAGAATTTTGAGCATTACTTTACTAGCGTGTGAGATGAGTGCAATTGTGCGGTAGTTTGAGCATTCTTTGGCATTGCCTTTATTTGGGATTGGAATGAAAACTGACCTCTTCCAGTCCTGTGGCCACTGCTGAGTTTTCCAAATTTGCTGGCATATTGAGTGCAGCACTTTCACAGCATCATCTTTCAGGATTTGGAATAGCTCAACTGGAATTCCATCACCTCCACTAGCTTTGTTCGTAGTGATGCTTTCTAAGGCCCCCTTGACTTCACATTCCAGGATGTCTGGCTCTAGGTGAGTGATCACACCATCGTGATTATCTGGGTTGTGAAGATCTTTTTTGTACAGTTCTTCTGTGTATTCTTGCCACAGTCAGGGAATTAAGATTATACATGCTGGGTGGTGCAGCCAAAAATAAATAAATAAGTAAAAATATAAGTATGTATATAAGGCTTGGCACATAGTAGGCTCCAAATAAATGTAATCTAGCAAGATAATTATAATCACGAGACTGAAAATCTCCTGAGTGCAGTGATATCACCTCATGCTGAGCATACCTTGACACCTAACTGTCCCTAAACTGTATCTTGCATTTAATAATTGGCCATTATGCATTTGTTTAATTGAATCCATTTTATCAGTGAAATTTATACTTCTTTTCTGTGCCAGGTGCTATTGCTGAGAAGAAGGAAAACACAAAGATGATCTAGACATGAACACATAGTGTGATGCTATTCATCCAGAAAAGATAATATAATAAAATGCTAGACTGCATTAATAGACATATAAAGTATAGGGAAGGTAAAATTGACACCTCCCTGTTTCTCACTACACAAATTCTATCTATCCAAATTTAGATGGTTCTTGAATATATGTGTATACACATATATTCAATACATGTGTATCCATCTCTCTCACTCCTGCCCTAGACCAAGCTGCCATCCTCTCTCCTGGACCACTGATATGACTGCTCAACTGGTACCCAGCATTTAGTTTGGTTCCTCACAAATCTGTTTGATCATGTCACCTCATTGCTTTGTTATTAAACCCTTATATGATTTGTTACTTGTAAGATAAAATTCAAGATACAGCATAGGAATATCTGCATATCCAGTCCTGCTGATCACTCCAGCCTTATTTGCACCACTCTGGACTCTAGCCACATTGTTTTTGTTTTTAATATTTATTTCTTAGGCTGTGCTGAGTCTTAAATTCAGCATTAGAATTCTTCGTTGCAGCATGTGGGGATCTAGATCCCTGACTAAGGATTGAACCTGGCCCCCCTGCTTTGGGAGTGAGGAGTTTTAGCCACCGGACCATCAGGGAAGTCGCTAGCCACACTGCTTTCTCTAAGTCCTTTGAGTGCACTGTGCTCAACAGCTTCCTCATAGCCTTTTGTATATGTATTTTTTGCATCCAGTTGCAACACAGTTCTATGTCAGCTGTCCACCCAACTCAATCAGCCAGAGCCAAGGCATTGGGACCACATGGCGTGATAATCATGGCTGGAGAGCCCATTTCGATGACTCTCTAGATGGGGAGTGGTGAATGGGAGGGGATGTGTCTCAGAGAAGGGAAATTTTGATCAGCTGAGATGTATATACCAGCCTTGTCTTCAAGGAAGATATTTAGGCAGAGGCAAGGTGACCACCCACCAGGAATGTGATAGAAGGGAGTCCTGTACTCTTAAAAGCTGTAACCTGATGATATCTGTCATCTCAGCCAAATCAATAAGTCCATCCATTTTTTTGTTCTAAATGAGATACATTTCTGTCTTTTTCATAGCCAAGTAATATCAATGATGTTTAATCAGGATGGAGGCGTGATGCTCAGCAAAAAAGGAACCACTGTGAGGGAATGGATATGGCCTTCAAAGGGAAAACTTGACGATCCAGTTGAAATTTGGGTATTATTTTACAATTTATCATTCTTTTGATCATTTTTATTCTGTAACAGTCATTTAATTTGAGTTTCTAAAATAAACTATTGGGAGTAGGAGGATTAAGAGGTCTGAATTATTCAGTTTAGTGGTCTACACTAGCCAGTTGATCTGATAATTTTTATTTCAGTTCTTTACTTCACTTGGTCCTTTTTTAAAATGGATTTGTCTTTGTTCAGCAGCAGTAGTTTTAAAAAGTTATTACTATAAAAGCATTTCATGCCTACTAAAAAAACATTTTAAAGGGGACAGCCTTTATGCAGGGCCAGAAGACTATTGCCAAATGGGACTGTGGGTCTAAGCTTGCTATATTTTATGATTTTTTTAGAAGTCATAAATTCAGGTTTTTTAACGAAATATCCTGATATTTTAAAGTTGGCAATTAGCTCAAACTCTGAGAATACTAAACCAAACATTTCTGAGCTATCAGTCTGAAACTTCTGGGCTAGACTTTCTCTGTTCACATATAGTTACTGTGTGTGTGTGTGTGTGTGTGTGTGTGTGCATGGACTGCACTTTGCATCCAGGGCAATTGCATATGCTGTGCTGGTGGTGTCCTGCACAGCCAACCTCAGTAGCACCACAGACATACAGAGCTGTGCTGTCCAGTGTGGCAGCCACAGCCATCCGTGGTTATGGAACCCTTGAAATACATTGTGAATGTAAACCACACACAAGATTTCAAAGACTTAATACAAAACAGAGAATGTAAAATATCACGAATCGTTTTTACATCATTATATACTTAAATGTGAATTCTTGAATATATTTGTCTATAAAATAGTATTAAAATTAATTTCACCTGCCCTTTATTCATTTTAATGTGACTACTAGAAAATTTTAAATTACTTATGTGGGTCATATTGTATTTCTACTGGACAGGCATGAAAAGTACCTCCAGGTCTGTCCTACACAATTTACAAAATCCATGGTATCATCCTATAGATACTATTCATACAGTTATTTTAAAAGAGGTCTGCTCCATTCTAGAGAGTTAGGGAAGTAAAGAGCAGGTAAAGAAACTGTACCAGGTAAGCCTGTATATGAAAGCTTCCTGACAGTCAGGAATCAGGGTTTCCTTACTCTTTTTTTCTAAAAACTCAGGGTTGCAATGGGATAGATTATTCAATTCAAATTACTCCAGCTGGCAGCCTTCAGGAAACAAGGGAGTATAACTTGTAACCAAATAAAAGTCCTTGCATGCTTAATGCAGCTGACTCAATAAGGACACCTCATCTGTAGCAAGCCTTTTATTTATTTTTTTTAAATTTTATTTTATTTTTAAACTTTACATAATTGTATTAGTTTTGCCAAATATCAAAATGAATCCGCCACAGGTAGCAAGCCTTTTAAATTTGCTCTACAAATCTGCAGATATTCATTTGAGCTTTAAGAAGTTGTTCATTTGTCATTAGTTTTCCATTCTCACTTACAAAATACCTCCAACTTTAATAAGTTTCACAGTAATATTAAGGCTCATAAAACTTCTAAGGGCTTGGCAGGTATAAAGTACTTTTCTCAACATCAAGGGAATCAGTTGTTACCAAGTGCATCTTTTCGGTGAGATCGTCTGTGTCTCAGACTAGAATTAGGGCTCAGAAGTACTTGTAAAGTGACCCAGCATTTTTGCAATTGAAAACGAATCTTTCTCTATAAGACATAATTACATTAATTCCAAATAATTTCTCCCCACTTCTCTTTCTTCTCTCAATAAATCAAGCACCAATGAATTGGCAGTACCAAAACCTAAACCTCACTTCTGACTTAATGGAATTAGACTGAAGCTGTTTGTGAATATTGGTCTGAAATATCCTTCTGTGCATCATGTAAATATCTATGATTTCCACCTGAATTATGAGAATGAGAATTCTGGGCAGGAATTAACAATCCTTTCTCTTGCCCCCAGGTGAATAAGTTTATTACCGTGAAGATTTCTGGGCGCTTGGCCATCACCTTGGTCTACAAATGGCATCCCCAAAGTATAAGTCTATCTCTGGCACCCGTAAAATGCAAACCTTTTCCTCCACAGTTACCTGAGGCGGTAGGTCCAGCAGTTTCATTAATCATCTTCATGTTATCGCCTCAGCACAGACCAGAGCAGAACAGTATTGACTCAGTTTAGTATTGCCTGGTGATTTCTATTAATCAATAAGGATTGTGGCATCTTGGCTAGTTAAAAATCCTTCCATGACTGTTCATTGACCTCATCTGAGAAATAACTGAAAGTTTGAGATGGGGAGAAGTTAGAATGGTAGAAGTAGGAGTAAGAAGAACACTTAGTTTCTGCTAAGGCAGTGATTCCTGAGCTTTGGAGAGTTAATTTCCGGTGTCCTAATCAGTTGCACTGCCAATATTTATATAGTCTATGATTTCTTTAAACTGGTGTGACGCTTGTTTTTTCTAAAGTGAAATATAATAAGTCAATTTAAGTTCACTTTTTTAAGGCATATAAACATTCCAAAGGAACTTGGAGATGTTAGAGCATTGTTAAATCTATGGCTCAGAATAACTTGACCATTTCACAATTGCACAAAATCTCTGTTGAGGAATTTTAGGTTAAAGCTTTTGTTTCTCAAGAAGTGAGATAAAACATTACTATCTCCAATTTCATGTAGTTAAGCAGTGAGCTAGCTTGATTGATTTTGATCAAAACTTTTGACATTTTTTCAATTTTTGAGTGCATTTGTGTTCATGGTACACATATTACAGAACATGTATGAACACATATAAAATATCTTTATTTTTAGGGACAGGCATCAAAACTATGTTACTATGTTACTCATGGTAATAAAATTACCATGGTTATTTCACATATGCTTAAGCTTTATAATTTTTGCATAGTGTCTTTATGTCAAGTTTCTTGCCTCCCTGGGTTTTATGAGCCATGTCACCTGAAAACAGCTTACAATCTCTCTCAGTCATTCCACGATGTCAATACTGTGTCCGAAGAAGCCAGGAAGCTATTCAAGGCCTACAAAGTGAAGTGCAAGCAAATGAAATGCATAACACAGAACAAAGATGTAAGTGCAAAATAGTCACTATTTTAATATTTCAGGAAAATAAGGACATCGGTTTTCATATTATTCTAGTGTTATTTTTCTCTTCTGACGTACTCTTAGAAAAAGAGTCAAAGAATTCAGCTATTGAACACAGATAGGCCCATTTATCTGGAAGGAGCATATGCTGACTTTACTTGTATTTAACTTTTTTAAAAAAAATCTTAACCATTTTTGTATGTGCATTTCAGTGGTGTAAGTACATTCATATTGTTGTGCAACCTTGTCATCACCACCATCCATCTCCAGAACTTTTTCATTTTGCCAAACTGAAACTATGTACCCATTAAACAATCCCCCCTTTCTCCCCTCTCCCAGGCTCTGCCAGCTGCCATTCTACTTTCTATCTCTATGACTTCAGTTCAGCTGCTCAGTCTTGTCTGACTCTTTGTGACCTCATGGACTACAGCACGCCAGGCTTCCCTGTCCATCACCAACTCCCAGAGCCTACTCAAACTCATGTCCATCGAGTTGGTGATGCCATCCAACCATCTCATCCTTTGTTGTCGCCTTCTCCTCCTGCCTTCAATCTTTCCTAGCATCAGGGTCTTTTCCAATGAGTCAGTTCTTTGTATCAAGTGGCCAAAGTATTGGAGTTTCAGCTTCAGCATCAGTCCTTCCAATGTATATTCAGGACTGATTTCCTTGAGGATTGACTGGTTTGATTTCATTACAATCCAAGGGACTCTTCAAGAGTCTTTTCCAATATCACAGTTCAAAAGCATCAATTCTTCGGTGCTCAGCTTTCTTTATAGTCCAACTCTCACATCCATACATGACTACTGGAAAAACCAGAGCCTTGACTAGATGGACCTTTGTTGGCAAAGTAATGTCTCTGCTTTTTAGTATGCTGTCTAGGTTGCTCATAGCTTTTCTTCGAAGGAGCAAGCATCTTTTAATTTCATGGCTGCAGTCACCATATGCAATGATTTTGGAGCCCAAAAAAGTAAAGTCTTTCACTGTTTTCATTGTTTTCCCATCTACTTGCCATGAAGTGATGGGACTGGATGTCATGATCTTCGTTTTTTGAATGTTAAGTTTTAAAGACAACTTTTTCACTCTCCTCTTTCACTTTCATCAAGAGGCTCTTTAGTTCTTCTTCACTTTCTGCCATAAGGGTGGTGTCATCTGCATATCTGAGGTTATTGATATTTCTCCTGACAATCTTGATTCTAGCTTGTGCTTCATCCAGCCCAGCATTTTGCATGATGTACTCTGCATATAAGTTAAATTAGCAGGGTGACAATATACCGCCTTGATGTACTCCTTTCCCAATTTGGAACCAGTCTGTTGTTCCATGTCCGATTCTAACTGTTGCTTCTTGACCTGCATACAGATTTCTCAGGAGGCAGGAGGCATATATCTCTATGACTTAGATTACTCTAGGTACCTCATATAAGTGGATTTATGCAGTGTTTGTCCTTTTGTAACTATCTAAGAAGGCAATGGCACCCCACTCCAGTACTCTTGTCTAGAAAATCCCATGGAAGGAGGAGCCTGGAAGGCTGCAGTCCATGGGATCACTGAGGGTCGGACACAACTGAGTGACTTCACTTTCAGTTTTCACTTTCATGCATTGGAGAAGGAAATGGCACCCCACTCCAGTATTCTTGCCTGGAGAATCCTAGGGATGGGGGAGCCTGGTGGGCTGCCGTCTATGGGGTGGCACAGAGTCGGACACGACTGAAGTGACTTAGCAGCAGCAGCAGCAAGTTCACTTAGCATAATGTCCTCAAAGTCTCTCCTTGTTGTGTCATGTGTGTCAGAATTCCATCCTTTTTAAGGCTGAATAATATTCCATATGCCATGTTTTATCTATTCATCTGTTGGTAGACACTTGGATTATTTCCATACTTTAGCTATTATGAATAATACTGCAATGAATAATGGTGTTCAAATCTCTCTTCAAGTTCCTGCTTTCAATTTTTTTAGATATATTCCCAGAAGTGGAATTGTTGGATCATATGAAAATTCTAGTTTTAAGTTTTTGAGGAATTACCCTACAGTTTTCCATAGCTGTTGCACTATGTAACATTCCTACCACCAGTATACAAGTGTTCCAATTTCTCTGTATATCCTCACCACCACTTTTTATTTTCTTTTAAGAAAAAAAAATAGTTGCCATCCTAATGGGCATGAGGGTGGTTATATTTAACTTGTTAAAAATCAACTTTATTGAAAAATTATTTATTTACAGTAAAATCATGCACTTTAAGTTTATGCCTGATGAGTTTTGACAAATGTATAACCTGTGTAACCACCACCATCACAATTAAGATATAATTTCTAACACACCTAAAGGTTCCCATGTGCCCCTTTCCAGTCAGTTCTCCCTGTTCCTGGCCGCAGATAGTCAGTTCTTTCTGTCACAGTTAATTAGATATGTATTTCTAGTGTTTCATGTAGGGAGAGTCGTTCACACAAGAAGAACCAGTAGGCACTCTTTTCCTTCTGGCTACTTTTGGTCAGATTAATGTATCTGAGAGTCATCCACGTTACTGTATATATCTGTTTCTCCCTCTGTATGGGCGAGTGGTATTGTCTTGTATGGATATAGCACACTTGACCCTTTCACCAGGTGGACATTTGAGTGGACCATTTGGATGTCCTTTCACCAGTGGACATTCGTTTTCAGTGTTTGGCTATTATGATTAAAGCCAAAATAAACATTTGTATGCACATTTTAAAAAATTATCTTCCCTCATAAAACAATGGTGGCAAAAGATGGTGGTAATTTTGTTTGATATACCTACTCAGTGAAATTTAAAGTTTACAATTTGTTTTCGTTTCCAACATTTTTCGAAATTTAGTGTCCATGCAATCCTGCATGTATGAACCCTTGTTTCTAGAGAGAGCACTAAATGACATTTGGGACCAGACAGCTCTGGTTCGGAGAAGGCAATGGCACCCCACTCCAGTACTCTTGCCTGGAGAATCCCATGGACGGAGGAGCCTAATAGGCTACAGTCCAGGGGATCACTAAGACTCGGACACGTTTGAGCGACTTCACTTTCACTTTTCAGTTTCATGCATTGGAGAAGGAAATGGCAACCCACTCCAGTATTCTTGCCTGGAGAATCCTAGGGACGCGGGAGCCTGGTGGGCTGCCGTCTATGGGGTCACAGAGTCAGACACGACTGAAGTAACTTAGCAGCAGCAGCAGCTCTTAGTTATGCAGTACCACCTAGATTATTTCAAAACACATCCCTTGTCCCCACAAACTATCAATAAGTGCCTGTTAATGCCATCAGTCAAAGGCCCATGCACATTTCTGAATGTCCAAAAGGAAAATGTATTCACTTGGGTTGAGAACTTTTCTATACCAATTATCCCTGGAGACATATTTGGGTGTATAGTGTGGGGAGATCAGTCATAAGATTACTGCACTAATCTAGCCAAGATATTGTAGACTGCACTAACGTAGTGAGGATGGAAAATAGACGAGAGTACAAGTTAATTGGGAGGCAGAAGTCATAGGACTGTTTTCTGGCTTATGTGTTGAGATGAAGAATCAATCAATAAGGAAGAGTAGGTAGAATAAGGAAAGAAGAGGGCAAGTAAGCCAACACTTAACAGTCTGGTAACCAGGTAGGAGGAGAACCATGTGGACACGATGAGCTCTGTGTCCATTCCCCTCTCCCTGTAGTGTACTACAGGGGTTGGAAAGCTGAAAACTATTTCCAGACACCCTGGCAGATGGATTTCTGGATTAAGGTCATCAGTTAGATGCATTAATGTGAGATTTGGAAGATGAAAATAAGGGAAAACCTTCTTCTTGCTTAGGCAAGCAAAATCATGAAGAAATTGGGATTTCCCACAATAGTGCTGCATCATCCAGTCTTGGATACTGAGATGTAACTGTGGCAGCTTCCAGGTTCCAAGGGTACAGAGTCAGTTCACCACTCCTGAGCCCAACAGCCTGGTGGCAGTTCCCTGAATGCACCTTCCTGAGGTGGCAGAGGCCGCAGCCTCCCTGGCCGGTCAGTTTGGTGTTCTGGGAGCAGCTAGAGATTGCCACTTCTGCTCTTTCAGGGATTTTATAACTATATACAAAATAGCTGGAGAGGATTTTATTTCCTGAAATTGAAAACTATGCACAAAATAAAGAGAAAGAGTTTCCAGATGAGGGAGTGGTTAACAGAGTGAGCCTTTCAGGGAGGCCAAGCAAATGAGAAGTAAAAAGTACCCATTGGGTTTGTCTCTATGGGGATCAGTAGTGACTTCAACAAGAGCCATTTCAGGGACAGATTGAAGTAGAATCCTGATTACAATAAGTTGAGGAACAGATATCTGAATACTGTACATAGAGATTCTTGTGTTATTGTTGGCATTTGCCTATGCTTTGGATTAGTTTGGTATGAAAGAAGAGGGGACTGCTTAACTTCTTACATGTCAAACCACTTAAATGCCTCACTCTGCATTGGTGAGCTTTCTGATCCCCAGATTGCCATGACAGTGGTCCTCAAATTCTCCTTCTTCCTCACTGTGGCAGACTTAACAGCGTCCCCATAGGTTTGGTTCTGTAGTTATTTTGGGAGGAAACAATCTGGCAAGCTTACATTCAGAAGACACGATTTCTTTTCTGTGAACCCCAAACCCTATTTCCCTCTATTTGCTCTGTTACATTCTTCTGAAGTACCTTTCCTTCCCCATAATTTCCACACCTCTGCATCTGATGCCATGTAAGAAGGCCTTTGCTGGTTTCTGTCTCAGATGAAAGTGAAAAGTGAAGTCACTCAGTCATGTCTGACTCTTTGTGACCCCATGGACTGTAGCCTATCAGGGTCCTCTGTCCATGGGATTCTCCAGGCAAGAACACTGGAGTGGGTTGCCATTTCCTTCTCCAGGGGATCTTCCCAACCCAGGGATTGAACCTGGGTCTCCCTCATTGCGGGTGGACGCTTTACCATCTGAGCCACCAGTGAAGCCCCAGATGGAAGAAGGCAAATCCATGCACTCTGGTCCAGGCCTCTACAGCTTCTATCACTGAGTGGGATAATCTTCAGTGCTTAAGTTGTCAAGAGATCTTAGCACTGTTAAACTGGTGATCATTTTTTAGTTATTTAATATAAAACAATATTTATAAATGATGCTCCTTTTAGTATTTACAAACTGACTGAAATATACTTACAGTCACAGTTTTCCAATATAAGGAATTTACTTTTTTTCCCCATATGCATGGTCTTTAGTTCCTAAGGGAAGTAATATCACAAAAGAAAACCCTCTGATGTTCATAGAATGTGGTAAGTGCCTGTTAGGGGGGAAGTAGATGACAAAGCAGCATGTACTGTTTAATTCCATTTTTGTTCAAAGAAAAATATATTCTTGGGACTTCCCTGGTGGTCCAAAAGTTGACTCCACACTTCTGGTGAAGGGGGCATGGGTTTGATCCCTGATGGGGAAACTAAGATCTCAAATGCCATGCAACCAAAAAAGAAAAGAAAAATGTATTCTTATATGTGTATTTTAAAAGACTGCCTATTTTTTGTGTTGAATACATTACTTTTGAAATACGAAAAAATTTTTTGAAATGTGTAAAGGACTCACAAAGGTAAAAACAATATGGATAATACTAACAGAGAAACCAAATCAGAAAAAAAATTATATTTTTAATGTGATGCAGTTCTGAAGGTGTGAGTGCTGTAATTTATATTCACTTCTGTCAGATTTAGGATGAGGACTCCTTTTCCACAGGGCATGAAAAGGCTTCTTGTGCTATATCCTTAATAAAGATGAACATTTATCTCTTGAATTCACAAATAGCACAAAGTAATTATCAGAGTCCCTTTTTGTAACTTCTGAAAACTCCTACAATCAGCAGTTTTCCCTTCCCCTCAAAAATAAATGTTCAAGGTTGTGCGAGCAAGAATCTTCTCAACTGTGACAACTTACTTTTAAAAATCATTATTAAAGATGGATTCTTTGCTTTTTAGATGCTTCATATTTTCTTTGTACTTTATTTCCAAAGGAGAATGTTAAAGCATGCAATTTCAAAGGTTTTTTGTTGTTTCATTTCTTCCTGATAATTTGTTTTCACAGGAATAGTTGATGAGCTAATTTTAGCATACCAAAACACCAACAATTGTAATAAATCTACTATTGAGCAAGGAAGACCTATCACAGCCAAAAATAAATAAATTAATTTTAAAATAATATAAAAAAGATAAAATAAGTAGTATGAATCCAACTCAACCAAAAAAGCCCAGTGAAATATGAAACAGAAATACAACTTTGTATAACACATAATTTGTAACTGAATGACATAAAAATGTTGGTAAGCTGGAAGTGCCTATTGCTCTTTCTTCCTCTTTTATTTACTTATTTTAATTTTTTTGATGGTGCCAAGTGGCATATGAGATCTTAGTTCCATGACCAGGAATTGAACATGTATCCCCTGTAGTGGAAGAGTGTGTGTGTGTGTGTGTGTGTATGCCTAGTCACTCAGTTGTGTCTAACTCTTTGCAACCTCATAGACTGTAGCCCAAAAGACTCCTCTATCCATGGGATTTCCAGGCAAAAATACTGGAGTAGGTTGACATTCCCTTCTTCTGGAGATCATCTCGACCCAGGGTTTGAATCCAGGTCTCTTGCATTGCAGGCAGATTCTTTACCATCTGAGTCAGTAGGGAAGCCCCTTTTTCTTCCTCCTTTTTGAATCTGATTCCAAACAGGGATAAGAAGCCAAATAGAAGTCAAGGCACTGAGACTTCCCTGGTGGTGCAGTGGATAGGAATCCACCTGCCAATGCAAGAGACACAGGTTCGATCCCTGGTCTGGGAAGATTCCACATGCCGGGGAGCAACTAAGCCTGTGCTCCACAACTACTGAGCCCACACTGTAGAGCCTGAGCGCCACAGCTACGGAGCCTGCACGCTGCAGTTACTGAAGCTTGTGTGCCTAGAGTCTGTGCTCCACAACAAGAGAAGCCACCACAGTGAGAAGCCTGCACACAACAGAAAATAGTACCCACGTGCCACACCTAGAGAAAGCCCGAGGGCAACAAAGACTCAGGGCAACCAATAAATAAATAAATTTTAAAAATAAAAAAAGAGATTAAGGCATCTATTACTGAAAGTCCTCCTAGGTAGAGATGGATTGGAGAAGATAGCTCGAACCTGAGGCCAAAGTGGGGTTTCCTAAATCCTTCCCCTAATTGAAAAAAACTAGTAACCCTGTCCGTCAAAGCGCAAGCTGGGAAATGGGAACAGGGAGTGGAGACACATCTATTGGTGGTTTTGTCACACGGGAATAGCATATGCAGGGCAAACTCATGCTACGTATGAGCAAGTGGTCAGCAAGAGCAAACTATGTTCTGACTCTAATAAGGAAAGGTGGTCCAGTGTGGCAGTCTCACCTGCACTCCTTGGCTACTGTGGGAGAGGATATTTAAACGGAAATCTTCTTGTGCCTTCCCTGTTTATTTCAGGGTCTTTCTGTTACTCTGCTTTAACAAAATCTTTTTCATTGTAATCCCAACAATTGTCTGAACAACATATCCTAAAAACTGTTGAAAAGGTGCCGCTTTGGAGAATGTGGTCAGGTTAAGTAACCATCGTCTGCTCTTCCATTAGCTAAATTGTATCCTCCCATGTGAGAGAATGAGGGGATGGAAGAAGGAACAAGACACGCCCACCCTCATGAGATTTTTTGAAGAGAGGATACGAAGGACCCTCCTTCTATGGAAATGTGAGGAGTGAAGTTTTTTTCTTAATAAAAAACTCTGGCCACACTTCCAAGGCAATTAAAGAATGGTCTTTTCCAAAAATGGTGCTGGGAAACTGGATAATCCATATGCAACAGAAGGAAGTTGGATCTTGTCCTTACTTTATATAACTAGATAATAGAGCTAAAAGAAAGAAAAAAACATTGGTGTAAATCTTCATGATATTGGATTAGGCAATAGTTTCTTAGATACAACAGCAAAAGCACAAGTGAAAAAAGAAATTAAAAAACAGATCAATTGGACTTGATCAAAATTTAAAACGTTTGTGTTGGAAAAAATACCATCAAGAAAGTAAAAGGCATCTTAAAGAATGGAAGAAAATATTTGTAAATCATATATCTGATAAGGGACTTAGAATATAAAGAACCCTTACAACTAAATAATAAAAAGATGAATAAACCAATTTTTTAATTGGGGAAAAGATCTGAATAGACATTTCTTCAAAGAAGACACATAAATCTATGTCAATTTCATTCTATTAAAAACTTAAAAGAAATTCTCTTTGGTAGTGATTAACCAACTTAGTAAACATGTAATGGGGAGAGGCTTTAAGAAAGCAAGGAATCAATGTGGAGGTTTTTAATACCCAAGAAATTTTTGTAAATAGAAAAATGCAATCACTTTAGTGTTGAAATTAAAACTAATTTTTTTGGAGTGACCATTAAACACCCAGTTTTTGTTAAGTTTAAAAGTCAACAAAAACCTATTTATTCTATCTTAAACTCTACTAAAATAACAACTGTCTCCTTTTTTCTTGATTAATATTTGATTAACTCAAACTGAACTGATTAAACTTCCTTTAACAATGACTCATATACAACTCAATGAATAACAATCCCTTATATATTTTAAAGTGTGTGTGTATTTTTATATATTTTGCTCCTATCTAAGTACCTCAAATGCATATTTATACTCAAAGAAAATATTCTCTAGTTTTTAACTTTTATAAAGCAAATAAATTAAATTTCGGGAGAATCTCAAATTCTCTTAAATATTCCAATTATAGTTTTGAACTTAATTAAATTATATTGAACTTTTAAACTTAATAATCACAGGTGTAAAATCAGTCAACTCAATTTAAACTGAAAGCCCAAGAGGAATCTCTCAGATTCTCTAATTTACCAAAATAGCTTTAATATTGCAAGCATAACAAATACACGAGTATCCCAGTGATTCAAAATTGCTTTATACACATTAAAGCTTTGATTTACTTTATTTCCTTATTTAAATTCTAAACTTTTCTGGGGATTATTTATCCAGCATCTCCTTATTTTTGAGGCTGAGGCTCAGGACCTAAGACATGCATTTTTGGGGTAATTTTTATCAAGATTTCAAATGGATTCTCTAAGTCCTTTTTAGAGTCATCATGACAAGAGAGTTCAAATCTGAATCCTTCAGATAAGGTTGTTTTTTTCCCAGGTTCATCTTTATTGCCTGATTTCTGTAGACCAAATTCCTCAAAACCTCAGCGTCTACTTCATTATTCTCCTTATGGGTCTTTGAATTCTCTCCCTTCTTTACATTCTTCTTGTGTTCAGAATATCTCTCATATCTTCACCTGTCCCTGTCATAATACACTCAAATTGTGCAAATTACACCTGGATAATGATTTCAGTTATGCATATGTTTTATACATAAATGTTTCTCTAATTATGTATACCCTGGTGGCTCAGATGGTAAGGAATCTGCCTGCAACTTGGAAGACTCAAGTTCAAGAAGATCTCCTGGAGAAGGGAATGGCTACTCACTCCAGTATTCTTGCATGGAGTATTCTGTGGAGCCTGGCAGGCTACAGTCCATGGGGTTTCAAAGAGTTGGATACAACTGAGTGACTAATACATAATGGATGTATATAAAACTGAAATGTTAGCAATTTTCCAAGTCACATAAACTCATCCAAACCTAAGTATCTACTCTAATATATCCAAATTCATTGTGAACAGATCATATATACTACTATCTATTTTAAAGTTTAATGCCTTCATTATTTACTTTGAAACTTTCTTCTGCTAAATGACTCAGTATTGCAAGTGGTAAATTTTCTATTTTTGTGCTCAAAACACTCTGGACTTATAGATAACATAGCCTTTGTGCTGTACCCTAGTGTTTATCTATCTAGTTCTTCTGAGCTGACTATGAGCTCCTAGAGAACATGGCTTTTTCTTCCCTCATTTTTTGTTGTGCTAGAATATATATAACATAATATTTACCCTATAACATGATATTTACCCTTTAATAATTTTAAAATGTGTAATTCAAGGGAACAGTGTCAAGGGAACAGCGTCAGTGTCACATATTCACAAGGGAACATGACATATATATATAGATAAATAGATAGATACCTTTAGTCCTTGTTTCTTTCCTAGTGCCTGGCCTGTAAATGACACTAGGAAAACATTTGTTGGACAACCTACTGAATGAATGAATGAGTAAATGAATGATCAGATGTTTGATAATTATATAAATTATCAAATTGCCTCTCTCTTTTTAATAAACATATATAACATTTCTTGTTTTGAAGCCTTCAAGTTTAACAGACTCAGTGGATATAGCTACATTTGATCCAGTAATGGACATAAGCCCTATGTCTGACGTGGTAGCCATTATTAAATTGAGAGGACTACAGACAAAGGCCAAGCATATCCTACTTCAATGGCTTGATCACTACAGATTCGCCTTAGGTCAGTTATAGAATCCGTTGTGTTGTTCCACATAATCCATTTCCATTATTCAGACTTCTAGCAGACTAACATTTAAATGCCTCTTCCTTCCAAGGTTTCCCAGGGAGTGAGTTTGTAAACTGGAAGTGCTATACACTATAGATCCTTAACACAGATCCAGGTGATCGGACATAAGAAAATCAAAGGAGCCAACCTTAATTTTTATTTCCTTCCTTTTTGGAAAAGATACTCTTTTGGGCCAACTTATGTGTTTTCATAAAAGAAAGTGCTTTCATATTCATTTTTTGGATCAGAAAGTACTTTTGCTCCTCAACCATCACCACTCAACCTCTCCACCCAAACCTCTGTCCTTGCTAATGTCTTTTGTTAACTTGCTGTGTTGAAAGGGGCCCATGTCCTCACATTGGCATATGCTGCTGTAATGGCAACTCACAGCTTGTATTTGGTGACAGTTTCTGATTACCTGTCACTGTTTCAATTCTTGACTGGTGACATAATGCAGTGGATTTTCATTATACATGGTAGTTAGATTCTGTAGCATCTCTACCAATACTGAATTAGTGATATCAAACCGCCACTCCTGGGGAAACAGAGAGCAAGCTTCTTGAAAGCTTCTGGTCACAATATTTTCAACAGATCAATATATAATCTATTTTATATGTGTTTCTGTATAAAGACACCTTATTGAATACATACTGTTGATATATTAAGTGAACCCATGGTCAACAGCTCTATGAACCGTGCCTGAACGGTAACACAAGCATTTTCTCATTAAGGCACATAGCAACCTTTTTCCACTTTGGAATAGTAAACAGCACTTCAGTACTAAGCTTGCAGGTGATTTTAAATGGCAAAATCACCAACAAAAGGCATAAAAATGTGAAAAACGTGGCACAAAATAGACCATGTAAAGGACACTGGTTTACAGTATGAGCAGGGAAACAAGAAGCAAAGCATCACCTTGTTTAATCTCAGCTGGGAACATGCATGAAGCAATTAAAAACTTTCACCACTCTCCATGTCACTCTGACCACAGAAGTGCAACAGATACTGATTTGGAGTTATAAATACATTTTAGCAAGTAGGCAAATTCACAAATATAGAATTTGTGAGTGATTAGCATCAGTTCAGTTCAGTTCAGTCGCTCAGTCGTGTCCAGCTCTTTGCAACCCCATGAATCGCAGCACGCCAGGCCTCCCTGTCCATCACCAACTCCCGGAGTTCACTCAGACTCATGTCCATCGAGTCAGTGATGCCATCTAGCCATCTCATCGTCTGTCGTTCCCTTCTCCTCCTGCCCCCAATCCCTCCTAGCATCAGGGTCTTTTCCAATGAGTCAGCTCTTTGCATGAGGTGGCCAAAGTACTGGAGTTTCAGCTTCAGCATCATTCCCTCCAAAGAAGTCCCAGGGCTGATCTCCTTCAGAATGGACTGGTTGGATCTCCTTGCAGTCTGCTAAATCTAGAAGGCAAGCTTCTCCATTTGAGGAGGTAATTTGCTACCTACTGTGGTATATAGCGGGCTTCCCCCGTGGCACTAGTGGTAAAGAACCTGCTTGCCAATAGGAGACATAAGAGATGTGGGTTTGATCCCTGGGCTGGGGAAGATCCCCTGGAGGAGGGCATGGCAACCCACTCCAGTATTCTTGCCTAGAGAATCCCATGGACAGAGGGGCCTGGTGGGCTACAGTCCATGGGGTCTCAAAGAGTTGGACACAACTGAAGCACCTTAGCATGCACACACGCGTAGTATATAGCAGAGTTCCCCAAAGGATGTGCCACAGATGTTTAACACAGAAATTGAAAAATGGATTCCCTCAGCCCTCAGGCAGCCAGCTGGGCTGGGGTGATTGAGCCCCTCAGATTGTTGACTCCACCTGCAAGGAGCCTAGTAACTTTACCACTGTGTGCCATACAAATACATCATACTTTCTTTTTATATCATATTTCTATGATAATGATCTATTATATATAGGGGTTTATAGTCTACAATTTTTGATTTGATGAGAAAAATTTGTGAAGCACTATGTCTAATCCTTTGGTACAACTTTCAGAATTAAATAGCTATGCTCAAAGCCTGGTTCTGCCTCTTTCTAGCTGAGTGGACTTGGACTTACCTGTGATATCATAAAAATAAGAGTACCTCGTGAAGGTACTTCATTCAATAGGATTATTTATTTACAGTACTTAGCACATTAACTGGCACAAGGTAAGTACAGACAATCTCTCCTATGGATCAGATCTGTTGATAACCTAAAATTTTCTTTGTTTATTACATAGATGCTATATATTCTCTGAACAGACCACGTACGTAGTGCATTTAAAATAAAAGAACCAACAGAAAGACAATTCTGTAAATGGGTGAAGGAGTGTCCAGATTATTTCAGCCAACTTAGTCCATATAGTTCCACCTATAGTGACCTAGGTTCACTAAGCAGTAAAGTATATTCTGTTTATGTTTCAGGAATAGAATCCCGACATATTTGCAAAATGCCCAAGTTTCCACAAAAAGTGGTCAGAAGAAGAATCTCAACAGCAAAATTTCCTTTGAAACAAAGTACAAAGGAAAGCAATGAGAATAAGGAATATCTTCGATACCAAAACACCTTCCTAAAACTAAAGGGTATGTTTGAGCCTTTGCCTCTCCGTCAAATTCGGAAGACCCCAGCCAGCAGTCCACCTGTCAGGTAACCAGCTTCATTTGTCTTAATAATTCATGATTCAGCTTACATTTGAAAGCACTTTAGATGAATATCTCATTCAGTCCACCTACAAATGCTGAGCAAAGCCTGCTGTTCAGTAGCTTCATCTAAGAGTTCTCTAAGCAGACTGAGTTAAGGTGTTGCCACTTACGTGCTGTCAGTGAAAAATCTTTCTTAAAACTTGGACAGGACTTTCCTGGTGGTCCAGTGGTTAAGGTTGTCCGCTTGCAATGCAGGGGGCATGAATTTGACCCCTGGTGCGAGGACTAAGATCCCACATGACCCATGGTATGGCCAAAAGATTTTAAAAAACTGAGACAAACTTACATGCCTTGATTCAATCATTTGAGTTTTCTCCAATCTGCTTCCCAAGACGCTGCCCATTTAGCAGAAGGAATTTGAATTAGGAATCAAGACTCTGTTTTCACCTCTTCAGTGAACACTGATTATATGTCAGAAATTTCTCACTCTGCAGTTCTAATGGTGTGGATGAACCTAGAGCCTATACAGAGTGAAGTAAGTCAGAAAGAGAAAGATAAATATTGTATACTAATGCATATATATATGGAATCTTGAAAGATGATCGGAGAAGGCAATGGCACCCCACTCCAGTACTCTTGCCTGGAAAATCCCATGGATGGAGGAGCCTGGTAGGCTGCAGTCCATGGGGTCACTAAGAGTCAGACACGACGGAGCGAATTCCCTTTCACTTTTCACTTTCATGCATTGGAGAAGGAAATGGCAACCCACTCCAGTGTTCTTGCCTGGAGAATGCCAGGGATGGGGGATCCTGGTGGGCTGCGGTCTCTGGGGTTGCACAGAGTCGGACACGACTGAAGCGACTTAGTAGTAGTAGAAAGATGATACCACAGAATTTATTTGCAGGGCAGCAATGGAGAAACAGACATAGAGATCAGCCTTATGGACATGAGAAGCGGGGATGAGAGGTGAGATGTATGGAGAGGAACATGGAAACTTACAGTCAGTTCAGTTCAGTTCAGTTCAGTCACCCAGTCACGTCTGACTCTTCGCAACCCCATGAATCGCAGCACGCCAGGCCTCCCTGTCCATCACCAACTCCCGGAGTTCACTCAGACTCATGTCCATTGAGTCAGTGATGCCATCCAGCCATCTCATCCTCTGTCGTCCCCTTCTCCTCCTGCCCCCAATCCCTCCCAGCATCAGAGTCTTTTCCAATGAGTCAACTCTTTGCATGAGGTGGCCAAAGTACTGGAGTTTCAGCTTTAGCATCATTCCTTCCAAAGAAATTCCAGAGATGATCTCCTTCAGAACGGACTGGTTGAATCTCCTTGCAGTCCAAGGGACTCTCAAGAGTCTTCTCCAATACCACAGTTCAAAAGCATCAATTCTTCGGCGCTCAGCCTTCTTCACAGTCCAACTCTCACATCCATACATGACCACTGGAAAAACCATAGCCTTGACTAGACGGACCTTTATTGACAAAGTAATGTCTCTGCTTTTCAATATGCTATCTAGGTTGGTCATAACTTTTCTTCCAAGGAGTAAGCGTCTTTTAATTTCATGGCTGCAGTCACTATCTGTAGTGATTTGGAGCCCCAAAAAATAAAGTCTGACACTGTTTCCACTGTTTCCCCATCTATTTCCCATGAAGTGATGGGACTAGATGCCATGATCTTCGTTTTCTGAATGTTGAGCTTTAAGCCAACTTTTTCACTCTGCTCTTTCACCTTCATCAAGAGGCTTTTTAGTTCCTCTTCACTTTCTGCCATAAGGGTGGTGTCATCTGCATATCTGAGGTTATTGATATTTCTCCCAGCAATCTTGATTCCAGCTTGTGCTTCTTCCAGCCCAGCGTTTCTCATGATGTACTCTACCTATAAGTTAAATAAGCAGGGTGACAATATACAGCCTTGACACACTCCTTTTCCTATTTGGACTTACATTACCATATGTAAAATAGATAGCCAACAGGAATTTGCTGTATGGCTCAGGAAACTTAAACAGGGGCTCTGTATCAACCTAGAGGGTTGAGATGGGGAGGGAGATGGGAAGGAGGTTCAAAAGGAAGGGGACATATGTATACTTTTGGTTGATTCATGTTGAGGTTTGAGAGAAAACAACAAAATTCTGTAAAGAAATTATCCTTCCATTAAAAAAATTAATTAAAAAAAATTCTGACTCTGGAAATGGTAAATGAGGGCCAGGAGTTATTGCTTCCGTTGCCTTCTCATGTAATCCTCTCAAAACAAATATATTCTTGTTTTCTTAGTCAGCATAAAAAGCCACGTTCTCTGTGCATTTGTGTCTCTGGGAGTAGCTACAAACAGCAGTGCTTCCTACCTCAGGCAGAGAAAGCCCTAGTGTCATCTTCCTCCAGGTCAAAGCCATGGGGAAGGGGAGCAGTGGTTGGAAGAGTGGTTGATCTCTACACTGGAACCCACCCTGAGGTGGCAGCATTCAGAAGCCATAGGAGATGCCTTGCTTCCTCCCACCACATGTACAGCAAACCAGATGGGCCGACATCTGCCAAGACTTCCAGGACCTGAGAATCCCTAGAGCTCTCAATCTTAATATTGTTTCAGTAATATTTGGTGAAGATAATGAATTTTTAGAAAAGTGGTAAATGCCACGAGGGCAATGTTTCTGGTATCTGAAGCATTGTCAGCAGATAATGCTGCTAAACAAGCAGTGCTCCCAGACCCTTAGCCATGGAATGATTTCTTCAACCAATAACTGTTATCTGCCATCCACGGAGATACAGTCACAGCCAGAAATACAGACTTGGTCTCTGTCCTCCAAGGGCTTCAAGTCTGCAAAGAGAGATTAAGAATGTATACTATTAATCAATAGAAAATAAAGAAGAAAGTGCTATTGGATTTGTACAGAAGTGAAATGCTGAAGAAGTTTTGAGGAGGGAGAAAAACTTTTTAAAGGATTTGTGGCATCATTGACTCAATGAACCTGAGTTTGAGCAAACTCTGGGAGACAGTGAAAGACAGGGAAGCCTGGCGTGCTGCAGTCCACGGGGTCGCAAAGAGTTGGACATGACTGAGTGACTGAACAACAGCAACAAGGGAGCCTTTGAGTAGAATCTTGAGTGATGAGGAGAATTTGGATATGCAGGCGGTGGGGGATGGGTAATCCATGTAGAGAGATGAGTAGTAAGAACGCTGATAATATTGGTCATGTCAGGGACAGTTAACATTTACTGAGCACTTAATATACATTAAGTACCATGCTGGTAGCTCAGACGGTAAAGCATCTGCCTGCAATGCGGGAGACCCGGGTTTGATTCCTGGGTTGGGAAGATCCCCTGGAGAAGGAAATGGCAATCCACTCCAGCACTCTTGCCTGGAAAATCCCATGGACGGAGGAGCCTGATAGGCTACAGTCCATGGGGTCGCAGAGTCAGACACGACTGAGCGACTTCACTTTCACTTTCACCATGCTAAACACTGTTCTCCCAAGGTGTCATTTACCATCCATGACACACCTAAGGGGTAACAATAATCCTACCATGCCCTTCCCACCCCCAAAGACAGAGCAAGCAAGCCGTAGAGCAGAGGCATGATGGAGGGGCAGTACAGGCAAAGCACAAGCAGCTAAACAGTCTGGTTTTACTGATGCTCAGAATGTAGAAGATGGGATAGGCAGGGTTGGGGCCAGATCATGGAAGGCCTTGACCCTAGGTGAGGCCTGGGAGCAAATAACAAAACTAACCTAATCCTTTAAAATCTAATGAGAAAGCAAGTAGGTACATGTATTTTAGAGCTAAAATGGCTTTCAAATGATTTCCATGGTGTTCCAATGGCCAAGACTCTGTGCTTCCAATGCATGGGGTCAGGGTTCAATCCCACATGCCACAAGTAAAGATCCTTCGTATCTCAACTAAGACCTGACACAGCTAAATAAAAATAAATTTTAAAATTAAATAAATTAAACAGCTTTCAAGTTTGTTGAAAGAAATTAAAACCCAATCATTTCATGTGAAATGTAGCATTATTTTTACAGTTCAGCTATACAAGTTGCAGACATTTGAAGAGATGCATATCAATCCAATAAGGGAGTCCTTTATTTCTGCAAACCCTAACTGAAACTTTTAAATCCACAGTTGGACTCTGAATCTTGAATTTAGAAAGTGTAAAGGCTTCACCTAACACAGAATTTACCTAATCCAGTATTCACCTAGCCCATGAATTAGAAATAAGCCACATGCGTGAGAAAGCCCATCTTATATGCAATCGCTGTTTTGTATGGGTTCCATGTTCTAGTTCAGTTGCCAGCCAAATCCTGTGCACAGAGGACAGGCTGACACCTGGCATAATTCCTGATAACACACTAGCAGAGCATACAAGCTGTGACATCTTCAGCAGTCAAGTACCTCTCAAAGATTCTGTTTCTTTAATGGGGATAAAAATAAATATTTCACAAGACTGTAAAAGAATTAAATGAGATGATACAGATCAAGCTTTTAGCGCTGTGTCTACCACCCACTCCCCAATATAAGACTCTTAATGTAATATTCAGCCTCTTGTTGTTCTGTTGCTAAGTCGTGTCTGACTCTTTGCAACCCCATGGGCTGCAGCACACCAGGCTTCCCTGTCCTTTGCTATCTCCTGGGGTTTGCTCAGATTCATGTCCACTGAGTCGGTGATGCTATCCAACCATCTCACCCTCTGTCATCCCCTTCTCCTCCTGCCCTCAGTCTTTCCCAGCCTCAATGTCTTTTTCAGTGAGTCGGTTGTTTGCATCAGATGGCCAAAGTATGGGAGCTTCAGCTTTAGTGACAGTCCTTCCAGTGAATATTCAGGGTTGATTTCTTTTAAGATTGTTCAGCCTCTTTGTGAGAGATATATACTGTTTTGTTGTGTGCTTAAGAAATTCATATTCATTCTCTGTATTTGTCATGATGCGCATTTGAAGTTAATATTTTAATGCAACCCTCTTTATACGAGTTTATTGTATACATCAGAGAAGAGCAGTAGACAGACAGAAAATGCATCTACATTAATTTTTTAAATTCACATATTTAAAAAGAAGTTCAGTAACTTTTTACATTTAGAGGTTAATGCACAGGAAAATGCTAGTAATAAAGTATTTCTTGGATGCCTCAAAATGCTGAAAAAAATGAACAGATGCGCAAACACATTAAGATTTAGTTTTAGATTAATTAAGCCCATGAAGTCCCCATACAATACACCTTCCAGTTCCAATTTCTCCTTTTAGGCACAAGCAAGTTGCTACATTATTCATAATGGTTCACAGTCACCAATGATGAAGTTGAACTACAGGGGCAAGTTTAAATAGCCCTTTGTTTTCAGAACTATCCATCCTATTAGGAAGAATTCAACATGCTTCAAAGAATAAGAGCAGAATTTTTAAAGCCCAGATTCTACTCATAAAATCAGAATGAAGAAAACCAGTAACATCTGTGCAACATGGTGCAGCATTTTTTACAGAAGACTGTTAAAGGCTATCAGATCAGATCAGATCAGATCAGTCGCTCAGTCGTGTCCGACTCTTTGCGACCCCTTGAATTGCAGCACGCCAGGCCTCCCTGTCCATCACCAACTCCCGGAGTTCACTGAGACTCACGTCCATCGAGTCAGTGATGCCATCCAGCCATCTCATCCTCTGTCTTCCCCTTCTCCTCTTGCCCCCAATCCCTCCCAGCATCAGAGTCTTTTCCAATGAGTCAACTCTTTGCATGAGGTGG
The DNA here is from genome assembly GCF_019923935.1 of Bubalus bubalis. Lineage (NCBI taxonomy): Eukaryota > Metazoa > Chordata > Mammalia > Artiodactyla > Bovidae > Bubalus > Bubalus bubalis. The sequence goes on from NC_059160.1 coordinate 95,208,574, forward strand.
CCAAAGTACTGGAGTTTCAGCTTTAGCATCATTCTTTCCAAAGAAATCCCAGGGCTGATCTTCTTCAGAATGGACTGGTTGGATCTCCTTGCAGTCCAAGGGACTCTCAAGAGTCTTCTCCAACACCACTGTTCAAAAGCATCAATTCTTCAGCGCTCAGCCTTCTTCACAGTCCAACTCTCACATCCATACATCACCACAGGAAAAACCATAGCCTTGACTAGACGAACCTTTGTTGGCAAAGTAATGTCTCTGCTTTTGAATATGCTATCTAGGTTGGTCATAACTTTCCTTCCAAGGAGTAAGTGTCTTTTAATTTCATGGCTGCAGTCACCATCTGCAGTGATTTTGGAGCCCAAAAAAATAAAGTCTGACACTGTTTCCACTGTTTCCCCATCTATTTCCCATGAAGTGGTAGGACCGGATGCCATGATCTTCGTTTTCTGAACGTTGAGCTTTAAGCCAACTTTTTCACTCTCCACTTTCACTTTCATCAAGAGGCTTCTTAGTTCCTCTTCACTTTCTGCCATAAGGGTGGTGTCATCTGCATATCTGAGGTTATTGATATTTCTCCCGGCAATCTTGATTCCAGCTTGTGTTTCTTCCAGTCCAGCATTTCTCATGATGTACTCTGCATATAAGTTAAATAAACAGGGTGACAATATACAGCCTTGGCGAACTCCTTTTCCTATTTGGGAACCAGTCTGTTGTTCCATGTCCAGTTCTAACTGTTGCTTCCTGACCTGCATACAGATTTCTCAAGAGGCAGATCAGGTGGTCTGGTATTCCCATCTCTTTCAGAATTTACCACAGTTTATTCTGATCCACACAGTCAAAGGCTTTGGCATAGTCAATAAAGCAGAAATAGATGTTTTTCTGGAACTCTCTTGCTTTTTCCATGATCCAGCAGACGTTGGCAATTTGATCTCTGGTTCCTCTGCCTTTTCTAAAACCAGCTTGAACATCAGGAAGTTCACGGTTCACATATTGCTGAAGCCTGGCTTGGAGAATTTTGAGCATTACTTTACTAGCGTGTGAGATGAGTGCAATTGTGCAGTAGTCTGAGCATTCTTTGGCATTGCCTTTCTTTGGGATTGGAATGAAAATGGACCTTTTCCGGTCCTGTGGCCACTGCTGAGTTTTCCAAATTTGCTGGCATATTGAGTGCAGCACTTTCACAGCATCATCTTTCAGGATTTGGAATAGCTCAACTGGAATTCCATCACCTCCACTAGCTTTGTTCGTAGTGATGCTTCCTAAGGCCCACTTGACTTCACATTTCAGGATGTCTGGCTCTAGGTCAGTGATCACACCATCGTGATTATCTGGGTCGTGAAGATCTTTTTTGTACAGTTCTTCTATGTATTCTTGCCATTTCTTCTTAATATCTTCTGCTTGTGTTAGGTCCATACCATTTCTGTCCTTTATCGAGCTCATTTTTGCATGAAGTGTTCCTTTGGTATCTCTGATTTTCTTGAAGAGATCCCTAGTCTTTCCCATTCTGTTGTTTTCCTCTATTTCTTTGCATTGATCGCTGAAGAAGGCTTTCTTATCTCTTCTTGCTATTCTTTGGAACTCTGCATTCAGATGTTTATATCTTTCCTTTTCTCCTTTGCTTTTCGCTTCTCTTCTTTTCACAGCTATTTGTAAGGCCTCCCCAGACAGCCATTTTGCTTTTTTGCATTTCTTTTCTATGGGAATGGTCTTGATCCCTGTCTCCTGTACAATGTCACGAACCTCATTCCATAGTTCATCAGGCACTCTGTCTATCAGATCTAGGCCCTTAAATCTATTTCTCACTTCCATTGTATAATCATAAGGGATTTGATTTAGGTTATACCTGAATGGTCTAGTGGTTTTCCCTACTTTCTTCAATTTCAGTCTGAATTTGGCAATAAGGAGTTCATGGTCTGAGCCACAGTCAGCTCCCGGTCTTGTTTTTGCTGACTGTATAGAGCTTCTCCATCTTTGGCTGCAAAGAATATAATCAATCTGATTTCGGTGTTGACCATCTGGTGATGTCCATGAGTAGAGTTCTTCTCTTGTGTTGTTGGAAGAGGGTGTTTGCTATGACCATTTTCTTGGCGAAACTCTATTAGCCTTTGCCCTGCTTCATTCCGTATTCCAAGGCCAAATTTGCCTGTTACTCCAGGTGTTTCTTGACTTCCTACTTTTGCATTCCAGTCCCCTATAATGAAAAGGACATCTTTTTTGGGTGTTAGTTCTAAAAGGTCTTGTAGGCAATCTATAAAGTAAAACAGGTATTCAGTTACAGAACTTTGAGCGCTGTCTACGTAAGTGCTATTTGACAAAAGAAATGAAATCAGCTACAGTATGAGGAGCACATAAGCACAGAGTTTTACCCACTAGAGTGATCTGTATGAATGACAGTTCACAGGCAATCAAGTATTAATATGTCCTTTCCCTAATTTTTTTAATATGATCATTTGATTTTTTAAGTGATTTATTTATTTAATTCTGGGGGGCTGCCCTGGATCTTTGTTGCTGGGCACAGACTTTCGCTAGTTGAGGTGAGCGGGGGCTGCTCTTCCGTGTGGTGCACAGGCTTCTCATTGCAGCGGCTTCGCTGGTGGAGCACAAGCTCTAGGCGCTGGGGCTTCCGTACTTGCAGAACGTGGGGTCAGCAGATGTGGTGCACTGGCTTAATTGCTCCAAAACATGTGGAATCTTCCTGGACCAGGGATTGAACCCATGTCCCCTGCATCGGCAGGCGGATTCTTATCCACTGTACTATCAAGGAAGTCTTTTCCCTAACTTTTCATGCTTTGTTTCTAATTGTTTCAGCAAGTGCACATTTTAAATCATTACATTTGTGGTGGACTTTGGTGAACATTTTTCTAACTGAATAACCAAGAATCATTTCCATCTTCACCCTTCCTAATAGGACCCCAAGTTTATTTAATATTCACCATTCCTTCCACAGCCCAGGTGCCTTAGAGGCAGTGATGCCATTCAATCATCTCATCCTCTGTTATCCCCTTCTCCTCCTGCCCTCAGTCTTTCCCAGTATCAGGGTCTTTTCCGTGAGTTGGCTCTTCTTATCAGGTAGCCAAAGGACTGAAGCTTCAGCTTTAGCATCAGTCCTTCCAATGTATATTCAGGGTTGATTTTCATTCAGATTGACTGGTTTGATTTCCTTGCAGTTCAAGGGACTCTCAAGAGTTTTCTCCAGCACCAAAATTTGAGAGCATCAATTCTTTGGCACTCAGCTTTCTTTATGGTTCAATTCTCATATCCATAAATGACTACTGGAAAAACCATAGCCTTGACTAGATGGACCTTTGTTGGCAAAGTGATGCTCTGCTTTTTAAAATGCTGTCTAGTGCTGTAGTTCAAAGGGGCCATAAAGACTAGGACACGACTTAGCCACTGAACAACAACAGCAAACGTTTGTCATACCCTTTCTTCCAAGGAGCAAGAGTCTTTTAATTTCGTGGCTGCAGTCACTGTCCACAGTGATTTTGGAGACCAGGAAAATAAAATCTGTCACTGTTTCCATTTTTTCCCTATCTATTTGCCATGAAGTGATGGGACCAGATGCCATGATCTTCATTTTTTGAATATTGAGTTTTAAGCCAGTTTTTTCACTCTCCTATTTCACCCACATCAAGAGGCTTCTCTTCACTTTCTGCCATTAGACTGGTATCATCTGCATGTGAAAGTGTTAGTCCCTCAGCTGTGTCTGACTCTTTGTGACCCCATGGACTGTAGCCCTCCAGGTTCCTATGTCTATGGAATTCTCCAGGCAACAATACTGGAGTGGGTTGCTATTCCCTTCTCCAGGGGATCTTCCCGACCTAGGGATCAAACCTGGATCTCCTGCACTGCAGGCAGATTCTTTACCATCCGAGCCTCTCTGCATATCTTCTCTAGTAATATACGTAAATCAATACAGAACCATGCCACAGGCACTTCATCTTCAGGAGTCAGTGAGATAGAAGGACCATAATAGAAAAGAATACACACTGGTTCTAGTTCCAACCCTTTCCTTTACTACTTGTGTGGTTTTGGTCAAATTATTGAATTTTCTAAGTCTCAGTTTCCCCATTTCTAAGAGGAAATAAAGTAAATATCTTACAGACCAACAGTCTTCTTACATTGTTAAACTGCTCTGAATATGTCGCTTGGTTTCTGAACCCTAGGTGCCTATATAGCTGAAAAAAAAAATTTTACATTGAACTCTTTTAGTGTATCGACACATATTTTAGCATGATGGCAAACAGAATTCTGTCCAGAATTAAATTTCGATCCTTTACGAAAGTAGCCACTTTGATTCTTTGGTGTTTTGAAAAGATGTATTTTTTCTCTCCTTTCAGCTCTTTAAACACGATTTCAACCATTACATTTCTAGGCTTCCTCTCCCCATTGAGAACAAGGATGCATGGTTTGCCTCCCAGCTGGTTTGTCCTGTGGTCCTAAGATGGGCACTGTGTGGGAATGACAGGAACAAATGCCACTGTAGCACTTGCCACATCCCTGAAGTGACAGACCTGGAATATGATCACCTAATATTTGACCAGCTGTCCTCTGTGGATCAGATCATTATCGTCTATGTGTTCTCAGCTAAGAAGAAGGACAGGACTATGAGAGAAATGGCCAAACTGTACACGAAACTGAATAGACATAGAAGCATGCCTTGCGTTCAGGTGAGTATCATGTGTATAAAGGCAGCCTGTATAATAATGTTGACTTGGAAGTTATATCTTCGTATATTTTCTCAGCCACACAAAGGATCATTCAGTTCAGTTCAATTGCTCAGTCGTGTCCGAATCTTTGCGACCCCATGGACTGCAGCACGCCAGGCCTCCCTGTCCATCACCAACTCCGGGAGTTTACCCAAATTCCTGTCCATTGAGTCGGTGATGCCATCCAACCATCTCATCCTCTGTCATCCCCTTCTCCTCCCACCTTCAATCTTTCCCAGAATCAGGGTCTTTTCCAATGAGTCAGTTCTTCATATCATGTGGCCAAAGGATTGGAGTTTCAGCTTCAACATCAGTCCTTCCAATGAACACCCAAGACTGATCTCCTTTAGAATGGACTGGTTGGATCTCCTTGCAGTCCAAGGGACTCTCAAGAGTCTTCTCCAACACCACAGTTCAAAAGCATCAATTCTTAGGTGCTCAGCTTTCTTTATAGTCCAACTCTCACATCCATACATGACCACTGGAAAAACAATAGCCTTGACTAGATGGACCTTTGTTGACAAAGTAACATCTCTGCTTTTTAATATGCTGTCTAGGTTGGTCATAGTTTTTCTTCCAAAGAGCAAGCTTCTTAATTTCATGGCTGCAGTCACCATCTGCAGTGATTTTGGAGCCCAAAAAAATAAAGTCAGCCACTGTTTCCACTGTTTCCCCATCTATTTGCCATGAAGTGATGGGACTGGATGCTGTGATCTTTGTTTTCTGAATGTTGAGCTTTAAGCTAACTTTTTCACTCTCCTCTTTCACTTTCTTCAAGAGGCTCTTTAGTTCTTCACTTTCTGCCATAAGGGTGGTATCATCTGCATATCTGAGGTTATTGATATTTCTCCCAGCAATCTTGATTCCAGCTTGTGCTTCATTCAGCCCAGCATTTCTTATGATGTACTCTGCATACAAGTTAAATAAGCAAGGTGACAATATACAGCCTTGACATACTCTTTTTTCCTATTTGAGGATCATGGAAGGAGTTTTTCCTCCATTTTTCTAAGTTGAGGTATGGCCTTCCTATAACAAAGATCACAAATCTTAATGATATGTAGATGAATGAACTTTCACCTGTATATACACCTATAAAATCACCACTCAGATCAAGATATAGAGTATTTACAGACCTGAAAAAGCTCCTTCTTGCCCCTTCTCAGTCAATATTCTACCACCTAATCATCTCAGGTAACCACTATTCTGACTTCTATCACAATAAATTAGTTTTTTCTGTTTTAAATCTTCATATACATAGAATTATCCCTGGAGGAAGTCATGGCAACCCACTCCAGTATTCTTGCCTGGAGAATACCATGGGCAGAGGGTTAATTTATTTAGGATAAAAGAGCTGGACACAACTGAAGTGACTTAGCATGCATGCCTGCAGATGTGGAATCATACAGTGTGAACATTTAAAAATACACAGTATACTTTTGTGTTTCCTCTGTCAGAGGATAAGAATGGTAAATACCAGTCATGCCAACATGCTCCTATTCTGCATACACGGCAGACATTGCTGCTGCTGCTGCTGCTACTATGTCGCTTAGTCGTGTCCAACTCTGTGCGACCCCATAGATGGCAGCCTACTAATCCATTATTTTCAACTGAGCCTGGACTGGGCCCTAACTCTTATTTGTGGTTGTATTTCAAATAGCCACTAAAAGTTGATCTGAGAAGGCACTAATGAAACATCTTCTACATGATAGCCTTTACACTCAACTCGTTTAATAAATCTCTGAATCTTTTTTTTCCCCCAGTGTTTAACAATTTTATTTTTTATATTTCTATGTGGTCATTTTTTAAATTTACATTTTAATTGGAGGAAAATTGCTTTACATTGCTGTGTTGGTTTCTGCTGTATAACAACGTGAATCAGTCATAATCATATATATATATATATATCTCCCCTCCATCTTGAGCCTCCCTCTCCTCCAGGTCATCACAGAACACTAGGCTTGGCTCCCTGTGTTATGTAGCAACTTCCCACTAGCTAGCTCTTTTACACATAATAGTATATATATGTCAGTGCTACTTTCTCAATTCATCCCACCCTCTCCTTCCCTGACTGTGTCCATGAGTCTGTTCTCAAAATCTGCATCTCCATTCTTTCCCTGCAAATAGGTTCATCAGTACCATTTTTCTAGATTCCACATATATGCTTTAATATACGATATTTGTTTTTCTTATTCTGACAGTAAGTCTCTAAGTCTTATTCATTCTATTATTGTGACTTTTTTTTTCCTATTTGTTTCGTCATCTCAATCCCAAAGCTTCTGTTTATTTCAGACTTTGATTTTCTCCAGTGGACTCCCTGAAAGTTTCCTGTTTCTGGTCTTGGTTGTTCTGCTATTTCCTGCACATCGAAAGGTGTTCTTTTTAATATCTGAACATGCATCATCTTCTGCTTAAAACCCTCTAAGGATTTCTTATAGAGTCCAGTACAGGTTTCTTTGTGTGACATTGAGGGTCCCTCCCACAGGGGCTTTTCCAGCCCTGCCTGGTCAGTTCATAATCCCAGCCCCACTTATAGCCCTGGGGGATACTTTACAGAACTGTTGAGAGCCCAGGTCTTGTCCTTCATCAGGCTGAAACATGTGAAAGCTGAGGGCTTGGGCCACGTGGCCCCTTGGGGAACTACTTTCAATGAGATGCCTTTTAGGATGTTGCCCTGAATATGCTCTGAGCTTCTTCTGAGGGATGTTATATTATTTGCCACAAGTTTGATGTCCTGGAATTGCAGTGAAGTGTGAAAATTGTCTTTGAATGAGAAGCTAGAAAAGTTTTATTTCCTGTGAGGATCTGGTTGGTTTCTTCTTCCCTGGTAATGAGATTTTTGGTGCCCAACTGAGTTTCTGTTTTCACTTTGCTTGAAAGTACACAGCAAAGTTTTAGACTGAATCATAACAATACAGTAAGAAGTTATGGACCACTTATCTAAAATCCATTTCTTCTTTTTGGATCTAGAGCTTCTATTTATATTAAAATCGTCTCATTGTAATTTTTATAATTAATGATTTTCTTTTAGGCTATATTTACCTCCTATAAACCATCTCAGGTTTTTGCTAAAAAAGGCAGAGTGTAAACAACAAATTTAAAATGTAAATTTGGCTGCTAAGTTGCTTCAGTTGTGTCTGACTCTGTGCAACCCCATAGACGGCAGTCCATCAGGCTCCCCCGTCCCTGGGATTCTCCAGGCAAGAACACTGGAGTGGGTTGCCATTTCCTTCTCCAATGCATGAAAGTGAAAAGTGAAAGTGAAGTCTCTCAGTCGTGTCTGACTCTTAGCGACCCCATGAACTGCAGCCCACAAGGCTCCTCCGTCCATGGGATTTTCCAGGCAAGAGTACTGGAGTGGAGTGCCTTCTCCGTAAATTTGGCTAAGGAAGTATTATTTTGTCCAGCAGAGTTGAGAGTACTCTTGCAGGGAGGTGACATGAAAGTTTGTAAGTTTGGATGGTAAAGAAAGAGAATCTGGGCATTACTGGCTGTGTACCTTATGCTTCCAAAAAGTAGATTCTGTTTTAGCTCATAAAAAGGAAAAGAATGATCCCATACCAGTGACAGGACTTCCCTGGTGGCTCAGACGGTAAAGCGTCTGTCTACAATGCGGGAGACCCGGGTTCGATCCCTGGGTTGGGAAGATCCCCTGGAGAAGGAAATGGCAATCCACTCCAGTACTATTGCCTGGAAAATCCCATGGACAGAGGAGCATGGTAGGCTACAGTCCATGGGGTCGCAAAGAGTCAGACACAACTGAGCGACTTCACTTTCACTATACTAGTGACACTGAAGGGAATACACATAAGAATAGAGATGGTTATAAAACACAGGAAATTCACCTGAGAATCCCAGTCTCCTCAAACAGAGTTGTCTGGCCTTCATTCTCTACAGTTCCGCCTAACCAGGGACCTGGTGGTGTGTAGGGGCCTGGTAGAGGCCCCTGCATAGTGCTGAAATTGCTGAAGCTGTGCATGGAAGCTGAACAGCAGTGGGAATTCACTGGATACTCTAGTGGAAGCATCCAGGTATACAGACAAAGCTCTCAAAAGGGGGCCTGAGCCCCAGAGGCTGCTGGAGTCCTCTGCTTGCATGCTGGAAGCTTCTGGATGGCAGGATCATGTCTTTTTCACATTAGAGTCCCAATGGCTATCACAGGACCTAAGGATTGATTAACACTTAAAACATATTTATCAAATGAATAAATGGACTGATGAATGAGTAAACGACTCTTCAGCCCGAGGGCCTGATATGGCAGTATATGTGTGTATGTGTGTGCTTAGTTGTGCTCTACTCTTCGTAAGCTCATGGATTGTAGCCCACAAAGCTTCTCTGTCCATGGAATTTTCTAAGCAAGAACACTGGATTGGGTTGCAATTTCCTGCTCTAGGGGATCTTCCCAACCCAGGGATCAAAACTGCATCTCTTGTATCTTGCATTGGCAGGTGGATTCTTTACCACTGCACCATTTGTGAAGCCTGTGAGGGCATATTGTCACTGCAAATTCTTTTTTGGCCCGATGGAAGGGGCTTCTTGAACTATTTACTTGTGAACTGAGCTAGGTCTCCCCTGAAGAGACAGACAAGCCAAGCTGATGAGAGAGCAAGACTACAGTCAGGAGTTCAACTCCTCACTGGAATGACAACAAGGTGCATCAAATCCAAGGGCTCTGATATCCTCGGGGTAGCCAGTGCCTGACCGTCCCACACCGTATGTCTGGCAACTCATAGACAGTAAATATTTGCTGAAATGATCAGAAATGGCAAAGTCAAGATAAGCTCAAGAGAGAAAATATTTATTGAGTGCTTACTGTGTTGCAACCACTGTTTTCCTGATTTATCAGTAAATTCTCCAAAGAACCCTAAATAGCTGGCTCTCTGCATAGGCATCTATTGAGCACAGGTCAGTAACTAAGACAAAGGACAGTTATTTATTTGTCCGCTTTTTACTCAGAAGGTGGTGGGCCTGAGGTTCAGACCAGGCAGTCTTACTCTAGGACCTGTGCTCATAAGCACTGTGGCATGCTGCATAGCAGCATGGAGTAGGAAAATCAGCAGCTAAGGGAAGCAAGAGTGGGATTGAATAAGGTGAATGGATTGGGAGGAACGGCTCATATTTAGCACTTCAGGAATATATGCTTGGGCTTGTAGGGGCAGGAGATGTGGAAGGGGCTTTGTATGTATACCCAGCAGGAATTAGGGAGGCCAATGCAGTTGATAAAAGGAGCCATCCCTGGCTGAACCCTTTTAGCAATGAAGAAATAAGTCCAAAATACTAGTAATATCTACTTGGGGCTGTCCATAGGGTGGCAAAGAGTTGGACAAGACTGAGTGACTGAACAACAACAACATTCAGTCCAAGGAGCATTCTTTATTAGCGGAAGCAAGCAGGATCTTTCATTGCTTTGTATGGTCTCTCTTGTTGCTCCAAGGCATCTGGGATTTTAGTTCCCCAATCAGGGACAGAACTCACATCCCCCACATTGCAAGGCAGATTCTCAACCACCGGACCACCAGGGAAGTCCCCAATGAGCACTTTTGACACATGAACATTCACTGAGCTCTACAAATGCAGGAGCATGTGATAAGAACTGGTAGGAGCATGTGATAGAAAAATGAATTAGACTTTGATCTTATCCACTAGGAAAAGACAATCCAGAGAACAGACAATCACACACAGTGAACTGAGTGCTTGGTCAGAAGTATGAACACAACATTCAGGCAAGAAGCGTCTTATAGCACCAAGAAGAATTAACTGGACAGAGAACATCTCCCACAAACTGTGTTTTGGAAAGCATGTTGGAATAACGCATGTTGGAAGGCAAGAGGATAGGAAATTGGAAGCTGAATCTGGAAGACTGGAAATAAATCAGTATTAAGGGGTGTGTGTTGAAGGAGCTAGCAACTAGAGGTTCACAAACAACAGACTGTGAGATTTGATAAGGAATTTGAACTCTCCTTGAAAAGTAGAAGGATTCATTAAAGGATTTTAAGCAGAGAAGTAATATGAAGACTTTTTTTTTTTTTTTTAGAAGGATCATTTTGAAAAAACAATCCAGAAAATGTCAGAGTAACAGGGAGGCCTGTTACTATGATGACTTCCCTGGTGGCTCAGATGGTAAAGCGTCTGCCTACAGTGTGGGAGACCCGGGTTCGATCCCTGGGTTGGGAAGATCCCCTGGAGAAGGCAATGGCACCCCACTTCAGTACTCTTGCCTGGAAAATCCCATGGACAGAGGAGCCTGGTAGGCTACAGTCCATGGGGTTGCAAAGAGTCGGACACGACTGAGCAACTTCACTTTCACTTTCACTGTTACTATGAATACGTTTTACCAGGTGAGAAATAATCTGCCAGGACAGTCGGGTTGAAAAAGGATGCTGAGTATGAGTGTGAGTTAGAAGCAAAACTCTCTAAGATTTAATTTGTTGAGTGAGGGAAGAACTTAAGATGTCACTCAGCTTTTCATGTGGACAGTTAGAATAATGGCAGTGCCCCTTGTTGAGAGAGGGAATTCAGGAGGAGAAGAAGAAATGTCTGTTATCTGTCACAGCATAACAAAACACCTAGAAACTTTGAAATCTTAAAAACAACAGTCACGTGTGTGCTCATGACTGGCTTGGCTATGCTTCAGGTAGCACTGATTGAGGCAGGATGAAGAAGGCCAGAGGATTCAAGAGCAGGCTCATTCACAAGGCTGGCAAGTAGTGCTGCTGCCATTTGGGAGCTCACACTTATGGTCGCGGGCCAGGGGTCTCTGTCCTCCTCATGAGGGCCTTTCCACATAGCTTCTCAGATTTTCTCACAACATGGGGTCTGTGTTTTGAAAAGGAATATCCCAAGAGGTGAAAATGCAAGCTGGAGATCTCTTAAGTTACACAGTATGCAATTGGTTAAAGGATGCCACTGAGCCAGCCCGGATGACTGGAAATAGATTCCCATTACTCGAGGAGTGGCATGGCAAAGGACTGATAGCCATCTTTAATCTGCCATAACATTATTTGAAGAAAAAGATGAAAAATTCAGATTGGGAATGCTGAGTTGAGGTCCCCAAATGACATCAAAATGGAGACATCAAGAAATAGGCAATTCAACCTACAGGTCTGGCTCTGAGCAGAGCACTAACTTTGGAAGATGTTTGATGTAGACATGAAGAGTGCTTAAAATTATGGGTTACCCAAGGAGTGTGTGAAGACACTGAATGGTCGGAGGTAAAAATGGAGATTTTAGTACAGTACAAATTTAGAGGCTAAGTGTAGAAAAGTTGTGCATGATAAAGACTAGGATGGAAAACAGAGAAATAGAAAGATAACAGAAGAGAATGCGGCCACAGAAATGCAGGAGACAGAGAAAGAGGTACAATTCAAAAATGTTAAATGCCATGAAGCAGTGAAATAAGAAAAGAAACACGAAATTGTCCCCTGGGCTTGGCAATACAGAGAGGTCTTTGGTGAGCTTATATGTGCGTGCGTGCATGGGTGCTCAGTCATTCAATCATGTCCAACTCTTTCTGACTCCATAGACTATAGGCCGTCAGGCTCCTTTGTCCCTGGGATTTCCCAGGCAAGAATACTGGAGTGGGTTGCCATTTCCTATTCCAGGGAATCTTCCCAACCCAGAGATTGAACCCATGTCTCCTGCTTTGACAGGCGATTTCTTTACCACTGTGCCACCTGGGAAGCCTGGTGAACCTATGAAGGCATTTCTAATAGAGAGGTGGGGATAGAGTCTAGAATTTTTGATTCAAAGATACAAATACTGATGAATGGAGCAAAAGATTTGTTACTTGGGCTTCAATATCTTTACAATTTCCCTTTGTCTTTTCTCAGTGTCGTTCAGATGCCTTTCGATTGATGAAATACAACATCATCACTGCATCCAAATTTACTAGTAGCAAAAGTCCACTTCTGGTTCAAAGGCACAATGTCATCCCAGGAATTTTTTTGGTATGTGCTTTGAGATATATAACTCTTTGACTGTTGTGTATGTTGTTTGCCAGACTTAGAGATAATTCACAGAGTGCACAGAGGCTATAAGAATGCAGAAATGGATCAGCTTGTATCACAACATTTTGTGGTACTTCCTTGACTGCAGATCTTAGCCTTATAATTACTCCTAGTGAAGTTAAAAGTTGGATATCATTTAACATTGAGGTGACCAAAGGGGGTAATGATAATCAATTCATAAAATTGTAAAAATTTAGTAAAATAATGTGCATAAATTGCCTGTTTCAATTCCTGGCACATCATGGGCAGGTAGTAAGTGTTAATTCCCTTCCAGCAATTTTTCAATTCAACAAATGTTTATTGAAAGCTCTGTGCCAAGCACAGTACTGGGAACTGAGGATACACAAATAAAAAAAAACCCACATTCCCTCCTGTCATGGAGCTTCTAGTACAGTGGGGAGAGCTGTAGCCTGAAAAGGGTGAAATATGAGCTGGGCTATAAAGATGGGATTCTGGTAGAGGTAAGAAAGAGGAGGAGAAAGAAATTCCAGAGAGAAGGAATATTATTAGAAAGGTGAAGGTTTGGGGTGCAAAACACCTAGAGATATGGTTTTTAGTCCTGTGTCTTGCATTATAACCATGTTATTCTCACCTGGTAGAGGAGAGGACTGGCTCTCAATCCCAACCAATGCTTTAGTGCATGAAAAAATAATGATTTCTAGGCCTTACGCTGGAATAATTAAATCAGAATTTCTGTGGGTGAGACTCAGCATCAGTATTCTCTTCACATCAACTTTATTATGATATATTTTACAAACAATATAATGCACTCACTGTAAAGTGTACAGTCCCAGTGACTTGACAAATGTGGGTATTCATGAAGGCACTTGTATAATCGAGAAAGAAAGCACTGCTGTCCCCCCAGAAGGTTTTCTCTGGCCCTGTAGCTGTAAGTCCTCCCACCTCCAGGCCATCACTGGCACTGTTGGGATTTACTGTCACTGTAGATTGGGTTTGCCTTTTCTAAAATTTCAACTTAGAGCATTCACCCAATAAGCACCCTCTTGGCTGGCTGTTTGGGATATCAGTGCTTTTTAAAGGCTTCCTTAGATGAGTTTCATGAGAAGCAACAACCTGGATGATCTCACAGGACCCTATAGCTAAAAAGGGTACCATGATTTCATCGGCTAGTCTAGAGGTACTTTATAGAAGTTGAATTTTAGGAGTAACAAACGTGATTGCTGTTATAATAATTAGGATGATTATAACACTAATATTTATAGGCAAACAGCCTGTCACCTTAATTATGAAAGTAAGCCAGTTGGTTGCAAGTGTTCAAATGACAGTTTAGACAAGAGAAAGAGACTCAGACTCAGAGATGGGGCAGAGACTGCATCTGTACTTGTGTTTTGAGATACGTACTAAATAGAGAAAACAGAGGTAGCTCATCCACTATCACTACAGTAAGTTGAGTAACTTCCTCAAATTTCAACCAACATACGCACAAAAAAATCTGTTTTCAGTTTTCAAAATACACATCCCTGTCACTGTGAACAATAAACAATGAGTCTTATTCTGCGGTAGGGAAGTCTTCCCACAGACCTGGCCGGTGATCAAATATCACCCAACTCCTGCAAGCCTATTTGATCCTATGAGTCTTGGCAGACTGCATGTTTGGTTTATAGTCTCTGCTTCCTGTAAATTTACTGGTGGCTTAAAAAAAAAAAAAAAGTACCAGCACAGTGAAAATATATGTCCTCCTCAAGCGGCATTCATCTGTGAAATCCAAATCAAAGACTTATCAGCTGAGGTCCTTCCAGTTCGCTGTAAGAAAATGTCAACCGTTACTCACAATCACCTAAAGCAAACAGGTTCCCACTAAATTCCTGGCTGTCAGAATTCTGGCTTTCAAGCCAAGAGCAAGGCAAAAGCCTCAACCTGCTTAGCTGACTGTCCACTGGGTGACAGTATTGATCCATTTGAAATGAATGTGTTTTGTCTCAGGGCCAGCAAACTCGGAAAGATTGCTGCTGCTGCTGCTAAGTCACTTCAGTCGTGTCCGACTCTGTGCGACCCCAGAGACGGCCGCCCACCAGGCTCCCCCGTCCCTGGGATTCTCCAGGCAAGAACACTGGAGTGGGAAAGATTGCAGCCAGATGGAATTCTGAGGGTCTTGGGGGAAGCTCTGTCTTTCCTCAGGAGCAAGGCAGAATGATTCTGTTTTCTTTATCTTTCAAGGGAAAATGTGAGGTAAATTGTTCTGATGTAACCACACTGGGCCTGGATTTCTTTGGGCAAAGCAGTACAGATAATGAATGTGATTGTCCGTAAGAAATTAACCTGCGTTTCCCTGACAATGAAGGCAGAAAGCTTGTAAAGAGCACTGTGTGAACAGCTGAAAATTCATTTTAACAGTTTACTTAAATGCATTGGGATGGAACAATTCTTTACCCATGCTGTTCATTCTAATACAAACATGCTAGAGTGGTGGATGTGCATTATCCAGGGCTCTGAAGAGGGACAAGATTGTCTTTGTAGACTGTTATTGACAGATTGCCATGTCGTGGTTTTACATTATTCTATCTATTCTGAACATGATCCTTGTCTTCAAAATGAGAACTAGATAGGCAACAACAAACACTGTACTAAGATTCGGTGTGATCAGTGGAAATGATGGTAGTGTGTATGATAATGCGGTAGAGTAGAGGGAATGGTGGAACAGGTCACATCCTCATTTTAAAAGGACAACACAGGAAGTGAGTTGAGTGCCAGCTGCAGGAGTCTTTAAAAGAGTTGGTCTGAAGGAACAAGGCAGAGGAGTAGGTGGATGTGGAGTACATCTCTCTCCGTAGATACATCAGGAATACATCTTCAGACACAGAACTACATGCAGAACACCAGCTGAGAGAGGACAGGAGTACCTGAGCAGTGGAAAAAAAAATATATGGAACCACACAGAAGTCGGTAGGACGAAGGAACTAGGGGGAAAAACAAGAGTGTTAGTAGGACTGGACCTGCCCTCAACAGGTGGGGGAACTAAAGCAGGGGTCTGATCCCCATATCGGGGCAATTGTCTGAGTCAGAGGAGAAACATTTAAGTCTGAGAATGAAACAGCTGATCTGTGGCAGCCTAAATGGAATGAGAATCAGACAGTCCTTGCCACAGCCATACATACCCCTGACAGGGACACAGGTCCCTTAGAAGGCCCAGCGGCTGGGAGCTGGACTTTAGGGATTGTGGTGCAATCCCAGGGTGAGGGCTGCTGTTGACTGCGGAGAAACAGATTGAGGGGATGTGAGGGAGGAGACTAGTGGGAAATGCCTGTGGAGGAAAGCCAGGCAGCCATGGAAGCAAGGTGATTCTGCTGAGTCATGTGTAGGGGATAGAGCCATCATCATAGCCTCTATCCCCACACACTAGCATCAGCAGCTGAAAAATAGAGTGAAGTGAAGTGAAGTTGCTCAGTCGTGTCAACTCTTTGCGACCCCAGGGACGGTAGCCTAAGAGGCTCCTCTGTCCATGGAATTTTCCAGGCAAGAATACTGGAGTGGGTTGCCATTTCCTTCTCCAGGGGATCTTCCCAACCCAGGAATCGAACCCAGGTCTCCTGCATTGTAGGCAGACGCTTTTACCATCTGAGCCACCAGGGAACAATAGAGAGGCTAGCCCATCAGACTCCTGATGCACTGAACTACAGAGTAGGACCCCACCCAGGGTGCCCTTTTAAGTGCCTGAGGCACTGAACAACAGAGAAGGACCCCAGGCAAGGGAGGCCTCTAAGAGCCTGAATGGGTAGGGCTATGGAGAAAAACTGGCCCAAGAGGCCTTCTGATTATCATATATAAGAGGCTTGAAAAAATAGTCTGAAAAGGCCATAACTCCTGTGGCAGAGGCAGTCCTTGTCCCTGCATACTTGGCGCCGCCCAGGGTCCCCGCAAGCCAAGCAGCTGTGCTACCTTTACACTCAACTCTCACTGGGGCAGAGCTGCCACAGGCAAAAAAAAAGTCTTGCATCTATGCATGCAGGGTTGCTTCAGTTGTGTCTGACTCTTTGTGACCCTGTAGACTGTGGTCTGCCAGGCTTCTCTGTCAGGGTTGTCCAGGCAAAAATACTGGAGCATATTGGCCAATACTGCTTGCCATACACTTCTAAAGCACTGTATTTCCTGCTGCCCTAGCCGCCAACTCCCCTGAGTACCTGGTGCTGCCAGAACCCCTGCGACGCAAGCAGCTGCACCATCTCCACACCTGGCCCTGATGGGGGCCAACCCAAGTCCTCCAGGGCAGCCTCAAGAGCAAACCCCAGTGGACAACCCACATGTAGAGGTGGAAATAAAACCACAATTGAAACCTAGGGGCAGTGTGGCTAAGGAAGAAGACCCCAAACCTTCCCACCAGCTATACAAGCTGCAGATTAAATCCACATGATCAACTAGGCAGACTCTGTGTCTATGGAATATATAAAAGGTCATTGAGAACTCCCGCAAAAGAAAACACACTATTCTGATGGCTGTGGACATTGGAGGCAAGAACACACAGGCGTAGGACCAGTTTAGAATCTGAGCTGCCCCCACAGCAGGTCCAGAGACCAGCACAGTGTTGGAGGGCATCCTAGGGAGGTGAGGTGGACTGTAACTCCCAGGGAGGCTGGACTCTGACAGCAGTGACTCAAGAAAAACATTTATTATTCTTATGGTTTGACTTGTTCTGGGATCACAAAGAGTTGGACAGAACTGAGCAACTAAGCACAGTAGATTCTTTTGACTTTTCTTTTTTTCCCCCCTCTATTGTAGTTGTCAATTTTATTGGCACTATGAAATCTAATTAAGCTTTTGAGCTTTTTGTTTTCTCTCCTCTGTCACATTTTTTATTGTTGTTATAAACCTCTGGCTCTATGTTGGGCTTTTGCAGTTCTGTGGAGTTTTCCTTTTTTTCTATCTTTTTTTAATTTTAATTTTTTAAACATAGTATTATTTTATACATTTATTCTTTTGTTTGTTTTTCCTACTGTTCTTTTTCCCTTCCAGTTAATCTTTAATGTATATAAATCTTCTTCATCTACCTCTCTTTAACTTCACATATCTATTCTTTCTTTCTTTTCTTTTTTTCCTTTCCTCTCAACATATGTGTTAGTTTTGTTTTCATTGCTTTACTCCCCACTTGGCACCTTGCTTTAGTTTTGTTTTCCAGTTTGTGCTTTAGTTAGTTTTGTTCTTAACTGGTAAATATAATTTTTTATTTCCTTTGTTCACCAGGTCAATCTATTGTACTTTATTTTTGTTGGACAGTTTTGACTTTGCTCAGGGATGTATATGTTATGTGTATATTCCATTACTTTAATTATTATTTGCCTGATTTTGTAACTGCCATTTGTCTGGGGTTCACCTTTGGTTTCTCACTTTTGGGTATTTGTTTTAATCTCACTTAATGCCATAACAAACCACTTGTGGAATCTTCGTTCCTGCCCAGGGATAAAGCCCTGACCTTTGTAGTGGAAGCACTGATTCCAAGACCCTAGACTACCAGAGAACTAACCCTAGGGAGTATCAAATAGTAAGAACTCACACAAAGGAAACCACTTGAATACAAGACCCGGCATCACCCAACCACCAGTAGCACCCTGTGCAGGACGCCTCATCTAAACAACAAACAAAACAAAAATACAAACCCAGTCACCAGCAGACAGGAATACCACCTCACTCAGCCTTGCCCATCAGAGGAAAAACAAACAAACAAAACAAAAAAAAACAAAACAAACAAAAAAAGCAATAGACAAAACAAAACAACAACAACAACAACAACAAAACTCAGCACAAATTTCCCCCTACACAAAGTGTACACAAACCACTGGACCAACATTAGGAGGGCAGAAACCAAAAGGAAGAAAGAATTCAACCTTGAAGACTGGGAAAAGGAGACCTCAAACACAATAAGTTAAAAAAATAATGAAAAGGCAGAGAAATACTACACAAATGAAGGAACAAACTAGAAACACAGAAGTCCAAATAAATGAAGAGGAAATAGGCAAACTCCCTGAAAAAGAATTCAGAATAATGATAGCAAAGATGATAAAAAACCTTGAAAACAAAATGGAGAAAATGTAAGAATCAATTAACAAAGACCTAGAAGAATTAAAGACTAAACATACAGAGACAAACAACACAATTACTGAAATTTAAATACTCTAGAAGGAATCAATAGCAGAATATCTGAAGAATAAGAACAAATCAGTGAGCTGGAAGATAAAATGGTGGAAATAACTTCTGAAGAGCAGAATAAAGTTAAAAGAATGAAAAGACCTGAGGACAATCTCAGAGACCTCTGGGACAGTATCAAATGCACCAACATTCAAATTATAAGGGTTCCAGAATAAGAAGAGAAAAAAGAAAGGGTATGAGAAAATTTTTGAAGAGATTATAGTTGGAAATTTCCCCAATGGAAAAGGAAATAGTCAATCAAGTCCCAAGAGGCACAAAGAGTCCCATACAGGATAAACCCGAGGAGAAACACACCAATACACATACTAATCAAACTAACAAAGACTAAACACAGATCAGATCAGATCAGTTGCTCAGTCATGTCCGACTCTTTGCGACCCCATGAATCGCAGCACGCCGGGCCTCCCTGTCCATCACCAAAGAATATTAAAAGCAGCAAGGGAGAAGCAACAAGTAACATACAAGGGAAACCCCACATGTTTAACAGCTGATCTGTCAGCAGAAACTCTGCAGGTCAGAAGAGAATGGCAGGATATATTTAAAGTACTGAAAGGGGAAAATCTACAACCAAGATTACTGTACCCAGCAAAGATCTCATTCAAAACTGATGGAGAAATAAAAAGCTTTTCAGACAAGCAAAAGTTAAGAGAATTCAGTGCCACCAAACCAGCTTTACAACAAATGTTAAAGGGACTTATATAGTCAAGAAATATAAAAGAAGAAAAAAGATCTACAAAATCAACCCCAAACAATTAAGAAAATGGCAATAGGAACATATATATCAATAATTACTTTAAATGTTAATGGACTAAATGCTCCAACTAAAAGACACAGACTGGTTGAATGGATACAAAAACAAGACCCACATATATGCTGTCTACAAGAAACCCACTTCGGGGAGGGATGTGGGAGGGGGGTTCAGGATGGGGAACACATGTACACCCATAGTGGATTCATGTCAATGTATGGCAAAACCAATACAATATTGTAAAGTAATTAGCCTCCAATTAAAATAAATAAATTTATATTAAAAAAAGAAGAAACCCACTTCAGACCTAAAGACACATATAGACTAAAAGTGAGAGGATGGAAAAATATATTCCATGCAAATGGGAAGCAAAAGAAAGCTGGAGTAGCAATCCTCATATCAGACAAAATAGATCTTAAAATAAAGAAGATTATAAGAGATAAGGAAGGACGCCACATAATGATCAAGGGATCAATCCAAGAGGAAGACATAACAATTGTAAATATCTATGCACCCAACAATGGAGCACCTCAATACATAAGACAAACACTAACAGACATAAAAGGAGAAATTGACAGTAACACAATAACAGTATGAGACTTTAACACCCTGCTCACACCAATGGACAGGTTATCAAAACAGAAAATTAATAAGGAAATACAAGTCTTAAATGATACATTAGATGAGATGGATCTCACTGATATCTTCTGGACATTCCATCCAAATGCAGAGGAATACACCTTCTTCTCAAGTGCACATGGAACATTCTCCAGGATAGACCAAATCTTGGGTCACAAATCAAACCTCAGTAAATTTAAGAAAATTGAAATCATATCAAGCATCTTCTCTGACCACAAGGATAGAGACTAGATAGCAATTACAAGAAAAAAAACTGTAAGAAACACAAACACATGGAGATTAAACAACACATTTCTAAATAATGAACAGGTTACTGAAGAAATCAAGA
Source organism: Bubalus bubalis (assembly GCF_019923935.1). NCBI lineage: Eukaryota > Metazoa > Chordata > Mammalia > Artiodactyla > Bovidae > Bubalus > Bubalus bubalis. The sequence goes on from NC_059160.1 coordinate 95,229,157, forward strand.
GGAAAATAAAAAATTCCTCGAAACAAATGACAATGAAAACACAACAACGCAAAACCTACGGGATATAGCAAAAGCAGTTCTAAGAGGGAAGTTTATAATAATACAATCCTACCTCAAGAAACAAGAAAAACATCCAATAGACAACCTAACTTTACACCTAAAACAACTGGGAAAAGAAGAACAAAAAAACCCCAAAATTAATAGAAGGAAATAAATCATAAAGATCTGAGCAGAAATAAATGAAAAAGAAATAAAAGAAACAATAGTAAAGATTAATAAAACTTAAGCTGGTTCTTTGAGAAGATAAACAAAATTGACAAACCTTTACCCAGACTCATCAAGAAAAAAGGAGAGAAGAATCCAATCAACAAAATTAGAAATGAAAATGGAGAGGTTACCACAGACAATGCAGAAATACAAAGGATTATAAGAGACTATTATAAGTAATAAATATGGCAATAAAATGGATAACCGGGAAGAAATGGACAGATTCTTTAAAAAATTCAATCTTCCAAGACTGAACCAGGAAGAAATAGAAAATATGAACAACCCAATTACAAGCACAGAAGTCGAAACTGTGATTAAAAATCTCCCAAAACACAAAAGCCCAGGACCAGATGGCTTCACAGGAGAATTCTATCAGACATTTAGAGAAGAGCTAATGCCTATCCTTCTAAAACTCTTTAAAAATTTGCAGAGGAAGAAGCACTTCCAAACTCATTCTATGAGGCCATCATTACTTTGATATCAAAACCAAAGACAACCCCAAAAAAGAAAACTGCAGGCCAATATCATTGATCACCATAGATGCAAAAATCCTCAACCAAAGTTTAGCAAACAGATATCAGCAACACATCATAAAGCTCATACACCATGATCAAGTTGGGTGTATTCCAGGAATGTAAGGATTCTTCAACATACACAAATCAATCAATGTTATACACCATATTAACAAATTGAAAGATAAAAACCACATGATAATCTCAATAGATGCAGAAAAAGCCTTTGACAAAATTCAGCACCCATTTATGATGAAAACTCTTCAAAAAATGGGCACAGAGGGATACTACCTCAACATAGTAAAGGCCATATATGATAAGCCTATAGAAAACATTATTGTCAATGGTGAAAAACTGACAGTATTTCCCCTAAGATCAGGATCAAGGGTGTCCACTCTCACCACTATTATCAACATAGTTCTGGAAGTCCTAGCTATGGCAATCAGAGAAGAAAAAGAAATAAAAAGAATACAGATTGGAAAATAAGAAGTAAAGCTCTCACTGTTTGCAGATGACATGATACTGTACATAGAAAACCCTAAAGATAGTATCAGAAGATTAGTAGAGCTAATCAGTGAATTTAGCAAAGTTGCAGGATACAAAATCAATACATAGAAATCACTTGCATTTCTATATAATAACAATGAAAAATCAGAAAGAGAAATTAAGGAATCAATCCCATTCACATTTCAACAAAAAGAATTAAATATCTAGGAATAAACTTACCTAAGGAGACAAAAGAACTGTATACAGAAAATTATAAGACACTAATGAAAGAAATCAAAGATGACATAAACAGATCGAGAGATATTCCATGTTCCTGGGCAGGAAGAATCAATATTGTGAAAATGACTATACTACCAAATGCAATCTACAGATTCAATGAGATCCCTATCAAATTACCAATGGCATTTTTCACAGAACTAGCACAAAAAATTTCACAATTCATATGGAAACACAGAAGACCCCAAATAGGCAAACCAGTCTTGAGAAAGAAGAATGGAGGTGGAGGAATCAAATTTCCTGACTTCAGATTATACTACAAAGCTACAGTCATCAAGACAGTATGGTACTAGCACAAAAACAGAAACACAGACCAATGGAACAAGATAGAAAGCCCAGAAATAAACCCATGTACCTATGGGTGCCTTACTTTTGACAAAGGAGGCAAGAATACACAATGGGGCAAAGACAGCCTCTTCAATAAAAGGTGCTGGAAAAACTGGACAGCTACATGTAAAAGAATGAAATTAGACCACTTCCTAACACCATACACAAAGATAAACTCAAAAGAGATTAAAGACCTAAATGTAAGACCAGAAACTATAAAACTCTTAGAGGCAAACACAGGCAGAACATTTGATGATATAAATCAAAGTAAGATCCTCTATGACCCACCTCCTAGACTAATGGAAATAAAAATGAAAGTAAACAAGTGGGCCCTGATTAAACTTAAAAGCTTTTGCACAGCAAAGTACACTATAAACAAGGTGAAAATACAACCCTCAGAATGAGAGAAGATAATAGCAAATGAAAAAACTGACAAAAGGATTAATTTCCAAAATATACAAGCAACTCATCATACAAATCAATACGAGAAAAACAAACAACTCAATCAAAAAAGTGGGGGAAAGACCTAAACAGACATTTCTCCAAGGACATACAGATGGCTAACAAACACATGAAAAGATGCTCAACATTGCTCATTATTACAGAAATGCAAATCAAAACTACAATGAGATATCACCTCACACCGGTCAGAATGGCCATCATCATAAAGTCTACAGACAATAAATGCTGGAGAGGGTGTGGAGAAAAGGGAATGCTCTTGTACTGTTGGTGGGAATGTAAATTGATACAACCACTATGGAAGACAGTGTGGAGATTCCTTAAAAAACTAGGAATAAAACCACCATGTGAACAGGAATCCCACTCGTAGGCATATACCCTGAGGAAACCAAAATTGAAAAAGACACACGTATCCCATTGTATATTGCAGCACTATTTACACTAGCTAGACTATGAAAGCAACCTAGATGTCCATCGACAGATGAATGGATAAAGAAGTTGTGGTACATATACACAATAGAATATTACTCAGCCATAAAAAATGAACACATTTGGGTTAGTTCTAATGAGGTGGATGAACCTAGAACCTATTATACAGAGTGAAGTAAGTCAGAAAGAGAAAGATAAATATCATATTCTAACACATATATACAAAACCTAGAAAAATGGTACTGAAGAATTTATGTACAGAGCAGCACTGCAGTCCATGGGGTCACACAGAGTCGGACACGACTGAAGCAACTTAGCAGTAGCAGCAATGCAGAAACATCCATAGAGAATAGACTTATGGACATGGGGAGAGGGGAGCAGAAGGTGAGATGTATGGAAAGAGTAACATGGAAACTTACATTACCATATGTAAAATAGATAGCCAATGGGAATTTGATGTATGGCTCAGGAAACTCAAACAGGGGCTCTGTGTCAACTTGGAGAGTGGGATGGAGGGGGAGGTGAGAGGGGATATGTGTGCACCTATGGCTGATTCATGTTGAGGTTCGGCAGAAAACAACATAATTCTGTAAAGCCATTATCTTTCAATAAAAAAAATTTTTTAATGTCAAATACAATTTACTTACTACTTCTTGCCAATTTATAATCTTTAAGAAAGTTAATTCTGATTTAGTTATATATTATTGTAAATCTATATTATCTAGTAATACTTTAGTGGGCCTATTCTTCTAGTAACATATATTAAGTTCAGTTCAGTCGCTCAGTCGTGTCTGATTCTTTGCGACCCCATGAATCGCAGCATGCCAGGCCTCCCTGTCCATCACCAACTCCCGGAGTTTACCCAAACTCATGTCCATTGAGTCAGTGATGCCATCCAGCCATCTCATCCTCTGTCATCCCCTTCTCCTCCTGCCCCCAATCCATCCCAGCATCAGAGTCTTTTCCAATGAGTCAACTCTTCACATGAGGTGGCCAAAGTATTGGAGTTTCAGCTTCAGCATCAGTCCTTCCAGTGAGCACCCAGGACTGATCATAGATTAAAAATGTTTGAAGTAGAGCATGTATAGATATACTAATACTATATGGGTAGGCTTCCCAGGTGACTAAGTGGTAAAGAACCTTCTTGCCAATGCATGAGTGGTTAAAGAGAAAGACTAAATTTAAAAAAAAAAAAAAAAGACTTGGTTAGTAAATGTTTGTTCTCCATTTTCACTCCCCAAAATGGGGAGGTTCATGATCCAAAATTATTGAGAGTCTTCATTATATAATAAACAGTAGAGTAATGTTAATGTAGGATTCTGTTACAAATTCTTTTTTGTCAGGTTGAATGACTAAAACAGAAATTATACCACAAAACGTTTTTCAGATTTTTTAAACTTTGCATTATTCAATATTATTTGGTCCCATCTGTTTGTACTAAGTCAACACATTTATGTTTTATCACACAATCACAGAAAACTAACCAAACTGATCACATGGACCACAGGCTTGTCTAACTCAATGAAACTGTGAGCCATACCAAGTAGGGCCACCCAAGATGGACAGGTCACAGCGCAGAGTTCTGAAAAAATGTGGTCCACTGGAGAAGGGAATGGCAATCCACTTCAGTATTCTTGCCTTGAGAACCCCATGAACAGTATGAAAAGGCAAAATGGTATGACACTGGAAAATGAACTCCCCAGGTCAGTAGGTGCTCAATATGCTACTGGAGAAGAGTGGAGAAATAACTCCAGAAAGAATGAAGAGACAGAACCAAAGCAAAAAGAACACCTAGTTGTGGAGGTGACTGGTAATGGAAGTAAAATCTGATGCTGTAAAGAGCAATATTGCATGGGAACCTGGAATGTCAGGTCCATGAATCAAGGCAAATTGGAAGTGGTCAAACAGGAGATGGCAAGAGTGAACATCGACATTTTAAGAATCAGTGAACTAAAATGGACTAGAATGGATGAATTTAACCCAGATGACCATTTTGTCTACTCCTGTGGGCAAGAATCCCTTAGAAGAAATGGAATAGCCATCATAGTCTACAAAAGAATCTGAAATGCAGTACTTGGATGCAATCTCAAAAATGACAGAATGATCTCTGTTCATTTCCAAGGCAAACCATTCAATATCACAATAATCCAAGTCTGTGGCCCAACTAGTAATGCTGAATTAGCTGAAGTTGAATGGTTCTATGAAGACCTACAAGACCTTCTAGAACTAACACCCAAAAAAGATGTCCTTTTCATCACAGGGGACTGGAATGCAAAAGTCGGAAGTCGAGAAATACCTGGAGTAAGAGGCAAATTTGGCCTTGGAGTACAAAACGAAGCAGTTCAAAGACTAACAGAGATCTGCCAAGAGAATGCACTGGTCATAGCAAACACCCTCTTACAACAACACAAGACTCTACACATGGACATCACCAGATGGTCAATACTAAAATCAGATTGATTATATTCTTTGCAGCTATGGAGAATCTCTATAAAATCAGCACAAACAAGACCAGGAACTGACTGTATCTCAGATTGTGAACTCCTTATTGCCAAATTCAGACTTAAACTGAAGCAATTAGGGAAAATCACTAGACCGTTCAGGTATGACCTAAATCAAATCCCTTATGATTATACAGTGAAAGTGAAAGTGAAGTCACTCAGTCGTGTCTGATGCTTTGTGACCCATGGACTGTAGCCTATCAGGCTCCTCCATCCACGGGATTTTCCTGGCAACAGTACTGGAGTGGGTTGCCATTTCCTTCTCCAGGGGATCTTCCCAACCCAGGGATTGAACCTAGGTCTCCCACAAAGTAGGCAGATGCTTTGCCATCTAAGCCACCAGGGACTGTGGAAGTGACAAATAGATTCAAGGTATTAGATCTGATAGACATAGTGCCTAAAGAACTATGGGCGGAGGTTCGTGACATTGTACAGGAGTCAGGAATCAAGACCATCCCCAAGAAAAAGAAATGCAAAAAGGCAAAATGGTTGTCTGAAAAGACCTTACAAATAGCTGTGAAAAGAAGAGAAGTGAAAGGGAAAAGAGAAAAGGACAGATATTCCCATTTGAATGCAGAGTTCCAAAGAACAGCAAGGAGAGATAAGAAAGCCTTCCTCAATGATCTGTGCCAAGAAATAGAGGAAAACAATAGAATGGGAAATACTGGAGATCTCTTCAAGACCCTAATAGATGTTTTTCTGAAACTCTCTTGCTTTTTTGATGATCCAACAGATGTTGGCAATTTGATCTCTGGTTCCTCTGCCTTTTCCAAATTCAGCTTGAACATTTGGAAGTTCATGGTTCACATACTGTTGAAGCCTGGGTTGGAGAATTTTGAGCATTACTTTACTAGCATGTGAGATGAGCACAATTGTGCAATAGTTTGAGCATTCTTTGGCAGTGCCTTTCTTTGGGATTGGAATGAAAACTGACCTTTTCCAGTCCTGTGGCCACTGCTGAGTTTTCCAAATCTGCTGGCATATTGAGCGCAGCACTTTCACAGCATCATCTTTTAGGATTTGAAATAGCTCAACTGGAATTCCATCACCTCCACTAGCTTGGTTTGTAGTAATGCTTCCTAAGGCCCACTTGACTTCACATTCCAGGATGCCTGGCTCTAAGTGAGTGATCACACCACCATGATTATCTGGGTTGTAAAGATATTTTTTGTACAGTTCTGTGTATTCTTGCCACCTCTTCTTAATATCTTCTGGTTCTGTTAGGTGCATACAATTTCTGTCCTTTATTGAGCCCATCTTTGCATGAAATGTTCCCCTGCTGCTCTACTGCTGCTAAGTCGCTTCAGTCGTGTCCGACTCTGTGCGACCCCAGAGACGGCAGCCCACCAGGTTCCGCCGTCCCTGGGATTCTCCAGGCAAGAACACTGGAGTGGGTTGCCATTTCCTTCTCCAATGCATGAAGTGAAAAGTGAAAGTGAAGTCACTCAGTCATGTCCAACTCTTCACGACTCCATGAACTGCAGCCTACCAGGCTCCTCCGTCCATGGGATTTTCCAGGCAAGAGTACTGGAGTGGGGTGCCATCACCTTCTCCGAATGTTCCCTTGGTATCTCTAATTTTCTTGAAGAGATCTCTAGTCTTTTCCATTCTAATGTTTTCCTCTATTTCTTGGCACAGATCACTGAGGAAGGCTTTCTTATCTCTCCTTGCTGTTCTTTGGAACTCTGCATTCAAATGGGAATATCTGTCCTTTTCTCCTTTGCTTTTTGCTTCTGTTCTTTTCACAGTTATTTGGAAGGCCTCCTCAGACAGCCATTTTTCTTTTTTGCATTTCTTTTTCTTGGGGATGGTCTTGCTCCCTGTCTCCTGTACAATGTCACAAACCTCCATCCATAGTTCATCAGGCACTCTGTCTATGAGATCTAGTCCCTTAAATCTATTTCTCACTTCCACTGTATATTTGTAAGGGATTTGATATAGGTCATATTTGAATGGTCTAGTGGTTTTCCCTACTTTCTTCAACTTAAGTCTGAATTTGGCAATAAGGAGTTCATGATCTGAGCCACAGTCAGCTCCTGGTCTTGTTTTTGCTGACTGTATAGAGCTTCTCCATCTTTGGCTGCAAAAAATATAATCAGTCTAATTTCGGTGTTGACCTTCTCGTGATGTCCATGTGTAGAGTCTTCTCTTGTGTTGTTGTAACAGGGTGTTTGTAAGACCAGTGCATTCTCTTGGCAGAACTCTATTAGCCTTTGTCCTGCTTTTCCTGTACTCCAAGGCCAATTTTGCCTGTTACTCCAGGTGTTTCTTAACTTCCTACTTTGGCATTCCAGTCCCCTGTGATGAAAAGGACATCTTTTTTGGGTGTTAGTTCTAGAAGGTCTTGTAGGTCTTCATAGAGCTGTTCAATTTCAGTTTCTTCAGCATTCCTGGTTGGGGCATAGACTTGGATTATTGTGATATTGAATGGTTTGCCTTGGAAATGAACAGAGATCATTCTGTCGTTTTTGAGATTGCATCCAAGTGCTGCATTTCAGACTCTTTTGTTGACCATGATGGCTACTCCATTTCTTCTGAGGGATTCCTGCCCACAGTAGTAGATAAAATGGTCATCTGGGTTAAATTCACCCATTCCAGTCCATTTTAATTCACTGATTCCTAAGATGTTGATGTTCACTCTTGCCATCTCGTTTGACCACTTCCAATTTGCCTTGATTCATGGACCCAACATTCCAGGTTCCTATGCAATATTGCTCTTTACAGCATCAGAGCTTGCTTCCATCACTAGTCACATCCACAACTGGGTGTATTGTTTTTGCTTTGGCTGTGTCTCTTCATTCTTTCTGGAGTTATTTCTCCACTGATCTCTGGTAGCATATTGGGCCCCTACCAACCTGGGGAGTTCATCTTTCATTGTCCTATCTTTTTGCCTTTTCATACTGTTCATGGGGTTATCAAGGCAAGAATATTGAAGTTGCTTGCCATTCCCTTCTTCAGTGGACCACATTTTGTCAGATATCTCCACCATGACTGGCCCATCTTGGGTGGCCTTACATGGCATGGCTCATAGTTTCATTGAGTTAGACAAGGCTGTGGTCCATGTGATTAGATTGTTTAGTTTTCTGTGATTGTGGTGTTCAGTCTGTCTGCCCTCTGATGGAAAAGGATAAGAGGCTTATGGAAGCTTCCTGATGGGAGAGACTGACAGAGGGGGAAACTGGGTCTTGTTCTGATGGGTGGAGCCATGCTCGGTAAATCGTTAATATAATTTTCTGTTGATGGGTGGAACTGTGTTCCTTCCCTGCTATTTACCTGGGACCCAACTATGGTGGAGGTAATGAAGACAATGGTGACCTCCCTCAAAAGATCCCATGCATGTACTGCTACACTCAGTGCCCCCAACCCTGCAGCAGGCCACCAGTGACCCATGCCTCTGCTGGAGACTCCAGGACACCCACAGGCAAGTCCAGGGCAGTCTCATGTGGGGTCATTGCTCCTTTCTTCTGGGTCCTGGTGCACAAGGTTCTGTTGTATCCTTCGAGAGTCTATTTCCCAGTCCTGTGTAAGTTCTTGCGTCTCTATGGTGGGGTTAATGGCCACCTCCTCCAAGAGGGCTTATGCCATACCCAAGACTGTTGCACCCAGAGTCTCTGTCCCTGTGGCATACCACCGCCAACCTGTACCTTCATAGGAGATGCTCAAACACGATTCTCTCTCAGTCTCTGTGGGGTCCCTGCATCCGTGCACACAAGGTTTGTTTCAGCCCTCTGAGCATCTCTGGTGGGAATGGGGTTTGATTCTAAACATTCGCCCCTCCTACCGTCTTGCTGGGGCTTCTCCTTTGCCCTTAGTTGTGGTATATCTCCTCACAGCCGCTCCTGTGCCTACCATCTAACTGGGGTTTCTCTGACCTTGGACATGGGGTATCTCCACACAGCCAGTCCAGCAAAGTGCAGCCACTGCTTCTGACCTTGGACATGGGGTATCTCCTCTCCACCGCTCGCTGCTCCAGTGCTGCTCAGGTGGTGCTAATATTAGGGTCTTACAAATATTTCCCCATATCACTAAGTATTGTTTCTACATTCTTTTACAACATCATTTATGTTGGTTGAATAATATTCCAATATATGGCTGTACCATGACTTATTACTTAATATATCTTTTACTGATGGCTTTTCATTTTCACGCATTGGAGAAGGAAATGGCAACCCACTCCAGTGTTCTTGCCTGGAGAATCCCAGGGATGGGGAAGCCAGGTGGGCTGCTGTCTATGGGGTCGCACAGAGTCGGACACGACTGAAGCGACTTAGCAGCAGCAGCATTAAATTATTTAAAGAAGTACATTAGAAAAATTAAAGCTGTCTGATAATGTTGGAATGCACAGCCTTGCAAAGCAGTGAGCTTTCCTTTTGAGAGGCTAGAATGTAATTTTTAGAGGTTATCTCAGAAGCAATTCCTACTCTAAGAAGGTACCTTCTTTCTTTTCTTTGACCGCATTTCTTGTGGCAGTTATTTTTCTTCTAGTATTTGCCTTCTTTCCCTGTGCTTCAGTCTCGTCTCAGCCTTATCATCCTGACCATCTCCTTCTCCCTCCTTAGTGCCAGATTCAGAAACACTGCTTTTGCATTCCTGTCTCTACTAAAGAGCTTTTCAGTCAAATGCTCTACCTCTGAACCATATCCCCACTACCATAGGGCTTCTCTCTTTCCTGGCCAATCTAATCAGACACTCTCTAGGCCCAATAACCTTTTTTTTTTTTTTTTCTTTTTTTTGCCACACCACGCAGCTTGTGGGATCTTAGTTCCCTGACCAGAGACAGAACCAATCAGTAAAAGCACTGTGACCTAACCATTGGACCACCAGGGAATTCCCAACTTCTTCCGTTGAATAGTTGAGTAGCCTGGTGTCACATCATAAGAATATCCTACGCCTTCATTGTTCTTAAAAATGGAATACTTTTCAGGATGGGTACAGGAAAGAGCTGGCAAAAGAAGTTTAAATGTGTTTAAAACAAAAAACAAATTTTAAAGGGGATGCTCTTTATGTACAATAATGTTAGTATGTGTAAATAAAAGTGAAAATAATTCTCTTGTGTCATTAGTTATAAAGTTGATCAACACTGTATTAGCCTCTTGAGATCCTTAATTCTGACTTTAATCACTTTAGGGCAGGGATTCTACTCTTCTTATTTTTGATACATTCTTTAGAGTAGCTACAAAATCAGTATTTGTACAGCCGATTTTTGGTGAAAGAGTAAATTTAATATTTTAGGATCCCAAATCACAATGGCATCTCTAAATTTTTTATAAAGCTAGCATGTAGCTTTCATTTCCTATTTGGAGTCTTCCTATTCCACCATCTTGGCCACCTTGAACACTTCCTATTTACAGAAGGCTGTTTAATCAATGTGAGTAAAACTAAGCCTGACGTTTTAAGTTCAGACAAAGAAATCTGTTAGATATACTTCAGCAACCCTTATCATCAGTCAAAAGGGATAAGCCACATTGTCCTAGGAATGATATGTTTACAGAGAATTGTAAACACAGTTCTGAATTCCTCTGATAAAACTTGACTTCCAAAGCTTCAGACTCAAATAGCTGACTGACCCACTGCTGCTGCTTTCTGAAGTGCTGATTTGCTCTTTTCTCAGCTTCTCCCAAGCTGGCTGTAACTTTGCACTTGCACTGAGACATGGTGTTCTTTGTTTAGGGTCAAACTGCCTAGGTTTGGGGGGGGGGGGGGCGGAGATCTTTAGATCAAAGTCTTTGTTGGATATCAAATTTCTTTAATGAGTCCTTTCCTTCCTAATACCTCATGGTTTTCTCTTTTGACTTTGGATTTGACTCCAATTTAGCACAAACAACTAAGAACAACTTCCATTGAATAACATTTCTTTTGGTTTATAAAGCAGTCTTTGTATCTCATTTTGTTGACTTCTTGTAATGGTTCTGTGGGGTCAGAGAGCCAAATGCGGTTTGGCTCTTTCTGACTGGACAAAATGAGTTTGAGTGGTGGAGTGGCTCACCTGAGATTACACAGCAAATCAATCCTGAGGTTGGACTGTAGGTGTGTGTGTGTGTGTGTGAGCGCGTGTGTGCCTGCTCAGTCATGTCTGACTCTTTGCGACCCCATGGACTATATGTAGTCTGCCAGGCTCCTCTGTCCATGGGATTTTCCAGGCAAGAATACTGGAGTGGGCTGCCATTTCCTACTCCAGGGGATCTACCTGACCCAGGATTTGAACCCAAGTCTTCTATGGCTCCTGCAGTGATGGGCAGATTCTTTACCACTGAGCCACCTAGGGTTGGATTGGCAACTTTCTTTTTTTTTGCCAACTTTCAATTCAATACTCTTTCTACTGCACATGAAAAAACAAGGAGAGGGAATGTAAAGTGATGCCGACATTGTGGAAAACAGTATGTTGGTTTCTCAAAAAATTCAATATACAATTATCATATGATCCAGCAACTTTCCTTCTAGGTATATATCTAAAAGAATTAAAAGCAGGGACAGTTATTTGCTTCATAACAGCATTGTTCACAAAAGCTAAAAGGTGGGAACAACCCAAATGTGCATCAAAAGATGAAGGGATAAACAAAATGTGGTATATGTCTACAATGAATTATTGTTCAGCCTTGAAAAGGAATGGAATTCTGATACATGCTGTAAGATGGATGAACCTTAAGGACATTAGGCTAGGCAAAACAAGTGAGACACAAAAGGACAAATACTGTATGATTCCACTTACATGAGGTACCTAGAACAGTTAAATACAGTCAGAAAATAGAACATTGTTTACTGGGGCCTAGGCTGAGGGAGAATGCAAAGTTCCTGTTTAAAGGGTACAGAGTTTCAGTTTGGGATGATGGAAAAATTCTGGAGGTAGATAATGGTGATGGTTGTACAATGATGTGAATGTGCTTAAAGTCACTGAGTTGAACACTTAAAAGTGGGTAAAGTAGTAAATTTTGTACTATGGGGCTTCCCTGGTGGCTCAGATGGTAAAGAATATGCCTGCAATGCAGGAGACCCAGGTTTGATTCCTGGGTTGGGAAGATCCCCTGGAGACAAGAATGTCTGTCTCCCCCATGCTTTAGAAGGGGAGGAATAATCACAGATAGAAGGGAAATGAAATCTCTCTCTTAATGTGTATAAAATTTATAACTGTGACTATCACTTTCACACATTCTACTACAATAACAGAAAAGTCAGGGGAGGGGGATAAGTATGGGAAAAGCAATAAAACTTGATTCTAGCCTTGGTTCTGCCTCTAACAGATAACCTTTTTACTCCTCAATTTCATTATCTGTAAATTAAGGGGGACTGGATTAGGTGTTCTTCCAACTCTAAACAGTCATCAGAAATATGCATGCTCTGAGGACAAAGCCATATCAGGATTTATATTGCGATCTCACCTGATGATCAAACATTTGTGAAAAAGACACATCCTCTCAGATAAGTGATGGAGACAAGTTGACATTTGCTATGATTTCCAGAAATCATAGAGTTGCCAGGCTTATTAGAATACCAGTCTGTAGAAGTCCAGATAAAAGGTGTAGGTGTTTTCTAACTATAATAATAATAGTAACTATTATTATTCAGGCACCAATTAGAGTCTAGAAATGCTACAGAAAAAAGTTGGTGAAGCTAATTATCTCAAGTTTGGTGGATAAAAATCAATCTGTTAAACAAATATAGTTTATAGTTTTAAGTAAACAAACATTATTTTAACAAATGCAGTTTCCAATTACAAATATTTATGATCTGAAGAATACAAATCAACAGTCCTTGTAACCATCACAACGAATCTTTGTATATCACCAGAAAGCTCTTTGCCCTTCATAGCAAACAGCTTGAGAAACTTGACTTCATAATGACAAATCATAAACTTTATGCTGTGTGCGTGCTAAGTCACTTCAGTCATGTCTGACTCTGTGTGACCCTATGGACTGTAGCCCACCAGGCTCCTCTGGCCATGGGATTCTCCAGGCAAGAATACTGGAATAGATTGCCATGCCTTCCTGCAGGGGATCTTCCTGACCCAGGGATTGAACCAGTGTCTCTTACGTCTCCTGCGTTGGCAGGTGGATTCTTTACCACTAGCGCCACCCATGGGTAAATATTCATAGTTTTTTTCCTTTAAAGAAGTCTTTTAATTTTGTTCAAATTCTCTGTCAATTAGCTGCAGAACCCTTTTTTGATCTGACTCTTAACATTCCATAGATCTCGTGTTCCAAATCACGTGTCTCCTAGGTTTCCACTTGATAGGAGAGCACTGCAAGTGAAAAGTGAAGATGATGTTAATGGCCCTCTCCCTGTCCCAGTTCCTCTCTACCTTTCTGGTCCTGCCTCAGTCCCCTGTCGGCCTGGATGCAATGGGAGAGCACCACAGCCAGTGACTGGAACAAATCAGGGCCAAGTGGGCTGCGATCATGTCAGGCTGCTTGCAAGTCTTCGTTTGGGGGGACAGATGGGGATCACTTGGGGATCTTTGCTGCTGCCTACTCAGAGGAATTAGGGTGTGCATACTCATTTTTCTTACATCTAAGATGTACTGCCTTGCTGAGTATTTGTCTTGTCAAATACTTGGGTTTGTTGTTGAACTGCTGGGGCTTGCTTCAGTGATAATTTGTAGCCTGTGCTAAATTAAAGAACATAGGCCTTAGAATTTTGTCTCCTCACTAAAAACCAGAAAGGGGAAGGATGAACTGCGAACAGGAAAGCTAGATCTTTTGATCTGGATCATGAAGGAGTCAAGATACCCAAAAGCGCATCCCTGGTTGAGGTTGCTGGAATTTTGGCCCTCCTCAGGGTTCCGCCACGAGTCCTCTTTGAACTCCACATGTTCACCCTTTCCCACGTTTCACTCTTTCTGTAGGCTCAGTTCAGTCGCTCCTTCGTGTCCGACTCTTTGCGACCCCATTCTGTAGGCTGCTGGTGCTGCTGCTACTAGGTTGCTTCAGTCGTGTCCGACTCTGTGCGACCCCATAGACGGCAGCCCACCAGGCTTCCCCGTCCCTGGGATTCTCCAGGCAAGAACACTGGAGTGGGTTGCCATTTCCTTCTCCAATGCATAAAAGTGAAAAGTGAAAGTGAAGTTGCTCAGTTGTGTCCGACTCTTAGCGACCCCGTGGACTGCATGCAGCTCACCAGGCTCCTCCGTCCATGGGATTTTCCAGGCAAGAGTACTGGAGTGGGGTGCCATTGCCTTCTCCGATTCTGTAGGTAAATCTCCATCACCAGTCCCGACTTCTCATCCAAGACTTGGAGCCTTTCCATTGGAGATGTTTTAGGTACTTCAGAAACAAGTCCAAATGCAAAATCCATTTGGATCATGAAGTATAAGGTTAAGAAGGCATGAGAAGAGTTGCAAAAGATGAAAGTATAAATAATTTAAGGCCTCACGAGCCATGAAGGGAAGGAAGAGGAAGGGGAAAAGGAAGAGGAAGGGAAGGAGGGAGAAGGGGAGGCAGAGAAGCACGAGCTTGATTTTTCAGAGCAATGAGGAGCACTGAAGTATGTTTAACAGGGCTGACACAATTATACATCCATGGTTTAGGAAGAGCACTATTCACTCAATACCATTGATGAATTGGAGAAAGACAAGACCATGAGTGGGAAGAACTTTTAGGTGGGTATTGAGACAATCTGAAAGGGCCATAGGAAGGAGGCAAGGGATCTGGAGAAGGGGCCTGGGGTCAGAAGATTGAAGGGGGAATGGAGTCCCCATGGCCAGCAAGCTGGTGCCCTGATAATGCCCACAGTCCTAGGAAAACTCCGGAAAGGGAGCAGGGCTGCTTGGTCATGTGCCTTCTCTCTACCTAAAGAGTCTTATCTCACACTAAACCTTCTTCATTCTTTCCTTCCCCAAAATATGAGGGCCTACTATGCACCAGACACTGTCCTTGACACCAGGGATATAGTCATTAACAAAGAGACAAAAATTTCCCCTTCTTCTGGAACAAGCATTCTAGTTGGGCAAGACAATAATATGTATTATATTGGGGAGTGACCAATGCTCTTATAAAAATAAAGACAGGAAAAAGAGGGATAGAAAGAAAGAAGGGCAACAAAAAAGGGTAAAGAAAAAAAAAGAAAGAAAGAAAAGGGTGACCTCAAATTTCTGCTTAACAAGTCCTGCTTTTTATTTTAGTGTTTCCTGTAAGCATTAGTTCCTTCCCTCCTTTCTTTCGTACCCTCAAGTCATTAGAGTGAAAAAGCATGAGCCCTTATAAGATCTTAAAGGAAAAAGGGTGCCAGGTAGATTCTTATATATATAAATGTGTATGTAGGTAGATGCAGGTAGATACATATGTATATACATTATGATTATATGTATTATATATGATTACATGTATATATATTATGTATATACATATATATTTTTGTTGAGATATATTTTGTATTTGATGAGACAACCTGATTCAAAGCTATGCTCAAAGAAGATCTCTTGGAAGAACCTTGAAAACATTAGGCTTAAGAAAAAGAATCCAGACACAAAAGGCTACATATTATATGATTCCATATATCTGAGCTGTCCAGAAAGATCTATCCATGGAGACAGAAAGTAGAAAACTGGTTTCCAGAGGCTGGATGAGGAGAAAATGGGAAATGACTCCTAGTGGGTAGGGGGTTTCTCTAGGGATGAGAATGTTCTGAAAACAGTCGTGATGGTTACACAACCTTGTGAATATGTGAAAAATATTCAAATCGTACAATTTAAAATGAAGATATAGTGTTAATTATATCTCAAAAATATTTTAAACTTTGGGGAAAAAGGACCTCTTCCTTAGTGGCACCTTCAAAAAATGCCAAGAAGGATATAGTCAGAGGTCAAAATTAAAAGTCATGAAAATTATTTTTGCTAAGAAGGATATAAGTTGATTTGCATGCAGAACTTTACAAAAAGCACACAAACTAGAAACCTGTTTGGTTCAGCCAGCAAATGTTCTGAATGAATTATTTTGCACCAAAGCTCAAAGGCTTCCTACCTTTTTGAATTTCTAAATGTACTTTCTAATCACAAATATATAGAATAGCAATAAAGAGGTAGTGCCCTTGAAAGAAATGGAAACTCTTCCTTCTAGTTTTGTACTTTATTTTATGGGTGTTGAGGCCTATGTTTGGTTTCTCAGTTAAGGATCTGTGGTTCTAAGCAACAGAAACCAACTAACTTAAATGTGGGAGTGGTTTTTGAAGGATCAGGGCAATTCACAGAGTCCAAGTCAGACTTCATCAGGTCATTATTAAGACCCCAGCTCATTAAGAAGACCCCAGGAGAGAAAGGAGCCAGAGCAGCACCTGCTCCGGACCTCCCTTCCAGTGCCCTGCTGCAGGGTGAGCTTCAGCTTTCAGCCTCATCCTTCTCGGTTTGTCTGCACTTTGTGTGCCGCCTGGGGTTTCCCTGGTGACTCAGATGGTGAAGAACCTGCCTGCAATGCTGGAGACCTGGCTTTTATCCCTGGGTCAGGAAGATCCTTTAGAGAAGGGAATGGTTATCCACTCTAGCATCTAACTACTAGAGATCTCTTCAAGAAAATTAGAGATACCAAGGGAACATTTCATGCAAAGATGGGCACAATAAAGGACAGAAATGGTATGGACCTAACAGAACTAACAGAGCAGCTAACACCTTGACTTTGTGTGCAGCCCAGGAGAGAGGAAGTCTGATTGACCTAACTTACGCGTGCTTGTGTGTGCTTAGTTGCTCAGTCATGTCCAACTCTTTGGGACGCTTTGGATTCTAGTCCACCAGGCTCCTCTGTCCATGGGATTTTCCGGCAAGAATATTGGAGTGGGTTGCCATTCTCCCAATCCATAGATTGAAACCAAGTCTTCTGTGTCTCCTGCATTGCAGGTGGATTATTTACCTGTTGAGCCATCAGCGAAGCCCTGACCTAACTCATATCTCATGTCTACTAACATGGAAATTGTTATTGAAAATCATATTAGTAGCTATGAGCTCTAGTTTGACAAGGCCTTAATATGTACATATCTACATTCCACAGTGAAAAAGTGAGTCTGTTGGGAGTTCAATAGTTTTGAAAATCTGCTTCCTTTCTATAACACATCTAGTTAGGAAGGCTGGGGGACTCTTCCATTATGACTCTTAGTGGGGAAAGCATTGAAATTCAAATTGCTGTTTGTGCTTCTAAGAAAATTACCTTTTAACCAGTTTTCCCTGCCTGATAACACAGAGATTGGCTAGAAGTATTAATGTTGTGAGAAGTAGTGTAAACATAATATGGTTGAAAGCTAAATAGCAGCTTCAGTCTTCATACCTTACCAGTAAGAGCATAAAAAATGGACCACAGAGTCAAAACTACTTACAGCTATTGTTATGAAGGAAAGTTATGACCAACCTAGATAGCATATTCAAAAGCAGAGACGTTACTTTGCCAACAAAGGCCCATCTAGTCAAGGCTATGGTTTTTCCAGTAGTCATTTATGGATGTGAGAGTTGGACTATAAAGAAAGCTGAGTGCCGAAGAATTGATGCTTTTGAACTGTGGTGCTGGAGAAGACTCTTGAGAGTCCCTTGGACTGCAAGGAGATCCAACCAGTCCATCTTAAAGGAGATCAGTCCTGGTGTTCATTGGAAGGACTGATGTTGAAGCTGAAACTCCAATCCTTTGGCCATCTGATGCGAAGAATCGACTCATTTGAAAAGACCCTGATGCTGGGAAAGATTGAGGGCAGGAGGAGAAGGGGACAACAGAGGATGAAATGATTGGATGGCATCACCAACTCAATGGACATGGGTTTGGGTGAACTCTGGAAGTTGGTGATGGACAGGGAAGCCTGGCATGCTGCAGTTCATGGGGTCACAAAAAGGGTCAGACATGACTGAGAGACTAAACAACAGCTGTTGAAGTTTAAGGTGTGCAGCATAATGGATTGACTTATATACATCATGGAATGATTATCATAATAAGTTTAGTGAACATCCATCATCTCATATAGATATAAAATTAAATTAAAAATATATTTTTTTTCTTGTGGTAAGAACTCAGGATTTACAATCTTAACAACTTTCATATATAACACAGAGCTGTGTTAATTACATTTATCATGTTGTACACTACATCCCCAGTACTTATGACTGGAAGTTTGTACTTTTTGCCTGATGAAGTTTGTGCTTCCTCCAGTTGCCCCTCTCCTTACCCACCATGTCCGGTTACAACAAATCTGATCTCTTTTTCCATGAGTTTGTTTTTGGAGTATGATTGACCTATGACACTGTTAGTTCCTGTTGTACAACATAGTAATTCAATATTTCTATACATTTCAAACTGATCGTCAAGATAAGTCTAGTTACAATATGTTGCCATTCAAAGATATTACATAATGTTTGACAATATTTCCCACATTGTACATTTCGTACCCATGACTCATTTATTTTGCAACTAGAATTTTGTACATCTTTATCTCTCTCACCTATTTCAATCCTCCCCCCAGCTCCTCCCCGCTGGCAACTACCTGTTTATTCTCTGTGTCTATAACTGTTTTTCTGTGTTTGTTCATTTGTTTTCTTTTTTAGATTCCACATATAAATGAAATCATACAGTATTTGTCCTTCTCTATCTGACTTATTTCACTCAGCATAATACCCTCTAGGTCCACCCATGTTGTCACAAATCACAGGATTTCATTTTTTATGGCTGAGTAATAGTCCATTGTGTATACATACCACATCTTATTTATTCATCTCCTGATGGGTACTTAGGTTGCTTCCATATCTTGGCTCATTATAGATAATGCTGCAATGATCATGCTGCTGCTGCTAAGTCCCTTCAGTCGTGTCCAACTCTGAGCGCCCCCATAGACGGCAGCCCACCAGGCTCCCCCATCCCTGGGATTCTCCAGGCAAGAACACTGGAGTGGGTTGTCATTTCCTTCTCCAATGCATAAAAGTGAAAAGTGAAACCGAAGTCGCTCAGCTGTGTCTGACACTTGGCAACCCCATGGACTGCAGCCTACCAGGCTCCTCCGTCCATGGGATTTTCCAGGCAAGAGGGGTGCATATATCTTTTTGAATTAGTGTTTTCATTTTCTTCAGATAAATAGCTAGTAATGGAATTCCTGAATCATATGGTAGTTCTTTTTTTAATTTTTAAAAGAACCTCCCTACTGATTTTCCATGGTGGCTTCCCTAATTTTTGCATTCTCACCATTGATGCAAGATGGTCCCCTTATCTCCACATCCTAGCCAACACTGGTTATTTGGATTTTAAAAATATTTATTTATTTGGCTGCACTGGGTCTTAGCTGCGGCACGTGGGATATTCCATCGTCATTGCAGCATGAGGGATCTTTAGTTGCCGCATGGGAACTCTCAATTGTGGCATCTGGGATCTAGTTCCCTGACCAGGGATCAAACCTGGGCCGCCTGCATTGGGAGAACACTTTCTTAGCCACTGGACCACCTGGGAAGTATTTTTTTTTTTTTATATAATAGCGTTTCTGACAGATGTGAGGTGATTTCTCACTGTGATTTTGATTTGCATTTCCCTGATTAATAGTAATGTTGAGCATCTTTTCATGTATCTGTTGGCCATCTGCATACCTTCTTTGGAAAATTGTCTCTTCAGATACTCTGCTCATTTTAATACTGGGTTTTGGGCTTTTTATTTATGTTGACTTATATGAGTTCTTTGTATATATTTTGGACAGTAACCCCTTATTGCATATATTGCTTGCAAATATCTTCTCCCATTTAGTAGGTGGCTTTTCATATTGTTAATAATTTCCCTCCCTGTACAAAAGCTTTTTAGTTTGATGTAGTCCCACTTACTTATTTTTGCTTTTGTTTTCCTTGCCTGAGGAAACATATCCAAAAACATACTGCCTATGTTTTTTTCTACCTTTCTAGTTTCAGGTCTTACATTTAAGTCTTTAATCCATTTTGAATTTGTTTTTGTGCATGGTGCGAAAGAGTAGTCCAGTTTCATTCTTTAGCATGTAGCTGTTCAGTCTTCCGAACATCATTTACTGAAGAGGCTATCTTGTCCCCATTGTATATTTTTGCCTCCTTTGTCATAGATTAATTTCCCATAGAAGCATGGGTTTGTTTATGGGCTTTCTCTTCTGTTCCACTGATCCATGTGTCTATTTTTGTGCCAGTACAATGGTTTTTTTTTCAATTGAAGTATAGTTGATTTACAATGCTATGTTAGTTTCTGGTGTACAGCAAATTGATTCAGTTATACGTACATATATTCAAATTCTTTTTCATTATAGGTTATTACAAGCTATCGAATATAGTTCTCTGTGCTATATAGTGGCACTGAATTTTTTATTCTGTTTTCTTTTCAAGTCTAGAACCTTCTTAAGACACGGCTTTGAAATCTGTAATGTTAATTCTAAGGATGTGAATCTGGTACAGTGAAAACCAACAAAATTTCTGGAAGCAGTTAGTTTGGGCATGTCTAATTTGACTCTAAAGAACTAGAGTAAAGATTCTTCATGACTAGGAGGGCTCATTCTATAAAGCCACATTCATAAATTCTCCTAAGACTATATGGCAAATAAGGAGGGCATATGGTTATCAACACTAGTGATCAAACTTACTAGTAAGAAACAGATTTCGTAATGCTGAACCTTAGGGAAAAAAATCATGCTTTAGAAGGGGATGAATAATCACAGAGAGAAGGGAAATGAAACTTCTGTCTTAATGTGTATAAAATTTATAACTTCCTCCACCAAATCCTACCAGCCTGACTTGGATGTGAGGGGCCATCAATTACCCTATCATTACATTTTTAGATTCTAATTTTAGAGGACTATTTGAGGAGCTTACATATTTTACACCTGCATCTCTAAGAAAAAATTTTTCTTATTAAAAATTCTGGGAGCAAAACCAGTACCTACCCAGGAAGTGTGGAAATCTGGTTGACATTGCTATCACAATAATTACTTCAGAATCAGGAATTCCCAGTACACTGCTATTTTTATCATTTCTGATAAGACGAGTGATTCTGGGCTATAAAAGCTACCCTAGGGCTTTCCTGGTGGCTCAGTGGTAAAGAATCCGCTAGTGCAGGAGACATGGGTTTGATCCCTGGTCTGGGAAGATCCCATATGCTGCGGAACGACTGGGCCCACGCACCACAACTAGAGACTGTGCCCCTCTCACTGCAACAAGAGACAAGCCTACACAGCAACGAAGATCCAGCACAGCCAACAACAACAAAAAGCTAACCTAGTTTAGTAGTCACTTAAAAAAAAAATGAAGCAGAGTAGTGATTACTTTTTTATATTTGATGAAATAAGAGTGTAAAGTCAGAAACTTGAGTTTGAATCTGAGATCTGCCACTTCTTTTGTGGCTTGCCTCAGTTTCCTCATCTGTAAACTGGGGTGAAAATCGCCACCTCCACTATGGGGATGTCATGAGGATTAACTGAATTATCATATGAACAGGACCTGAGTGTAAAGCTAGATTTAATAGAAGTAAATGCAGTCTTCACCTGTTTCTTCCAGGGTTGATGTGAGAATGTGTTCAAATGAGAAAATGTGTACAAAACCTTGATAAACCACAAAATATTGTGTATGTTATCATTATTATTTTGATGTGTAGAACTTAAGATTTGCATATAGCTCAGATGGTAAAGAATCTTCCTGCAATGCAGGAGACCTGGGTTCGATCCCTGGGTAAGGAAGATTCCCTGGAGAAGGAAATGGCAACCCACTCCAGTATTCTTGCCTGGAGAATCCCATGAACAGAGGAGCCTGGCAGGATACTGTCCATGGGTAGCAAAGTGTTGGACACAATTAAGCGACTAGGACACACAGTAATGGTGATAGAGGAAGTGGTGGTGGGGGTGGGGGGTGTGTGTGTGTGTGTGTAGAATTGAAGGGTTTAATGGGCTCTTTGTTGAGCTTCTGGTCTATTTTCTTTTAGTCTTACCTGAACCATAGCCTTTCCCACTCCTTTGCCTTAGTTTTTCTTGGGTCAACAGTCCTCAAACCTGGCTGCCTGCTCACGGCCTCTTTAAGAACCACAAGTGTCCCCTTCTAGAGGTTTTCACTCAGATTCATATGGACCCTGAGTATCTTTAACTCTTATTATTGAGCTATGATTCACGTGGGGCTTCCCTTGTAGCTCAGTCAGTAAAGAGTCTGCCTGCAGTGCAGGAGACCCAGGTTCAATTCCTGGGTCGGGCAGATCCCCTGGAGAAGGAAATGGCAACCCACTACAATATTCTTGCCTGGAGAATCCCATGGACAGAGGAGCCTGGCAGGCTGCAGTCCAAGGGGTCGCAAGAGTCAGACATGACTTAGTGACTAAACCACCACCACCATGGTTAATGCACAATATTATTTGTTTCAGGCATGCAGCATACTGATTCACGATCTTTAAAGGTTATATTTTGTTTATAGTTGCTCTAAAATACTGGCTGTATTCCCTGTGTTGTATAATATATCCTTGTAGCTTATTTATTTTATACATAGTAGTTTGTACCTTGTAATCTATTACTCCTATTTTGCTCATCCTCCTTTCCCTCTCCTCACTGGTAATTACTAGTTTGTTCTCTATATCTGTGAGTCTGTTTCTCTCTTGTTATACTCACTAGTTTGTTTTATTCTGAGTATCTTTTTCATTTTTCTTGGCTTCACCACACATCTTGTGGGACTCTAGTTCCCCAGCCAGGGGTCAAACCTGGATCCCTGGCAATGAAAGCACAGAGTCCTATCCACTGGCCACCAGAGAATTCCCTAGTGTCTGTTTTCTTAAATAGAGCCTTGCATGACTTTTGCAGACAACCAGGGTTAAGAGCCAGTTATGTCACTCCGCCTCTAGGAAGAGTAGATCATCTCAGGTCTGTTTTCTTTCCCATCGGTGCTTGCTCGAGATGCTCTCCTCCAGTGCCAGGGCTTTAAAAAAAAACCCACATTAGTGCGATGTTTCCCTTGAACTCCAGGTTCCTTTTAATTCCAACTCACTTCAATATTTTCCTCAGACGTTTGATAAATCGGTATCTTGGCTCAACTTTTCCAAATACAGCTCTTCATTTTCTCCCATATCTGCTCCTCCCCGTATCTTCCTCACATCAAGCATTGGCCCTCGCCCCCTTTACTTAGACCAAAACTACTGAATTAAATTCTGACTTCTCTCTTTTCACATCCTACTCACAATCCATCTGCCAATCCTGTAGCCCCTTCCTTGCTGATATATCCAGAATCCTGCTGTGTGTACCATCTCACCACCTCCAGGCATCTTCCTCTTTGATTTATCTGCTTCTGCTCTTGCCCTGTCTACCGTCTGTGCTCTACATAGTGACCAGGTAATCTTCATAAAACTTAAATCAGATGACAGCATTCTCCTGCTTGGAACCCTCGAATGGGTTGCTTATCCCCAGTCCTTTCCATGGACCACAAGACGTCATGTAATCTGGCCCCTGGCTGCCTTCTTCTCCACGCCTACTCAGCTCCTGCCACTCTGGCCTCCCGGCCATTCCCCATAAGAGCCTTTACACATGGCACTCTCTGTGCTGGTTGTTTTCCATTCAGCTTAATAGTTTATTCTCTTACACATAATCATATCTCTAGATAGATGTCACCCCTCAGTGGCCTTGCGTTTCCGCTCTACACTAAGGGCCTCTTTCACTCTCTGTTCCTTACCCTGTTTTGTCCATTGACATCTTATGCAACTACTGGTTTATTTTCAGTATACCCACTGAAGGTAGGGACTTCATGTTTTTTGTTTATTCCTACGTCCCAGTGCCTAGGAGAATGCCTAGAAAAAGAGTGGACTGCAATAAGTACTTTTTGACTGGGTGAATGAATACTCACCAGTCCTTCCTACAGGAAGGACAAACCCATTTTTACTTTGCTTTGTCTCTTTCACTTATCAACCAAGCCTTTGTCCCAGCCCTTAGCAAGGCCCCAGGCTTTTCTACAAGGCAGGAATTTCCCAAGGAAAAAATAAAATTTCAGACCCAAAGGAAAAGAATATCTGTTGAGAAGTATACTTTTTCACATAGCTAATTTCATGACTCCTGGAAACTATTCTATGAGATGATATTGCTGTTTCTATGAGCCTTTGAGGCGATCACACAGCTAAGGGGAGGAGCTGAGGTTTGAACCCAGGCATCTTAACTCTTAGTTCAAAATGGGGAACAGGAAGTGTCTGTTGACTGCATTGGGATATAATGTATGGGGAGGTAGAGTGCAAAATTGTCTCCTCTTTGTTTTTCTGTAAATGAGACTTTTTTCTGGGAGAGAGTATTTTGGAGGTCTCTATTTACTCTCCTAGAATGTTGACGTTCACTCTTGCCATCTCCTGTTTGATCACTTCCAATTTGCCTTGATTCATGGACCTAACATCCCAGGTTCCCGTGCAACATTGCTCTTTACAGCATCAGACTTCACTTCCATGACCAGTCACATCCACAAGTGGGTATTGTTGTTGCTTTGGCTCTGTCTCTTCCTTCTTTCTGGAGTTATTTCTCCACTGATCTCCAGTAGCATATTGGGCACCTACTGACCTGGGGAGTTCATCTTTCAGTGTCCTATCTTTTTGCCTTTTCATACTGTTCATGGGGTTCTCAAGGCAAGAATAATGAAGTGGTTTGCCATTCCCTTCTCCAGTGGACATGTTTTGTCAGAACTCTCCACTGTGACCCATCTGTCTTGGATGGCCCTACATGGCATGGCTCATAGTTTCACTGAGTTAGACAAGGCTGTGGTCTGTGTGATCAGATTGGTTAGTTTTCTGTGATTGTGGTTTTCAGTCTGTCTGCCCTCTGATGGAGAAGGATAAGAGGCTTATGGAAGCTTCCTGATGGGAGAGACTGACTGATGGGTGGGGCCATGTTCAGTAAATCCTTAATCCAACTTTCTGGTGATGGGTGGAACTGTGTTCCCTCCCTGTTATTTACCTGGGACCAAACTATGGTGGAGGTAATGAAGATAATGGCCACCTCCTTCAAGGGGTCTAATGCATGCACTGCTACACTCAGTGCCCCCAACCCTGCAGCAGGCCACTGCCAACCCACGCCTCCACTGGAGACTTCAGGGCACTCATTCAAGTCTGGGTTAGTCTCTTGTGGGGTCACTGCTCCTTTCTCCTGGGTCCTGGTGCACACAAGGTTCTGTTTGTGCCCTCCAAGAGTCTGTTTTCCCAATCCTCTGTAAGTTCTGGAGGCTCTATGGTGGGGTTAATGGCGACCTCCCTCAAGGGGGCGTATGCCATACCCAGGTCTGCTGCACCCAGAGCCCCTGCCCCTGCGGCAGTCCACTGCTGACCTGGACCTCTGCAGGAGACACTCAAACACAGTTCTGTCTAAGTCTCTGTGGGGTGTCTGGGTCCTGATGCACACAAGGTTTGTTTGAGCCCTCTAGGCATCTCTGGCTGGTATGGGGTTTGATTCTAAATGTGATTTTTCCCCTCCTACCATACTGCTGGGGCACCTCCCTTGCCCTTGGACATGGGGTATCTTCTCACAGTCGTTCCACTGCCATGCAGCCACCGCAATATTGCATAGAAAGCTGGAATGTTAGATCCATGAATCAAGGCAAATTGGAAGTGGTCAAACAGGAGATGGCAAGAGTGAACATTGACCTCTTAGGAATCAGTGAACTAAAATGGACTGGTATGTGAATTTAGCTGGTGAATTTAACTCAGATGACCATGATATCTACTACTGTGGACAACAATTCCTTAGAAGAAATGGAGTAGCCATAATAGTCAGCAAAAGAGTCTGAAATGCAGTAATTGGATGTGATCTCAAAAATGACAGAATGATCTCTGTTCGTTTTAAAGGCAAACCATTCAATATCACAGTAATCCAAGTCTATGCCCCAACCAGTAGTGCTGAAGAAGCTGCAATTGAACAGTTCTATGAAGACCTACAAGATCTTCTATAACTAATACCCAAAAAAGATGTCCTTTTCATCACAGAGTACTAGAATGCAAAGTAGGAAGTCAAGAAACACCTGGAGTAACTGGAAAATCTGGCCTTGGAGTACAAAACAATGCAGGGCAAAGACTAACAGAGTTTTGCCAAGAGAGTGCACTGGTATAGCAAACACCCTCTTCCAACAACACAAGAGAAGACTCTACACATGGACATCACCAGATGGTCAACACTGAAATCAGGCTGATTATATTCCTTGCAGCCAAAGATGGAGAAGCTCTATACAATCAGCAAAAACAAGACCAGGAGCTAGCTGACTGTGGCTCAGATGATGAATGCTTTATTGCCAAATTGAGACTTAAATTGAAGAAAGTAGGGGAAACCACTAGATCATTCAGGTATGACCTAAATCAAACCCCTTACGATTATACAGTGGAAATGACAAATAGATTCAAGGGATTAGATCTGATAGACAGAGTGCCTAAAGAACTGTGGACGGAGGTTCGTGACATTGTACAGGAGGCAGGGGACCATACCCAAGAAAAAGAAATGCAAAAAGGCAAATGGTTGTCTGAGGAAGCCTTACAAATAGCTGTTAAAAGAAGAGAAGTGAAAGGCAAAGGAGAAAAGGAAACATATACCCATTTGAATGCAGAGTTCCAAAGAATAGCAAGGAGAGATAAGAAAGCCTTCCTCAGTGATCAATGCAAAGAATTAGAGGAAAACAATAGAATGGGAAAGACTAGAGATCTCTTCAAGAAAATTAGAGATACCAAGGGAATATTTCATACAAAGATGGGCTCGATAAAGGACAGAAATGGTATTGACCTAACAGAAACAGAAGATATTAAGAAGAGGTGGCAAGAATACACAGAAGAACTGTACAAAAAAGATCTTCATGACCCAGATAATCACGATGGTATGATCACTTACCTAGAGCCAGACATCCTGGAATATGAAGTCAATTGGGCCTTAGGAAGCATCACTATGAGCAAAGCTAGTGGAGGTGATGGAATTTCAATTGAGCTATTTCAAATCCTAAAAGATGATGCTGTGAAAGTGCTGCACTCAATATGCCAGCAGATTTGGAAAACTCAGCAGTGGCCACAGGACCGGAAAAGGTCCGTTTTCATTCCAATCCCAAAGAAAGGCAATGCCAAAGAATGCTCAAACTACTGCACAATTGCACTCATCTCACATGCTAGTAAAGTAATGCTCAAAATTCTCCAAGTCAGGCTTCAGTAATACATGAACCGTGAACTTCCTGATGTTCAAGCTGGTTTTAGAAAAGGCAGAGGAACCAGAGATCAAATTGCCAACATCTGCTGGATCATGGAAAAAGCAAGAGAGTTCCAGAAAAACATCTATTTCTGCTTTATTGACTATGCCAAAGCCTTTGACTGTGTGGATCAGAATAAACTGTGGTAAATTCTGAAAGAGATGGGAATACCAGACCACCTGACCTTCCTCCTGAAAAATCTGTATGCAGGTCAGGAAGCAGCAGTTAGAACTGGACATGGAACAATAGACTGGTTCCTAATTGGGAAAGGAGTATGACAAGGCTGTATATTATCACCCTGCTTATTTAACTTATATGCAGAGTACATCATGAGAAATGCTGGGCTGGATGAAGCAGAAGCTGGAATCAAAATTGCCTGGAGAAATATCAATAACCTCAGATATGCAGATGACACTACCCTTATAGCAGAAAGTGAAGAACTGAAGAGCCTCTTGATGAATGTGAATGAGGAGAGTGAAAAAGTTGGCTTAAAACTCAACATTCAGAAAACTAAGATCATGGCATCTGGTCCCATCACTTCACAGCAAATAGATGGGGAAGCAATGGAAGCAGTGACAGACTTTATATTTTTGGGCTCCAAAATTACTGCAGATGATGACTGCAGCCATGAAATTGAAAGACACTTTCTCTTTGGAAGAAAACTTATGACCAACCTAGACAACATATTAAAAAGCAGAGATATTACTTTGCCAACAAAGGTCCAGCTAGTAAAAGCTATTATTTTTCCAGTAGTCATGTATGGATGTGAGAGTTGGGACTATAAAGAAAGCTGAGCACTAAAGAATTGATGCTTTTGAACTGTGGTGTTGGAGGAGACTCTTGAGAGTCTCTTGGACTTGCAAGGATATCCAACCAGTCCATCCTAAAGGAAATCAGTCCTGAATATTCATTGGAGGGACTGAGACTGAAGCTGAAACTCCAATACTTTGGCCACCTGATGTGAAGAATTGACTCATTGGAAAGTTTGATGTGGGGAGGAGAAGGGGTTGATAGAGGACGAGATGGTTGGATGGCATCATCGGCTCAATGGACATGAGTTTGAGTAAACTCTGGAATTGGTGATGGACAGGGAGGCCTGGAGTGCTGCAGTCACGGGGTCACAAAGAATCGAACACAACTGAGTGACTGAACTGAACTGAACTGAACTGATTTACTCTCCTAAAACATATCCTTTTTCTAGTCTTTGCTAAACAGAAAGAGTAGCTGTCTGGAAGTATCTTAGGATATTTCACTAAGGTTAATTGGAAAGGACTTTAGTGGACAGTTAGAATATCTTTGCTTTCATTTAGTCAATATTTGGTCACCACAAGGCTAATGTATTTAGCTTGAGAGAGCAAACCAGGGACTGTTTGCTTGGTTTGAGTTCCACTCATTCAGTTCGTGGAACAATGGATAACATTTAACGTCTCACCTCCAAATAAAACTGAACAGACTGGATCCCACAACTAGATAATAGAATATCTTTTCAGTTTACAAAGTGTTCTTGCAAAAAGATTCTCACGTCAACTTCACAAGTAATAAGGAATTTAAACATTGAGGACAGTGGTTTGGGGAACAATATCTAGAGAAATTAGATTAAGAGTTTTAATATATGAGTGAACAGTGCACAGAGGAATTAATTGCGCATTTAATTGACTTCCTTTAGGAATCCCATGATTAAATGTGAACAGAGGGGATTGTGCTGTCTGAAGTGGTAATTAGGATGCCTCTGTGAATGTGTGTGTGCACATGCGCATGCTTGTGTGAATGTGTGTCCTTGTATGTGGTGACCTATGCAGGAAAACAAGAGGAAAGTGACAAAACACAAACAAGCATCTAATTGGAAGTAAAAGAGCCTTTTTAGGGAACCTAGTGCATTATTTTTTCTTGTTAAGAGGCTTGGATTCTTGGGCTAGATATCTAACTTATTCGAGAGCCATGCTTTTCATTTATAAAATGGGAATATCTCATAGGGTGATTTTTGTGTCTAGTACAAAGAAAATCGGTCAATAAGTACGTGCGTGTGTGCATGCTAGGTCGATTCAGTCGTGTCTGACTCTTTGTGACCCTGTCATCTGCAGCCCGTAAAGCTCCTCTGTCCATGGCATTCTCCAGGCAGGAATGCTGGAGTGGGTTGACATGCCCTCCACCAGGGGATCTTTCCGACTCAGGAGGTGAACCGGTGTCTCTTACATCTCCTGCATTGCAGGCGAATTCTTTACCACTGAGCCACCAGGGAAGCCCCTAATAAGTATGTATTGAATTAAAAATTCTTTCCATTTGTAACCATCCATCATTAACAAACAAAATATTATAAAGTTATAGTTCATTTGGATTTCCTTGCAAGGCTATTCAAATATTCTTTATAGAATTTATTCTTATTATGTTTTGAAAATGTATTCTTTCCTAAGGTATCTTGGGATATGTAATAAAAAGAAATATAAACTTTTAAAAAAGAATAAAAGAAGCCACACAACAAGGTGCAAATCAGAGTAAATAAATGCAACTTATGTCCTGCCCTGAAATGTGGCTCCCAAGGGTGAGGGTGACCAAGCCTGGGCCATTGCTCTGCTGAAAACATCTTTGCTTAGGCACCTGCAGGAACTCAGGAGGAGCCCCATGTTCTGTTCACTGAACAGCAGATTAAATCCTCAAACTTCTGCAGTGCACTCAGAACTCAGTTAAATGAATTCTCATGTCTACAACCAAAACAAAGTGAACAAAAAGATCCACTGATCTATTCAATGGTAATATTTTAAGCACTTGCTTTTTATGGCAACAGTTGAAGATGAATTAAATTGGTGAATATCACAGCCATGAGGAATGCAGTGGCTTAGGAAGCAGACCTGAAGATATAGTCACCACTAAAACTCAGACAAAATTTCCCAATAGCATAGAACAGCATGCCAAATTGTCATAAGCATTTGGTGTGTATTGCATGTGTGTGTATGAAGTTGCTTCAGTCGTGTCCAACTCTGTGTGACTCTATGGACTGTAGCCCACCAGGCTCCTCTGTCCATGGGGATTCTCCAGGCAAGAGTACCAGAGTCGCCATGCCCTCCCTCCTCCAGGGGATCTTCCTGACCCAGGGATCGAACATGTGTCTCTTACATCTCCTGTATTTGCAGATGAGTTCTTTACCATTAGTGCCACCTGGGAAGCCCCTAGACATGTATTAATCTCATCTTAATTACCACTGTAAACCTGTAAGTCAATTATCTGAGAGGTGGGAATACCCCACTACACAAGATCTGGCATGAAGGGGAAACTACTGAACGTTAGAAAGTTAGAATAAGAAGAGGAGTTAGAACCATTTATTATGACAATATTAATTAATGACTTACCATATGTTTACTTTTCAAACCCTCGTTGACCTCGTAACATAGGAATAATTGTCCTCTAAGTGTGAGGAAATGGGAACTCTGGAAGTGAGCACAGGCATGAAGTGGTAGGAGACCAGAGACTCTAACCTAGTTGTTCTGACTCCAAATCCAGTCAAATTTGTACCTTAGCAACCCCCCCACAGGTTTATTCTTGTTTTGGAGCACCATAAGAGTGTAAACAGTAGGAGACTTGACCCTGGACAAAAAAGGGCCTAACACTTTTTTACCGTCCAGTATAATTTGGCATCTAACTCTGTCTTACCACGGTCTTACCTTGTTGGTGTCAAGTCTAAGTTTGTGGGATCTTATTTGACATCTCTGCATCATTTTACATTGCTGATTGTGGTCTTGAGACTCTGCTCCAGTGACTTTCATGTTACATAATTCTATCCCTCTAACCCATGGTTTTTGTACTAAACTTAGCCTGAATGATGGCTAGCCTGAATAATTGCTAGTATTTATTGAATGCTTCTGACATGCTAAGTATTGTCCTAGTCTTTTTATATGTATTCACATGTAGTAATTTATTTAATCCTCATAATAATTCTATGAACCAGGTGTTACTATTGACTTTCTTGAAAAGAGGAGATTCGGCAACGAAAGAAAAATAAGATTTTTTTTTTCTACACCAAAATTAAATGTTTATTGTCAAGGGACACTATTAAAGAGTGAAAACATACTCACAGAAGGAGAAAAACTTGCAAAGCATATATCTGATAAAATATTAATATCCAGATGATATAAAGAACTCCTAAAACTCAACAACAAAATAAACCAATAGCCCAGTTAAAAAATGAGCAAAGAACTTGAGCAGGCATTGCCTGTGTGTAAAAGTCACTTAGTCGTGTCCCACCTTTTGCAACCCCATGGACTATACAGTCCATGGAATTCTTCAGGCCAGAGTACTGGAGTGGGTAGCCTTTGCCTTCTCCAGGGGATCTTCCCAGCCCAGAAATCGAACCCAGGTCGCCTGCATTGGAAGTGGATTCTTTACCAGCTGAGTCACAAAAGAAGCCCAAGAACACTGGAGTGGGTAGCCTTTCCCTTCTCTAGGCAATATTCCCGACCCAGCAATCAAAACCAGGTCTCCTGCATAGTCCTGAAGATACACAAATGGCCTCACCTTTCTTGATCTTTTAGCAGCATTTGACATGTTAATAGATGGGTAAACAGTGGAAACAGTAAGAGACTTTATTTTTGGGGACCCCAAAATCACTGCAGATGGTGACTTCAGCCATGGAATTAAAAAGACGCTTACTCCTTGGAAGAAAAGTTATGACCAACCTAGACAGAATATTAAAAAGCAGAGATGTTACTTTGCCAACAAAGGTCCATCTAGTCAAGGCTATGGTTTTTCCAGTAGTCATGTATGGATGTGAGAATTGGACTATAAAGAAAGCTGAGCGCCAAAGAATTGATGCTTTTGAACTGTGGTGTTGAAGGAGATTCTTGAGAGTCCCTTGGACTGCAAGGAGATCCAACCAGTCCATCCTAAAGGAAGTTAGTCCTGAATATTCATTTGAAGGACTGATGTTGAAGCTGAAACTCCAATACTTTGGCCACCTGATGCGAAGAATTGACTCATTGGAAAAGACCCTGATTCTGGGAAAGATTGAGAGTGGGAGGAGAAGGGGACGATGGAGGATGAGATGGTTGGATGGTATCACCGACTCAATGGACAGGAGTTTGAGGAAACTCTGGGAGCTGGTGATGGACAGGGAGGCCTGGAGTGCTGCAGTCCATGGGGTCACAAAGAATTGGAAAAGACTGAGCGACTGAACTGTTAATCACGGCCTCTGTTATACTTTGTTCATTCAGCTTCAGAATACCACTCTTATGTCTGACTGCTCTCGTTCAGTCTTTGCAGTTTCCTTTTTATCTCCTGATTTCCAGCTTCAGATACCCCAAAGAAAGATCTCAGCTTTCCGACTCTATCCTCTGACCTATATTCATACCTTTAACCACATCCCAAACTGTGACATCTCCCAGTCTGGATCTCTCTCTTAAACTGGTGTATCGAATTGCTTGTTCCTCTTTCCACCTAAAGATAAATAAGTATTTCATATGTAGCCTATCCAAAACCAGTTCAATTTCTACCCAAAACTTACTGGGTGCTCCTTCTCAATAAATGACAACTCTGTCCCTCCAGTTTCTCAAGCTGAACACCATAGAAGTTTCTAGATATCCCCTTTCTTATACTGCACATTAATTACATCAGCAAGTCCTGTTGGCTCTGCCTTCAACATAGATCCAGAATTTGATCACCCCTGACTGCCTTCACTACCACCACCCAGCATCCCTCACACAGATTACTGCAATAGCCAACAGGTCTCCTGCAAAAATCTAAGCCATGTTACTTTAATGCCCAACAACCTCCAAAGGCTTCCTAACTCAAAGTAAAAGCCTTGTTCATTCCAAGACCCTCCCTGACTGACCAGCCCCTTTCTTGTGGGGCTTCAGCCACTCTTGCCTCTTTACTTCTGTTCCTGCCTCAAAGCCCTTTCACTTACAGCTTCTGCAATACTCTTCTGTGGGGGCTGGTTCCCTCACTCCCTCACACCTGATCACCATAAAAAGCATTCTGCATCCTCCATATCCCTCTTGCATGAGTGCTTAGTCATGTCTGACTCTTTTGCAACCCATGGACTGTAGCTCACCAGGCTCCTCTGTCCATGGGATTCTCCAGGCAAGAATACTGAAGTATTAAAAAAAAAAAAAAGAATACTGGAGTAAGTTGCCATTTCCTACTCCAGGGGATCTTCCTCACCCAGGGAATGAACCCACATCTCTTATACCTCCTGCATTGGCAGGCAGGTTCTTTACCGCTAGTGCCACCTGGGAAGCCCAGCATGCAGCATACACTCTAATTAAATGGCCATTATAACGTTGGCTAGTTGAAAAAACAAAGAAGGGAGGGACTTGGGAGGGTATGCAACTTAGAGTATTTTTAAAAAAGTATTTATTTGGCTGCATCAGGTCTTAGTTGAGGCACTCGGGCTCTTCAATCTTTGTTGCAGCATGCAGGATCTTTAGTTGCGGCTTGGGAACTCCTTAGTTATGACAGGTGGGATTTAGTTCCTTGACCAGTGATCAGATCTGAGGCCCCTGCATTGAAAGTATGGCGTCTTAGCCTCTGGACTTCCAGAAAGTCCCAATCTACGGGGTTTTAATGAACATAGATTATGTGATAGATTAAAAAAAATTCAAAGCATAGGTCCCATGGGGAAAATAACATCAGGAGTCTTTATTTGATAAAATGCTGAGAACATCTGGATTATTTATTCCAGGTTTTGAAGCTCAACTGAAACTCAAATTCAACATGATTTCAGTAAGAAAATACTTTAAATTTTAATACTGTGTCTGGTCATACCTGGCTTCTGGACACACACAAACTTAAGGGTTTGTTTTTTTTTTTTTTTCTTCCTAGTCTAACATTTCTCTGTATTTTGACTAAGTTATTTCTGCAAGAACAAAAGATTGCTGCTTTGTCCCCTTTTTTCTAGGCCTCAATTTCAAGAGGGGATGGCTTATATGGATGATTATAAGCCCCAAATAACAATGAAATACTGCACATTTGCAACTTATCAATTTCTTAAGCTACATTTTTTTCTATTATACAAATGTTTCACATTAATCTTTGTAGAAAAAAATAGCTAAGTTACCCTGATATCAATGTTTAAGAGATTATCATTGTTCAATTCTTCTGATCTTGTGAAATATTCATACACTGAACATAGTACCCTTGTCACTGGCTATCATTAATCATGTATCTAAGTACAGGCAAGGTAAGTAGCTTCAGGACTAACAGCCAGACATGGGTGCTAAAGAATAAAGTCAAAGAATAATGTGTTTCAGATCAAGGAACCACACCAAGCTCCATCTCAGCCAGTGTTTATAGATGACCCAAGATAGGAAACAAGAGAGATTCTTTTGTTCCTAAAATGAAATAATAATAATTATTATTCTCTTCCTTGAGCAAACCTTGCAATAGGACATTCCTTCATGATTTAAAGATCATGCTAAGAGGAAAGAAATAACATGTAATCATAGAGAACAACTGTTTCTTCTGAATTCTTACAGTCCCCTGTTAAAGCACTTGTATTGGACAACTTTAAAAATAAGGTATACTTAGTTCTTAGGTTATTTTCTGTGTTGGAACCAGCTACATTGTTTTAAAACTACTATCTCCTTCCCCTGCCACCTCTTCTTAACCTTTCTAGCCTCTAAAAATGGAATAATTTCCAAGATGCTCACTTGTGCCTAAATATTAGCTCTCTTGCACCCTGGAAGAGAAAGACAAATATGGCTTTACATAGTGGAACTGTATCTCTTTAAGAAAGAGACAATCTGAGAATCTTACTCCTAGAAGAGGATTTTGGAAGTCTAGTCCAATTCATAAATGACAACTGTCTTTCTCTATTTTATTTGGAAGCTAATTACTTTACAATATTGTGGTGGTTTTTGGCATACATTCACATGAGCAACTGTCTTTTTCTTACTGAGCAAACTGTGGCTCATTATGATTAAATGATTTGTCTGAGACTGAGAAAGTAGCTTTGTCCACAATCCAACTCTACTGACTTCCAATTCAGGTCTTTCTACTTTATCCTAGAGGTTAGCTGTAAAATTAAATGTATCCACAAGTAGCTTACCATAATGATGAAGGCTGGTTATCCTTTTAGAATTGGTTGGGACACTGGTTCTGCCACCTCATGTGTATGACTTTGAGTGAGAAAACAACTGAGCCTGTTTTTTTAATCTTCAAACACTATATTTGGATTCTAGGAACATGTTTATTACCTAACATTATTTTGTATATAAAAATTAATATTTTCTTGTACAGACACATCTAAGATGTTACTTCAAACAAACAGGACTAATTTTCATATGGCCATTTTCTGTAAGAGTTTTATTAATTTTTACAGATGTATATTCGGGGAAAATTACTATTTGCCAACTTTATTTTCAATGGTTATGGCACATCTGCTAAGGATCTTCAAAAGCAAACTGTGAAGACAAGGAATGATTATCATATGGGATATTTCCTACCCAATGACTTCAGGATCCGGTAAACTATATACAATCTACTTTATCTTTATATTTTTAATTAAAAAAATCTCAGACAAGAGCCAAATTTCCTTGCCTCAAATCTTTTCTGCAAAGGGGTAGCTTATTTATTTAAAAGT
This sequence comes from Bubalus bubalis, assembly GCF_019923935.1. Classification (NCBI taxonomy): domain Eukaryota; kingdom Metazoa; phylum Chordata; class Mammalia; order Artiodactyla; family Bovidae; genus Bubalus; species Bubalus bubalis. The sequence continues at coordinate 95,265,103 of NC_059160.1, forward strand.
TCAGTTCAAGGAAGATCACTTTCTCTTTAACCAGCATTCAGTCTGAAGAGCCACTGTGGAATTACCATGAATGTTCCCAAGTCTATAGCTAAGCTTGCTGCTGCTGCTGCTAAGTCGTTTCAGTCGTGTCCAACTCTGTGAGACCCCATAGACGGCAGCCCATCAGGCTCCCCCGTCCCTGGGATTCTCCAGGCAAGAACACTGGAGTGGGTTGCCATTTCCTTCTCTAATGCATGAAAGTGAAAAGTGAAAGTGAAGTCGCTCAGTCATGTCTGACTCTTCGTGACCCCATGGACTGCAGCCTACCAGGCTCCTCCGCCCTTGGGATTTTCCAGGCAAGAATACTGGAGTGGGTTGTCATTTCCTTCTCCAATAGCTAAGCTTAGGAAAGTTAAAACCAACTTTCCATTCATTACACAGGAAAAGTATGATCCACTGGATCTTAACTCCCTTATTAGTCCAACAGGCCCTTTCTCTAAGGGAGGTCATGTAAGGCAACAAATGTAACAGGATGAGAATGTCACAGAGAATGTTAAAATGGAGTTTTTAAACTTTATCTGCTGCTTTTGCACTGATAAATTCTCATGTGAGGCACCTGAATGATCCAACAAACTTAGACTAATGAATCCAAGGCTTTCCTAGACAACCACTGTCTTTTGGGAAAAAATTTTGGGGAAAAAAAAAAAGTCCAATAAAAAAATAAAGACAGAAGGAACAGAAAAAGAAATTTTATCTTTTGGCTAATTCATGTGACAAACACCAGAATACAAAAGGTACAAAGTATAAAGAAGTACAGATTTTATTGGAGACTTAGGCTAAGGAGGAACAACAATAATACAGATATGTACAAACTTACTGTTGGGATTTTGTAAAATCTTTTAAAACAGTTCACAAAAATTCATTATGATAAAATACATAAAGTTATCAAAGAAATTACTGTTAAAAAAAGGTTATACTCTCAAGTCTTCAAATAGGGTTGGAAACGTAGTTTTACCATATAAAACATAAGTAGTCAAAAAGTAAAAATTAAAGCATCTCTGAAAGAATATTTTCAAATGATATTTAAAAAATACACCTTAACACTCTGAAAGTATCTAAAGTGAAGGTAGACTTTAGAAACTTACTATGTAAATAAGCATGAACTTTGTAGGACAGTATGCAAATTCCTATTGTCAGTGTTCATAAATAACAATGTTAAAAGTGAGTAGACAGGCCCCTCCCCATAACCAAGAATACTTACTGTATATAAACATAAGCTGGGCTAACTGTCAAGAAATAAGTTAACTGTGCACTGATATAAGAATGCAGATGACAGAACTTTTTCATGTTTGGGTGAACACAAAATGTCAAATTCTGGCAGAAGATGAAAATAAGGCTCACCTGTTTAATCTATATAGTCCATTAGAGAAAAAAAATGAATGAGAAGACTTGAGGCATAAATTAAGAGTGAATTTACAAGACAATAAAAAGCATTTAAATCATTTAGCTTTAAAACTCAAAATCAGTAGACCCAGAGTCTACTCTTTTATTAAGAATATATATACACATGCAGAGTAACATGTACAGTGCTTTGATTTACACAAACAGGAAAACATTGTGCAAAAAGAAAAACATTGAGAAGTGTAAACATAGTAAGATTTAAAAGGCAAAAATAACAGAATCCATGGGATGAAGCATCTACATAACGAATGTAATACAGAAATAAGCCCAGGGTTGAGTTCTTCAGATGAGCCTCGACAGTCTCTCAGTCCTATTTTAAAGGACACCTCATTGGCCAGATTTTTCTAGTGTGACAAGGCTTGGAAGAATAGCACAGTTTCAGCTGCTTTCACAGGTACAGTCCCTGCTTAGTCTGCAATTACTTCAAACATGGTCTAAATCTACTGAAATGCTAGTATTACCAAAAGTATACATTTTCATTGTGTATTAATAACCTTTGGTGTATAATATACAAATATTATTTTGTATAATATACAAATATTATATTGTATAATACAATATACAAATATAATATAATAATCAAAGGTGTATAACAACCTTTGGGGGTGTTTTCAATATGCCTGTTCAGAAATCTTGTTCTTCAAATTAAATAAAAACATGTATATGACTATAGTGATGTTATAATGAGGCCATTTGATAAATCAACTAGGTCAGAATATTTTAAAAATCCAGAGCAGCAGGGAACAAAAATAAAGAACCTTGCTAAAAATCTTATAGCAGATTCCAAAATGCCGCCTACATTGAGTCTAACAGGGATGGTGCATCTACAAATGTTGCTCAGGTCCTCCCCAGATCTGAACCTCAAAAAGCAAGCTGAAAGCAAGTGGCAGATTCAGTGACAGATTAAAAGAAAAAGGCATTCAATTCCAGAAACAAGGGTTTAAGAATCACCCACAATGCAGCAAGAAAGCAAAGACTTTTTAGAATACCTTTTTAGAAACTATGAAAAAGTAGTTAAATGAGACTGGGATAATATTGTTGAGTAGAAAGTTTTTGAGAAAAGCAAAAGCAGAAATCATGAATTTGGGGAGGACGGAAATTTGTTTTGGTGGCTAAGTTGCTTACCCTAAAAATAGAGACCAGATAAAAAAAAAAAAAAAAAAAAAGAGACCAGATAATAAAAATGGTAAGAACAATGCTTCTCACTGGCAATTAATATTAACCATATTATATACCACATTCCTATTGTGATAAATTACTATAATGTCAAAGTCTGGTAAGACTATCTTGTCCACTGTCATCCATCTATTTGAGAAGGATTAAGGAACCAATTCTTGCTCACACATAGGCACACATACAAAAAAAACATTAAACTCAGTATGTCTCATCAGCTTCAGGTTGTCTTCAGCCTTCACACTCTTGACGTTCCAGGAATGATGCGCGAGTTTAGGTTGGTTCTAGGATAGGCCCAGGGGCCTGGTTTGATCTGGGATCCCTGGGACCATACCTAGAACAAACCCAAACAAAACCAAACTCCTTGGGAGTGTTTTCAGCTCAGGCAGACTTCTGGCTTTTCACTCATATGGACCTCCAGGGCTGTACCAGAACCATAAGCCAGTCTTTAAGGGATGGGTGTAACATATCTGGAGCTTTCTGTATGTTGACAGATGCTAGTAGTGTGCTTGAGTAAGCATTATTTAAATCATGTTATGAACAGAAGTACAAGTTGGTGAAATAAAAGTGCAGAAAATACTGTGATTCAGCTAATACAGATTTCCATTTGAGCTAATATATTATAGATGTACTTGGGAAGGGAAAAAGAATGTAATTACTTGTAAAAGACGTGTTAGTTTTTAAAATATGTTCAATGATAAAATAATTTGTAGGTAGCCGACCTTTAAGAAAATGCTAAAATGTGAAAAATGTCAAGTCCAAAATAGTAAAACTATCTCTTATTTGGAGAAACTCTTAAAATATAAATGAGAGGAGAAATATACTTGTGCAACAGTATCTCACAGAATATACTCACTTTTAAAAACAGTGTATTCCAAAGTATACACAACTTAAATACTGTCCTGTTGCAGTGAAATGTTTGATATGTAACAAATGAAATTAGTAAATAGAAATGAAACTAACTGAATCGCTCACAGGTTAAAATATATATTAAAATTTATAGCATTTAAAACATATGTATTTTAATTTATCACACATTTTAGGATATCCATAAAAATCAACTTCTTATTCATGTTAAACTTTTGTATATGTGAATTCTGGAATCAATTTGCCCTCTTTTTGATTTACAGCAATTATACTAGGTAGAGTCATTTTCTTCTCACAACTACATTTAAAGAGAATTTTTCTCCTTGTATCACCAAACCAAGTTTTGGCTTCATAACTATTTTGTAATGGCAGCTTCAACTTAAGACAGTGTTTTGGATCATCTATTTTTTGATGAATATTGTATCATAATTCCCTTCTAGCAGCATGAATAACTGAAAGCTGACTTTGAGGCATGGCCATAAAATAAGTGGACTGATTCTCTAATTACCGTGTAATTAGATGGCAGGATGAATCAACATATGGTTACTAAAACACAGTCAGACTGTTGGTAAAAGCAAGTAGTTCAGTGCTGATCTCAGACAAGTATCCCTTCCGGACAGGTTTGAATTTTACTTGCAGATATTATATAACATGCAAATCTAATGTTTATTTTTCACAAGAAAAATAATCATGCTTGATTAACACATAAAATTATAACTTAAACATGCAAAATACAGAATGGCAGTGGGAATTTAGTCATTCAAGTATCTGTCAAGACCATTAGATCTAACACTTTTATGTTTGGCCAGCTTTTAATATACATTTAATTGAATAAAAGATAGTATCTTAAAAACTTGTATAATCAAAGAATAGTTTTCCTAATTGTTTTGAGTCTAAAATCCTTATTACCGTTCAGTTCTCCATAGTATCAATAACAAAACTTTCCTTATTTTCCAGGGTTCAACCCACTTCGTGTTTTGAAAATAAGGATACATTTCTCTAAAAACAAAACTGACATAACAAAAACAGCCCAGCCAAAGAAATTCTTGGCATCGTGTGGTATCCAATTCAAATAGAAAGTACTATAGAAAAAGCTAATTTGACTACACTGGTTTTAATCAGCACCAAAAGTATTAGCAGCGTGAAATATACAGAAGGTAAAGTATGGAAACAAAATGGTTTTTTGGTATACTGCCAGCTCTTCTATTCTGAGAACAGGACTCTAATCCAGTACACTTCACTCAGCAGTGAAACAGGTAATAAGTTATAATTCATGTAGTTAGGTATAATCCAGTTTTTCAGGTTTTCACTGAGTCAGTTTGCTCTTTGTATTTTTTACATTATGCTCGCTGTCTCAGTCAGCTGTTTTCCAAAACTGAAGCGTCTAGAAGGAACACTGTGACGGCAGAGAAAGGCTATTGCTACAGGCACACTTCAGTGAGCAGTAACAGAGAATCAAAACTATTAGAAATCAAAGGCACAGCAGAATGACTTACTTAGTAAAGGGGCGTATAGCTTTCAGTGCCTGAGTAGTTTATTACAGTAAAACTGTTGTTAGTAACAATCATTTTGACATCAAAATTTTTTTCAATGTATTTCATATATTGCTTAAGAAGACAGCAATGCATATTGTTTTAAAAAGATTTTCTTCAGTAATTATTCCAAAAATTTTAAAAGCTCTTTAGAGGTTTAAGCTCCACAGAAAACTGGGATATCTAGAATGACTCATTCCCCAAACATTCAGTTAGGCAGTTCTTACTAAATTAGCCATGCATGTTTAGTCTCAAACCAATAGTTCTAGAATATAAATCTTGGTGAACAGAGTTGAAGTCTACTTATAGTGCTCTAAGTTTTAAGTCTGCATACTATATTAAAACACTTAGCAAGAACAAAATATTTAACATTTTCCTAAAATATATACAGTGATTTATACAAAGATAGTCAAATTTTCTTTTATGGTTGAATTCATTAATGGAGAGTCTTAGAAACATCACCATATAAAAAGTGAATTAATACTCTAAATGTATGGCAATCACATATTCAAACAAGTATTTTTAGCAAATTCTTAGTAAAGAACTAAGAAGCAAACAAAAGTATGCTGAGCAGCCAAACAGGTACCACAAAGTCCATGCACTGTTCGGACAGAAAAGCCCCTTAAGCCTCGTTCAGTCTACTTACTCTTATTTTAGACACAATTCTAGCAAGCTTGGCAATCTGGTTTCTCAGTCCACAGCAGATTAGAAGCAGCAAGTTAGGGGCCTAGTGCAGGAAGCAGGCACATAAGACAGCAGCAAAAAGTGACAACTGATTATAAGGGAAGATAGAGAAACTGAAAAACAGATATGACTCAAAAAGCACAGCAACGCAAGGTCACGTAGTGAAGGGGCATTCTATATCTCAGCAGCCCCTAAGGTGGATTTCTGTGTATCACCCCATGTTCTTAAAGATGACAAAGAAAATGCAGAGAAGTAGAAAGTATATTTAGAATATTTCTTATAAAACTGTTAAAAAAATGATTAAATGGATTTGCCTCAGTTAACTGAAAAATTAAATTATGCAAGGTAGCCGCCTTAGCATATGATATAGCCAATGATGATATAAATGGATTGTTACTGTATTTAAGATATTTTCCCTTCTAAAATATTTGTAGTTTTCTTTTTTTTTTGGTTGCACATGTGGCATGTGGGATCTTAGTTCCCCAATGAGGAGCTGAACCCATGGCCCCTGCAATGGAAGCATGGAGTCCTAACCACTGAACCACCGGGTGTTACCTGTAGCTCATCTCGTAATTCTCAGTGTGATTTGCATAAACGTCTTATAAATAGAATTGGAGGGATAAATCAATCTTTATGCTTTTTCTGGTTACCCACTTTAGTTCAGATAACGAGCTATACTACAGCCTTATGGTATGCAGCTCTTGTTTTGTTCAGATAGAGAAACAATATGTTATGATTAAACCAGATCCATTGACCTTTTCTTCCCACATGATATAAATTTATCAAAATATTTCATATTTTACATTACTGATGATGTGTAAGTAAAAGTCAGTCATCAGAGTGAAATGACCTCTATGGTTGCTTTTGATTAATACTCCAGTGACTTATAGTTGTGTGAAATGTATCAGAACTTAATTCTTTTTATGCTTTAACATTAAAAACTTTACCATTTTCATTATGTGAATCAGAATATTACTATTTATTTTTCAAAAAAGTTAAAATTTTTTGACCTATTTTATTAACATATTTACTAACTGGTTACTAATATAAACAGGTCTTGTTTCCCAGCCTCAAAAGTTTTATTTTCTTTTAACTATGTCTGAGAAGTTAGAAGTCACAAATATCATTTAGTAATTCAGAGAATTTGGGTTTTAATATAAAAACTCTCCATGATATTATTACTTCAGCTGCACTGATAGCTTTTAAATTATAGAGATCTGGGATTTAAACTCGGGTCTATCATTCTATATTAATTCCTTAAAACCATATTCTTAAATTTCCATAGAAAGTTGCCTTAAATGCATTTTTTTCTGACTTTATCTTCAACAACTTCAGAAATTAAACTTGAGTCAATTGCATCAGTTTCTAATGAAATATATTCACACGCTGTTAAGTACAATTGATTTTAATGAGGACTTAACTTCGGAAGTCAGACCAAAGAGACAACTTGTGAAAATAAGCAACGACCTGCCAATCCAGGACCAGCAAAAGTCTGGCCCTAGATAGGCCAGATATGTAGACTTTCACTGAAGGCTTGGGGAAAAAAAGGATTTAAAATATGAAACTGTCACCAGATCATTTACTGCCATGACTTTCCTAACTGTAGGCAAGGGGCAAAAATCTTGTCTTTAAGAGTGACCTAAATGCCTTTTTTATAGAAACATTTATATTGAAAGCTCTCACGGTATTACTCCTTACAAGAATTATTCTGTCAAAATACCACTGTTAAATTTGGAAAGCACAATTACAAGTTTTCCCCACAGAATATTTTCCCCAGAGGGCTTCTTTTGGACAGAGGATGACAGCCATAAAACCAGTCACAAGCCTGATAAGAAAAATGGAAATATTCTGAGAAAAGTAACAAAAATATCTAGGTATGTTACACTGACTTATTTATTTCCTAAGGTATTCATGGCAAGAACAATAAGGTCCTAGACAGAGTTGTTAGATTTTTACTGGGTATAAATATCACCTACATCTTGTTCCAAAATGACCACTAAGAATAATTGAGAGTATGGCCCCAAATCTGCATTAAAAAAAAAAAGACCTACAGTTTATTTTAATGCAGGTGGGCCCACAGGGGTGGGTGGAGGGTGGGGAGAGGAACAGAGAAACACTGACTGCTAGACTATTGTAAGAGAAAATAAGGAATTTTCACAGGTAAAATAATATTTTACCTTGGAAATATTCTAAAAAATGACAAATTTTGAAAAGTACATAAAAGAAAATTCAATTACAATTCCAAGACCCTTCTTATCATGATTTCAAGTAGAATTTTCATAGAACTAAGTAACAACTAGTGAATAAAACAGATCAGAATGGAAGGTTAAGAATTCCTGATTAAAAATAATAATAAAAAAGAGTTCCTGATTAAAATTAGTCTTTCAAAATTAAAAAGTATCATTTTAGAAAGTATTAAATAAAACTGGCATAATATAATGAAGATATTTTCCACAAACTGGTGTAGTAAAATATATATATATAATAATAGAATTAAAAATGATTAAACTCTAATTCTGTGTATAAGGTTATATAGATTTAGAGAAAGATTATCCAAGTTTTTCCATAATTCTAAATTCAAGGAAAAAAGGGGTTGGCAAACTAAGCAATTTCAAGTGAAAATAAACTCTAAGCATTATCATTTAAGACTATAATAGTTACAACACAAAATTTTTTCTTGAAATTTAGCTATTTCTAAGTGTTATAGGCCCACCCTAACATATTGCTCCTAAGAGCTTAATTATGGGTAAGTCCCAGAATATTTGGCAACTGGCAGAATCACTTATAGTATATGAAATCGCTATTATTCATATAAAGCAGAACGAAGTTTTTCCTCGGGACCAAAAATAAATTTCCTTAGATTACTGGAAAAAAAAAAAATCCCCTTTGGTATACAAAAATTTACTCATTTGAAGTGCTAAGTTACAAGAATTTAAATGTGTTTCTTTAACTCCAAAGGCACACTAGATTCATAATTTCCTTTCTAGGACAGTAGCATAGAGTTTTTCCTACATTTTCCTCAAATAACATCTGTAAACTATGTCAGTGCATAGGAGCTATAGGCAGTAAAAAACATTATACTCTTGAAAATATCACTTTGAAAACGTAATCACAACACAAAACAGATGAAACTGAGACAATTTGGAAAGCAACGTCTTAGGAGGTAGTTTGTAAATAAAGTATTAAGGAGACAAGGATGCTTTCCAAGAAGTCAACAGGATGTTTTCATAATCTTATTAAGGTGGAGAGGGTACAGCTTCAGGCTAGAAATTAGCAGCATCATGATTTACTGATGTCAATGGCACCCATTATCCCTCGGGAAACTGATACAAGAAACCCTTTTATAAAGTCGGGGATGAGGCCTCGAACTACAGAGATCCCACTTTGGTATCATCTCTTTTAGTTGCAACAACAGAAAAAGATAAATACACAAAAAACTTAAAGGATAATTCCTAAAAAGGTGCAATGTTTTTCTTTACAAGATCATTAAGAAATCTTAAGATACTGAATACACATACAAACAAGGACACATGTTACAACCCAGGTACTTTCGAAACCATGTTTTAGTTCCAAACCCCAGTACACATCAATTTCATGAATCCAACTTTTTTTTATTCAGAACATGTATCTTTAAGACTGGTATAAACAAAAATTAAATACAAACAACTTGTTATTGACATAATAGCTGCAGTTATTAACTGCGAGAATACAGTAAAAAGGAGCCTTACTAAATGTTAATATTCTTGCAACAGAATTATCCCAGTCATTTTATGGTAGTAAATTCTGGCAAGAAATGATAAATTCATTTGTTATTAAAGATACTTAAAGAGTTTCCAAGATCAATCAGTCATGCTGCAAACAAAACAGCAATTTATTCAAGAGAGCCCTTACCTTTCTCTTATTCTCCTAAAAGGTCTGCCATTTATAGGTAACTAGTATTTCCAGATCAGTTGTTCAAACCCAGGTTCTTCCTATAATTTCACATCTTAGCTTTAAACACAGTAAACTTACACTCATTTTCCCTTTCCAGTGGAATTTCTAGTCTTGAAGTTAAAACATTTTCACAAAAAAAGAATAAAATCCTTCACGTAAATCTTGGTTCTTACTTTTCTTCTACCTCATTTTCATTTTCTTGTATTATTTGTTCTTCCTCCTCATCACCAAAAGTCTGTTCCTGCATGGTGGTAAAGGAGAGAGATCTAGCAGCCACTTCTGCAGCGAGGCCAGCAGTGAAAGTGAAATCAGGGGACAGCTGTAGCTGTGCCAGCCTCTGCTTGATGGAGGGCTGTGATGAGACCCTGGGGGTTGGGTGGGCAGGGGCCAGGCCATCTACATCTGCCTGCGGAGGCTCATCTTCACTCTCACACTGGTAATATGCTCTTTCTTCAGCTCCTTGGAAGAAGACTTCATTTGCAGAATTGTCTTTACTTTTACCATCTACAGGGTATTCACATAAATACTCAGTCCTACTACTTATTTCATTGTCAGCTGTAGAGGTTTTATTATTTTCCTCTTCAGTACCATTTTTACCAACTTTCCCCATATCTGAATCCACTGATGGCTCTGAATTACTTATGGGCTCCACTGGGGCTACAGGAGACAAGGATTTCAACACAGCTTCAAAGGAAAAAAAAGAAAGAAAAATAATAACTAAAAACCCAGCAATGATTTAAACTTTAATTTAAACTCCAAGTAGGTTTTTCTTATAAAGAACAATAAATAAAAGCTAAATAAAACTTTCTAGTAAATCAAAGTAAATTTATAAAACCAGAGAACTTTATAAGAGATCAAATACCTAAGACATGAAATGAGATGGGGTTTTGATAAATATTTTAAAACACCTCATGTATTCTCTTAATTCAAACCATTAAAGCAGTGTTTTCAAGGTGTGGCTCTTGAACCAACAGCATCAGTCAGCATCACCTAGGAATTTTTTAGAAATGAAAATTCTTCAGCTCCCCCCCATACCTACTGAATCGGAAACTGAAGGAGGACTGGCTAAGGTTTGACAAGCCCTCTGCTGGATTCTGATGCGCACGCGACTTTGAGAGCCATTGTACTAAAGGATAAGCAGCATGGTTTCACCCATAGTATGATAGACGAAACACCTAAGAGTAATTCAAGTAATAATCCTATCATCATCAACACACACATATTTACAAGTTAAAACATCATGGAAAAAAATTACAACATACAATTCAACTCACTTGTCAACCACCTAATAAGACCCTGATGACAGTAAAGCCGTAACTTCTACATATTTTAACGCCACAGAAAAATATAAAATAAAACCTGTATTCCATATCAACTACTGTACAAAGCGTAATACATAAATATTACATCCATACGGCAGAAGTTGTCCTTTCAAGGAAAATGAAGTTTTATTTAGCCCCTCTTGATGTTAGTAGGCAGTGGGTTGCTTGCTATGCAGTCTCTCCTCCCAGTATGAGGGGTTAGTACAATACAATATGTTATGAAGCATGACGGAAGAAAAAAAAGTGCGTCTTGAAGATCTGGCGTTTATTTTAAAAAATAATCTGTAAAACGTGTCCATTTCCAAGAAACAGATCCCTAAGCTGCAGTAACTCCACTAGAGAAGCAGCAACAACAGAAAAAAATGGCCACAGCAGGTTCCAGTGTAGAATTTCCCTCTCTAATTCCATTCGGACTTTACCCCTGTAGGCAGAGATGAAAACAACTCTGGAAGATGTACTGAAATTTTTCATGGGAAAAGCATTTTAAGGTATCAGCTTTTTACTTATTTTCATAAACTAAATTAGCATTATGCCTTTTCAAATGTAAACTATCAAAAGCACATACCTGAAAAGAGATACTTCTCTCAACATTATATCTTTACCCATACTGTCAAAAGGATAGTTTTAAAGCCATATGAAAAAAGTTGCTAAACAATAAAAAAGGATACAAGTTTATATACAGTGCTAGTTTCAGACTTTGTGTACAACTTTGTGTACAGTGTTAGCTGATAAATCTGTTAATTCTTAAAGCAACACATATTAGAAGTTCATTGATATTCCTGATTATTGTTAATTAAATGAGGGCGGGTAATCTGTATAATGCATCAATGAACTAGTATGTTAACACTGTGCTAGAATATAAGCCTCCAGGACTGTACAGATTTTTGTCTCTTGATCTATGTGCTGGGGATTCAATAGTAAACCTAATCTTATTATCTACTTATTGAGTAATTTTCTAAATGAATACTGTGGGGGATAATAAAGACCCTATTTAAGAATACTGTAATTTAATTTCAGAAACAAAAAAAATAGAACACACAGGAAACAATAGTGTCTAAAACCTAATACTCCTAATCTCTGATTTACGAAGGCCCAATATATGGACAAGCAGGTTGCAGGAACTCTCTGCTTTTTGCTCAAGAAATCCTTTCATTTCACAACAGTGTCCCCTGCATGTAAGGCTCTGTAGTAGTGGGAGAGGTGGCAGGACTGGAACAGTAAGAGAGGGACTCATGGAGGAGAGACTGGTGGAGAGGACAGGATGCCTGTGAAAGGGATCACCACGAATACTTTTCATTAATAAAAACAGCCAGCTTGCAGAACCATTGTCTAATTAGATATAAGTAGAGGAAGATATCTATATGGGGGACTCATGATGGAGGCTTGAAACCAGGAATAGGAGTTAAAAACTGTAGGTTTTTAAGACAGAGAGCTATTATCTATGTGCTGTTTGAGAAAAATCAAATTAGTTTTCAAGGATAGACAGAAGCAAACCTAAAGGCTTAGAAGCTATCTTTAAGAACAGCTTAGAAGAAAAAGGTATTGAAAATGCAAGTCAGCTAAGAGGCTATTATAATATATAAGCATAAGTTTATAAGTGTGTGTTAGTAGCTCAGTCATGTCCGACTCTTTGCAACCCAATGGATGGTAGCCCGCTAGGCTCCTCTGTCCATGAAATGCTCCAGGCAAGAATACTGGAGTGGAGAGCCATTCCCCTTCTCTACTGGATCTTCCTGACCCAGGGATTGAATCCGGACGTCCTACATTGCAGGCAGATTCTTTACCATAAGAACCACCAGGGAAGCCCAACCTTACAAAGACCTGGGCTATAAAGGGGATCAATGGGAAGAAAGGAGGAGGACAAAATCAAGAAGTATACATCTGGACAAGGGAGGATGGGAGGGCCCCAGAGAAGAAAAGAGAATGATGAGGAACCTTCCAGAATAATCTATATACTTCTAGTGAAAAAGAGAAAGGGAAGAGAAGGCAGTTGATTTTGAGGCACCTCATATACTAAAATAGAAGGGAAGTCTCACTCTACCTGCTTAGAAATCCAGAGGAATTAATTCTTGAATTAGGAAATAGCTAGTTTGATGATACTGTTGAGTACTAAGCTTCCCCTCTCTTCCTCCCTGCCTTTTATGAAGTTCTAAAGAAAAGAAGGGTGGTTACATAAAGAAGTTCAAGGGTAATCTTAGGTATTACCAGTCATCCACTTTTGTACAAATCCAAATATGGAGACAGTGTGCACATATGCATCTCTGCCTTCCATCTTCTGCAGTGTTCAAATCAACTATTAAGTAACCTAGTGATATAGCTAAGGGCCTAGGGTTTAATTCATTGGTTTCAACAGTGAACAGTTATTAATTCTGCGTTATATTAAAAATTATCATTGAGAACAGGGTTTAGAATCTTTAACCCACTGAAACAAATTTAGTAGAAAAATAGAGTAACTGATGAAAAAGTCTGACTTCATATTCCCAATCTGATTATATAGTAACTCTTTTATTGATTAAATTGGATTATATAATGACTCTTCTAATGATCAAACTGACTTTGTGTCTAAAAGACAAAGTACTATACTTACTGGTGGATCCCTAAAATGAACACCATAACAATTCTATGGCTAAGATTTACAGTTTAAGAAAAAAGAATCCCTTACATTGAAATAAACTTTTACTCTGAAGTCAGTGCTTACCATGATCACTAAACAGAAGTTGCTTCCACTTCTGCCTTTCTGCCTCTGATGCTTTAAATCCCAGCACAGATTTCAGTTCTTGGAGCACCCTCTTGGATTCTTCATGTTCACGCTTCTGTCTCTCTCTGTCTTCTTGAGACAAGTAATAAAAATCATCCTTTCTGAAATCAGTGTCCATATCAATATCATCTACATAAGCTTCTAACTCCTGAAAATGAATGAAAGAAAGAAGACGGCACTTCAAGCAGACAGGTTTCTAGTAGCATTCACTGATTTGAACCTATCGAACTCCAAGATTAAAAAAAATAAGGACTCCTGGCACAGGTCACTGAAGCACAAGTTGGACATACAAAGCAAACACAGATAAACTGAAATCTTAACGAAACTTACTTGATACTAAAAAGAGTTGTGGATAAGAAAATTTAACAACTTCAGTCATTATTTTTCTACTCTGATACCATTCGATAGATCTAGTCAAGATTCAAGCTATTAGCTATGTCAAAATCAATCAAAATTAGCAGGGCTGTTGGTTTACGGAGGTAGTCAGGTATGTTAGCTTTCTTTGATAGACATTTGTATTTCTTTCTGACTCTTCAGGAAGTCTGAACACGATTGCTAGGATTAGGGAAAACCACATCTGATGGTTCTCCTTATCTCTAAGGTGAAGGGTAGGATCCTTATTACTCAGCTTCTGTTGCAGTTATGGTTAAGGAAAATTATTTGGGATCCTCTAATCACGGTGAATTTACCTCAGATGACCATTATATCTACTACTGTGGGCAGGAATTCCTTAGAAGAAATGGAGTAGCCATCATGGTCAACAAAAGAGTCCGAAATGTAGTACTTGGATGCAATCTAAAAAACGACAGAATGATCTCTGTTCGTTTCCAAGGCAAACCATTCAATATCACAGTAATCCAAGTCTATGCCCCAACCAGTAACACTGAAAAAGCTGAAGTTGAATGGTTCTATGAAGACCTATAAGACCTTTTAGAACTAACACCCAAAAAAGATGTCCTTATCATTATAGGGGACTGGAATGCAAAAGTAGGAAGTCAAGAAACACCTGGAGTAACAGGCAAATTTGGCCTTGGAATACGGAATGAAGCAGGGCAAAGGCTAATAGAGTTCTGCCAAGAGAACGCACTGGTATAGAAAACACCCTCTTCCAACAACACAAGAGAAGACTCTACTCATGGACATCACCAGATGGTCAATAAAAATCAGAATGATTATATTCTTTGCAGCCAAAGATGGAGAAGCTCTATACAATCAGCAAAAACAAGACCGGGAGCAGACTGTGGCTCAGATCATGAACTCCTTATTGCCAAATTCAGACTTAAATTGAAGAAAGTAGGGAAAACGACAAGACCATTCAGGTATGACCTAAATCAAATCCCTTATGATTATACAGTGGAAGTGAGAAATAGATTTAAGGGACTAGATCTGATACATAGAGTGCCTGATGAACTATGGACAGAGGTTTGTGGCATTGTAGAGGAGACAGGGAGCAAAACCATCCCCATGGAAAAGAAATGCAAAAAAGCAAAATGGTTGTCTGGGGAGGCCTTACAAATAGTTGTGAAAAGAAGAGAAGCAAAAAGCAAAGGAGAAAAGGAAAGATATAACCATCTGAATGCAGAGTTCCGAAGAATAGCAAGGGGAGATAAGAAAGCCTTCCTCAGCAATCAATGCAAAGAAATAGAGGAAAACAACAGAATGGGAAAGACTAGCGATCTCTTCAAGAAAATTAGAGAGTCCAAGGGAACATTTCATGCAAAGATGGGCTCAATAAAAGACAGAAATGGGATGGACCTAACAGAAGCAGAAGATATTAAGAAGAGGTGGCAAGAATACACAGAAGAACTGTACAAAAAAGATTTTCATGACCAAGATAATCACGGTGTGATCCCTTACCTAGAGCCAGACATCCTGGAATGTGGAGTCAAGTGGGACTTAGGAAGCATCACTATGAACAAAGCTAGTGGAGGTGATGGAATTCCAGTTGAGCTATTTCAAATCCTGGAAGATGATGCTGTGAAAGTGCTTCTCTTTTTTAATTTTTTATGCACTCAATATGCCAGCAAATTTGGAAAACTCAGCAGTGGCCACAGGATTGGAAAAGGTCAGTTTTCATTCCAATCCCAAAGAAAGGCAATGCCAAAGAATGCTCAAACTACTGCACAATTGCACTCATCCACATGCTAGTAAAGTAATGCTCAAAATTCTCCAAGCCAGGCTTCAGCAATACGTGAACCGTGAACTTCCAGATGTTCAATCTGGTTTTAGAAAAGGCAGAGGAACCAGAGATCAAATTGCCAACATCTGCTGGAACATCGAAAAAGCAAGAGAGTTCCAGAAAAACATCTATTTCTGCTTTATTGACTTTGCCAAAGCCTTTGACTGTGTGGATCACAACAAACCGTGGAAAATTCTGAAAGAGATGGGAATACCAGACCACCTGACCTGCCTCTTGAGAAACCTATATCCAGGTCAGGAAGCAACAGTTAGAACTGGACATGGAACAACAGACTGG
Source organism: Bubalus bubalis (assembly GCF_019923935.1). NCBI lineage: Eukaryota > Metazoa > Chordata > Mammalia > Artiodactyla > Bovidae > Bubalus > Bubalus bubalis. The sequence continues at coordinate 95,281,288 of NC_059160.1, forward strand.
TTCCAAATAGGAAAAGGAGTACGTCAAGGCTGTATATTGTCACCTTGCTTATTTAACTTATATGCAGAGTACATCATGAGAAATGCTGGGTTGGAAGAAGCACAAGCTGGAATCAAGATTGCCGGGAGAAACATCAATAACCTCAGATATGCAGATGACATCACCCTTATGGCAGAAAGTGAAGAGGAACTAAAAAGCCTCTTGATGAAAGTGAAAGAGGAGAGAGAAAACATTGGAAAGTGAAAAAGCTCAACATTCAGAAAACGAAGATCATGGCATCCGGTCCCATCACTTCATGGGAAATAGATGGGGAAACAGTGGAAACAGTGTCAGACTTTATTTTTTTGGGCTCCAAAATCACTGCAGATGGTGACTGCAGCCATGAAATTAAAAGACACTTACTCTTTGGAAAGTTATGAGCAACCTAGATAGCATATTCAAAAGCAGAGACATTACTTTGCCAACAAAGGTCTGTCTAGTCAAGGCTATGGTTTTTCCAGTGGTCATGTATGGATGTGAAAGTTGGACTGTGAAGAAAGCTGAGTGCTGAAGAATTGATGCTTTTGAACTGTGGTGTTGGAGAAGACTCTTGGACTGCAAGGAGATCCAACCAGTCCATTCTAAAGGAGATCAGCCCTGGGATTTCTTTGGAGGGAATGATGCTGAAGCTGAAACTCCAGTACTTTGGCCACCTCATGCGAAGAGTTGACTCATTGGAAAAGACCCTGATGCTGGGAGGGATTGGGGACAGAAGGAGAAGGGGATGGCAGAGGATGAGATGGCTGGATGGCATTACTGACTCGATGGGCGTGAGTCTGGGTGAACTCTGGGAGTTGGTGATGGACAGGGAGGCCTGGTGTGCTGCAAATCATGGGGTCGCAAAGAGTCGGACACGACTGAGCAACTGAACTGAAATCAGGTGTAACGATGTCAGATCTGATTCAGAAGTTTGTGATAAAAGAACAAGGATTTTAAGGAAACTATTCTGGCAAGGATGGTGGCAGACAAAATTTCTAGAGGTAGAGGTTCTGAATATAGTTTTCATTATTTACATGATGCAACAAGTGGCAATGCCTACACCCCGTGACTCAGCAGTGACGCCCCCAATGGAACAGGGCTTTTGAGTGACTTTGGCTGTGTACCCCAGCCTGCTTTAAGCTCATCATCTGGCCCTCTGAAATATTCTGTCAGCTAGCTAACAGTTTTAAGTAAATTTCTTTGTTAAAGTAAGTAGGGTTGGTCTCCCTTTGCAATTAAGAATATTGAATAGGCAAAATGACGAAGAAAAAGAAGTCTTCTTCTTCAGAAGAAAAGTCTTCTTCAGAATAAGCAATCTGTTGTCAATATCTAACTTAATCATCTAAAAAGTATTTTTAAAAGTGAGGTTTAACATACATCCTGCTGATCCGCACTTTTGGGCTTCCCTGGTGGCTCAGATGGTAAAGAATATACCTGTAATGCAAGAGACCCAGGTTCAATCTCTGGGTTGGGAAGACCTCCTGGAGAAGAGAATTCCATGGACAGAAGACCCTGGCAGGCTACAGTCCATGGGGTCACAAAGAGTCAGACACAACCAAGCATCTTTCACATAACTTGCATAGATACATTCAAATGCACAAATCTTAAGTGTAAAGGATTTTTACAGATGTACACATACTGGGAACCACCACTCTGATCAAGATAAAAACATTTCCAGCATCCCAGAAGGTACCTTTACCAATGTACTAATTTTTTTTTTTCCAATGTACTAATTTTTAATGTGTTTCATCACTTTCGAGTATTTAAGAGATGGACAATTAGATATAAACAGGAAAATCTTCTGGTAGATTCAATGGATTGAAATTCAAGACACTAAGAACTAATGATATGATATAAATTCAATACACTGTGTTGTAATTTTTGAAGATTAGAAATATAAATTAAACAACTGTTCACAATTACTCAACAACTGTTCTGTGCTAAGTCGCTTCAGTTGTGTCAGACTTTTTGCGACCCTATGGACTGTAGCCTGCCAGGCTCCTCTGTCCATGGGATTTTCCAGGCAAGAATACTGGAGTTGGTTGCCATTTCCTTCTCAGGGGATCTTCCTGACCTAGGGATTGAACCTGTTGTCTCTTACATCTCCAGAATTTGCAGGCAGGTTCTTTACCACTAGCGCCACCTGAGAAGCCCTCAAAATGGTGTGCCATGCCCTCCTTCAGGGGATCTTCCCAAATTGGGATCGAACCCTGGAAAATTTTAATTCAACAATTATCCATGTCAGTTACAGAGAAAGGGAGGTAAGGTTTGTACATTAAACTCTTTAGAGGGAAAAAAAGCCGTTTTCACCCTCACCTGCTCCTCAGGGATTGGATCTTTGTCTGCGATGTGTAGAGGAGTCTGCACCACAGGGGCCACGGTGCAGCGTGGGCTCTCACACGCCATTTCAGGGCACCCTTAAAAAGGAACACGGAAATGAGCCGCTATCTACTAAAGTTAATAAAGAGTAACATCTACAGATTTATAATTTAAATAAACTCTTGGAGAAGAAAACCTGTTTTCTCTCTTCCTTTTTCACCTTACCATAGTACTTGGCACACAGGAGGTACTCTAAATACTTCAACAATCAACTTTACTCATGGCATAGAAACAGACTCAAGACAGACTATCGTCACTCTTCGCTACGAAAAACAAACTTCAATTCTGCACTTTACTTATACCATTTTCATTCTCAGGAGAAATTAGGATTGGAAATGAGTTTCATAAGTAAAAGATTGAAAAGATCATCTCAGGTGAGCTTAACTTCGATTAATTATTAAAAGACAGTGTTTGACTTCCAATCTCCGGGTTATTTAGCTTCATATTCAGCTCTCTTTTATCATTATCTGTCTACTTTAAAGAAGTAGGGGTTAAGCCTCTAGATTTTTAGCTTTCAGAGTTGGGAGAGACTCTTGGCTAGCATGGGCTGGTATGGTCAGAGCAATCTAGGCCAGCGGGGGAGAACTCTCAGTGGGTATCATCAGCAAAAATGTGCCTTAGCCCACAGTGTCACGTAACTAGTTTCATACAAAAGACTGAGTAAGTAAATATATTGAAACTGATGACAGTCAAGCTTCTCATTATCACAAAAGGGAAGAACAAACACAGAGGAGGGGGAGGCCAGAATAAACTATGTGCTCCTGAAACTGCATTGGAGGTACTGGTATGAAGGTGTATATAACATATATGGACAGACAGAGAGATCTACAAACAGAGATAGATGTGTGTGTACATGCATATGAGTTGTGTGTGTGCTCAGTGTGTCCAGCTCTTTTGTGACCCGAGGGACTGTAGCCTGTACAAGTATATGTGCAGATGTATTCCATAGTTCTGTACACGGATAAGTGGTAAGAGCAGTAATATCCCAGTGGCCATGAGCATCCCTAGCACTTCAGATCTTGGTTTCTAAAGGTCATTTTCTATTAAAAAGAATGAGGCTCTGTGGAGACAAGGCAGATGTTAGGGCTGGAGGCAAGGAAAGTATGAGACAAAGTCAACAAGTGCTCAAAGAATGATGGTGATAGGAACCACCTTGAATGGGCTCCCTCTGGTTGAACTATGGACAACCTGACCAACAATATACAATAAAAGTAACTAATTATGATCTATTGAATAAAATAAGAACCCATACTAATATAAATGTGTAAATAAGTAGAAAGGGGGATGCTTAACCTTAAAATAGTGTCAACTAGTAAGTGTAGGTAGAAAACGGAATTAGAAAATTACCATCTGGCAACCACCACAGCAATATCCAGCTGAAGCAAGAACTATCAATGGATGCTAAAAGTAATGGGTGAAAACATTTTAAGCTAATATATTCACTTTTTGATACACAATTTTATGAATTTAGATAAATTACAGTCATGTAATCACCATTACCACTGATCACGATACAGAAGTCTTATCACCTCAAAACATCTACTTAATGCTGCCTCTTTATGCCCTATTCCTCCCTCCATATCCAACTCCTAGTAATCACTGATATGTTTCTTATTCCTGTTAAACTTTATCATTTTGTGGCTGTCCTATAAGTGGAATCACACAGTATGCAGTGATTTGAGCCTAACTTCTGCTGATTAGCATAGTGCATCTTCCATCTTACTGACAGAGCAGTAGTAGTTCATTTCTTTTTTATTTCTGAGTAGTAGTCCACTGTATGGATGGATGAAACGATTTATGTATTCGTCAGCTGAAGGACCTTGGGTTGTTTCCTGATTCTGTTGGTATACTGTGGGTTTGCAGAGAATGTCTGATTTTTAAAAATATGAACAGAAGTACTTAGGGGCAATGGGATTTCATGTCTGTTTCTTAACTCAAATGGTTTAGAATAATACCACCAAAAGAATTTATAGACAATACACACACAAATGTGGTAGAATGTAAAAAAGTGGGAAATCTGGAATTAAGGGGTACTTAAAATTATTCTTGTGATATTCCTATACTTTTAAAATACTTAAAATAAAAAGATATAGCTAACTAAAGCTATTTCCTAAGAAATTTAAACCAACAATTTTATTTCAAGTTGTGTATCCAAGGCTACGATGGGCATTTTAGTGAGAAAAGTTTCTGAATACTTGTATCTTAGTTCATATCATTACCACCTATGAGCAAATCAAGAAATGGCTTATCACCTGCCCAATGATTTGAGACTGTTTTAACAATCATGTTCAAGTGACTAAGATTTAATATCTTACAGTATGCTGAGGGAGGCATGAATGGGATGCATCTTCTAACACCCAGTGGGCTCCTAAGTGTTTCTATTTATAAAAAATACATCCGAAAGCTCTAGTTAAGTCATCTAAAAAAGTTTAATATGCATAAATATTTGCACATATTAAAAACCCTTGGCAAATCTAACTTTTGGAGAAAGAATTATTCATCATTTACATTTGAGGAAATGTACTGACAGTGTATCAGTAATTAGCTTGTTTACATTTCCTGTGAAAAATGCTAATACTTTTACTATCTAAGGACTTGTTCAGTTTGCTCAAGACAGTAAACAAAGTATTACAGACCTAGCTATAAACAAAACAATGACTTAACAGGGTGATAAAGCATTACTCACCTTTGGCAATAATACAATTTTTTATTTTATTTTGTTGTTTTCTGTCAAACATCAATATGATCAGCCATAGGTGTACATATGTCTCCTCCCTTTTAACATCATAATTAAGGTCCAAGGGATAAACATATTATTGACTTACAGCACAAGTTTAAAGATTAATATGCCAAACATTTACAATTAAATTAGTGAAGTTAATGATGTATTTTATCTTAAAAGTAAATTCAATTTCTGGTCTCTGACTATCAAAACTCATTATTACCCTAACTGGAAAAGAGTTTCTAGAATTTCTAATAATGGAATAATACTATTAAAATCTATTTTTTAATTAAAATTTTAAAAAAGGAAGTATATGATTCAGGGAAACTTCAAATTATATTCATTTTTTATTTACAAAAATAAGAGCCCACACTTTATATTCAATGTCAATTTGCACATATAAGTTCATTTTTTTTTTTTAGACAACTAAGAGATTGTATCAAGTCAGTTTTATCATGCAGACAAGAAGTAAACCTGATAAAGTCCTACTAGGGAATAAGTATGTCTGGTAAGTGTATGCAAAAGTACTCTCTCACAGGTACCTTTTTTATCTGTATTTCTTCGTAGCAATTTGTCCACTTGAGAAATGGCCTCTTCCCAGCAATTGTTGCTTGCTTGAACATGGGGCTGAATTAACTTTAATTTCTGTTCTAGGATTTGATAAGCTTCTGACACTAGTTCTTGTGTTTCTTTAGTACAGACAAGCTTTTCAAGTTCATCCTCAAGAATTATTACCCTGAGTAATAAAGAAAAACAAAAACAGATTTCTAAACTATGAAACGAAATGTATAATTCACAAAGTTTATTTTAAAAAAAAGTCTGTAAGATGAAAAAAAGTTCTGAATGTGGAAGGTGGTGATGGTTGCACAATAATACATATGTACTTAATGACACTTACCTGTAGCTTAAAAATGGTTAAGTGCTAAATTTTACATTATACGCATTTACCAGTTTTAAAAACAGTTTATAAAGAGTATCATATATTTCTTCAACAAATATTTCTTGCATATATACCAGGCATTTTTACAAACTAAAAAGATAAGTTAAACCTACTTCCTACTTAATAAGAAACTTAAACCACATCAGAAAAGTCATACATATATAATATAAAAAAAATTAAAAATAACATTTTATTTCCAATTTAAAGATGAGAAATTAGTTCTAGAGAGTTGAAGAAACTTGCCCAGGTCATATAGCTGGTAAATTGTAAAGCTGGGTTACATCCAGGCACAAAATGACAGAGAGAAAGAAGGGATTAAAAGAATTCAGAAGAGGTGCAAGTTACTATGATAAGGAAGAGGTACTTCTGAGGTAGCACTGAAGGATGGATAAAACCTGAGCATGTACAGAAGATGAAGGTCATTCTAGATGGTAATGGGAAATAGCCTTTATACAGTTTGGCTGGACTGAGGTAAAGGAATGAGAAATAAAGAGAGAGCAGACAGTCAGTTTATGCCAAGCCCTTTCTGCAGAATGTTTTATACAGACTTCAGTCTAAGCTGCTACACTCACTCCAAATCCAGGGAAATTTTTCAGGTAAGTAAGAAAGCAAATATAAGGCTCAGAAACATTCCTCTGGCAGCAGGCACTCTACAGACCAGGAGAACACTTACAGAGTTAATGTTCTCCTGCAGGCAAGTGAGAGTGGGAACGGCAAGTGGGACAAGCAAGGGGGAGGAATGAAACACAGAATTATTTTTTAGGTAACACTTTTCAAAGCTGTGTGTGGCAGTGCTAAAGAGCAAATCAGATAAGATGCTCTGTGACCAGACTGCTCTCTAGTGAAGTATTTTGAAGGGTGATTACAGTAGCGTACATAAAATCTTTCATTTTTTAACAGGAAACATACCTCCCATGTATTTTCCATAATCCCTGGCCAAGGTACACAGCCCTTCTTTGTCATTTTCATGTCCATCTAGTGTAGCACTCTTTCTTCCCAAACCATCTTCCTCATGCTAATGCATTTTATTACACCCTGTACATTTCTGATTCCATTGCCAAACATTAATTCTTGATAGACCCTGGTTTGCCTAACACAACCTTTCCATCCACTGAAATCTTGTTTTCCTCTCATGATGATCCACCTTTTGCCACCCACTCAAATGGACAGCCTTATCTCCCACATTCCCAGTGGGAAACAGCTTTCTTAGAACAGCAGCAACAGACCAATGGAACATCACCACCTCATAGTGTCTTAATTGTTCCCTATGCCTCAACCTTTACATGAGTATTATATACCTATCTCAGACCTTGAATTGATGGTTAAGAACTTACCTTTTTAAAATGTCTTTCTGACCTTAATTTCCTATCTGTGTATATCACATCCTTCTTCACTCTGGTAAATGAGCCTTTTGATTTTACTGAGATTTCAAGTCCTTCTGATGCATTTTTTTATCTTTGAAAATCAACTGCTGCCCTCCCCCTTCCACATCTTGCTTGGTATCCAGGGTCAAATACATCACCTACAATCTTCTCAACTCATTAAATTCCTCTGACCTTCCCCTGATTACAACACAACATGAACCAACTCATTCATTTGATCCAGTCCTATACTATGAGTATCTGTTATAGAAAAATTTCACTGAAATGACTGGACACTGCATTTTACTAAGGTGGAGTACTAACAATACCATGTGAAGTAGAAGATCAACAAATATAAACTATGGATCCTACATTTTACTATCCAATTGGGGCCAAAAAACTTGTTCTATGCTATAGAAAAATGTCCAAACCTCTTATTCAGAAAAATAGCAATATAATGCTCTTCAACTACATATAATAATACTTCTCGGCTTTTGTCCTATCTTTCTAGGTTTTCTGTTGAAATAAAAAAAGTAAAAACTATAAATGAATCCCCCCAACTACAGTACTAACAAATCAGTTTGTTACATTTGTAGGTTGAAACCATCCTTTAGGCTCCGTGTCTCGACTTTGTTGCTTCTTTTCAGCTAGGACACAAGCCAACAACCACAATGGCAGGAGAATGAAGCCTGCTAATCACGGGGATGTTTCCTTACGTGGCTTCTAAACTTACTCATTCAGTAATGCTTTCAGATGCAGCTGCAAGCTGCGTACTGCCGTGTGAACATTACTCAGTTCTCTTGACTTCTGCTGAGTTCTGGAGAAACACTGGGGTACCGACTGGTGCTGAGTTTCAAAGTACCGGTAGAACTCATAGCTGCGCTTAAGCTCTTCCAAACAGGCAGAATGAGCATGAGGTAGACCTTGAGTCACATCAGATAAGATACAATGAGGCAAAAGTGCTGGAGTAAGTAAGGGCCCAGGAGGTGAATTTGTTGTAGAAAGTAACAGGGCTAGCCGCCTAAAGAACTCTGAACTCTGTGCCACCCAGAGCTGAAACAGAACCTAAAAAGAAAAAAAGAACAAGATCAGTAAAAAAATACTGGCCAATATTCAAAACAAACTACAAATTTATTTATCTTAATTTCTGGATTAAACTTTTCAATTTATCCTAAGTAATGAATATAGCTGAGCTTGAACTAACTCTAAGAGTAGCGAAGAATGCATGCCTACATGCTAAGTTGCTTTAGTCATGTCCAACTCCTTGTGATTCTATGGACCATAGCTCACCAGGCTTCTCTGTCCAAGGGATTGATTCTCCAGGCAAGAATACTGGAGTGGTTTGCCATGCCCTTCTCCAAGGGATCTTCCAGACCAAGGGATCAAACCCACAACTCCTTCAGCTCCTGCACTGGAAGCGGTTCTTTACCACTAGCGAGACCTGGGAAGCCCATGTTACATCAAATTATGTAGTCATAGCACATACAAACTTCTGATCCTATAGCAGCTTATACCAGTTTAGCAGACGGTGATTGCAGCCATGAAATTAAAAGATGCTTACTCCTTGGAAGGAAAGTTATGACCAACCTAGATAGAATATTGAAAAGCAGAGACATTACTTTGTCAACAAAGGTCCGTCTAGTCAAGGCTATGGTTTTTCCAGTGGTCATGTATGGATGTGAGAGTTGGACTGTGAAGAAAGCTGAGCGCCGAAGAATTGATGCTTTTGAACTGTGGTGTTGGAGAAGACTCTTGAGAGTCCCTCGGACCGTAAGGAGATCCAACCAGTCCATCCTAAGGGAGATCAGTCCTGAATATTCATTGGAAGGACTGATGTTGAAGCTGAAACTCCAATACTTTGGCAACCTGATGCGAAGAGCTGATTCATTTGAAAAGACCCTGATGCTGGGAGGGATTGGGGGCAGGAGGAGAAGGGGACGACAGAGGATGAGATGGTTGGATGGCATCACCAACTCAATGGACGTGGGTTTGGGTAAACTCTGGGAGTTGATGATGGACAGGGAGGCCTGGCATGCTGCGGTTCATGGGGTCGCAAAGAGTTGGACACAACTGAGCGACTGAACGGACTGACTGACTGTCCTAAAAGAGAAATGCTGATGGAATAAGACATACCTAATTAGAAATGAATGTTCTTTGATGAATTATTTTTTTTTAAACTGTATACAAAGGAGAAATGGAGAGAGCAGGAATGATGGATCTATGTAAGTCCAAAGAAATAAGTCACTGATGGATCCAGAGTTTGGGGTTCAAAATTATACCAATATTTTGGCCTAGGAAATAGCTAAGAAATAACATAAAAATCAGTTCCAGAGTGATCATACTCAGGAATGTCTGGCATGAGAAACTACAACAACCATTCTTGAAAGACACACCTTGATCCCAGCAGCAAAGGATTCCTAGAAATTGTCCTGTTCAAGAGGACAATATCAAACATACAAATACAATCTAGTATGAAAAGGAGTTAGCAGATAACAGAGAGGATTCAACCACTTTGGATAATTTAGATTCTAGTTTTTTATAAATATGAAAATGGACATTATTTAAACTGGTATATTAAATGAATTTTAAAATTACGCAAATAATGAATAAAGATAATTTAATGTAAACCTATTCTACTATTAACATTTTTTTAAAATAAGCAAGGCCAAAATTCCAAATCACTAAAGATACACCAAGAATTCTTAAATATAAATACAAGCTATTGCAGAAGTCTTACTTAACCATTAAATTTCTTCACTAAAATAATTTTCCTGGATATTCTCTGGTGGTCCCGTGGCTGTCTTTGTGCTTTTACTGCTGTGGCCAGGCTCAATCCCTGGTTGGGAAACTAAGATTCCACAAGTTGTGCAGTGTGGCCCCCACAAAATTTTTCTTTATCCCTTTATTTGTTCATTCATCAAGTGTTTTTTGAGCATCAATGATGTGCCAAGCAGTATTATAGGTGCTAATAATACAGCAGAGAACAAAGGTGAAAAATATCCCTGCCCTGATGGAGCTTATGTTCACGTAGTTGGGCAATAGATATTAACAAGTAAAAGATAAGTTTCTTGGCTGACAGGGTATGGGGAGAATATAGCAGAGAAGGGGAACAGCAAATGTGTGATTGTGTGTGTATATGTGAGAGGAAGAGGAAGGAGAGAATAGCAGAGGGATACACTAAGCAAGGGGGAGAGTATGTAATTGGATTTTTAAGAGAAACAGGGAGCTACTGAAGGTTTCTAAGCATTAGAGTAATATGATTCGAGTTAAGCTTTAACAAGATCATTCTGGCTGCTGATAGATAATAGGGAGGTAAGCAGAAGACAGGTTACTGCAGTAATGCAGGTGGGAGTTAACAAGGTACCTTGCATATAATGGTGAGTGGTAACAGGTAGTTCAGTTCAGTTGCGCAGTTGTGTCCGACTCTTTGGAACCCCATGGACTGAAGGCTTCCGTGTCCATCACCAACTCCCGGAGATTACTCAAACTCATGTCCAAGAGTTGGTGATGCCATCCAACCATCTCATCCTCTGTCATCCCCTTCTCCTCCTGCCCCCAATCCCTCCCAGCATCAGGGTCTTTTCAAATGAGTGAGTTCTTCACATCAAGTGGCCAAAGTATTGGAGTTTCAGCTTCAGCATCAGTCCTTCCAATGAGTATTCAGGACTGATTTCCTTTAGGATGGACTGGTTGGATCTCCTTGCTGTCCAAGGGACTCTCAAAGAGTCTTTTCCAATGCCACAGTCCAAAAGTATCAACTGTTCAGTGCTCAGCTTTCTTTATAGTCCAACTCTCATATCCATACATGACTACTGGAAAAACCTGAGGTTTGACTAGACGGACCTTTGTTGACAAAGTAATGCCTCTGCTTTTTAACACGCTGGTCATAACTTTTCTTCCATGGAGTAAGCGTCTTTTAATTTCATGGCTGAAGCCACCATCTGCAGTGACTTTGGAGCCCCCCAAAACAAAGTCTGTCACTGTTTCCACTGTTTCCCCATCTATTTGCCATGAAGTGATGGGACCAGATGCCATGATCTTCGTTTTCTGAATGCTGAGTTTTAAGCCAACTTTTTCACTCTCCTCTTACAGGCTCTTTAGTTCTTCTTTGCTTTCTGCCACAAGGGTGGTGTCATCTGCATATCTGTGGTTATTGATATTTCTCCTGGCAATCTTGATTCCAGCTTGTGCTTCCTCCAGCCCAGTGTTTCTCATGATGTACTCTGCATACAAGTTAAATATGCAGGGCAATAATATACACCCTTGATGTACCCCTTTCCTGATTTGGAACCAGTCTGTTGTTCCATGTCCAGTTCTAACTGTTGCTTCCTGACCTGCATACAGGTTTCTCAAGAGGCAGATCAGATGGTCTGGTATTCCCATCTCTTTCAGAATTTTCCTGTTTATTGTGATCCACACAGTCAAAGGCTTTGGCATAGTCAATAAAGCAGAAGTAGATGTTTTTCTGGAACTCTCTTGCTTTTTCGATGATCCACTGGATGTTGGCAATTTGATCTCTGGTTCCTCTGCCTTTTCTAAAACCAGCTTGACATTCTGGAACTTCACGGTTCAACTTCACGGTTAATGTACTGTTGAAGTCTGGCCTGGAGAATTTTGAGCATTACTTTACTAGCATGTGAGATGAGTGCAATTGTGCAATAGTTTGAGCATTCTTTGGCATTGCCTTTCTTTGGGACTGGAATGAAAACTGACCTTTTCCAGTCCTGTGGCCACTGCTGAGTTCTCCAATTTTCTGGCATATTGACTGTAGCATTTTTACAGCATCATCTTTTAGGATTTGAAATAGCTCAACTGGAATTCCATCACCTCCACTAGCTTTGTTTGTAGTGATGCTTCCTAAGGCCCACTTGACTTCTCATTCCAGGATGTCTGGCTCTAGGTGAATGATCACACCAGCATGATTATCTGGATTATGAAGATCTTTTCTGTGTAGTTCTTCTGTGTATTCTTGCCACCTCTTCTTAATATCCTCTGTTTCTGTGAGGTCCATACCATTTCTGTCTTTTATTGAGCCCATCTTTGCATGAAATGTTCCCTTGGTATCTCTAATTTTCTTGAAGACATCTCTAGTCTTTCCCATTCTATTGTTTTCCTCTATTTCCTTGCATTGATCACTGAGGAAGGCTTTCTTATCTCTCCTTGCTATTCTTTGGAACTCTGAATTCAAATGGATATCTTTCCTTTTCTCCTTTGCCTTTCCCTTCTCTTCTTTTCACAGCTATTTGTAAGGGCTTCTCCTGTTTGAGGAGGCCTTACAAATATGCCTTACAAATTTGCCGTTTTGCATTTTTTTTCCTTGAGCATGGTCTTGATCCCTGCCTCCTGTACGGTGTCACAAACCTCCGTCCACAGTTCTTCAGGCACCCTATCAGATGTAATCCCTTGAATCTACTTGTCATTTCCACTGTATAATCATAAGGGCTTGAATTAGGTCATACCTAAATGGAGTGGTTTTCCCTACTTTCTTCAATTTAAGCTTGAATTTGGCAATAAGAAGTTCATGATCTGAGCCACAGTCAGCTTCTGGTCTTGTTTTTGTGGACACTATAGAGCTTCTCCATCTTTGGCTGCAAAGAATATAATCAATCTGATTTCAGTATTAACCATCTGTTGATGTCCATGTGTAGAGTCTTCTCTTGTTTTGTTGGAAGAGGGTATTTGCTATGACCAGTGCGTTCTCTTGGCAAAACTTTATTAGCCTTTGCCCTACTTTATTCTTACTCCAAGGCCAAATATGCCTGTTACTCCAGGTGTTTATTGACTTCCTACTTTTGCATTCCAGTCCCCTATAATGAAAAGGACATCTTTTTTGGGTTTTAGTTCTATAAGATTTTGTAGGTCTTCATAGAACCGTTCTACTTCAGTAAGAGGTAAGCAGAGGGCACACTCTGGATACATACAGAATGGACAGAATCTCTTGACAGATGGTTTATGAGTAAAAGTGTTAACAAGGATGATTCTAGGGTTTCAGATTCTAGTTGTTTCACACAACTAAAAAATCAAGTTGGCATAGCTTATTGCCCTAAAAAAAAAAAAAAAGACTATTATCTAATCATTGCTATGTTATCCAATGAAACCGGAACTTAGAAATACACATTTTTTCTTGTTTGTTCTTTGAGTAAGGGAAGTCGCTCTGGATGAGGGGATAACCATAGTTTATGGGCAATTAGGAAATGCTGTTTTAAAGCATTTTCAGGGAGTCCTCTGCAGTCAATTGGTTAGGACTTGGCATTTTCACTGCTGTGGCCCTGGTTCAATCCCTGGTCAGTGAACTAAGATCTTGCAAGCCAGGCAGCAAGACCAAAAAAAAGGCATTTTCAAAAATGTAGATCTGCTTTTTAAAGCAGGAAAGATACTCTTTATAATAATTTTACAAAAAACTAATAAAAATTTTGAACTAAGGAAAAAAGAGGGGTAAGGACTCTGTACTAGATATTTCACATATGTCTCTCCTTAGGATACAGTTAGGAAGCTTCTTTCCTTTCCAAAGATGCAGCATTTGCTACTGCTAAGCTCTCCTGAACACCAGACTACCTTACTTGCCTCTTGAGAAATCTATATGCAGATCAAGAATCAACAGAATCAGACATGAAACAATGGCCTGGTTCCAAATTGGGAAAGGAGTACGTCAAGGCTTATATACTGTCACCCTGTTTATTTAACTTTTATGCAGAGTACATCATGGGAAATGCTAGACTGGATGAAGCACAAGCTTGAATCAAGATTGCTGGGAGAAAGATCAATAATCTCAGATATGCAGATGACACCACACTTATGGCAGAAAGTGAAGAGGAACTCAAGAGCGTTTTGATGAAAATGAAAGACAAGAGTGAAAAAGTTGGCTTAAAACTCAACATTCAAAAACTAAGATCATGGCATCTGGTCCCATCGCTTTATGGCAAACAGATGGGAAAACAATGGAAATAAGTTTATTTTTGTTGGACACACTTTATTTTCGTGGGCTCCAAAATCACTGTAGATGGTGACTGCAGCCTTGAAATTAAAAGACACTTGCTTTTATGGAAGCAAGTGCCTTGGAAGAAAAGCTGTGAGAAACCTAGACACCCTATTAAAAAGCAGAGACATTACTTTGCCGATAAAGGTCCACATAGTCAAAGCTATGGTTTTTCCAGTAGTCATGCATGGATGAGAGAGTTGGACCATAAAGAAGGCTGAGTGCCGAAGAATTGATGCTTTTGAACTGTGGTGTTGGAGAAAACTCTTGAGATTCCCTTGGACTGCAATGAGATCAAACCAGTCAATAACCAAGGAAATTAGTCCTGAATATTCATTGGAAGGACTGATGCTAAAGCTAAAGCTCCAATACTTTGGCCACCTTATGTGAAGAACGGACTCATTAGAAAAGACCCTGATGATGGGAAAGATTTAAGGCGAGAGAAGAAGGGGACAAAAGAGGATGAAATGGTTGGATGGCATTACCAACTGGATGGATATGAATTTGAGCAAACTCCAGGAGTTGGTAATTGACAGGGAAGCCTGGCGTGCTATAGTCCATGGGGTCACAGAGAATTGGACACGATTGGGTGACTGAACTGAACCTCTCCTGAGAGAAGATATGCAAGCAATTGAAAAAACAAAACAAAACATTTTCTTTAAAAGACATAATGAAGATTACAAAGGAAAACAAAAGGACCTGATTTGTAAACCATCTTTCACTACATTTTTTTTAAAAGCTTTAATTAGTGTTGCTCTTTTGAGAAATAATTTACTTTTAGAATTTAGCTTATAAAATTCACTTTGAAATTCTTTATCTGGATATAATGACAACTGAACAAGGTGGCCCTACACAGTTTTTGAACGTTACAGGAATTTTTAGCAGTTTATAAAATAAATCTCAAGACAGGCCACTTTTGGAGTCTGATGTTCCTGGTAACGATGGAACACAATTACCAAGTTTAGTTATATATTAGTTATATGTCAAAATAAAACAGAATTAAAACACTAAAGTTTCATTTGTAAAATAATATGGGTGAGCAAAGAGGATCCAGCTACATCCTTCATCATAGTATGTGGAGGAGATAAGTGAACGCGTCCCACATTTTAGAATAGGTCATATCAGATGGAATTTAAAAAATCAGCTAACATTTATTAATCACTTACTCAGTCCCAGGCACTGGACTGGTGAATATTTAATCCTTTAGTGATAAGCACTATCTCATTTTTATGAACACAGAAACGACGACTTGTTCAAGACCATATCAATAGTCAGGTGGCAAGAGTCAAACCTAGAAGTCTGACTCCAAGAGACCCACTTTTTCTCTTTGCTGCCTGTACTTGGACAAAATATAATCCAGGATTTAACAAGCTTTTTAAAAAGCACAGAAAAATAGGGAAATAACTAAGACATCTTGATGAGTAAAGAAAAAATTATTTAAAACAGAAAGAAATATGACCATAATTCTCTCTCCAAATCCTTCTTAAAGAGTAACAGCTATTACCATTTTGGGTTAACCAAGCTTTGTTGTAGGTATTTTCTATGTTTTCTCATTTAATCTAAAACCATGTAGGGCAGGTATGGTAATCTCTTTTTACAGCTTAGTAAATTCAAAGAATAACTCATTCAGGTCAAACAACTAGTCAGTGTCAGGGCTAAAATGTAAACCCACATCTGCTTAATTCCAAAGTCCCTGCTTTTTCATCATTAAGAATCTCCCAAACTGTCTTTTGAAAATGACTACTTCCATTCACAGAATAAAGCATGGTCATGGTATTGAATTTAGAAGTAAATGGAATTACCTATAGTGCAACCACCCTAAGAATAGCTAATTGTATATTAGTATTTTCTCATGGTCTTTTTTAAAAACAGAGTTGTGGTCATACTAAATATATATTTACTTATTCTGATTGTTGCACTGGTTTCTCCAAATTTTTACAAAATTTTTATAAGCAAGTTGTAGCTATTATTCAATGGTCCCTATTGGATTTAACATAATTCATGCAACTATTCCTCTACTGCTGCACATTTAGGCAGTGTTCCATTTTTAACTATTATGCTGCTGCTGCTGCTAAGTCACTTCAGTCGCGTCCGACTCTGTGCGACCCCATAGACGGCAGCCCACCAGGCTCCCCCGTCCCTGGGATTCTCCAGGCAAGAACAGGAGTGGGTTGCCATTTCCTTCTCCAATGCATGAAAGTGAAAAAGTGAAAGTGAAGTCGCTCAGTCGTGTCCGACTCTTTGCGACCCCATGGACTCCAGCCTACCAGGCTCCTCCGTCCATGGGATTTTCCAGGCAAGAATACTGGAGTGGGGTGCCATTGCCTTCTCCATTTTAACTATTATGAACAGAGCTAATAAGCAACTTGGTACATAAAGCTTTAAGATACTTGAAATAATTTCCTTAAGAAAGATTTGCATAAGTGGAATTACTGATTCTATCATTTTTAAGGCACTGTAAATGTCAAAGTGCATTCTGAAACAAATTTTAAGGAACTAAGGTAAACCAAAAAGAAAATTATTGTAGTGGCCTTGATAAGAATGATGGCAGCTATGACTAGAATGGTGGGAAATGACATGAAAAAAAGGGAAAGACTTTAAAATGTAGTTTAAAGATGGCACAAAAATCTACTGATAGCTTATATGTGAGGGGTAAAAAGAGGGATAAGGATGACAGTAAACAGGTATCTAGCTTAGTAAGTTGTATGGTGACATTTATTAAGATGGGTTAGAATGACATTAAAAATTAGTCAAGGTGAATTTCAAGTAACTGGAAAGAAAAACAGGAGAACTAGAACTTTTATGAGGATCTGAAAATTTCAAAGATGTGAAAGTTCATAAAGTCTCAAAACAAAATGGATGTTGAAAAATATGCTGTTAATTACACTTGTACTGATTTCCACAGTATCAAGTGAAGTTTAAAGACTAGGAATAAAGAAATATCGAAGTGGAGTTTGCTAAATACTGAAAATGAACTTTGAGACATTTGGACTGACTTTCAAAAAATATTGCTGGAATCTTAAAATACATACAGTTTTGTAACATTCTTTAACTTATGTTTTTTCATGTTATTTTTTTTCTACTACTAACTCCAAAACAGTTCAGTAAATGAATACACCATAAATCATTACCAATCTCATATCACTGAACTTTTCCTTTCTTTCCAATATTTGCTGCTGTAATAATATTATGAACATACTTTGAATATATCTTCGATTACTTTCTGAGATGAATCTGTAAGCTAAAGTCGATGGAGTAAAGGGTACATTTGTTAAGACTGGTATTCACTGCTAAAGTGATGCAGTTGACACTTTTACCTCTGGTGTGAGTTCTCTCAAAGTCGTCACTGACGATGACTATTATCAACTTTCAGAATCCTTGGCAAAATATTTACTTATTTTTCTTTGTTACTTTCATTAGTAATAAGATTGAAATTTATATCATATTTATTGGCCATTTCTATTTCTTCTTTTATGAACTGGCAACTCACGCACCTGATCTATCTTCAATAGGTTTTACATATCTTATTTTTCTTTATATAGAAAGAATTCAAGCCCTTTGCTTATAAATCATTGCATTTCCCCTCCCCCCCCCCCGAGCTTATTCACATTTAAAGGATACAGCATTTAAAGTTTAGAACTTTATGTAGTCAAATATATCCTTTTAAGAGACTTTTAACATATGAAAAAATTCTTGTTCTAAACAAGGATCTGGAAGATTTCCCAAGGGGTAGATCTTGTAAGTTCTTTACCCATGTTTGTTGAAACAAATGGCTAGTAAACAAAATCACACGTTGGGTTCCTTTTAAACTCATTTATCTTCAAATTCTAATTTAATTCAAGAAATATATATATTAAGAATTTTAAGTATTTTTAACATCAGACTATAAGGATTTCCTCATCCAATCTTTATGATACTCTCCATTTTTAAAGGCAGCTTCAAAAACACCAGTGAGGCTATTATGGTAATGGTATCCAGCAAACAACAAAAGTCGGGGGACAGGTGTACCACGTACATTCAGAAAGCACGAACACAACCCAAATGCATCTATCTTTTCTTTAGCCCTTCACGCCCATGAATGGATTACCTTCAACGCAGGCAGGCTGAAGCCATCCGTAAGGTTATGTGCTTCCTCTTCTGAAATCTGCTCTTCACTAAGTCCAAGGCCCAGCTCCTTAAAAGGTACCACACAGATGTAGTTGGTTACATTGTCACTCTCGGAGTTCAGGGGGTAGGTTAAATTAGGTTAAGGCAATCAACAAAGCCTTTTCATTAAAGTACAAAGGGTACAGTTTTTCAGTGGCTAAATCGTGTCCGACTTTTTGCGACCCCATGAACTTCAGGATGCCAGGCTTCCTTGTCCTTCACTATCTCCCCGAATTTGCTCAAACTCATGTTCATTGATTCAGTGATGCTATCCAACCATCTCATACTCTGTGGCCCCCTCTTCCTCTTGCTCTCAATTTTTCCCACCATCAGGGTCTTTTCCAATTAGTCGGCTATTAGATTTTCAGATTAGTTTCTTTTTAAAAAGTGATGTAATTCTCCTCAAAGTTCAGGAAAAAGATAAGTAAAGGTATCTGACCTTGGAGATTTACATCAGTTTAAAAAGAAATAAATCTTAAAATCTAATAGATTAATATACCTCAAATCTTACAGGAAATGTGAGAATAAAATATCTTTATAACTAGACAGTTAAAAGTTCAACTCTTCACAAGTGCTAAAGTACTAATTTAGTTATTTTTGACACGTGCCTTTTGAAACTGTATCATGTACTCAACTGCATGGCTCAGGCCCTTACCACCCTATAGTAAATACTTCTCTTTATCTCCCCGTTTACATACTGCAGGACATCATTACCTGACAACGATGACTTGAAAACATTCAACTACTGATATAACACTAGCCTGCTGCATCCAGGTTGTCTGACACAGGCTGCTGCTCCTTCTGTCTCCCTCTTCCTCATGGCAGCTGCCAACTTTACTATGTGATTTCCTCCTCTTCAATTGTTTTTTGTAAAGAATTATATCCATACAATTCTTTATATTAATATTTGAACTATTCATGCATTTATAGCATATTCCTATTTGGTCATATTATAGTAATCTTTTGATACAGTACTAGGCCAAATTTATAAATATTCTATTTAAATATTTTATATCTCCATTGGCAAGACTGGTCTGTAGTTTTTATTCTGTGTATTACCTCATGTTTTAGAAGTGAGATTATAGTATCTGCATAAATAAAATGATGTAGAGCAGCTTTCTATCTAACCTTTTCTATGGTCTAAAATAGGTTTTTGTTAAATTATAAAACCATCTGGACTAGGGAGTTAAACATTTTTTTCATTCACTTAGTTTTTGAATAAGTAAGGTATTTATGGGATTAACATTTTACAAGGTATTGTAAAAACTGCTTGCTATCTCTATCTCTTAGCCACCTAGTTCCTACCCAAAAGCAAAGGCAATCACTGCTACCAGTATCTGTGTATAGTTAAGATATTTTATTATTGTGGACATACATATAAGGAAATCTAAACATAAATATGTATGTGGGTATACATATGAATATACACACACGCACACACACACTTCTTTATCTCCTCATACACACATACTACACTCCCTTCTATGCACAAATGGAAGGGTAGCATAAATACCGCTGTGTGCACTTCATTTATTTAACAACATTCCACAATAGTATACCAAGAACTATTTTTTATAGCTGCGTATTTTCCCACTGTTTATATATACAACCAAGTGTGTTCTTTTTTAATGGAGTTCTTTTTATGAATTGTCTAATCTCCAGTTTTTCAATTCTTCCTAGGTCAGTTTTTGAATTTGTATTTTGATATGAAATGATTCATTTCCCCTACGGTTTCAAAGCTGTGGCCAGAAAGTTACATGTGTGCTCAGTTGCTATTCCCTTATATAATAATTTCAGCTTCTTGCTCTATTCTCATTGCTAATCTTGTATATTTTTATTCTTTTTATTTTGAACAGGGATGCTAGAGTTTATATAATGTATTAAGTCTTTTCAAAGAAATACTTGGTAGATAATACTTTTTAATTTCTTAAGGTTTCCCGTGTGAAGAATATGATCTGGCCCCTGCCTAATTCTGGATCTTATCTCATACTCCAACTTCCAACTTGCTGTGCTCCTGTCTTGGAGTATGGTGATCCTTTTTCTACACTTTGATCATGCTAAATTCATTCCTGACACAAGTTCTTTATACTTGCTGGTGCATCTGACTGGAACTCCATCTCAAGTCTCCATTTAAACTGAAGGCCTTCCTTATTATTCAATCAAAAACAGCAACCTACCAAGCACTTTCTATCCTATTCCCCCGTTTTTTTTTTTTTTTCCTTTATAGCAAACATCTGAAAATTTTCTGTTCACTTTTTATTCATCATTCACTAGAACGCAAACTCCCTAAAAACGAGGATCTCGTTTATCTTGTTCACTGCTAGGTCCCTCATACCTAGAAAAGTGACTGGCACTGGGAACTCATACAATCTACAGTCTTCGTTAGGCCCCCTCACCTGCCCCCACCCCACTTCGAAGAAAGTATAAGCTCATTGAGGCAGGAACCACGTCTGCTATGCTGATCACTGCATATCTAGTGACTAGCATATTGCTTGGCATAATAGTCACTGAATGAATAACTACTGGCGGTTAACACGCCACACTGTCATGTCTCTATTTCCTTCTATATCTTGCTTCCTTCTACTTGAAATGCAGACTTTTTCTCCCAAGGTCAACTCCAGCTCGTTCCTTGAGGGTCAGCTCAGGTGTTGCTTCCCTGAAAGCATTCTGTGACTTCACAGGTCAAGTACATTGTCCTGAGACGCTAGAAGGCACCCCAGGCACTCTACTGTATTATGAGTATCTACTGACTACACGCAGAAGTTTTTAGAAGTAGGCAGTACAGGTTTTTGCTCTGTCTTCCTAGCACAATGCAGGCAAGTATTTAGGCAGTAAGGGACCTGAATACACAAGTTCCTGACTAAAATCAAAGTACTTTCTCTCAATATCCAAAGTGGTAGCATAGTACAGTATGTGTGTGTATAAATCTAGATATAGTACATCTATACACATATAGAAAATGCTTAAAGTCCTAAGTCCTACAATAAAGACACAATTTTATCTCTTATTAATTGTGTGACACTGGGTAAATCTCATATAAAGTAGTGATTTTATTTCATTTTCTCATTAAGTGGGGATAAGAAAATCCAGCTGGAAAGGTTTGTGTAAGGATATAATGATAAACTTTTAAGCATTATATTCATCAATGTCACAGTATCCAACATACTGAAGGTATAAAGTTTTTGCATCCCATTTACTTATTATTTAATCTATGAATTTTAACTAAAATAAAGATCTTATACACTTCTATTTTCTGACTACTAGAACTAATTTCTTATTTCAGTAAATTTAAGAGACAGACTTACTGTCACGCAGTCTTTAAGTGCTTATTATATATCAGACACTGCCTAAGCACTTTATATAAAATAATTCATTTGATCTAACAAAAACAGTCAGGAGGACTGTTATTTTTGTCATTCTACAAATAAATGAAGCAAGGTACAGAGAGTTAAGAAACTTGCTTATGGTCTCTGACACAGTAACTGATACAGCCCAAATTCAGAAAGTCAATCTGACTCTAGAGCCTGTTTTTTTGAAAGGGCAAGGATTTTCTGCTGCCAGTTTATTTCCATATCATGACGCAAATTTGCCATGTTCAGTAATTTGAAAAACTGTGACCTGGAGAAGCCAGGTTCTTTTGACTTTATTATTTGGACCAGTAAAGGAAAGGACATCAAGTTTTTTCCTTGTTAAAAATGAGCCACATGCAAGCAGAAGAACTTTCTTCCTGTCTATTATTGTCATTCCCCCTGGAATGCATTTCCAGTTTTAAAATAGAAGTGATGATGGAAATCAGCTTCAAAATAGGCGATGTCAGTTTACAGTTAAGTTCTACAGGATGCAGCTATAATATCTATATTCAGGACTCTGGAAACATTGCTTATTCTTACATATAGACAGAAAAGGATATTTTTTCAGCATATATAGGGTAGCTAGCCTTGCTGCTTGAAAGTTGGCTCTGACAGTTCTGTAGACAGCTTTCCGAAGACCGATGAGATGCTGACTGGGATGCTGTCCAGCTTTATTAAATGGGCAAGCAGCACTGACCCTGTCAAGCAAACTTGAAAAGTAAAATGTGATACAACTGTACAGGTGTCCTAAAGTTTTTGTTTTCTAAATCCACAATTTTATTAAACTTAGGAAAAAATTCTTTTTTCATTACAAAATGGTTATAAATATTCCAACTCAGGTCTCATAAATAGATATTTCCCTGACACATATATAGCCACCAGAAAAAAGACAATTGAAAAAAGAATACTTCCTCTGATACAGGGGGAACAATTAATTTTAATTGACATAATAGTAGAAATGTAGGGATATTTATTTAAGATACTAACTTTTTAATATAGATACTCTACCTGCTAGAATATACCAAAGTGGTACTACTTTACATTTAGTTTTCAAAAGCCTGGTATCTACAGTAAGTAGGAAAGCCTTAATTATAAACTTTCATGTTCTTAATATGCATTTATATATGTTTATCAATCATACTTTTGGTCATTTGTACAGAACATTCAAATACTGTATAGAAATACATTCTGTACATTCATAAAAGTAGGGTAAAATTACTTACCCACCTGCAGCCACTGGAACTTACCTACCCAAAATGAAGTAGGGGACGCAGAAAGAGAACCAGTGGCCAACAGGGGAATGCAAGTAGAAAGGCAAAGTAAGGGTTACTAGGTAGGAGCATAGCTACTCTCAAAACTGTTCAAGAGGAAGCACATTTCATAAGCACTTTTCCAAAGGTAAATGGGGGACTACCTATTTGTAACAATGCCATATAATGTATTATGCTTTTATAAATGAAATTATGATTTCATATTACAGTTTTCCAGACAATAGGCTTTCACCTAACTAGTAACCACTCCTAATAGTAAGACAAAATATTGGAATTTATAAATTTATTACAATATAACCACAAATTTGTAAAATAAGGCATCTAACTCAAAACTTAAAAAAAATGTTAAACCAAATTAAAACACATTCAGGCATTAAAAATCTATAAAAAACAGGACAATGACTGATAGAGGCAAAGAAGGGTTTAATTATTTGCTAGAGAGGAAAAATTGAGGCAGAATAAAACAGCACTAATATTTTCAACATATGGACACTATTGTTTGTATTCCATTTTACTCAGTCTTAAAAACAAAAATATTTCTAAAAAATTATGATTCAAAATTTATTATTCCTCATAATTTTTTCCAATCCATTTACATTTAGATGGACACAAGTACAATTTTTCCAAAATTTTTTATCTGCATTTGAGTAGATATACGTCATAATCCAGAGGAAAATCACGCCTAATTGGCCCATTTTAGCTCTTCATTCTAATTGTATACATATGGGTAAAAATGGAACAAGGACAAAGGCACAGAACCATCAACACAAGGCTAGCATTGATTGGACACATAGCCACTCTGCTTAACCAGTCAGTCCTCCTAATAAAATGTTGTACAAGTCAAGAATGAAAAGGAGCTATTACTTTTACTTAGCATAATTTTTAACTTTTAAAATTTGACATTCAATATTTGTTATGCTCTATCAATAGTGGACTTTACAATGGAAGGACCAAAATTAACAGACACGGAGGGCTGTTACATTTTGAACTGAGCAGAAAGAGAAGTTATAAAACTTCTCTCATGTCTCAGAAGTTGTCAACACTATTCCAAAACACAACAGAGTGAAGAATGAGATGACTACTGAAGACTCTTCTACTTTCCTATTTCCTGATGTTCCAAATACAGCTTTTATTCAAGATTATTTAGGTTCTTCTCCAGAGCACAGCAGAGTGAAGAAAGTAATGACCACCCAAAGTTCTTCTGCCCACCTCTTTTCATGATTTTCCATATATAACTAATTAAGAGCAACATTTTTTCTTTACCATATACTTACTTCCTCCCACCTACAGGCTACAAAGGTTATATAAATTATTAAAAACACTACAGTACAACTGTCATATATGAGTATTTAGGTGGCAGTGTACAGGAAACCAAATTTTAGAGTCAGATGGAATGAACTTGAACATTTGCTCAACCATTTATAATTGTATGCCTTTAGTTGTATGCAAAATTGTCTAGCACAGTATATGGAACATAACTGGTGCTTTCCCTTTAATAACACAATAAATAGGCTGTCTATCCGGTACCTTAGTACACTTACAGCTAGACTAGTGAATATTTAATTTCCTGTATTAAATATCAGTGAGAGCATATGAGAGTGTCAGTGCCATAATATTAACCTACAGAATACTATTAATACATGGCAAGATTTTTCAGAATGAATTTATGTGAAATCATCTATCATGTAAGCTGAGTAAAGAGAGCATCTGGGGGTGAGTAAAGGAAACAAATATTTATTGGATAACTATTGCATGCAATAGTTATATATATATATAAAAAATTATAAATAAATAAATATATTTATATATATATATAATATTAAGGTCTCTATATTATCTCATATAACCACATGGTAACACAGAGAAATAATCATGATTCTCAAAACACTTTGGTTTCTCAAAGTAAATAAACAGACTCACACTACTTATTAAATCTATCATATAATGTATTTATTTCTTCACTTAGTAGTTAATAGACTTTAATAAATACTAAAGAGAAACCTATTTTTTTCGGTAAATACAACACAGAAATGAAAATAGGTAATAAATATTCTAATTTAACTAGGTAGTAGAAAATAGTTATTTAAAAAATAAAATGAAAAATGAACTCACAGTGTAAATCCTCTGGAAATGACTTCAGTTTCTTGAATGAGACGTAAAGCTTTTCTCACAAGGTTAGTAAAACCTCGGCTATCTGTTGCTATATCTTCCAAATAGACACTGTATTTTTTTAAAGTTACTTGTAGTTTTGCTGTCCTCCATAATTGCAAAGCTCTTATGATCAGATAAACAAATAGAATCACTCCCCATACCAGCCAGGAAGATAAAATCCACCAAGTGGGAAGCATAACAAGCAAACTAATGAAGGCAAATACCACTGAGACATCCCTGGAACAGAGAAACCAAGAAAATGATATCTATCAGTCCAGAGAAAGATGAGTTTCTCTAGTTAGAATTTAGGTTTTCTAAAATAGATAAAATGCTAGCTTCTCTATAAACTATGGCTTTATAAAATATGACATTTAAAAAAATAACATGAAACAGTTAAAAAATATCTAGTACCACTATCTAGTTGCTAGATACCACTGTCTAAAGCTAATAAGTTTAGGTGACAGATATAAATAGGTGTCTTCTGATATGTACTCTTTAACCTAATAACAATTCCAGATTTTAAAATCTGATTTTACAAGTATAAAGGTAAAAAGCTTTAATTTTTACTAGTTTTTAATACTAAAAACCTTATCAGCTATACTCCAATACAAAATAAAAGTTAAAAAAATAACTAAAAATGTTTCATATTTGGAGATATTATGAGGTCTTTTTTCCCAAAATCAGACTCTAATTATTTGTGTGAAAACATATAATATCTCAACAAACTATAAGCATTTTTCCAATTAGAAATAATATATACTTTAAGTAATTGCTTTGAATAAAGTCATCTAATTTTAAGTTATCATTACAATTCTGGAATATACATATTTACCGAAGACCATAATATGGACAAGCTTTGTACTTTTATACTGCTTTAAGTGAAATCAAAAGACGTATGATATTTTTAAATTTAGTCCAATTACAAACCTATAAATTTCTATCAAGCAGTGAAGGCTTTGATGAAAATGTTTAAATATAAGAAGGCAAATACAGGGGAGTTATATCTAAGGATATCCAAGAAACATCATCATTAACACTTGAAGATAGTTACAGTCAAATTATAAAGAAAATAACATATAAGAATATTTAATAAATATCTGCCTGTCAAAATCTCCCTTGGAATTCTTTGCTGTTAGGCAATATTGGTAATATCATAGCAAAATCTCATCATATACTTTTATATATTTATAGCAAACCTATAAAGGATTTATAGGCCTCAGACTTGCTTAATCACCTTTGTGGTCAAAGGAATACAAAGTTGTAAAATTCTGAAACCTATGATTCCTTAGCAGCTCCTTAAGTTCTTAAATTTTTAAATGGTAAGATGCTGTACACTTCATCATGACAGTATCTGAGTAACTACACATTTGGAAAACACTATACATGGCTGCTGCTGCTGCTGCTGCTAAGTCACTTCAGTCGTGTTCGACTCTGTGCGAGCCCATAGACTACCTGTTACAAAATGAAGCATTTGTCAACATGACAGGGAAGACAGATAAATTCAGAACACTGAGCCAATGAATGTAACTGCCCATATAACTTGAACAGTTTGAGCAATAATTTAGTTCATTTAATAAACTCATACTTTAATAGAAAGAGGATATTAACAGTTCTGAATATATAATTCCTTATTACTATACATATATATATTTCTTTTTTAATAGATGATGGCCCAGGACTTGTGCATTAAACACAAATACTTCAAGTGGTTGACAAGTTTTAAGACAATTTGAATTGTCTATGTTCCCTATGATCTCATCTCACCTAACAAAGTAGGAATTGACTGTTTATCTCCATGTCTCATACTCTCCTGGGTGTCTCTACAATGTAATTATTATATAATCTATTAAAGGTAAAGAAACATGAAGAACTGGCTAGGACTTCATGCACACATGTGTACGAGAGATTCCTTTTTGGCATATGTTAATCCTGCTAGTTGGGCTGTTATACACAGAACTAATTACACTGAGTTGCAAGTACATAATAGTCAAGCTAGATGTTTTTCCCCACTTTCATTTTAAATAGTATTTAATTAGAAGGTATCCTTTTTTAAAAAAAAAACCTCTGGCATATCATTATACTAATTACAACGCTAAAATGTTTATAATGCCTTTATCATGGAGAGGATGAGGACAGACATCCTCTGCTAATACTCTAAATGTAAACAAAGGATAGATGTTTTCTAGACAGTACCAAATATTAGGGGTTGCCAGGGAGCAAAGTGTTGGAAGGTGTCCATTTTCCTGTTGTTGAGGTTGCCCTGCAGACAGGATACTGGGATCAAGCAGCTCAATCAGCTCCACATCCTCTTGTAACAGGACTTCCTGTTGCAGGATAGTATGGAGTGAATCAAGTCGGAATCCAATATCCTTGCCATTGAAAGACCAAAGAGAGGTATTAATACACACATAATTTTGTATTAAATATTAAGCTCCTACCATGTTAATAAAATTAGAGGTGTTTATTTTCAGTATAGACTACAAGAAGAAACAATAGTCAATTTTCAGTATGATGTACAGGGTTATATTTTTACAGTAAATATGAAACAAACAAAAAAAAAACAGAAGTAGACATCGAGCCGCATATTGAGTGAAATATGTATTTTTTACAGATTAATAAACCTGTTAAGCCTGATTAATTAAACGGCTGCAAAACAACATGGAAAATATAATCCTCTAACAGATATGCTGTCCCTAGATACTGTAACAATATAGCCAACATCTAAGAATAACAGCAGGATCAAGGCTTTCTAAAAATGATATATTCGAATATTAAAAAAATACATCATTAAGGAATATAATACAAAATGGCCCTAATGTGTGCATAGCATTTTATAGTTTACAAAATGCTTTCACATATACTAGCTCATTTTTTCCTCCCTCTTTCCCTTTTATCCATCTATCAAGGAATATCTCATAACATACCAGGCAACATGCTTGACACCAAAAACACAAAAAAATAAATAAGACATACAAGTCTTTACTCTTAGAGAGTTCAGAGTTTAAAGGAGAGGGCTGAAAGGTAAGCAGTTACAATATAAAGTGCAGACAAGTGTGACGAGGTATAACTAAGTTATTATGAAAACGGCATTGAGGGAATAAACCGGCAACAAAGAGAAAGTAAAAGAGCCTAAGCTTAGTTTTAAAGAATACACAAGAACTGACCAGATGAAAGAGTTGGAAGAATGGGATGAGACAGAATGAAAGCAAGCCTCTTCTAGTTTGGGGACCTGTAAGTGACCAATATTAGTTTTGGGCAGGGTATACCTGGTGGAGAGAGGAGAGATGAAGCAGCAGTGTTAGAGCAGTTCTCACAGTAACCCTGTCATGTACGTTATCATTTTCTGTCCATTCTATAGAGGAAAAAATGAAGCCCAAAGAAACCAAGTAACTTTCCAGAATTCTGATTTTAAATCATATGTCTTTGGTTAGTTAGTTGATTCTGCTCCCCTGAATATAGTCTTCTCTATCAGAAAATTTTAATTTTTATTTTGCATCCAATTCAAGAATAGAATGATCCTGTTGTATGATAAAAAATAAAAGAGAACTTTCAATGGACAAGACCTGTAGCAATCAAAGTAAAATCAGTTAGGTCTACGGTTTCCTCTTCTTAGTTAATCATTCCCACACCACAGACTGTAGCCCGAGCTCATCATGAGGACTTAAGCAAGAAGGCAGTGATCCACATACTACAAGTACATATCCTCTTGATCATGGGTTGTACACATCACTTTTAGAGAAGAATGTTTTTAATATGAAGCCTATTTGGATATATTTCTTATCAATAACAATAATAAAAAAGAATCTCAGTGGAATGCTGATCTTCTGTTTAGCCCGATATGGATTCTACCATCTACTGATATACCCTGGACATACCTCTGCAGCACTTTTATGGCTCATGTTTGAATTACTGCTTCCTCTCGTTTATAATCCTAACATTAGGAACTACTCAATTTTTTGACATTCCATCCCACTTTCATAAACAGAGAACAGCACGACTTACTTTATACTACTGTTGAGGGTGGGAAGGGGGACAGGGGCTGCAGAATATCAACAGCAGGTGGGCAATGGGAGGCAGGGAGGGCAGTGGGTGGGGCAGGGTAGCTTTTCAAATAATCTTTGAAATAAATCTTCATGTATGCCTTATAATTTGGTTTCAATTCCCCCATCAGATAGGACCATATTCAGATGTAAATACTAAAAATAAAACTTTTGCTACAAAAACTTGAAAGCAGGCCTTTTATGAGACTTCTATGTACTTATATATGGGTAAGTTTAAAAGAAGCCTAATTAAATGAAGGCCAACACTGACAGAGAGGGGGAAGCTATTAACATAGACGGGAGCTATTCCTCTACACAGGCTCTCTTATGGGCCTGCTGCTTCATCAGGAACTCCCTTTCTTCAACACCACTCCTTGGCACCAGATCTGGTTTGGGGATAAAGCTTCCCCCTAACCACTGTGATCTGAGGTAGTACTGACAGTACTGGTGCTCTGTGCTGGGGGGAAGGGTACTACGTGAACTTTGGCTTACCCTCAACAAGTCTTAGTGTCAAGACTTAGTGCCTGGGTTTATAGCCTGGTCCCACAACTTAAGCAAGTTAATTTTTCTGTTCAGTTTCCTCATCTGCAAAGAGGACAATAATAGTATCCACTTCATAGGGTTGCTGTAAGGATTAAATAAGTCAGTATTTATAAACTGCTAAGAGTACCCGGTGCACAGTAAGCACTATGTAAGTGTTAGCTGTTAGTGTTGTTAGTACATATGAAATACTTAAAAGTACAATAAAGAACAGCATGTATAATATAAAAACTTACAGTACATAGCACACATAATTATTACAAGGTTGTTGCAGAAAAGAGATCCAACAGGCTGTAGTTTCTGAGAAAGGTCCTGAGGAAGAGCTAGAACTGCTTATTGAAAAGATTCCAATCATAGAAAAATGGAACACAATTCACAGTATAATAGTACATATAGAGAGACTAGGCAAGGAATAAACAAAAAGGAAGACTATACTGGGCTGATGAAATATTGGTGCATAAAACTGGAAAGGCAGATTAAGGCCAAATTATGCAAACACTTTCATGCCAGTCAAAGTGGTGAACTGGACTTGACTTGGTAGGCAGTAGGTATCTTTTTAGAAATTAAACAGGGAAACAGCATGAGAAGGTAACTTAGGAAGAATACTGCCTGGATGGAATGAAGAGTATGAGAAGCACTGCTAAAGAATAAAGAGATTTCTATTGTGGCCCCTAGGGATGAAGAAAACATATTCATGTGTCAATATACTTCAATGATCTTACACACTTTCAGATATATAGTGCTATTTAATTAAGCTGATGAGGATCAGGTGAGAGAACTTCTGGGCAAGCACTTTATAGGCTACAAAGTGCTTAGAGAGTGCCAATACCACTAGTATCATAGTTGCTATAACATTTTTTTTTAATCTTTAAGAAGAAAAGTACTACCTTAATGAAAATGAACAATAATAAAATGTTCAGATATCATGGAGCAATTGCCAGTATCTTTATTAAAGGAAAGAGGGACTCACTCAGTATCTGTATAGCTAACAAAATTTTAAATACTTTATAATCAAGAGAAAAAAGTCAAGCAACTTCATGCCACATGCCAACTGGGCAATTCCTTATTCTATTGTATGCACTTCCTAAAATTCTCCATAATCTAGGCACAAAAGAGATGCATACAAAAGCTGGCACTTTAAAGTGAAACATGACATGAAGCATGTGGTCAGTGACAAAGATCCAAAAATGAAAAGATCAGGACTATGCACACTATGATTAAACCAAGAAAAATGTATATGCACCCATATACCTTACCACGGGGCTTCCCTCATGGCTCAGCAAAGAATGAACCATGTAAAGAATCTGCCTGCAGTGCAGGAGACGTGGGTTCGATCCAGGGGTAGGGAAGATCCCCTGGAGGAGGCCATAGCAACCCACTCCAGAATTCTTACCGGGAGAACCCCATGGACAGAGGAGCCTGGTGGGCTACAGTCCAGGAGGTCGCAAAGATTCAGACAAGACTGAAGAGACCAAGCACATACCTTACCACAGTTCTAGTATCACTGAAGAATGAAGATGGCTCCACCTGGATAGAGACGATATTCTACATAGATGAAAAGATACTTCATTGACCTTCTCAAAACACCTACGGAGATGAACCCTAAACAGAGAACCTGCCCAAATGGATTGCTAAAAAGGTAATTTTAGTCAGTAAAGACAACACACAAACTAGAGAGGTGGTACACTATAACGGAAAGAGCCTGGGCTTTGAAACCAGGAGACGTGAGTTCAAATTCTGACTCACTTTCTAGCTGAATATTTTTGAACAACTCTCTTAATGAGTATTCTTAACCAAACTGAAATATCTGAACCTCAGGCTTTCCAAATACTGAACCTTATATAGTGTTTAAATTACCAAATCAAAATGTGAAAGCACTTTGTAAACATCCCTTATCAAATGATAATTTACAAGAATAATAATTAAATTATCATCTTAAGGTCATAGGCCAGCAGAAGATTCTGAAATGTGCTTACTTGTGAGAGAATTTTATTTTTTTAAACTATACTACCTGTTATTAATATTAGGATGTAAAAACGTTGAGGCACTCCTTGGGGCTCAGAGATTAAGCAAGTCTTTGGGAAATTCTCTGATTTATCAATCCCAGAAGACTAAATTTTATACAAGAAGTTGTCAGAGAATGGTGGGCTTTCCTGGTGGCTCAGACGGTAAAGAGTCTGCCTGCAATGCAGGAGACCTGAGTTTGATTCCTGGGTTTGGAAGATCCCCTGGAGGAGGGCATGACAACCCACTCTAGTATTCTTGCCTGGAGAATCCCCATGGACTGTAGCCCGCCAGGCTCCTCTGTCCATGGGGTAGCAAAGAGTCAGATGCAAATGAGTGACTAAGCACACAGCACAGAGAATGGTAAATGAATGATAAATAAATTAGGGAGGAACCACACTCTTGATTTTGCCCAAACTTTGTAATCAAAGGCTGTGGAGACAATCAAGTTCCTAATGAAAAGAGGGAAGATCCCACTAATGAATCTATTTTCTAACTCACTGAGAGGAATACCTGTCAGTGGAGGAAGATGGCAGCAGGACATGAATAATCTAACAAATAGGTCTTCAATAACCATCAGAATATCCTATTCTCAGTAGCTAACAACCTCTTAGAAGATCTATGAAATACTACTGAGTCCATATGCAAAGATACCCAGTTAGTGAAGAATCTCCCTTTTCTTTTTCCTTAGGTGATACAAACTTTTTTAACACTTCACGAAGTGGATAATCTCCTTTTAGAGAACAGCCCAGAATTTCTAATTAAAATTAGTCACTGCCCAAATCAATGGCAAAACAAATTTGGATTCATTGATTTTTCTCATTGGAAAAGAAACTGGAGTCCTGAAAAGTGACCAAAAAGTAAAGTGAACACTTACCAACTTGTGAAGTAAGTCATCATTCTTACTGGACTGAGCCAAAATCCAACTCTTGATGGTTTCAGCCACTTTTAACAGGATGCCTTGCTGACGGAGATGAATGACATTGTGCAAGATTATTAAACCACACCTAAACATCAGAAAAACTTGAAATAACCTACTTCTAATTAATCACATTTTTTTAATCAGAAAAAGAAAGTTAAAATCATCTAGGTTGTATTATCGGAGAAGGCAATGGCACCCCACTCCAGTACTCTTGCCTGGAAAATCCCATGGATGGAGGAGCCTGGTAGGCTATAGTCAATGGGGTCACTAAGAGTCGGACACGACTGAGCGACTTCTTTCACTTTTCACTTTCATTCACTGGAGAAGGAAATGGCAACCCACTCCAGTGTTCTTGCCTACGGGGGAGCCTGGTGGGCTTCCGTCTCTGGGGTCGCACAGAGTCGGACACGACTGAAGCAACTTAGCAGCAGCAGCAGCAGCAGGTTGTATTATATGCTATATAATATGCTTTGCCAGTATGTCTCAGTCTCCTTCTTGATCCCGAATTTAATCGTGTATCAGAATCACCTGGAGATTTTAGCTAGGAACATACTCCCAGGCCCCCCAACTAAACGTTCAGATTCAGTGAGTCTGGAATGAGACCTGGAAACCTTATCTTGGGTACACTATGTATTAATACTACCTATGTCAACATGATGATGATATGGGTATTTCAAAACGAAAACCAAGTGCTCCAAGTTCTCGAATATTAAGAACATTTCATTCTACAATATTAAAGCAGAAATTTATTTTAACAATTTTAGAATAACTGTCTCATATTGAAATGTGTTATATTATTGAATCAATCAAAAATTCAGTTTACCTTATTAGCTCATTTCCTGAGCAGGCCAGTAAATGGAGTTTACATTCACTGAGTGACTATAATATTCCAGGTACTGAAAAAGGGTTACGGGAACAAAGATGAATATACATAACTGCTGTTTTCAAGAACTTAGAAGAGACAGTACAAATAGTTACAAACTAATGTAAAATCTGGGCTTCCCTGATAGCTCAGTTGGTAAAGAATCCATCTGCAATGCAGGAGATCCTAGTTCAATTCCTGGGTCGGGAAGATCTGCTGGAGAAGGGATAGGCTACCTGCTCCAGTGTTCTTGGGCTTCCCTTGTTGCTCAGCTGGTAAAGAATCTGCAGTACAAGATTCTGTAATGCAGGAGACCTGGTTTCAATCCCTGGGTTGGGAAGATCCCCTGTAGCAAGGGAAAGGCTACCCACTCCAGTATTCTGGCCTAGAAAATTCCATGAACTGTATAGTTCATGGGGTCACAAAGAGTCAGCCACGACTGAGCGACTTTCACACTTTCTTTCACAATGTAAAATCTGGAGAAGTGTAGGAGGAAGGAGGTCAAGAGGAACTAACACTGGAGCTAAGCCCAGGCAAGGGACAAGGATGAGTACAGGAGGGAGCCATGGAAGCATCTGTCATGCAGACAGTGGCAGCTAAGAGTTTGGGCCAGCAAAGAGCCAAGGGAAGAACAGAAGAGCAATGAAGTTTAAAAGGTACACTGAGATAGATTTTAAAAGATTGTGGTCTTAATAATTTTGAATTTATCCTATAGACTATGAGGAGTCATGGAAGGTTAATAAAAGGAAGCAAAACAATAAAAATTTGCATGTTAGAAAAATAACTGGCAAACAGAGCAGTGGCTGTACTATCAAGGAATGAGTGTAGCCAAGAAGCATGATTAGGAGGGTACATAATAGTCCGGCTAAATAATGATAAAAGCTTGCACTAGGATAGTAAAAACAGCAGTAACTAAGGATTAGATTTTAGAAAGAAGTTGAAGTCACTTACTGACCAAATCAATGTTAGAGTGGGGGAAACTGTAAGATAAATTGAGAGGGTAGTAATTTGGGAATACAGAAAAATATTTTGTTTCAGGGGTGCTGAGAAAAAAAGCTCTGCTTTAGGGATGTTGAATATGAGTTTCGTGGAGCACAGGCAGATGGAAATGTCTAACAAGTATCTGGAACTCAGTGAAAATGGAGAATAGACAAAAAACGCCAGTGAGGGCAAGAAAGTAGATGAGATAGCTCAGAAAAAAAGAGACCAAGCAGAGGACTGATGCTAAAACTTTACGGAAGGAATGTTTAAGAATAATCTCAGGAAAAGAAACCAGAAAAATATACAGAGAATGAATATTCATGATGAGAATACCAATATAGAATACTCAGTATCTAACAATCACATTTTCTAAAAAAAAAGTCTAAAAATGATGACTGTTTCATCATGAACTCATACAGAAAATTTGCTTTCCAAAGGAAATAACTGAAACTTCATCACTTGAACAGAATCTGGGGGGCAATTCTAAAAATATATCCCCTAAAAAGGAACAAGAAATCTTTTTAAAATTTAGCTGCCCCAGATTTATATAGAAAAAATTCATTTTAGAGAGATGTACCTTATGCAGTTGAAATGTATAACATGAAGATTAAACGAACTTTCTGGATATGTGGTAATTTTGAAAAACACCTTCTGGCTATGCTTTTAACTGCTCCTCAATTTCTGAGAGGATGAACTTTAAACTCTTATTTATTTATAAACTAATAACAATATTTCTAAATGTAAAAATATTGTCACAAGTGAAAAGAATTAAACACTTATAAAACCCAAGTTTACACACACACACACACACACACACACACGAGGTCAATGTCCATCTCCAGCCCCAACACTATCCCTTGACCCATCCTTTGTCTTTTGTTGCCAAGTAATCTCAAATTCAAATTTTAATCTATGAATAATCTTTTAGATATATCTTTAGGTTTTACTTTTAAAACTTTCCCCGGAGGTGCTTGTATTTGAAAGGAACAAGGAGAAGAAAGGACTTAGGCAGGGAGGACTCTCAGCACTGGTTCTGGCCTGTGCGCTCCCCTCCCTTAACGCCTTCCTCGTGAGAGTTACCTAAAAAAACACCGCTTCCCTGGTGTTTACTCTGCTGTTGCCTTTTGGTCCAGCTTGGTCTTCACACTTTAGAGTTTCTTCCTAAGAACAAAAGGAAAGACCCTTCCCTTTCTATCTTACAGAGTAAATGATTAACTGAAAACTTTAAAATCTTCCTCCCAAAAGTAACTGACTCCTATATTAAAACACTGATTAAACTAGAATGCTCAAGAAATGAGGTAATCTGGTTATATTTTTTTCTGTTAGAATTCTTTTTGTTAAAACTGAAATGTACTGGAATATTTTCTTATTTTAGTAAATACAATAATAGAGCACAAATCAATTTAGTAAACCTAATTACTGGTGGCTTCTTCTAGCACCTCAGCCTCCCAATGCTGTATATCAATTACGAAATACTTACTATATAAAAATATATGATACTGCAGATATAAAGGGCAGCAGAAATTGAGGTAAATATACTTACTCTATTATATATCTTTGAAATAATTTATTAAATATTAATTTGCTTTCTCTTAAAAAAAAATCTAAAGAAAAAAATTCTAGTTATTGTAGGATCCTATAGTTGGGCTCCCATTAAGTATTAATTTTTATCTTTTTGTTTTTTTTTCCTGGTTTACTCTAAGTAACTTCAATATTTAAATAAGCAATATATTTTGATCCTCAATCATATTAATTTCAATTCATTATACAAATTACCCATGAGATAGTCCAAAATACCAAGGATTCATGTTTATCTGAACAGATACATACCACTGATGAAATAAAAATTAAAGTCTTAACCAGTGCAGGGGAAGAACATGGAGGTGCCAATAAGGTGTTTTTTGGTAAGGATAAGGATAAAGGCAATTTAAATAATCAGTAAACGACAAAAGACTGAGTCACAGAGAATGAAGACGCCTTCTTACTTTTGGCAGGGCTCTCGCAGGAGGCTTCTGCTGTCCCTCTGTCACTGCGCTTTTTTCTGCTTTTGGTGACAGAGAAGAACATACTTCAAAGTCTGTGTGCCCCAGATCCTGTAAGTACTGGTAGAGTGGAGAGTTCTGAAAGAGATATAAAATAAATTTCAAGATCATTACTACAGTTGACCTTTTAACAACATGGGTTTGAACGACAGGGCTCCACTTTGATGATTTTCAAAAATAAGTACACACTACAGCACTGCATATGGAAGGGTGGCTGAAGCCCAGGGAGAGGAACTGAGTGTTGGGAAGGCTGCCTGTGCGGTTATACGCGGGTGGTGCCTCAACCCCCCTATATTTCAAAGGTCAATTATTTCAAAAGTTTTAGAGACCAAATTCAACATTATGACAAGTATGCCCAAACTGAATTATTTACACAATGCTACTTAACATCAAAAGAAAAAAAAATCAACAAACAATTCAGCAGGGTTAAAACTCAAAGGAAAAACTAAATAAAACAGACATTCTTTGAGTGCCAGCAAGAAAAAATGAATTTAGGAGTATAAATAGATTTAAGCAATTTTTGTCCAAATTTTTGTAGTATTAGAATAAATCGCTTCAAAATAGCTAATCCTGGCTAAATATAGCTCCAAAAAGGACTCACAGTGAAAAATAGTTATTACTTGAAGCCAAGGAGCAATGATTATACTGTATCAATTATAAATTTATCATACAATCATACTGATTAAGTCAATCAGGCACAGATGAATATTATATATCATTTGTCAGCACTGAAAACAAACTTAAAACACCAAGAAAGTTACCAAAATAAGCTTACATACAAGCATATGGCAAATAAGAGACAGTGCAGGTTAAGAACAAAAACTGTGGAGCCAGACTATTTGGATTTAGATCCCAACACTGCCTCCTACCAGCTTGGTAACCCATGGCGATTTATAATCTTTCTATGCTTGGGCTGTCTAATCTAAAAATAGGTATAATAATTAATACGTAAACCATGGGGTTCTAGGACTAAATAAATATAAAGCATTTGGAGTAGTCCCTGCTGCTGCTGCTGCTGCTAAGTCGCTTCAGTCATGTCCGACTCTGTGCGATCCCATGGACGGCAGCCCATCAGGCTCCCCCGTCCCTGGGATTCTCCAGGCAAGAACACTGGAGTGGGTTGCCATTTCCTTCTCCAACGCATGAAAGTGAAAAGTGAAAGTGAAGTCGCTCAGTCGTGTCCAACTCTTCGCGACCCCATGGACTGCAGCCCACCAGGTCCTCCGTCCATGGGATTTTCCAGGCAAGAGTACTGGAGTGGGGTGCCATTGCCTTCTCCAGAGTAGTCCCTAGCACACAGTAATTGTTCAATCTACACCTCAACTTTATATAAGCTATGTGCCAAATGCAGGTTATGGAATAGAACAAACAGAAACATCCTCATCACTATTGAATGAAAATCCATGGGACAATTCTAGATAAATGCTTTACCATCATCATTACTACTGTTATTCCCGTTTCATAGATGAGGAAAGACTCACTCACCTAGAGAAAGCAGGATAGATCTCACTCCAAAGCTAATGCTCTGAAATATTGTGCTATATTACCTAAAGTTACAAACAGCCTCCTGTGTTTAGAAAAGAAGACACCAAAGAAGCTTATGTACAGTTTAGTACAGAGACATGAAGTAAATGAATAATTACAAGAATGTACTGGTTGATATGGAAACAGAGGAGAGGCAGCTGAATGAGACCAATACTTTAAGGGAATATATCTTTGAATTTGGAAAAATGAGGAAGAGTGGGAATTTGCTGGACTGGTAGCAATTCACTGGCTATTAATTTGAGAGAATAAGAAGATGAATGCCTTCCTTTGAAGCTATGTTTAATCTCTCCTTTGAGAAAAATAGGCAAAGCATTTAAAAATAAGGAGAAAGAACTTACAGTCTCATCCCTAAATCAGACTTAAAATCTCTAGTGGCAGAAATGGTTAATCTTTCTATTACCCATAATGTTTTTTCAAATATTGCCTTGAGTTACTCAACCTGTATTTTCAAACTGAACTGTGAATCCCACCTTGCTCTGCCCCTAAAATGGCAAAAGAACAAGAATACTAGTTCTTTTGGGCTGACCTTTAGAAAAGTTTACATATTTAAAAACAAAACAAAACCCAAACTTGTTTTTAAGACAGTAGAATCCTTTCTTCAAACGAATTCCCATGGGGAAGAACAATAAATAAGATGGATCAAAGTGGAGTTATTCTAATTCAAGGGTCATCAAACTTCTTTTGTAAAGGCCAGATAGTAAACATTTTAGGCTCTGCAGGCCATATGGTCTCTGTCGCAACTAATCAAGAATGCTGTAGTGTGAAAGCAGCCACAGATGATACACAGACCGATGAATGTGGTTATGTTCCGATAAAACCTTATTTATGGAAATAGTGAACTTCTTAGTTTTCACGTGTCACAAAATAACATTCTTTTGATATTTTTCCCAACCATTAAAAATGTAAAAACCATTCTTTGTTCACCAGCCATATAAAAATAGGCACCGAAGGAGTACAAATTGGCCCAGAGTTTACCGACGACTCCCTACTCAATCAAGATCATGAGGCACACTTTTGACTGCTAACTGTTCTCTGGGAAGGGGCTTAGTGGGTGGGGACCAGGCCAAACTTCTTTTTATTCAACTGTAAGGCCCTACCTTACAGCAAACTAGCTGATGCTATGTCCAGCACTGACTTCAATGTCCCTTCCTTTTCCAGCTTATGTCACAGCTCACAAAATAACAAAATGGAGTATCTGTAACAGATTTTTAAAAAGTGATTACACAGAAGAGATACAATAAATACTCTGTTTTCCCTTTTTGTTTGCACATTAACTAAAAGCATACACCCTCAGTTCGGATAACCACAGTCTGAACCACTATTTCATATTTCACAAAACATCAACTACTAATTGTTTAGTAAATTCTGGCTTGCCAAGCCCATCACTGCTTTGTCTCATGACTATGTAACTAAGTTTTTGGCAAAATTTCAGAGACCTTGAAGACCTCTGTCACCTCTGGAGACAGGGGATGAAGGTAAAGCAGGTTTAGTAAAATGTTAATTCCAGTCACTGTCATATTTCATGTTTGTTCTTCTCTCTTTTTGGCTGTTAATGCAAATCATATCACCTTCTAACACATATAAACAGACTATATGAACACTAAAGCTTTATTGATTATATTTATGATAGCATTCTGCATTGTAGCATTTATTTTACTGTTTTATTTGCACTTTTATGACTCAATAACCTTTGAGCCAAAAGAAAATTTAAAATTTAACCAATGATAACACACAAATGAAAAACAAACATCCTTTGGCTAACAAACTGAACATCAGCCAAGATGAACTGACCAAGACAGACCTTGTAAGACAAATTTTAAGAATGCAAAGGGATTTTTAGTAATTATTTTATATTAATTTAAAAACTGTTTTGGCAGATAAAATTATCTTTCTCTCTGAACTACCAAATATCATCTACACACTAACTGAAAGATCTCAGATAGCCAAATCAAGACCAGTGATTTTCAAAAATTCTTCGTCTCGAGACTCCTTTCTAGTCTTAAAAATTATTAAAGGTCCCAAAGAGCTTTTGTTTATCTGGATGCCTAACAATATTTATCATATTAGAAACTTAAAACTAAATAATTAAAATATTTATCAACTTACTTAAAATAACAATAAACCTATTATAATAGTCATGGAAACAATTAAAACATTTTAACAACATGATTTTAATGAAATTTTTTTCACAATGAAATAAATGTATTGAGAAAAGTAGATTGTTTTATATTTTTGCAAATCTCTTATTAAAGTCTGGCATAACAGGAGGAAGTGGGTGGATTCTTATATCTGTTTCTGCACTGAATCAGCTGCAATTTTTTATTTTGGATGAAGTATATAAAGAAAATCAGACCATAAACACATATGCAGTTGGAAAGGGAGGAGTATTTCAAGTCTTCTCTGATAACTGTATTATCAAAAAACAGCCATATCAAACTCTACAAGTGATAATTTTGAAAAGGTTTAACATGAAATATGAAACCATATTGGTGAGCTTTTCATATTTTGTACTGCAAGAGAGAATGAGAATAATAGAAGCAAATAATGTCAGTATAAAACTTGATCACCCAATATAAAACAAATTACTTTTTCTTTTACAACAAGGTGAAGCTCCATACTGCAACAGCCTTAGCCACTATATTTGGAGGTTCGGGACTATTAGGCTTAAAAACAAATACACATAAATTTCTGTGATTCATACAATGAGTATTATTATAGGTTGATTCAGCTTTAGAAAGGGACTTTTTGTATGTGTGTGGAGGGTAAGGCAAATTAGGTGGTGATAAATAATTTTCCTTGTTATAACTTTTTCCCTTGGTTCAAGGGAATAGAATCAAAATGTTTCAGTTGTTTTCTTGAAGAGAAATTATTAGCACTGGATTCAAACTACAATTTTGTAGTACTGGAGAATGTTACTGCTGCCAAAAGAAATATGAGAAATCCCAGACACAGCATGTGGGAGCTTCTCCTCAGGAAATCCTTGTGGTTCACTATTCCTGTAAATTTTAGCTGACAGAAAACACACATCATAGCACCAGAAAGAATTTTGCTAAATGCAAAAATGCCACAAGTCTTTGGTTGTGCTAAGATTGTTCTGATGGCTAAAATATACTCTTGTAAGAAAGTAAACATAAAATAAGACAGGAAATCCCAATATTTTTGCTAGCACTGCAATAAAATGATTCTTTAAGTCCCAGATTACCTGCATTTCATGCTCTCCGCAAAACGGGAGATCCCATGCCAATGGATATATAAAGTTTGAACAACTCATTTAACAAATTATTTTCTCCATGATTTATGGTGCATTCCACAGAAGTGCCAGTACTGTTACTGCTGATTTGCATTTTAAAAGATTAACTGTGCAGAAATGGAGGTGATGTGTAAAATGCTCTTATTAATATGTTTTCTCTTTTAAACCGCTTTAAACCCTTACAGGTAGAGCAAGTTGTAATCTTTCAGGTTCTAGCCCAGAAAGGGAAGAAGAGGCCAAATCCAGCAGAATTAGACAACTCATAATAATAAATACTAAAAATCCCCCCGTGTGGCAGGTAATATGTATGCACAGGTGAGAAAACAAAACAGGTTGAGGTCTTTGCTAAGAAAGTTTCATTCTATGACACTTCTTATAAAACTATGGTACACTCGATACTTTCCAACTAAGTTGATGGTTTCAGGAAAATCCTCTCTTGGTCTCAGTTTCCTGAAGTACAAAGAATGCCATGAGGTTCTTAAACTTGTTCAGGTGGTAAAACAAAACTCATGACATTCTTTGGGAAACAAGACAGAAAAGTGGTACATTAAAATGCAGAATCTTGTGCTAACTCAAATGCCATTTTACCCTATGTAATCAGTCAAGTCTACAGGATGGAAATTCTACAGATTAAATCACCCAGTTTCTTCAGCAACAAAAAAATGATACAATAAAGGTAGAGGAGGTAAAGAAAACTACTAAAGACTAAAGGGACATATCACCCAAATGTGATGGATGGATGTTAGGATCCTGGTTTGATTGTAAGAAGACATTTCTGAGATACCTGAGGCAATCCAAACATAGGTATTAGATGATACTAGGGAATTATTAATTTTTTAGATAATTGCATCGGAGTTAGCATTAAAAAACAGAGAGAGTGCTTATCTGTTAGAGATGTATACTGAAGCATTTATGGGTGAAATTAAGTAATGTCTGGGATTTGCTTTAAAATACTCCAAGAAAGATGAGGGTGGGAGAGGAACAGATGAGATACATACAGTTTGGCAAAATGTTAACAGCTGCTCAAGCTGAAGTTGGGTTATGGGCACACAGAA
The DNA here is from genome assembly GCF_019923935.1 of Bubalus bubalis. Taxonomy (NCBI): domain Eukaryota; kingdom Metazoa; phylum Chordata; class Mammalia; order Artiodactyla; family Bovidae; genus Bubalus; species Bubalus bubalis. The sequence continues at coordinate 95,323,843 of NC_059160.1, forward strand.
CTTTCACTGTATTACTCTTCTTATGTATAAGTTCATTATAATAGTTTTAAAAAGTCAGATGCTAGGTTTTTCCAGAGTCTGGTATAAAAGATTTAAGAAAATGGCAGAAAAATCGAAAAAATTCAAGTTATTATTTTAATCTAGGAAAAAGGTAAGTTTATTAAATTTTAGAAAAGAATTCTCAAGTCTTTACAAACTTCCATATAATGGTACTGGTATTTTTAGTTATCTACTGAAAGAGAATATAACAAAGTACTCTCTAGCAACAAGATTTCAAGTGACCAGTCTTAGTAGAGGTACAAATAAATGGCTAACTACATGTCAATTATTCATATTTACTTTTCAAAAACTAATGTGAAGTTTGTGGGATAAGCAATTTTCAGCTATGTGATTCAGACAGTTAAAACAAATACAAAAACCCAGTATATTCCTATGGAGCAAAGTAAGTAGATTTTGGCCCCATTCCCCAACTCTGATATTTGGCAATGTCTGAAGATAATTCTGGTTGTTACAACTGAGGGGATGAGCTTTACTGGCATCTAATGGAGAGAGATCAGGGCTATACTCAACATCTGACAATGCACAGGATGACCCCCACAAGTTATCCAGCTCAAACTGTCAACAGTCCTGAGGCTGAGAAACCCTATTTTACAGTATAAAGAATCACAGATTGAAAAAATTCTCCCCAAATATATACCCCAGCAGCGGCTTTTATTATTTACCTTTTACTTTGGGAGCATGATAGATTCCAAAACCAAAATGGAAAATTACTTTTCCATGACTTGCCATCTAAGAACCCAACAGGCTCTGTAATAGTGAAATGAGTTACCTTCGAAATAACTGCAGCAGAGTTAACACGTTAAAATTTCAACCAGTCACTAATACCATGCAAAACCAAAATAATCACAGCACTTGGGTACATTTGGAGACTATTTGTAAATGAACTTCTTATTCATCTAACTGAACTTCAATTTTCCAATAAAATAATTTCCTTATTAAAAAATTTCTGTTGGGGTCTCAACATAAGAAAAGAAAAAATATATCTGACTAATGAGGCCACATATGCAACTAGGAAACTTGGATATCTAGATAAACTCAGTTTCTTCCACAGATGTCATCTTACTAAGAAGCGGCTTCCTTTGGTTACTGGCACACCTCTGTCAATGCTACAGGCCCACAAGCACGCACCTGCATCAGGCTGGAAACACCAGCAGAATGCTACGATGCTCTTTCCAAACTAATCCTGATTCCCAGGAGAGCTCAGTTACCCTTTTAGAAAAGCAATCTCTAGTCTGCAACAACTACTGGCCAAATTCTGATGCTGGTTCCTCATCAACTATTTGTTTTGTCTTCTAGATGCGGATGACTGAGTGCTAACAGCATTCCGCCAGAAAAATTTAGCAAAAGGGAAACTTAAATGGCAATCGTCATTTGCTTATCTACCATTAACCAAATATTTATAGAGCACCTACCATACTAACTAGAGTTATAGTAATTTTCTGCCATTAACTTCTAACTTCTCTCTGAGGATATTCAAGAAAAAGCTAACTTTGCTTTACCTATAAAAGGAAACTAAGTTCAAATGCTCAACGTCATGGATTTTTTTTTCATTGTTTTTAAATTAAAAATTAAAACAATACCAAAAGATATAAAATGCAATAAAAACTTTTTTTCCCCTGCCCCTGACCCTACCCCTACATCCTCTCCCAAAATGTAATAAACATTCTTTAGCTTGTGAATTCTTCCTCCTAAATTTGGAATCCATTTATGATTGAAAGTGGCTGGCAATGGAGATGGCTAAGATGACTCCAAGATTTTTGGTTTGAACAATTAGGAGGTGCTATTTATATTTATATTATTTTAAAATATAAAATAGCAACAGAGGAACAAGTCTGAAGAGAGAGGCAATGAGTTAGAGGCACCTATGAGACATTCAAATGTAAGTAACTTGGACCTAAGATATTTGGAGATCAGGAGAGTGGCCTAATCTGGATGTATAGATTTGAGTTTTTAGCGAATAGGTATGATGGCAAACCCATACGATGTCATACAGGTGTGAAAAACAGATGGAGTAAATGAGATCACCCTGAGATAACACATATGTGAGAAGACAAGAGGGTCCTAAGAGAGATCAATATTTTAGAAAAGAGTAAAGTCAAAGCTGGAAAATAGTAAGAGTAACAGTAAAAACTGTTAAGATTTGTTGAGTTGAATACATATTAAGCATAAGTTAAGCATCTTTTATTTACCATGCCTAATTTACTCCTAACAACAAACTTCTAAAGAGGTGTTATTACTACCACTCCCATTTTAGAAGGAACCTGGGATATATAGAGGTTAAATAACTTGTCCAAGGTCACCCAGCAGAATGGAAGCTAGCTGGGGTGAGTCCAAAGCCTACATGATTAACCATAACACAAGACTGCTCGAGCAAAAAGGAGATCTAAAAGGAACAACTAAGGCTTCTCTCACAAAAGTTTTCTTATACAGGTATGGTGAGGCCCACAGATCAAGAGACAACTGCCACTGGAAAGACAGTTTATATTCACATATCTCGAGACAGGAGCAGGCTGCGCCACAGGGGAAGAGAGGGGACATGGGCGGCACCAGGGTCAGCCGGAAGGGAGAGGAGGGGATTATGGGAGGGAGCCTTCACTGTGGTTTGTGTGGGAAGGAAGGCAGCAAAGCAAGCAGGCTTCAGACTGGCGAAATGGATGATTTCAGCAGGCTCTAGAGCACAGAGTCTGTCCTGAGTAGGGTCTGATAGTGACCCCAGGGTGACTAGGCAGACAGACAGTAGCCAGGTGAGCAGTTTCTTCGTAACCTGGAAGGAGCAGCAATCCCTGCAGGGTCAGCAAGCCTCCAAGTTGTTAAATGCATCAGAATACAGAAAGTAAAACAATGGCTAATAAACTTATATGTCAGATTTTATATTCTGTAAGGTTTAAAATGCAGGCCCTGCACGGTACTATTTTTAACTCAATTATATATTTCCCCCTTTTCTTCAGGCTGTCCTCACCTCAAGTTATTCCCTTTCACTGCTAGCTTTAAGTTTCACAGAACTACAGTCTCTCAAATTGGATTTTTTTCCCCTGTGAATATATTTTGAAAATGGCAGCTCCTCCAGATCTTCATAGAACTACTGCTCTTATGATCTACCGGCTCTTTGATTTTCCTTTTCACTCATTCCACTGCTGCAGTTTCCCAGAGGCTACAGGGCCCACAGGCAGTGGATATCTCAAAACGGTCCTTGACCTGCTCCCTCTGCCCATTTTGCAGGTTACAACAGCATTTACTTCCGGTTTGGAAATGTCAGTGGAAGCTGCTAATTCTGTTTGGTGCAACCAGATGCACTTATTTCTCACAAGAAGATGATCAGTGTAGGCTCTCATCTGTTTGTTGATTCCCTCCCTACTAATTCCTCCCCAAACAAAGCAGCACCAAACATTTACCGAGTAACCACACTGCCAGGCATTGTTCTAAGCATTTTTATACAATAATTCTCATCTTTACAATAACCTTTTATGGCAGAGCTCATTTAAGGGAAGAGGAAACTAAGGCACAGAGAGACCAAGTAACTTGGTTGGCCACGGTCACAGAGACTGTAAATGCTAAGTCAGGATATGAATCAAGGCAGCCTGACACAGTCAAAGCTGTTATTTACTCCACTACATCGCAAATAAGAAGTTCATTAACTTTGTTTTATATAGTATTTTGTACAGTTTGTGTATTTTTTTAACCAGAAGCTGAACTTGTGACTTTTAAATTACTTAACAGATTAAGTTAGAAAACTCAAAACAGATCAGCATAAGTCTCCCAGTAATATCTACATTTATTACCCATCATTTCTCTTTCAGATGAGCCATAATTCCCATGAATTTGCCTCAGATTACACAAGCCTAGAAGCTGGCTACAAAGAATATTGTTTGAGCCAGACTTCAAAGTAGTTTGCAAGAGTAGAGTATTATTACAATGAAAATATATTTATGTGTTATTTGTGTGGGAAAAGGTGCCCAAAAAGAGAGGCTGAATTCTTAATTTAGCAAATGAATGGAATGATCCTGAGCACCTTTCTATATATAAATTAATGATCTACTTGACTGTTACACACTTCTTTTATTTAAAGCATCATACCATATCAAAGCAAAATGCTAACTACTATCGAATGTTAGATGCTATATGATCTCTGCAAGTTTTTATTAAACACAAAAAGCAATAGGAAAATAGTTAACTATCAACAGAAAGTAGTAGGAAGCATTGGCACAAAACCCTGAAACTGTGTGAGGTAGAAGTAACTGTTAATGAAGACTTTACGCCTGTACAAATCTATTCTCAGAAGCCTTCGATTTCCATCCCCTTGTTAACAGAATTTATCAAATTGCTTACAGGTAACTTTTCTTTAAAAGTCTAAGAAAAGTACTATAATTTATTTAAGTTACATATTTTTAAACGTTCCTACCATACCAACAGAACCTCTAAAAGATCTTTTATTCAAAACAAAATCTTTAAGGAGAAAGATATCTGTAATTAGAGGAATTTGATGGAGAATATTTGCCTTGAAACAGTTTATTAACCATTATAAATGTTTTAAAAAATCTTTTATCTTTGAATGTAGTTTAAAGTTGTAGGTCTAAATGTGATTATCACATATAGAACAGCATTGTTTTTGAAGAATGTGATTGAAAAGGATAAACTGTTGTCAATTGCTTTGCTTTTCTTTTTTTTTCAGTTAACTGAAGAACTCCACAAAATAAGCTGACGAGGAAGACTGTCATTACCAAATTACACAAGGTAGCTATTTTCTCTATTTTTAATGAAGAAACTTTTGGTATATCAACAGCTAAAACAGTGACAATTAATAAACCCTACAAAGGAAAATACATTTTCCCATTACTATTAACTATATTGCTAATATATGGAATTTCTATAGACCTTTCAATTATCTCTAATTAATACACAATCATAAAGCATAATTTAAAAATAACTATTTATTGCCCCCACCTTCAACCTTGAATACAGGAAAAGTATATTGCAAAATTAAAGATATTATAAAATAACAGGAAATACTTTTTGGAGTATATACATTTCAGCATAACTTCTAAATTGCTATTCCAAAAGTCCCAAATTCACTGTTAATTGTTCCTCATTATCAACAAAGCAAAAATCTAATCATAGAATTAAAAAAGATTAAGCTAAAAAGGTTCATAAATGGGTTTAATTAGGGTCCAACTAATTAAACTACTCACAGACAGCATAGTTCTAAATCCTCCAATTGAGCCAGAGGAAAAATTTACTGCCTCTTGACCATATTCTTTTGATCCGTACACTTCTTTCTTTGATGGTTCCCACTTGTTTCTCCAGAACTACAATACAAAATGGCCACTGAACTGGAGGGCGTGTCCTCATCATTACTAAGCATTTTGCTATCAGAAGCAGCTCTTTAAAAAAATCTGAACATAATTTCTTTAGTGCCATTCAATATTACTCTGTAACTGCAGAAGCAGTAATAAGGACGGTGGTGTTTAAAAAATGCCATTAGAGATTATTATTTAATATTTATGTTAGTTTTTTTTTTTTTTTTAAACCAGCAGCAAATAAGACATCTATTCATAAATTCTCCTGGTTGCAGGCTTCTGTTTTCCAGCAGAAATTCATCCTATCCAGTTAATTTTTCATGAAATGTTATAAACAACAAAAAGCTTAGAGAGATTAACTTTACATTTTTTTCTGTATAATAGTACAAATTACTTAAGTACAACAGTATCTAATCCAAAACAAAACATATCCATCAAAAGAAAGATGAAGAGATGCAAAGGGAGAGCACTCACACGGCTTACAGGCTTAACTGATTAAAAGCAAAGAGCAACAGTGACTTGGTCTTAACTAAGGAAAGAGAAGACAGTAATCCTGATTGACTCCCTGTAGTTCTGATGCTACCCTTAATGTTACTCAATATCTTGTTCATCAACTGGCCTATACTGGGCACTTACTGAATATAGAGCAGAAGCTACGTGAGAAAGGAAAACTATCATTTTCAACTGCTTTTGAAAAAAAAATTGGAGCCATGTTGAATACATTGGCAAAATGCTGGGTGTGAGAAGAGCATACAACAAACATCAAAGTGAGGTTTGGGAAGCCCTATTAGATCCCGTCTAACCTTATTTTCTTTTTTCCTTATCCTAAATGAGAATAGTAAATGTGGAGGCAGAATTTGTGATTCTGTTAAGAGATAGTGGGGACGTCTTTCTCTCAAATCATTCATTCATTCATTCATTCATTATACTCTATCATCAGGGAGATTTTGTAAGGAAAAGTAAAATGAAAAGAACATGGCAAAATATATACTAAAATAGAAAATCTACTTTAATAAAGGTGTTATAGAGATATGAGGTTAATGATTGTGGATTTATCAGCAAAAATCCCCAAACAGAATATAGTTGGCCAGATTCTGTCAGCAAAATAAATTACAATGTGGGTTAAAAATTAAATCGTCAAATATTTCAAATAAAGACAAACGGGCATTTTGATCTTCTGCAGTGGGAATAACAGTAATAAGCATGTAAGCAATATTCTAAAAAGCCAGAGGCAATGAAGTCAGTACCCTAATACTATACCCCTGTGGAGTACACTGAGCTTTGGCCTTTTCTCCTAAATTCTTAAGCATGATTTGATTCTGGGAACTCAGAAAACACCTGGAGTGGAATCAGGAAAATGAAAATTGAGCCAGGGTTATTGATATAAAAATAGACTGGAAATGAGCAGAATCTCTTCCTGTATTTTCTAATGAACGGAAGCCTTTAGGGGCTTACTCTCATTAACTCAACCAACCTACCAGATTCAAGAAAAATTTAATACTCAAGGATGATCTGGTATAACTCCTCTATAACAGATGGCAAATAAGCATTAGAGAAATTAAGTGATTCATTTAAGATATCATTGCTAATTCATGTTAATCTCTTGACTATTAGATTAGTCCCCTTTCCACAATGTTTTCAAAGTATGAAAGTCGTTAATATAACTACATAAGCTACCAAGGTAACCAGTAAAAGTAACTTAAGAATTGTATATTGGACAAAGGAACTTGCATTTTAATAAATGCAATAAATAGAGATCTACTTACTATCTTTTGCACTGTCAATATATTTTTTAAAATGTTAAAATCTATATTGGAGCTCTGAGGATATGTGACGAAGCCAAAACAGTAGAAACAATATGACACAGACAGAAAAAAAGCGAAGACTTGTCCCTCAAGAAAAAATTTTACAGTTCATGTTAAATAAATTTATTCTTGTATATGTGGTAATAAACTAGCTCTGGTCTTAATGGTCAGTCTTATATGTCAATACGGTTCTGATTTAATAACTCCATTAATCAATATCCTTTCTACTATAGATAAGTGATAAAAACATGAATTTTGTCATGTTTCTGATCTCAGCTACTAGTCAGAAGTAAATTATATAATACAATTGTAAAGCTTTGTGTACTACAGGTAACTGAAAATGCATTTTAAGGAATAATAATACGATACCATAATACCTAAAATTTTGTATGTGTAATTTTTTCAGAGAGCAAGCTCCATTATCAAAACAGCAAATACTATCAACATACATAGACAGAAAAAATTTCCTTCCATTAGTCAAATCAATAAAGCACATAGGAAAGAACCTACAAATGTTACTTATAAAAAATGCCTTACTGTTCTTTAGAGATGTATAATAACCTTTAAAATATAACAAAATGAGAATCTCTCTCAAGCAAGAGAGGGTTTTTTGTACCTTTCTTGTAGATACGGGAGATTGTGTAAGCGCCATCTCACATTCATTTGACTGCCTTAGTGCTGGGGGTCAGAGAAAGCTAACCCTGAACATGTTGCCAACAAAGGGTTGACATTTAATTATTTACTGATGAAGGAGGGAGAGAAGTCAAGACAAGACGGGCTTTCCCAGTTCTGAGCATTTAGGTTCCCCAGTCATGAACAAAGGAAAAAAGAATGAATTTCAACAAATACCAAAAGGAGTTCAACGACAAAAAAAGGTTATCACAGAGAGTTTACAGAATAAAAAGGTCCCTTGAGGATAATGCTATCCCTCTAAGAAAGTTACAAAAAAAAAAAAGGCTTAGCTGCACTACAAATAAGGCAAAGAGGTAAAAATATCCGTCCTTCAAATAAATTTTTATTTTCAGATACTCTTCCCTCTAGGAGTAGAAGGATTCAAGATAGGATAAACAACTCAAAATTTCTGCAATTAATCTATAATTTAAAAAATCCAACAGCTACGAATGAGCAATCAGAACTAGTCACCTAAGGTAACTAGAGAATTCTTACTCTCAAAACATCTTAAGAGATTCCAATAACAGACCAAAATGACAATATTGGTATCTCAGTATTTATTTTGCTTAGTATCCATGTTAGATATGGAGTCCATCATTTTCTAAACTTTGTCCCATTGCTGCTCAGTCAGAGATCCCAGTGTGAGGTGATGTCTTTCCCACTTCAGCCTCCAGGGGGTAGTCGGGTTCCAAGATAAAGGAACTAACTTTCAAGATATTCATATATATGGAATCTAGCCCCGATGAAAGGAAAACAGTCAGATTCTAGGGTAAGGACCAGGAACTGGGTCTGGAAACCTCACTCTTCCTTCCATTTCTTAATTCATCCTCTACATTATTGTTCAGTCCAGGAGGGCTCAAAGGTGGCTTCTGGAGGGAGAATACAAAAGACCAAAACTACAAGAAAACAGTGCAATTGACTAATAACCAAGGAAACTGGTATTAAACCAAGTCATTTTGAAAATGTTTGAAATAGAGAAAAGATGCGATTAGAATACTTTCCAAATATGTGCTTGATTTAAAATTCAAAATTTTAATTTTAATGGGGCACATGACTCCCTTGAGTTAGTATTAAGACATAAATAAGCCTGATTTTTGATTCTGAAAATCATTATAAATAATAGTATTACATCAGAAATACTAAAAAAACCCATTAAACTTTCTTAGAAGAGAGGTTAGGTCCTATGATGGATGTGGTAGGCTGTTTTTTCCAACTTCTAAATTACATTCCTGCCTAGTGCAACTCTTGTATTAAAGAGAAGAAAGAGCTGAATGTAATATTTTCCAAATTATCTTGCAGCTAGGGTTCTAGATGCACATCAGTTCAGTTCAATCACTCAGTCGTGTCCGACTCTTTGTAACCCCATGGACTGCAGCACCCCAGGCCTTCCTGTCCATCACCAATTCCCGGAATCCACCCAAACTCATGCCCATTGAGTTGAGTTGGTGATGTCATCCAACCATCCCATACTTTATCATCCCCTTCTCCTCATGCCTTCAATCTTTCCCAGCATCAGGGTCTTTTCAAATGAGTCAACTCTTTACATCAGGTGGCCAAAGTATTGGAGTTTCAGCTCCAACATCAGTCCTTCCAATGAATATTCAGGACTGATCTCCTTTAGGATGGACTGGTTGGATCTCCTTGCAGTCCAAGGGACTCTCAAGAGTCTTCTCCAACACCACAGTTTAAAACCATCAATTCTTCAGCACTCAGCTTTCTTTATAGTCCAACTCTTACAACTATACATGACTACTGGAAAAAACATAGCCTTGACTAGACAGAACTTTGTTGGCAAAGTAATGTCTCTGCTTTCTAATATGCTGTCTAGGTTGGTCATAACTTTTCTTCCAAGGAGTAACCGTCTTTTAATTTCATGGTTGCAGTCACCATCTGCAGTGATTTTGGAGCCCAAAAAGATAAAGCCTGACACTGTTTCCCCATCTATTTACCTTGAAGTGATGGGACCGGATACCATGATCTTTGTTTTTTGAATGTTGAGCTTTAAGCCAACTTTTTCACTCTCCTCTTTCACTTTCATCAAAAGGCTCTTTAGTTCTTCTTTGCTTTCTGCCATAAGGGTGGTATCATTTGCATATCTGAGGTTATTGATATTTCTTCCAGCAATCTTGATTCCAGCTTGTGCTGGAATCCAGCCCTGTGTTTCTACTGATGTACTCTGCATAGAAGTTAAATAAGCAGGGTGACAATATACAGCCTTGACGTACTTCTTTCCCGATTTGGAACCAGTCTGTTGTTCCATGTCCAGTTCTAACTGTTGCTTCCTGATCTGCATACAGATTTCTCAGGAGGCAGGTCAGGTGGTCTGGTATTCCCATCTCTTTCAGAATTTTCCAGTTTGTTGTGATCCATACAGTCAAAGGCTTTGGTGTAGTCAATAAAGCAGAAGTAGATGTTTTTCTGGAACTCTCTTGCTTTTTCGATGTTCCAGCGGATGTTGGCAATTTGATCTCTGGTTCCTCTGCCTTTTCTACAACCAGCTTGAACATCTGGAAGTTCACGGTTCACGTATTGCTGAAGCCTGGCTTGGAGAATTTTGAGCATTACTCTCCTAGCATGTAAGATGAGTGCAATTGTGCGGTAGTTTGAGCATTCTTTGGCATTGCACTTCTTTGGGATTGGAATGAAAACTGACCTTTTCCAGTCCTGTGGCCACTGCTGTTTTCCAAATTTGCTGGCATATTGAGTGCAGCACTTTCACACCATCATCTTTTAGGATTTGAAATAGCTCAACTGAAATTCCATCACCTCCACTAGTTTTGTTTGTAGTGATGCTTCCTAAGGCCCACTTGACTTCACATTCCAGGATGTCTGGCTCTAGGTGAGTGATCACACCATCATAATTAGCTGGGTTATGAAGATCCTTTTTGTATAGTTCTTTTGTGTATTCTTGCCACCTCTTCTTAATATCTTCTGCTTCTGGTAGGTCCATACAATTTCTGTCCTTTATTGAGCCCATATTTGCATGAAATGTTCCCTTGGTATCTCTAATTTTCTTGAAGAGATCTCTAGTCTTTCCCATTCTATTGTTTTCCTCTATTTCTTTGCACTGATCACTGAGGAAGGGTTTCTTATCTCTCCTTGCTATTCTTTGGAACTCTGCATTCAAATGGGTACATCTTTCCTTTTCTCCTTTGCCTTTCACTTCTCTTCTTTTCACAGCTATTTGTAAGACCTCCTCAGACAACCATTTTGCTTTTTTGCATTTCTTTTTCTTGCTCCCTGTCTCCTGTACAGTGTCAGGAACCTCTGACCATAGTTCATCAGGCATTGTATCAGATCTAGTCCCTTAAATCTATTTCTCACTTCTACTGTATAATAGTTAGGGATTTGATTTAGGTCATACCTGTACGGTCTAGTGGTTTTCCCCACTTTCTTCATATTAAGTCTGAATCTGGCAATAAGGAGTTCATGATCTGAGCCACAGTCAGCTCCAGGTCTTGTTTTTGCTGACTGTATAGAGCTTCTCCATCTTGCTCAAGGCTATGTTTTTCCTTAAGCTCTGTACTAATAATTATATAACAACAATGTATCTTGCTCAAGGACATGTTTCTCCTTAACAAGAACCTTCTGACTAATCTTGTTATATTAAGACAGGTTGTGGGAGTGGGTCTGGTAAAAGTATATAAGGCCTTGATAAGACTAGTGAGGGGGCGCTCTCCACCCCCTTCTGATGTCTATGTCAGAAGCTTTCTCTGTCGTTTCTCATTGTAGCAAAACTTCTGCCACACAAAAGCTCTGAGTGATCAAGCCTGATCCCTGATCCCAAAGCCAAGTCTTCTTTGGAGATCACGAATCTGACATTGTTCACCATAAGCTATTAGTGGGAACCAGCCCAGCTATTAGGATCTAATTAAAGGTGACACCTTTTCAACCAGGCCTCTTATTATAGGTAATGCCATGAAGCTGAATGAGGAGAAAAGATCCAAAACAGAACCAGTAAATACTCTATAGATTTCAGATGTAAGAGTTAGGCCCAAATGAGCTCTCTAACTGTGGTTACTTATGTATAAAACTGTCTAGAAGCTAACAAACTGAAAATCTACCATATTTCAGGGAACTAAACTGCCATTCTAAAGGAGATCAGCCCTGGGTGTTCTTTGGAAGGACTGATGCTAAAGCTGCAACTCCAGTACTTTGGCCACCTGATGCGAAGAGCTGACTCACTGGAAAAGACTCTGATGCTGGGAGGGATTGGGGGCAGGAGAATGGGACAACAGAGGATGAGATGGCTGGATGGCATCACTGACTCGATGGACGTGAGCTTGAGTGAACTCTGGGAGTTGGTGATGGACAGGGAGGCCTGGCGTGCTGCAGTTCATGGGGTCGCAAAGAGTCGGACACGACTGAGCAACTGAAGTGAACTGAACTGATACTGCTAGGGAAACCAAAATCCTGCAAAACCTCATATTTATTCAACCTCTACAGCAACTCTTAAACCCATATTAGGAATAAGGCTGTGAAAGGTATGCAGCCTCCAAGTAAAGCATACTTTAATACCCATTTCCTATGAGGCTAAGGAGTGCTAAGAGATAAGGAATAAGTTCTCAGAAGGCAAAACCAAAGGCTGTGGATGACAGTGGATAAGAGTTAATCCTAGAGAACGGAACAAGGGCTACAAAGTAGGTTAACCAAGAAAGTCTACTTGCAGGATGATTTTACAAGAAGCGGATGGCACTCTCAAAAGGGATAACTGAAAAGGGTAATGAAATGACCATTATTTACATAGCCTTAAGAAGGGCTGGCTCAGAGGGTAAAGCATCTGCCTGCAATGCAGGAGACCTGGGTTCGATCCCTGGGTCAGGAAGATCCCCTGGAGAAGGAAATGGCAACCCACTCCAGTCCTCTTGCCTTGAAAATCCCATGGACAGAGAAGCCTGGTAGACTACAGTCCATGGGATCGCAAAAAGTCAGACATGACTGAGCGACTTCACTTTCACTTTTCAAGAAGGGCTGAGGCAGCCAAGAGGGGATAGTAAAGCATCCCGGGAGTGGCAACAGTGGTAAGTTATTAACTTCCTTGGGCCTAAAGGTCAAAGGAAAGCAGCAGGGTCACACTGAAGCCCTGTAAGAGATGAAGTTAAAGAAGTCCCCCAAAAGACTTGTGGCTTTAAGTACAGGAACACAATCACTACCAAATGGCAGCCCTGCTAGAAGGGAACTAGAGATACAGTATTTCTGCAGTGTTCTGTCTTCTATCCTCTTGCTATATCTGAATGTTTGTGTTCTCCCAAAATTCAAATGTTGAAACCTATCTCCAATGTAGCAGTATTTGGAGGTGAGGGCTTTGAGAGGTGCTTAAGTCATGTGGTTAGAATGCTCAAGAATAGAATTAGTGTCCTTATAAAAGAGATCCCAGAGAGTTCCCTCACCCCTTCTGCTGCCCACAGGGGAAAAGACAGTCATTTATGAACCAAGGAAGTAGGTTCTCATTAGAACTCAACCACACTGGTACCCTAATCTTGGATTTCCCAGCCTCTAGAACTATGAGAAGTGAATTTTTGTTGTTTATAAGCTACCCAATCTGAGTGTTACAGCAGCCTGAATTAACTAGATTGGCTGAGCCTAAATGGAATTAGCTATATAGAATTCTCACCAGCTGAATGGAGAAAAGTCATCACTACCACCATCAATCCCTTACCCATACACCTAGGTGTTAAGTCAGGGTTTAAGAACAAATCACAAAGGAAATTACAAAATCATGAAACAAACTATATTTCAAAACTCATGAAATACAGCCAGTACAGCACCCAGGGACATTTATAACCTTACAAATTATTTTTTAGTACTCAAGTCTTTAACTCAAGAAACACACAATACCAGTAATTCTGAAAACCAACATGAATTTTTTTTCAGGAAAAATTTAATAGTAGCTAAAGTTTGAAAGTGAAAGTCACTCAGTTGCGTCTGACTTTGTGACCCCATGGACTACACAGTCCATGGAATTCTCCAGACCAAAATACTGGAGTGGGTAGCCTTTCCCTTCTCCAGAGGATGTTCACAACACCAGGGATTGAACCCAGGTCTCCTGCATTGCAGGAGGATTCTTGACCAGCTGAGCCACAAGGGAAGCCCAGGAATACTGGAGTGGGTAACCCATCCCTTCTCCAGAGGATCTTCCCGACCCAGGAATCGAACTGGGGTCTCCTGCATTGCAGGCTGATTCTTTACCAACTGAGCTATCAGGGAAGCTAACGTTTACAGAATGCTTATAATGTGCCAGGTACTCATCTAAGTACTTCACTTACATTGAGTCATTTAATGACTCATAACTGCTCTATAAGATTGATACTGTTGCTGCTGCTGCTGCTAAGTCGCTTCAGTCGTGTCCGACTCTGTGCGACCCCATAGACAGTGGCCCACCAGGCTCCCCCATCCCTGGGATTCTCCAGGCAAGAACACTGGAGTGGGTTGCCATTTCCTTCTCCAATGTATGAAAGTGAAAAGTGAAAGTGAAGTCGCTCAGTCGTGTCCGACTCTTAGCAACCCCATGGACTGCAGCCTACTAGGCTCCTCCATCCATGGGATTTTCCAGGCAAGAGTACTGGAGTGGGGTGCCATTGCCTTTTCCGATTGATACTGTTACTTAATATCGAGAAAACAGACACAAAGAGGAGTAAACTGCTCAAAGTCACACTAATTAATACATCTTGGAGATAAGATTTCCTAGGTCGTCCAACTCAAGATTCTATTCCTTTGACAACTGTATTACACTCCTTTTCAGAATAAAAAAAGACTATCAAAGTATCCCCTGAAACAGAAAACTGGATCTGAGCATTAACCATAAAAGAAAAGGAACCACTAGACTACATCTGTTCTGTGCACCCTCAGCAAAGGTCTAGACAGTTTAAGGGTCAATTTAGCTATGGCCTCGAGGAACAGATCCTTCCTGAAAGGTAGCAAAATAGGCTACCCCAAAATTATGTCACTGGGGCATACTGGTTATCTTGAGCTGTACGCACTTGAAAAACAGCAAATGAGAAATGCTTTCTCTGAACTCTCCCCTTAGTTCAGATCTAAAGACACATCTTTCAAAAGAAACTCAATTGTCATATATCCCCTACTTGGGAGTTTCATCAACCAGGAAGACTGACTCATCACAGGAAAGGAGGATACACCCAGACAAACTTTGTCATATCTCCCATCTGCTCTTCTAAGGACCCATTTATCTTTGCAAAGTAAATATTTACTCTCCCCTAAGAGGTATACATGGGGCTTCCCAGGTGGCACAAGTGGTAAAGAACCCACCTGCCAATGCAGGAGACATAGAGACACGGGTTTGATCCTTGGGTTAGGAAGATCTCCTGGAAGAGGGCATGGTACCCCACTCCAGTATTCTTGCCTGGAGAATCTCATGGATAGAGGAGCCTGGTGGGCTACAGTACTTGGGGTCACAAAGAGTCAGACATGACTGAAGAGACTTAGCACGCTCGCACAAGAGGCCTACATCCTTTCCCTGGTCCCACATAGATGGTACATAAGCCTGAATCATCTAAGACATCTTGAGTGTTACAACCTTCCCCTGACAAAGATTCTTTCCTTAACCCAACTTTAGTCAGGCTCCTGAAAATTCTTCTACACACTTCTTTGCAAAGTCTGGTTTTAACAAAACCCTGCTATGTCAGTTTAGCAAGGGTCTCTCATCCTCCACAACAGATCACCCTCAATCTTCCTCATGGGTTCCTCATCTTCTACCATCCCTCCAGGTGAAATCAAGCCCCACAGGGTTAACAGAAGCTGGTGACTAACAGAAATTCTTGAGCTTGACTTAAAGAACAGATAAAGGAACAGCTTGTTAAAACCCTTCTGCTTATAGATTGCCTTCACTGGTGAGCTTGCTTTAGTTTTTTTCCCTCTCTTTAATTGCATGCACCCCAAGCTTCATAGAGCCTAGGTAATATACCACAAGATTCCTTAACCACCCCACAGGAAATACCTCTGATATATGGCTTGCTATAGTACTGGAGGCAGGGGCTTAAGCTCATTTTTAGGAACTTAAGAGTCAGCTTTTGTTCAGTCAGAGCTGGCTAAGACTGGTTGAGATCACAGGCTGTAAGACTGGACCCACGCAGGTGTTGGATGAATGTCCCTTTGACATCAGAGGGCCAGAACCTCCACCTCCAGAATCATGCTAAGTGCCTCCATCTTTCAACATGCACCCTTGGAAGAAGCATGTAACCTAGATAAGACTGCAAAGAACACTGACTACCTCACTTTTCCTGTACCTCCAATCACCTTTCCTTACAACTAAGACCACCCTGCTTCTTTATTCCATAAATACCCAACCTTCGGGAGGGTGGATTTTCTGCTTGTTTTCTCTTGGCTGCTTTGTGAGTAAACTTTCTTCTACGGCAAACTTCAGTTTCTCAGCATTTGGCTTGCAGTAACAAAGGAACAGACCACCCTGGCTTGTATTCAGCAAGAATCCTGGTATATTGGTTTAGCCAAAACCCCTCTAAATCCAAGATTTCCTAGTAATTAAATTTCCACTTATTCCTGTATTTGCAATAGAATCCAGTTCTATACTGAGGTCTCTTCCCCCTATTGCAGTAGTCCTGAATAAAATATGTTTTTACTGCTTTAACTATCATCTAGTTCCATTTTTTTTTTTTTTTTAAAAAACACTATCTCCCATGTATATATGTGGGTATGCATGTTGTTAGGAACAAGACAACACGCCCCAAATGGAGTCACTTATGCTAAGATCCACTTTCCAAACCAAGACTTACATTTTTGGCCTCTTCCAGAAATGTAACCAAAGAGGACCCTATGGGGCCTTCTTGGGACAGAGCTCTCCCAATATTCTCTGCTGTAGCTCCTGTCAGAAATAGCAAGTATATCCTGCATATTTCCTGAGTTTTTTAGATGCTAAAAAACTACCACCAAATGGAAGAAATTAACTACCTGATGATCATGAGCCTGTAGCCCCCAGACCTATTGGTACCTAAGAACTGATAATGTTAATGGCCCTCATTAACCATTAATGAGGGGTTATTACCTCAACATCAATCAATCAGAGAATTCTGAGTGACCAGATCACACACCTTGGGATGCTCCTCCCCCAGTCTGGCCTTTAAAGATGCTTTGTGAAACCCTTCCAGGAGTTAGGATTTTGGGGGCACGAGTCACCCGTTCTCCTTGCATGACCTTGCAATAAATCTTTCTCTGCTCCAGACTTCAGTGTTTTGGTGTTTGGACTAGTAAGTCCAAGTTGGGCACAGGAACTTGTTTGTTCAGTAACAGAAATACCATCTTAAGCCAGTCAATCAGCATCAGTGAGGTAATCTGCCTGACAGACCCCTGCCACCCCCTAAAAGAATATGACCTTGATACAACCAATCTTCTCTTTACTAGCCTAACTTCCTTGACCCACATCCTCTGCCTACAAAAGTCTCTCTCTCTCTCTTTTTTTTTTAACAGGTTCAGGAACTCCTTTCTGTCTGCTAGATGGGATGCTGCCCAATACATAAATTGGTGAACAAAGTCTGTAAGATCTTTTAAATTTACTCTAGATGAATTTCGTTTCATAACAATGTTAACATTTTTTTTTTTCCCTCTAGTTAATCTATCTGTTATTACAGGAATCTCACCCAAGAACTCAAAGGGTAGAGGGAAAATTATTTGTCCTCCCCTATTGTCCCAGTTTGTAAATCTGTCCTAGAGCACAAAGTGATGGGAAGTTGCTTGACTCATTCAGAAGACAAGCGATAAAAATGCTCGTGGATTGGAAGATTCAATACTGTAAAGATGTCAGTCCTCCCCAAATTAATCCAGAGATTCAAAGCAATTTCAATCAATCTTTGCAGTTTCCTTTTCCAAAGTGAAAATGACAAGCTGACTCTAAAATTCATTCAGAAAGACAAAAGGCTAAGAATAGACAAAGCAATCTTGAAGGAAAATAAAACTGATGGGTATTATTCTATCAGATACTAAGAACTTTTATAAAAGTTATAGTAATTACAATAATAAGGTATAGGCACAAGAATGATCAAATTAGTGGAAAAGGGAACATCCAAAAACAAAGCCACACATACAAGGTATCCTGATTTATGATAAGGGCAACATTGTAGTTCATCAAAGAAACAATGGTCTGTTCAGAAAATGCCAGGTTAAATAGACATCCATGTGGGAAAAAAATATGTTGACCTTTACTTGATACCACACAAAAATCAGTTCCATATGGATGGCAGATCTAGAAGCACAAGGTTAAAATAAAGCTCTGTGACCTTAGAGCAGACAAATATTTCTTTAAAGGCACTAACCATAAAAGAAAAAGATTTACTTCGATTATAATAAAATTAAGAGCTTCTGTTCATTGAAAGACAGTATTAAGAGAGTTCCACTGACCTGAGACAGTTGAGGTACATATATCCACCAAAAGACTTACATTCAGTATATGTAGAGAAATCCTTCAAATTGGTATCAAGAGATAACCCAAAATAAAAATATGCAACAAATTTGAATTGGCTTCACAAAGTGAATATACAACTGGTCCTTAAATATAAAAAAACCCCTCTCCCTTTCCTTATCAGGGAAATGCAAATTAAAGCCAAGAGGAGATACCAGTATACACACTGCTGCTGCTGCTGCTGCTAAGTTGCTTCAGTCGTGTCCGACTCTGTGCGACCCCAGAGACGGCCGCCCACCAGGCTCCCCCGGTCCCTGGGATTCTCCAGGCAAGAACACTGGAGTGGGTTGCCATTTCCTTCTCCAGTGCATGAAAGTGAAAAGTGAAAGTGAAGTCGCTCAGTCGTGTCCGACTCCTAGCGACCCCATGGACTGCAGCCTACCAGGCTCCTCCATCCATGGGATTTTCCAGGCGAGAGGACTGGAGTGGGGTGCCACTGCCTTCTCCAAGTATACACACTAGAATGGTAAAAAGACGGAAATTAACAAGTGTCAGTGAGGGGAGCAACTGGACCTCTCCTACACTGCTGGTTAAGAGTACAAATTGGTACCACCACGTTGGAATAATGTTCGGCAATATCCACACAAGGTGAACGTGTATGTATTTCCTATGACTCAGTAATTCCTCTTCTAAGTATATACCCAACAGAAATATGTTCAGTAAGATATATATACTGAAATGTTCACATTAGCACTATTCATAACAGTTTCAAACTAGAAATCACCCAAAGACCATTAATAGTAGAGTAGATTAAAAACTGGTTATACATTCACATGCAATACTATGGAGAAATAAAATATCCTTACATGACCATATGGATGAATATAACAGACAAAATCAGAGAGCAAAGTCAGACAAAAAAGAGCATATACAAATGGAACTTGCACAGTGTGTACACTATAAAAAACGTCAAAAGGGATCTAAATTAATGATTATAAGTCTGAAGAGTGGTTATTTTGGGGGTGGAGAGAAGTGGCTGGAAGAGAGTAAGAGGGAGCTTCTGGTGCGCTGGTGATGTTCAGTTTCTTAACACAGGTCCTGGCTACATGGGTGTATTCAACATGTGAAAATTGAGCAGTCTGCACATTTACGATTTGTGCACTTTTCTTATGAACATTATGCTGCAATAAAAATTAACGTACATGACAAAAAGCAAATAAACTAAACAACAAAAAACATTTCTAGGGACTTCCCAGAAAGTCCAGTGGTTAAGATCCTGTGCTTCCACTGCAGGGTTTGATCCCTGGTCAGGGAACTAAGATCCCACAAGGCCCCCTGGTTCTGCCACAAAATAAATAAACAAATTTCTACAAGTAAAATAGGTTTAAGTGACTTATGAAAAATGTATGCAAATCAGTTTTTAAGAATCTAACATCCAACAGGAAAATGGGGGAAAAAATACAAAAAGAAATGCTCAAGAAAGAAAAAAAAATGTTTCTAGTAAATTAAAAAAATGTAAATTAGAACAGCAGAATGCTCGATTCCCTATCAAATTAGCAAAGACTAAAGGAAATTAATAAGGTTGCTGCTTAGGATTTGGTGAAAATAATACTCTTATTCCTAACAGAAACTTGAAATAGTATAACCTTTCTGCGTAAAAGTCCTGAAAAATGTATCTTTTGACCCACGAGTTTCCTTTCTAGAAATTATTCTAAGGAAAAATCAGAGATGCAATTAAAAATGGATTTATGCCAGTGTTGACTATAATGGCATTTTGAAACAATATAACTATCCAAGAATGGGAAAATGATTATGATACATATACATATTGGATATTATGTTGTTTTCAAAGAGTAATGATAAAACACTCAGTGAAAAATACATATACAATTCTATGTGGTATACTTTTTTGTTAAAAAAAAATCAAACATACATTTGCATAGAAAAAGTTGTCAAGAATACATACTATAATGTTAACAGTGGCCATCTGTGGGTGAAAGGATAATGAGTGATTTAATTTTCTGGCTTGTTTTCTACAATGAAATGTTGTAGAAATGAGCATGCATTATTATATTCAGATATCTAACCACATAACAGGGTTAAAAAAAAAAAATCCAGAAATCTAGCAATCTAAGTAACATAGATTTTTGTCTCTCTTTCATGTCCCACATGCAATCTTGTAACTTGTTTCCTCAATTTTACCTTAGCAGTATCTGTCCAAGCCATTATTCAATTCAGTCTTCTCTCATATCTGAAACTCAGGCACTTGTATTCCCTACTGACCTCCTCAAATCAAGACACTTCCTTTTGGTAAAAGAGCCGTATCTTTCACTACTTCTCCATTCTGGCCCCATCAGACCGCTTCACATAGTGACAGTTCACACTCAAGTCCTGGAAAAATCTGCACCAGATACCTTCACACCTCCCAAGCTTGGCATACTTTGTTTTCGTTCTTCAGAATGCATTTTCTCCCTTCCATCTCTCTAAACAGACTTACAGTTCAAGACCCACCTCCAATATCCACTTACTGGGTGTAGCGTCTCCGAGAACAGAGGGTAGTTTCCAAACCAATCCTCCAATGACAGTTTGCATATATTTCAACATATACCATTCTGTACTATTTATTGTCTAGGTTCTTTTCGTAAAGAATGAGCTGTTTCTTTTCTTAAATTTCTTAAAATCAAGTTGGATGAATGGATTTTGGTAAAGCATTCATACACATGCCTTATACAGAGGTGTGTGTTTGAGCCTGTGTCTGATAGATTAGGCAACAGAAACACTAGAATTTTTTTTTTTTTTCATTCAAGATGGCAGAGAACGTCTTAAAATAGTCCCCACACAAAAGCACTCTCACAAAGCCTCGAAACAGAAGAAACAGCTACACCTAGAGCAACAGCAAAGGACAAAAGAATTAGACGCTGAGACGCTCCGGCCCTAATCACCCACAGGAGGTCCCACACACAGATCTTAAACCACGTTAGAAAACTAGGACCTGCTGCCTCCACTCGAAGAGCCACGCCTCGACAGTGAACGGTGACCTCGGGCACTTCTTGATACTGACCCCAAAAAATCAAGGACGAAAGAGGGGGAGGCTAAATCGTACGGGCGAGTATCCAAAATCCACGACTGGGCCCCGCCCCAACCAGGAGCAGTTACCCCACCCCCACACTCCGCCAAGGCGTATCCATCACCCGTGAAGGAACACGCAGAGCTCGCGTCCACCGGCCAGGCTGGGAATTCTGGGAGGACCCGAGGCAGAGACTGGGCGAGGCAAGGGCGCCTCGGGCTACACCTGTCAGGCAGCGGCCAACACTAGGCCCGGAAATCGACGAGATTCGGTGACCAAGACCGGCAGGAGCGTCACCCGATCCGTCGCTCCTTCGATCGGCCTCTCGCCTTCTCCCTCGTCCTTCTCAAACAAAGGCAACTCACACGCACCGCCATTTTCCCCTTACCTCAAAAACCACCTCTTCGTCAAAATCCGGTGTCATCCTTCTCCGCCATGCCACCCGCCTCAGCACGATGGGAAATGAAGGCGGGAGAACAGGCTGCACCCAGGCGTCTGCCTCTACCAGTCCTTGTGTGCAGAAAACTACAATTCCCATCATGCCTTGTAGCTCACGCCCCTTTTTAAAGCCCGCTCATTGGAGCTGAGCTTGAGCATGTTGGCGGGAGGGGCGGGAACGGGATGAAACTTGGGCCCTCTGATTGGAGGAGGCTGGGGCTTTTGTCCGCCTTTTACGGCCGCGACTAGCAGGGGGCGCCTGGAGCTCTGATTTTTTTTTTTTTTTTTTTTGAGCTAGAGAAGGCGTCGCTCTGGCGAAGCCGCGGTGAGCACTGCTCGTGCGCGCGCGTGGACGTCCGCAGGGAGCTCCGCTGCTCGGTGCTCGTGCCCGCCTGCCCGTCGCCGGCGCTCGCGCCGGGGAGCGCCGCCGGGTCCTTAGAGCCGGCAGCTTCCTTTGTGCGGCGCTCACGTTGCGCCGCGGTCCCTCCGGACGGAATGTGGGCTCTGCGGGAGTTTTTCTCTTCTGCCCAAATTCTTGAAACAATGGACTGTAAGGGGCGCGGGGAATAAGGGGCGCAAGTTGGGAAGCGAGCTGCACTGGGGAATCATGACTTCTGCTGCCGGTAAGTGACGGCGCTCGAGCTGCCGCTGGAAAGTTTGTAGCGAGCGCTGCAGGTTTGGGGCTCGGAGCTGCTTTCTCCCCCGGGATAGGTTAGTAGTGTTCCCTCTGCCTTTCTCCGGGACTGCGGCAAGTGCGGAGCAGGCGGTGTTTGCTGCCGGATTTTCTCGTCCCTTCGTGCCTAGAGGGGCTCTTTGGAAATCATGAGTCTCTTGGGACCTCCCTTTAAAGGAAGACCTTGTTGGGGTCTCTTAGCTCCAGGAGAAACGGGAAATGTAAAGAGGGCATTTATTTTTCTTTCCTAAAATTTGAGCGACTTTGCCTTTGCGTATGAAAATAGTTTAGATTCCCATGTTAAGAAATCAGTTATTCTAGGAAAGGGCAGCGTTCCCGGAGTGTTGAACTTAGCCACTAGGCTGTGTGGCTTTAACCTCAGTGAGGACTGGAAACCCTGACCCTTAGTGAAGAGATTTAGACATTGTTACTGCTGTCCTGGTGGGTTTCCCCCTGTTATCTGAGAATCAGAGGAGTAGAACTGCCGATGCCAAGGTTTTTGTTCATCTCCACCCGGTTTTTTTGTGGACTTTTTCCCCCTATGTCTACCTGGTTAGTGAACACAAAGCCTTATTTTCTGTCTGCCTTCCTTGGTCCTTTCCCTTCATCCATATGGCAAAGCCTGTTGTATTACCTTTGTATGCACTCTGAAGAATTTTATGGACAACGTTCAGAAGGAACAGTTCCTATTTTCCGAAATAATTACTGAAGTGGTATTATATTCACTTATAAGAACATAGATTAACTTTTAAGTTAGAACTTAATAATGTATTCAGTATTAAGTTTTTTAAATTTTTGGTTTTTTTAAATGACAGTTTCGCCCACATTGAAAGCAGTAAACCTTCATTATACATTTAATAGTAAAACAGTGTAAGACTTCAAAGTTACTTCTAGAATCAGCAGTTCAGTATCAGATTAAATTTTCTTAGCTTTTCTTGGCATTTGTTTTAAATTCCTGTAACTTGAAACTGTCAAACAGCACCCTGAATGTTCTAATTTGTGTTCTTTCTGAAGACTAGATATGCTAGAGGTTGTACTGCTAGGTGTATTCTGATTACGAACTAAGGAGCTGAGAAGTTAGCCAATAGGAGTAAGAAAGCAAGGAGAGCAGTGTTGCGGTAGTAGTATTTCTGAAGAAGATGTTGTGGATCTTCCCTTTTGATGTTATATGTGTGTGTAGAGGATGTCATCATATACTGAGAATTACGTTATTTATAAACTTTTCTTTCCTTACCAAAGGAAGGCTTTCTACTTACTTGAGGTGAAGTATTTTCATCCTAAATTTCTGTGCCTCAGTGTAATGAATAAGCCAAATTTAATTTAAATTTAGATTTAAAATTATTGGAGATTTTAAAATCTTTCCAGCCTGTTTTAACTCTTCCTTCCTTTGTTAAACGCATTTAAAATTCGTACCTTGGATGTGTCAACTTTCAGTTCCAGTCCCAACAGTTTATAAATGAACAGATACAGATACATATTTAAATATGTAAACCTGATCTAGGTCTCAGTTTGGAATTGTATTATTTCATTTGAATGACCCTCAAATATTTCAGGATATTTTTATATTTATCAACTTTACAATTAAAGAAATCCACAGACATTTTTGTGGTGTTTAAAAGAGGGACACTTCCTGTGTTTAGCTGAGTTAGTTGGTTTTTAGCATAGCTGGCTGAGAAGCATTGACGACTTTTTTGTTTGCCCATCTGTTAAGATTTATTATAATTTTTTCTCATGTCTAAATGGGGAATATAGAAAAGAACTGGGTTTTATTTCCATCTTCTAACAAAATTATGTGTTCATCATTCTTACAAGCTGTTTATGATGCTCTTTGGAACAAAATTTAAATGCATTAAAACTTTAGGAACATTATTTGCAACTGGGGGAGATGTTTGTTTACACTGAACCTAATCTGTGGTATTGTTTGGGCTGGTTGGCTTAATTTAAGGACATAAGAAAAATGTAGAATATCTAAATTATATGTATTCTAAAGAAGAGCTTGCTTTGTTTTTCTGCATCTGTAAAAGAGTAGGCCCACATAGAGATTTTAGAATTTTTAAAATCAGTGTATGGGAAAAAGAGAGCTAATTATAGGAATGTATTTTATACCTTTATGAACACGTACAGGTCTCAGTGTACTTGCGCTGTGCTTTGCTTTTTGGCTGGTCTAGGAGCTCAAAGTGTTGCACGTGGGCCGCAGCCATCTGTGTGTAATAGATGACAAGTGTGTTTGTGATTGTTAGAATAGTGGTACTAGTGCTTTACACTCTTACCTTATTTTTCCCTGGAGCCAAACAGCTGTGTAAATAAAAGATTTGCTGCTATGCTCTAAAAAGTTTCAAGTCTGACTGTTGATACAGTATTAACATCCAAAGGTGCTGGATTTATTGCAAGTTTGACATTGGAGCAGACCGTCATATAATGGCTTGTTATTTTTTGATTTGTGTTTCTTTCAAAATAGAGCCACTGAAAATAATGATGAATTTCAAATATTTCTGTGCTACTGACTTAGTTGAACCCTTATTCCTACTAATAATTAAGAACTGAGTAATCCTATTGAAGTTGATTCCTACAAACATATTATTATTCTATGTTTAAATGGTATTGATTTCTTTTTTTTTTTTTTTTTAAGAAATATCTTGTTACTGAGACATAGTAAAGACTGTGTGTATGTGGCAACTCTGTCTGTTCCCAGGCCCAGTGTTCAGCACTGGGGATACAGCAGAGAGACAAAGTGCCTGCCCTCCTGGAGCTTGTCTTCCTGTGGTGAAGACAGAGCGAGGTACACTGAAGAAAAATCACACAGGGCAGAGGGCTCCGGAATCTAAGGGTTCTCCTGCAGCAGGTATCTCAGATGTATCACCTCAAAGTCATTTAGACTTGAGAGTAATTTGTTCAAATCCCCCATTTACAAGTAAGGAAACTGAGGCAACCAATTCTGCATAAAAACACACGGTTAGGTTAGTCAGCTCTCCCAGTTACATTACTGGTTTCCTCCAAAACAGCGTTAACTAGGCCAAAGTTCACAGTTCTTTAATTCATTGAGTATGTGTTGAGGAAGTTAGGTACATTTGTTGGTAATCAACCATAGTTCATGTAGTTAATTGAGTTTCTGGAACAGGAAGAGATTTATGATTCTTGGAAGCAGACCCTGTACAAAACATATTTAAAGAAAAGAGTAAACTTGATACCAAACATTAAAAAAAAAAGATTGAACTGAAATAGCAAAAATTGATTAAGTGAATGACCCTGAAATTTCTGAACAGGCTCTAAGATTCAGTAAAAGATTAATGAGATCAGAGGTTTTTTTTGTTTTGGTTTTTTGGTTTTTTAGCTGTGGTAAGATAACCTAACATAAATTTAGCATCTATACTATTCCTAAGTGTACAAAGCAGCAGTGGTAAGTGCATTCATACTGCCGTGCAGCCAGTCTCCAGAACTCTTTCCACATTGCAAAACTTTTTTTTTTTATTCCTTCAAAATGCCCAGAGGTAGGATGTTTTCAGAATGGTTATAGAAATGAAATCAGTGTGACAGTCTGTCAGTCTTCCTTATCTTGAATAAGATGGGAGGTTAGGAAGAAGCCTAGGGCAGTCATACTTAAGACTTTACTTAATAGGTCAAGGGTTTAATTTAATAGACCATGACACAAAGCTTTATCATTAGGGTTTGAATGGTTTTAAAATATTTTCTACCTAAAAAAAACAAGCAAAATAATAACGTGCTTATTGAACATTTAACTGAAATTGCATGACTTTGGGAATTTGTATTAAGGCATTTAGGAACTACCTCATATCTTTTTTTTATTATAACATTATACTGAAGAATTAAATGAGAAGGCATCTGTTATCAGGTGACCTTAGTTGAAGAGGTTTGAGAAATTCTTCTTTGGTTGGTAAAAAGGAAGTAGAGCACCCTACTTTTTTTTTTTCTCCTTGTAATATCTTCCCGAATTGGAGTGTTGTGACTAATTTCCTTTGTTGAAAAGAAACTCACCACCAAGTGAAGAATCAAAGCCTCTGTGTATCCAAGTACTTAAACAGTGTCTAGCAGATATTTTGAAAGGTTTAAAAATATTTTTTATAAGTCTTTTAAGAAATATGACAGGGTGAAAAATAATAGTATAGATAGAAAAACATAAAAGAACTTTAAAAAATGTGGATGTTCAGACTATGTAACTTCATTTTATAGGCCTTTTGTGTGAAGTTTTAGGTTGCTATAGGCTAGAGCAGATCTGCCAAAATCTTACACAGTGCTTATAAGGTGCTTATTAAGTCCTTTTAATATAATGTCAAGAAAGAATTGCTACCATAGGCATTATGGTCATCTTTTAAATGCGCTAGAACCGTAGTTATAAATGAGGGGTGCACATCATAATCACCTGGTGTAGAGTGTAGACATTTGACTTTCTAAAAATAAAGCTCAGTGAAGAATTATAATGAAAATTCCCATTTGACAACCCCTGCACAGGAAAAATACCGCTTTATTAAGAGCCTCAAATAATACAGTATTGATAATTTTCAGTTTTTAAGTTTGGGAAATTTCTAGTTTCTGTATTCTCTTTTAGGTTATTTTGGGGTTCAAGTGAGATAGGTCATTGATAAAGGGCATTTTATACAACTCCACTGTATATCCTTGAGATAGAAGAATACTGCTATTCACATGAGACATTTGGGTCATATCCTATGTAAACCTTAGGCAAATTCAGCTCTTGGACTCAGTAAATGAACCATAGTATCCTCTCCTACTATACAGATCTAAGCAAAAGCCAGTTGTTTAATTTAGTGTTGACTAAAGATATGGTGAGCTGTTCCAGAGTTAGAAGAAAAACTGTATTGGATTTACTAAGCAGTGTACACTATACCAAAAGCTGTATGTACTGGAATTGAAGAGCAATTTACAGACTTTTCAAAAGTAACACTGACTCTGCATAATGTAGTATAATAGTCTACCTAGTAAAATGCATTGTCAAAAGTAAAAATGTTCTGAAACTTAATCATTTATCTTCTGCTTTGGATTTTTGGTCATCAGACTTTTTTTTTCCCCCTTTCTAGAGATTAAGAAGCCACCAGTGGCCCCCAAACCAAAGTTTGTTCTGGCAGCTAATAAGCCAGCTCCACCTCCTGTCGCACCTAAACCTGAGATCTTGGTTTCTAGTGTTCCACAGTCAACAAAGAAAACCAAACCATCCATAGCTCCAAAACCAAAAGTTCTGAAGGCCTCACCTGTCCAGGATATCACACAGTCACCATCAAAGAAGATCGTCGTGAACCTGGAAGAGCGTACGCAGGAATTCCCTGAAAGTACTGACAACTCGAACTGCAAAAACAGAGGGCATCCGAGCAGTGATTATATTTTACCAGTGTGCCATCCTGGATGTAACCATAAGCTTGAGAGCAGAGAGAATTTGTGTGTCAAGCAGCTTGTCTTAGGGCCCCTGGAAATGCATGAGAATTTAGAAAACAACAAAATTGGTGAGTCCCCTTCAGCTGTAAAAAATCAGCATAAATGTGATTCTGTTGGTGAAAGGGTCAAGAGCCAGAGTAAAGTAGTTTTAAAGGCAAGCCTCCTTGAAGAGAAGCTCAAAGATGTTTTAACACAACGAACGTCACCCTTTCTTTTCCCCCAGAAGCACAGATCCACAGACAGTCCAGAAATGAGTGATGGCTGTAATTCCCACAGACAAGTCAGCATTGAATTAGCAGACTTGTCACCTTCCCTGTCCAGCTTTGAAAACGTTTCTAATCATCACCCTTGCCACCTACAACTTCCTAGCACTGAATTTCAAAATTTTGAAACTAATCAGAATGACAGTGAAAAAAGCAACACTTGCTATCATTCATCTGAACAAGAAGCTCTAGAAAATGGAAAAAGGAGTCCTTTCTTATCTTCAGATGGAGATAGTAAGAAATCAGAAGCCAGAGACCTTGGTCCCTTGGAAATCCACTTAGTGCCATGTACTCCCAAATTTCCAACTCCCAAGCCCAGAAAAACACGTGTTGCACGCCTCTTACGCCAGAGACATATAGATACTTCTAGTGAAAGTACTGAAGAACCAGAGGATGTAGACAGCTTGCCTCATCTTTTCGAAGATAGTTTGAAAAACAATAAAATCAGTGTCTTTCATCAGACTGCTTTGTGTAACCAGGAACAGGTAGACAAAGTGAAGCCAGAAAATAAAGGTGAATTGAATGTGGACCTCACCGGTGACAGACAAAACTCGGTCTATTCACAGAAAGCCTTGTGTCCTGAAACATCTTCCTCTGAAAAAACAGCACCTCCTTTAGAAACAGACTCTAACTTGAGTTCTGACGACAAGTCAGGAGATAGTTCTGGTATGTCACTTGCCGAGGACAAAGGAATCAGTTTTATAAGATGCAGTACTCTATCTATGAGCCTGCCCAAGCAGCTCAAATTAACCTGCAGCGAACAATTGCCTACTGCCTCTAACCCGGGAGTGTCTGCCCCTCAAATGCAAAAGGAATCTATGATAAAAGGTGAAAGTTCCTCAAAAGTTGTCCCCAAAAAACCTCAAAGACACAGTTTGCCTGCTGCCGGAGTGCTTAAAAAGGCTGCCTCTGAGGAGCTTGTGGAGAAAAGTTCTTATCCCTCAAATGAAGAAAAAGAGTCAGAGAAGGGTCTAGAAAGAGATCACGTGCAGCGTTTATGTGCCCCAAACAATGGTATGTCATCCTCCTTTGATATGCCTAAGCGGGCTTCAGAGAAGCCAGTGTGGAAATTACCTCATCCCATTATCCCCTTTTCAGGGAACCCAGAATCCTTAAAGTCTGTCACCATATCCTCAAACAGTGAGACTCCCACAGCCCTGACCAAGCCTAGAGCAAAATCATTATCTGCTATGGATGTGGAAAGGTGCACTAAGCCCTGCAAAGACTCTCACAAGAAGAACTCTTTAAAGAAGTTGCTCAATATGAAGCTGTCCATCTGTTTCATGAAGAGTGACTTCCAGAAATTTTGGTCCAAGCATAGCCAACTTGGAGATACAACCTCAGGCAGCCTGGCAGGTGGGGAGCAAAGAGGGAGTGTGAGTGATTGGCATGGCCTGTTGGTAGGAGAAGAGAAGAGAAGTAAACCCATCAAGGCATATTCGGCAGATAACTATAGCCTGGAGTCCCACAAGAAGAGGAAGAAGTTGCGGGGCCACACCAGTGCAGCTAATGGACCAAGAGCCGAGTCTCTGGATGACCAAATGCTGTCCAGGGAGTCGTCCTTGCAGGCACCTTGCAAATCTGTTACTAGCGACTGTGCACCAGAGTATGAAAATATACGGCATTATGAGGAAATACCAGAGTATGAGAACTTGCCCTTTGTTATGGCTATGGGGAAAACTCCCGAGTTGGAACGGCGGAACTCCAGCAGCGCGGAGGACACTGATGCAAATGTGTATGAGGTACAGGAGCCGTATGAAGCTCCAGACGGCCAGCCCCAACTCGGACCCAGACACCAGCATTCCAGGTAACACTTAGGTGTCAGACAGACACGTGTATCACTGAAATTAACCCTCAGCAACCCTGGGAGATAGGTTAAGATCTCATAGGTGGGGACAAGTAACTTGGCAAGAGAGTGGTGTATTTGATTTTATTTTTTAATTACTTTTTATTGGAGTATAGTTGCTTTACAACGTTACATTAGTTTCTACTATACAGCAGAATGAATAAGCCATACATATACATTATATCCCCTCCCTTTTGGACTTCATTCAGGTCACCACAGTGCACTGAGTGGAATTTCCTGTGCTATACACTGTATTCTCGTTAGTTATCCATTTTATACATCGTATCAATAGCATACATGGGTCAGTCCCAGTCTTCCAATTCCTCCAATCCCTATTTTCCCCCTTGATATCCATATAGTTGTTCTCTACATTTGTGTCTCTGTTTCTGCTCTGCAAATAAGATCATCTATACCATTTTTCTAGATTCCACATGTATGGGTTAATATACAATATTTGTTTTTCTCTTTCTGACTTACTTCATTTTGTATAACTCTCTCTAGGTTCATCACGTCTCTACAAATGACCCAGTTTGAGAGAGCAGTTTAGTTAAGCATGTATTAAGTTATTTCCAAAGTTCAGTCTCTTTTTATCATGTAGTCAGGATGGGTATTTGCAATGTAACCTCTAAGTCGTTGACTTAAAAGTACCAACTTAGAATACAGAGTGAGACCCTAGGGGACGAAGTTGTCCAAGTCAATGAGGTTTATTTGCTAGGTATAAGAAATCTGTGAAGCTTTTGAAATCTATGTATTTACCTTTGGTGCCCTTGTCAGGTAAAACCTCTAAATTTGCAAAAGTCACTACTCTTTGAGGATTATTTATTTTACTTGTTGAAGGCTAATTACTAACTTCAGATGGAGATAGAAAAAATGCAGGAGAAACATAACTCCTGCCTTTCTCACTTTTGTATACATACTTCTACCCCTGGTGTGCCTACTTCATCTGTCTTATTTGAAACCTTGCCTGTTCTTGATGGTCCAGCTCTGCGATCCTTTGCTTTCTTAAGCTTCCACAGTTACCTAGTGGGACGTGTTTACCTCCTGTTCTGATCTCCCAGTTGTGCTTTGATGCTGTGGTGTCCTTTGTCTCAGTCTTCTTTATGGTAGAATTGTTTATTGCCATGTCTGATTGGTGTTTGGTTTCAGGCTTCATGAAGAGTTCTGGTCATATCTTTTTGTCCTGCATGAGGCCAAGCAACGGGTTTAGTGGGGGTCGGTAGATTTGGTTGAGTAAATGGAAGAATGAGCGAAAGAAGGGAAAGGGGAGCAGCTTCCTAACCCCAGGAGCAGCTTCCTTCTCTCTCCCTAGTCAAAAAGGGAGCCTTGGCATTGGGTTGAAAGTGTTTTCTGTTTAATACAAAGTACACAGACCGTTTTGGAAGTCTTTATATTCTTTCTTGGGTTACTAACTTAAAGCCTTTGAGTGCTTAGGTCTTAAAATAGGACTTCTGTAGAAATATTAACATATGTGGCACATAGTAGAGCCTCAAAAAAAAAAAAAGGATTATTGGATGAATTGAATAAATCAAATTAAGCAAAATCTTAGTTGTTGCACCAAGTAAAATAAATTATCCTTTTACCTTTCAGATGCTCTCTTGGCACTTTTCTTTGCTCATAATCCTCTCTGCCCTTCCTCCTTTAACCCCAAAAGACTTACCTCCTTTGCCTTAACTTTTCTAAATCGGACTCCATCCTGTTTACAGCTGTCTACTCTGAATGTTAGTACCTAGGTGAAAACCTCTGCCTTGGCATAAATATTTCAATGGGGAATAAAGTATCCAACTTTTTTAAAAGTCTGTTTTCTATTTTCATGCCTGCTCATCTCACCATGGAACAGTTTTATTGATGCTGCCCTCCTTTTGAATAATTTTTTGTTGGAGGATAGTTGCTTTACAATCCTGTGTTAGTTTCTGCTGGTACTGCCCTCCTTTTAACAAGGTTTTGTGTGTTATTGTGTATGTGTGTATGTTGAAGGGACGAATTTGGCTTCTCTGTGACATCCTGCTGCTGCTAAGTCGCTTCAGTCCTGTCCGACTCTGTGCGACCCCATAGATGGCAGCCCACCAGGCTCCCCCGTCCCTGGGATTTGCCTGGATTTTCCAGGGAAGAACACTGGAGTGGGTTGCCATTTCCTTCTCCAGTGCATGAAAGTGAAAAGTGAAAGTGAAGTCGCTCAGTCGTGTCCGACTCTTAGGGACCCCATGGACTGCAGCCTACCAGGCTCCTCCATCCATGGGATTTTCCAGGCAAGAGTACTGGAGTGGGGTGCCATTGCCTTCTCCGCTTGAGCAATGAGTGGATGCCAACAATTGAGATAGGATTAGGTTTGGAATAAGAGTAGTGAGTTTGCTTTTGGGATATGTTGGATTTGAGGTGCCAGATAACTATCTAGGGGAAAGCGTTAGTTACTCAGTCATGTCTGACTCTTTGTTATCCCATGGACTGTAGCCCACCAGGCTCCTCTATGGAATTCTCCTGGCAAGAATACTGGAGTGGGTTACCATTCCCTTCTCCAGAGGATCTTCCTGACCCAGAGACTGAACCCGGGTCTCCTGCATTGCAGGTGGATTCTTTACCATCTGAGCCATCAGGGCTTTGTGACATGGTCCTATCCTTAGCTAAGATGAACTTTTTTTCCTTGAAGTTGGAGATTTGACCCTTAGTGTTAAGTTTTCTGTCGACCCTCAGACTTGATCTGAAGGGTTTGTGATTATCTCTAATACAAACTGTAAACTTCTGGAACTTGTTCTTCATCTGGTTTGCTTCTTATGTCTTTAGGGCACTGCTGCTCTGGTCAGGGGGGAACGAGGATGGAAGGAGTTAATGTGCACATCCAGCCAGTGCAGCCGGATGGCATTCATAAGAAGGGCTTTTTCTCAAGGCCACAGGAAACCGAGGGTGGCTTTGGACAGGTTGAAGCTGTCAAGTAGGGCAGCCTGGTAAAGAGTGGGTGAGCTCTGCTTTTGAATTTCGCTTTCCATGGAGATTTTTGTTTAGGCCTGGCGCAGGGAGGCCTGAACAGCCTGGGGAGTCCTAAAATGTGCCAGCTGAATCAAAAGCCTTCAGTCACAGGGCCAGGCTAACAGTGTTGCCTGGGAGGTCGTACCTTGTGTAAACAACATTGCGCGTGGAAAGAGAAAGGAGAATTCAAGCCTCCCAAGGATACCTGGCTCCCCCCAAAATAAGGTAAATGAGAAGTGGGGCATCTGTTTCAGGTGAGCTGAGTGGATCCAAGTGGAAATCCTGTTTGATAATCTGGCTGTTGAAAATACAGATCTGTGTTTTAGAGTAATTAAAATTCAACAGCCTGTGCTTCCAAAATGATAAGAAAAAACACAAATGAACTCTGTTTAAAATTTTTCTGCTGAAGTGAATCAAAAAAGTGTCTTTAATGGTTTCTTAGGCCTCGAAGAAGAGGTTCTGGATATTCTAGAGGGGATTGGTTCACAGAAACTCACTAGTTTTACAGTCTACTTAGATAACCGAGCAGATTCTGGATTAGTAAACAGATATTTGCCAAGCTGGGGTAGCCCGTATGGTCTCCTTCTTTAGAGTATAGATGTTTCATGAATCCAACAACTTAACATTTACAGATTCATAACAACATGTTTGTAACTCTTCAGGAAAGAATTGCAGGCAGCCCCCAATTTCAAAAAGGATTGTGTTCTGAACGTTTATGATGACTTGAAACTTAGTGTATTTCTCAAAGACACAGTTGTGGGATGGTGATATAACCCCCGTTTAGTCTCCTGGTTACATTAGCCGTTACTGTCCCGGCGTCCCCTTGCCCCTCTCCAGGTAGATTGATCCTCAGTGCTTTGTGCTAATGCAGGAGAGTTGGCCAGGCTGGAGCTGCGTGCCTGCAGGGCAGGAGCAGAGTTGCTGTTTGGAGGCAGCGGGGTTTGTGGAAAGGGTGAGGCAGCTAAGGAAGAATGAGGAAACTGGGGGCGGGGCTGAGAAAGACTACAAGGCGCTGCCAGTGACAAGAAGGGAAGGGCTGGGTGGGTGGGAATTAGGATGCACTGAATTTGCTTTTCCTCCTTTCTCCTTTACTATTCCTACCCCTCCCCTTAACCCTCCTCAGGCTCCTTTGTGTGATTCACCTAATTAGTCTCTGACCTCCGGAGAGAGTGAGTGGAAGAAACTGAGGGAGGGGACTGGATGGTAAGGAGTGGTTCAGCCAAATCTCAAGGTCAAGGTGGATGATGTCATAGAAACATTATTGTTGATGTCCAGTCGCTCAGTGGTGTCCAGCTCTTTGTGACCCCATGGACTGCAGCATACCAGTCTTTCCTGCCCTTCACTATCTCCCATAAGTTTGCTTAGACTTATATCCATTGAGTCAGTGGTGCCATCCAACCATCTCATCCTCTGATGCCCCCTTCTCCTCCTACTCTCAATATTTCCCAACATCGAGGTCTTTTCCAATGAGTCAGC
Source organism: Bubalus bubalis (assembly GCF_019923935.1). NCBI lineage: Eukaryota > Metazoa > Chordata > Mammalia > Artiodactyla > Bovidae > Bubalus > Bubalus bubalis. The sequence continues at coordinate 95,358,167 of NC_059160.1, forward strand.
TCTTCACATCAGGTGGCTAAAGTATTGGAGCTTCAGCATCAGTCGTTCCAATGAACATTCAGGGTTGATTTCCTTTAGGACTGACTGGATTGATCTCCTTGCTATCCAAGGAACTCTCAAGAGTCTTCTCCAACATCACAGTTCGAAAGCATCAATTCTTTGGCAGTCAGCTTTCTTTATGGTCCAACTCTCTAATCTGTACATGACTTCTGGAAAAACCATAGCTTTGACTAGATGGACTTTTGTTGGCAAAGTGATGTCTCTGCTTTTTAATACACTGTCTAGGTTTGTCATAGCTTTTCTTCCAAGGAGCCAGAGTATTTTAGATGTTTAGAAACATAGAAAGCATAGAAACATAGCTTTAGGTATTCCCAGGTAGGTCACCACTGTGTCATTGCTCTGGGTTCTCAGAAGTAATTTCGTTGGAAGTAAGATAGTGAGCCACCTTGGAGTATTCCAGTGCTCTTGGGGGGTACAGCGACCCTCTTCCTTGATGTGTTTCAGACATAATACATCTAAAACAACAGGCAGTGGGCCTTTCTCTCTGGCATTCAAGTGCCGAGTGCTCATTCACTTCACTAAGAAGTGTGATTTCCATAAGGAAGTTTCTAAAGTTTGGGCCTCTGATGTTAAAGAGTTAGGGACAGATCACAGAATAGTAGTGCCCAAACAGTGGAATTTTCCTCTTAAAATTGTAGCAGATTTCCTAATTCTATAACCCAGAACAATTTTCCCTGGAAACATTCCAGGTTTTTCCTCTGTTGTTTTAGTTTGTTATTATAAGCCCTTCAGAGAAAATGTGTGGTAATTGGGTTTTCCTGGGTAACTATCAAGTCCTCAGTTTATTTATTGCGCAAAGGCTGACTGGTATCAAGCAGTATGCATTCAGAGATGGAAGCATGTGCTACTCCCTAGGAGTTTCTGCCCAGTGAGGCTGAGTTATAGGACGACAAGCTTTGTCTGAGTTGTATCCCAAGTAGGGGTGTTTGACTTCACAGAGTTAGTGACACTTGACCTGTGGCTTATAAAATGGACATGATTGGATTTGGCATTTAGGTCATTTTCTAACCTCAATAAGAGTGGTTTCATTCTTTGTTTTCTCCTTAATTTAAATACAAAACTGGGCTTAAAGAGCAGCCAAATGGCATTTCAGATCTCAAGTCCCAGTTTGGCATTTGTGTTATAAATCTTCAGACCCAGCCTAGAAGCTGTCTCTCCTGGGTTACATTTACCATCTGGTGGTTTTGTTGGATTTTAATATAATGATTAAAGTATAAATTAGTAGCCCTAATGAGCACTTCCATGGTTGTCATAGCACCAGGAAGATTAAGCACAGTTAAAGGGCGGTACATCTCAACAGCAGCTCTTTCCTGTGAGTTATTTTCAGTATCAGCTCAGGAAATATCAAAAATTTGTATGGCTCTTTAACTTTGTGCTTCTTGTGTTGGAACCATAGCCACACGGTTTTGGCAGATCTATTTGTTTACATACTTACCCTACATTTGAAACATCCACTAGAAGCATTGGATTTTATTTCTTGGCTATGCACCTTTTCTTTTTTCCTTTTAAATATGTACTAGGAATTAAAATGTGGTATTTTTGTACAGCTATATTCCTTTGATCTCACTCTTGCCAAAACAGATAAGTTAATATTTTATCAAATACATATGTTTTTATGTGACAGAATATCACATTATACCTTTAGAGAGCATATTTTTAGCCAGAAATAGAAGAAAGAATATCCTACACTGTGATTGTGTGCGCACACACACATGCCCGTGCGTGTGTGCTAGCGCATCCTGTCTTCCTTGATAAAAATACATTGTTTTGAGATAGCTGATATTTGCACATTTGGGGGAAAAAAGATGACATTGTTTTGAGATAATTGGTGGTTTTTCCATGATTTTTCAATAGTAAAAATTGAATATATAGTTTAAGAATTTCACCAAGGTTATGATTTGTTTTTTTGTTTTTCATAAAATTGCAATTAAGAATTGTATCAATGAGGTAGAAATTGCTCTGCAAAATGAAATTTTGATCTTTTTCCAGGAATGTGTCTGTTTGGGAAAGGGCATATGTGGGAAGGGTAACAAAAAGGGCCTTCCTTCTTTTCCTGAGCATTTTTAATTTCTGTAAGGACCTGATAGGTAAAGATAATCAGACAATCCACCAGTCTGTGAGTGGATTAAACCTATCAGTAGGATGTTTGCAACCTAATGAATTGCTGCCTTAGAAATAACCATGAGCAGGAGTTGGGTTCCCAACCTTATCACAAGAGCATCTTTAGCATATGAAAAATGCAATGGAAAGTAGTGGGAAGTGAGCCGGGGACAATAGCATTAAACAGAGCAATAAAATTAAATGAATAGTGTGTATGACTTTTAAATGCTGATGTAGTCAAAGAGGGAAAGGTTAGTGTGTTGATGAGGCAAATAATAAGGGAGGAGGGACTAGTAGGAAGAGGTGGAGAAGATGACCTTTGGCCCACCAGTCCTCCAGGTGGCTCGGGAATTCCACATGCAGGCCCCTGTTCAAACAAGAGGGGGTGAGTATATTCATATTTCAGGTATTCAGTAAATGTCTGTACTTGTATGCTACTTTGGTAAGTTTTCTGGGTTCTCCCAGACATTTCTTTTAAATGCATCATCTTTTCCTGGGGTTGCATAGATTAATTTGGTATTTAGGGAAAGCCCTTTATTTAAAAAGTAGACCTGTTTATATTAGCCTGTTTATTTTAACACTTTCTTGAAACTGTATGAGGTACAAAGAGAAATTCGAGTTACAGTAGTTTTGGGTGTGGGAAGCTACAAAGCACTGCTGACCTTTTTATTAAAGACTGAGTTTAAGAGTTAAGTTCCAGAATGGAACTGCCTCGTTTCTTCTGGATAGTATGGAAAAGCGACTTTGGTGGTTTAGTTTGGGTCTGGTGTTTGTGGATCTCTAGAGGGGAAAAAAAAGTATTTGCGAGTAGTTTTGTCATCGGGCAGAGACAGTCTATCAGTGGGGCTATAAAAATTCGATTGGTTAAATAGGCTATCAATGGAGTAAAGTACTATGATAGTATTTCCAAAAAGGATAGCTCTCTTCTGCAGTTGTCTTTCAGAGTTCTTATCCCTTTTTGTTTGGATGTATTATAGATCCATTCTGGTTCCATGTGAGTGTGAATTGGAGTAAGGTTGTATGAGGTATTATTACCCTTTTATATGTAAAGAAACAATCATGGTGATGGTGACTTCAGGAGAAATGGGCAAAGAGGAAATGCAAATGGATTAGTGGTTCTAAGCCCTAACATTGAATGGTCTGTTTACCAGACTCTCCCATTTGTCAAAGTATTTTAGTTTCAGGTTCAGGAAAGGTGAAATAATAAACACTGAACAAAGCAAGTCAGTTTCCCCTGACTGTTTGGATAAAAATTTAAAGGAAAACAAACACATTTAGACTTTTTCTGTTTGAAATGATATCAGTGCTTGTTCTTTGTAGCTCCTGTGGCTTCCATTGAAACCTTTGTTTTACTTAAATCACTTTTTTTTTAAAAGTAAGTTTCTTGGTAGCATATTTTAACTGTTGATATACTTTGTCATATATTATTATCATTTAAACGTTAGGAATTAAAGTAAACCAATTAAAGACTTGGTTTCTAACAAACTTAGAATAGCTTGGTTTTTGTGTTTCCTGCCCTCCCCCCCCTTAATCTGAAAAGCAGTTCTGATTTGAATTGCATGACAAGTGTAATTTCACATCAGGAAAACATATATAATAAATAAAGAAGGAGTAAATGAATAATTGGAAACTTTTTTCTGTCTTCTTTCTGTTGGTCTTTAGATGTATCTACAGTCATAAGTAAACAGATTTCAATTTAAATGAGTAGTTTTTGCACTATTTAATTTTTCTTTAAATAGCTTCACTGTGAGGAAGAGGAGAATAAAGCATAGTTCCTCTGTAACCCCCAGTTAGGTTGTGGGAAGGACTCTGGGGGCAGGGCTCGGGGCCAGGGGAGCTGGGGGCAAGTAGGGATAAATAATGAGATCGTTCACTAGTCCAGTATGATTTATTTGTTAACAAAGGTTGGGGTGAAAACATTTAAATGGGGGCCTTTGGGGTAGTTTGAAAACTTTGAAAATTGAAGTGTGTCTTTTAATGGTTTTACTTTAAATGTAGTTTTAGAATCATTAAAGTTCAGAATTAAAGGAGTCATTAGAAAGCATGAGATGGAACTTGCAAAACCGTGGCTCCAACCTGGTGCTTCAAAATACCACATCTCCACTTCTAACGCTATTGTGGAAGTATTACAGAGACCACAAGTTTTAGAAAATTCAAGTGATCTTAGTTACAGAAAGCTTCAGGATTGCTTGTACCTTGGCCTTATTTTCTCCTGCTATGACGGATAATGTTCCCCGTGTGAGGAAAGAGGGCTGCCACACAGATGTGTGACTCCTACTTTTTAAATGGTGATTTCAGGGAGGTGAGTGTTCAAACTAAGCAGAAGCTTTACAAATAATCTCATGCCACTAATATATGGTAGTATATTAGTATTTCTTTCCTTCAACTCTCTGATTCTCCCCATCAATCCAGTTTTTTTTTTCCCCATTTCACTAAAACTTTATTGATCAGACAATATCAAGGATAAGAAATGCTGTAATATCATATACATAGATTCCATATTTAATAGTAACAGCTGATAAGTTGTTAAGTCCCTATTATCCTATGCAGCAGATCCTTGGTTTGATTCCCGCATTGGGAAGATCCCCTAGAGAAGGGATAGGCTACCCACTCCAGTATTCTTGGGCTTCCCTGGTGGCTCAGACAGTAGAGAATCTGTCTATAATGCAGGAGACCTGGGTTCGATCCCTGGGTTGAGAAGAACCCCTAGAAGGAGGGCATGGCAACCCACTCCAGTATTCTTGCCTGGAGAATCCCCATGGATTCTCCCCCTGTCAGAGGAGCCTGACAGGCTACATTGCATGGGGTCACACAGAGTCGGACACAACTGAAGTGACTTCAGTTCAGTTCAGTCGCTCAGTCGTGTCCAACTCTGTGTGACCTCATGAATTGCAGCACGCCAGGGCTCCGTGTCCATCACCAACTCCCGGAGATCACCCAAACTCCTATCCATCGAGTCGGTGATGCTATCCAGCCATCTCATCCTCTGTCGTCCCCTTCTCCTCCTGCCCCCAATCCCTCCCAGCATCAGAGTCTTTTCCAATGAGTCAACTCTTCACATGAGGTGGCCAAAGTATTGGAGTTTCAGCTTTAGCATCAGTCCTTCCAAAGATAGATATTATCTTCTATTACAGAGGAGGAAACTAAGACTTCAGTGAGGTTTAATAACTTGCCCAGGGGCACACAGCTGATATTCAGAAAAACTGATCCTGAGATAATAATTTTAAATCAGAACATGTTCATATTATAGACTATCTACCCAGGAGACTATGATTGAAAAAATATTACTGTCCCCAGTGTGTTCACTATCTAGAGGAAAAAACACGGGACACCTGCGGTGATTTGTATAGAAATTAATGAGCATTTTCAGAGGCCCAGGATTTTTCATGCAAGATAAGTTTGTGAATTGGAAAGCTTTTATGGGAATAGGTGTTTCAGTGGTTAAAAATGGAAATAATCATGCCATGTTTGCATTTGGTCAAGTTAATGGTGGTTGCTATAAAGAACGAGTTAAAATAGTTCCTGTCATTTACTGGTTGCATGTGGACATCAGTGATACAGAAGGAATTATGCATGCCTCATATTTCCCCACTGATTTACATGACACTTGCTTTTTTATCTATTATTCCAGTTCCTCATTTCATTTTCTGTCAAGTACTTTCCGAGATCTAAAGCACTGTAGTTTTTTTTATTTTCTTTTTTCTTATTTTTTTTTTTTTTGGCCACACTGGGCAGCATTCAAGATCTTAGTTCCCCAACCAGGGATTGGACCTCTGCCCCTGGCAGTGGAAGCATAGAGTCTTAACCACTGGACCACTGGGGAAGCCCCCCTAAAGCCCTGTAGTTTAAAATTAGTTACTATTTATAGATTCTCCAAAGGAAATAATTTTTTAGGGTGGCAGTACCTTTTATGATACATAATGGCCTTATTATCTTGATGAAAAATTAGATTTAAGAGAATGGTGAATTTTTTTTTCTCCAAAGAGGCAGGTGATAAACTCTCTAGTTGAAGATTAGAGGAAGTAGGATTTCTGGAGCCTTTGAATTATGAGAGGATAAGACCTGGAAACTAGGAGAGGAAAACATTCAGTTGGATTGTAGGTCAAAAGAAATTTTCTTAGCTAAAGCATTTCTAGCATCATTGCTGGGACTACGGACATGTGTCACAATTGTTGACCTTCTCTACCTAGGGGCTGGTGAAACCTACCTCCAAGGGCAAACTAATTGAAATGCCTCTTTAAATTCAGCACCTGTGTTCATCCTGCCTAACCTGAACTAAACCTGGCTAGTCTTCATTTTAAGCAAATAATGCTATAAATCATATTATCAATTCAGTTCAGTCACTCAGTCATATCTGACTCTTTGCGACCCTATGGACTGTAACACACCAGGCTTCCCTGTCGACCAACTCCTAGAGCTTACTCAAACTCATGTCCATCAAGTCGGTGATGCCATCCAAAGATCTCATCCGCTGTCATCCCCTTCTCCTCCCTCCTTCAATCTTTCCCAGCATCAGGGTCTTTTCCAGTGAGTCAGTTCTTTGCATCAGGTGGCCAAAGGATTGGAGCTTCAGGTTCAGCATCAGTCCTTCCAATGAATATTCAGGACTGATTGCTTTTAGGATGGACTGGTTGGATCTCCTTGCAGTCCAAGGAACTCTCAAGAGTCTTCTCCAACACCACAGTTCAAAAGCATCAGCTTGTCAGCACTCAGCTTTCTTTATTGTCCAACTCTTACATCCATACATGACCACTGGAAAAACCATAGCTTTGACTAGATGGACCTTTGTCGGCAAAGTAATGTCTCTGCTTTTTAATATGCTGTCTAGGTTGGTCATAGCTTTTCTTCCAGGGAGTGAGCGTCTTTATATTTCATGGCTGCAGTCAGCATCCGCAGTAATTTTGGAGCCCAAAAAAATAAAGTCTCTCACTGTTTCCATTGTTTCCCCATCTATTTGCCATGAAGTGATACAACTGGATGCCATTATCTTCGTTTTTTGAATGTTGAATTTTAAGCCAACTTTTTCACTCTCCTCTTTCACTTTCATCAAGAGGCTTTTTAATTCCTCTTCACTTTCTGCCATAAGGGTGGTGTCATCTGCATATCTGAGGTTACTGATATTTCTCCCGGCTATCTTGATTCCAGCTTGTGCTTCTTCCAGCCCAGTGTTTCTCATGATGTACTCTGCATAGAAGTTAAATAAGCAGGGTGACAATATACAGCCTTGACGTACTCCTTTTCCTATTTGGAACCAGTCTGCTGTTCCATGTCCAGTTCTAACTGCTGCTTCTTGACCTGCATATAGGTTTCTCAAGTGGCAGGTCAGGTGGTCTGGTATTCTCATCTCTTTCAGAATTTTCCACAGTTTATTGTGATCCACACAGTCAAAGGCTTTGGCATAGTCAATAAAGCAGAAATAGATGTTTTTCTGGAACTCTCTTGCTTTTTCGATGTTCCAGCGGATGTTGTCAATTTGATCTCTGGTTCCTCTGCCTTCTCTACAACCAGCTTGAACATCTGGAAGTTCACGGTTCACGTATTGCTGAAGCCTGGCTTGGAGAATTTTGAGCATTACTTTACTAGCATGTGGATGAGTGCAATTGTGCGGTAGTTTGAGCATTCCTTGGTATTGCCTTTCTCTGGGATTAGAATGAAAACTGACCTTTTCCAGTCCTGTGGCCGCTGCTGAGTTTTCCAAATTTGCTGGCATATTGAGTGCAGCACTTTCACAGCATCATCTTCCAGGATTTGAAATAGCTCAACTGGCATTCCATCACCTCCACTAGCTTTGTTCGCAGTGATGCTTCCTAAGGCCCACTTGACTTTACATACCAGGATATTATATTAGTTTCTGGTATATAGGCAAGAGATTCAGTTTTTTAAACACACATACGTATTTTTTTTCAGATTGTTTTCCATTATCAGTTATTATAAAATATTGTATATAGTTCCCTGTACTGTACAGTAGGTCCTTGTTTATCTCTTTTATAAATAGTAGTGTGTATTTATTATTCCCAAACTCCTCTAATTACCTCTCCCTGCCCGCAGTAACTTTGTTTTCTGTGTCTGTGAACCTCTGCATATAAGTGATATCATATGACATTTGTCTTTCAGACGTTTGTCAGACTTATTTCAGCTAGTATGATAATCTGTGGGTCCATCTGTGTTTCTTTAAATGGCATTATTTTGTTCTTTTCTGTGGCCAAGTAATAGTCCATTGTATATATGTACCACATCTTTAGCTGTTTATCTGTGGGTGGACATTAACATCGTTTCCGTGTCTTGGCTATTGTAAATAGTGCTGCTCTGAATGTAGGGATGCATTTATTTCTTGGAATTGTGGTTTTATCCAGGGCATGCCCTGGAGTGGAATTGCCAGATCAGATGTTGACTCTAGTTTTAGTTCTTAAGGATCCTCCATACTGTTCTCCATAGTGGCTGTACCAGTTTATATGCCCACCTGCAGTGTGGGAGTGTTCCTATTTCTCCACATGAGAAACACTTAATTTCGTTACATTGCTTTATCCCCTATGCCTGGAACAGTGCCTGGCATATGGTAGGCACATAGTAAATATTTATTGAAAGACTGAATAAGGAAGTGGATTTGTGGCTCCTGTGTCACCATTCCCTTCTGTAGCACATTGCCTGGCATTTGCTGTTTGTTGCATTATAAAAGTAATGGCTAACGTGTTGTGTTGACTATACCAAGCACTACAAGGCACACCTTATTCTACTGTTGCACAACACTAACTCATTCTTCTACCAGAGTTTTGTTATCCTTCTTCTTACCACTCCCGCTAAAAGAGGAAACACGTAGTAAATAAAGGAACAAATGGTGTAAGAGATTATAAGCACCTTTGTATCCTTGACCCCAACACATACCTGGCACAAAATAGATGAACAGATCTGAGTAAATAGTTGTCAGGTTATACGTTGCTTTTACTTGCATGAAGTCAGAGTCCAGCTGCATTTTGAGTAAACCAGTGTCCCAGTGACCGGGCTTCCAGAATATACAGGAAACACCTGATCATTTTGGAAAGCAATTACACCGATTTGGAGAATTACTGCTGTTCAGTAAAACAAAGCTCCCTTTGAGAAGACACGCTGAGTTTAAAGCCCTTACGTGCGTCTGTCTTTTTTAGCTATGTAGTGAGCACCCTTCCACATGGTGGGATAGTGACGCACAAAACATTCCATCTCTCTGATTCCACTAGTCCTTTTATCAAGCTTGTGGAACAGTTTTTAACAGTTTCATAAGTAGTGCAAATCTTAAAATCTTCATATGCTATTCAGAAAACAATTTTTAAAAATTGTCTATCACTAGAAAAAATTACAGTTTTACAAAACTCTTCTTAAGGAAAGACCTGTCCCATGTCTTACATGTAAAACTGAAAGTGAAAATATCTGGGCCATCTGTAGGTACCTTTGGAGTGAGCAAAAATTTACTAAGATATCCCAAAGTCAAGAGCCTGATAAAGGGCCTTGTGCAACTTTTATGTATATGGGGAAATGCTCAGAATGTTTTAGCTACAGAAAACCTGTTTTCCCTTGTAGAGTGAATTATTCATAAAATTATCTCAGGATTTGAACATCTGTCTGCATTATTTCAGACTCTGCTTCATTGTCTCTAAATAAAGTGTGTTGTAAACCCCAGCATGGACTAGTTGGCTATCCAGATGGGGAAGATGTTAAGAGTTTTATCTAAGAAAATTATAAAATCTTTTATAAAAATGTTACCTTAAAAAAACTCTCTATTTTATCTTTTAGTATTCTTATTCTATATTGGGTAAAATCCCATGTACTAGCTGTTAAGAAGACAGGTAAAATATTCTTGTGGATTTGCACAGATAACCTGTGAAAGCTATTTAGTAGATTACCTCTTTCTTTGGTGTGTTAAAAGTTGTTTCCAGTTAACAGGTACTTACATAATATTGTGTATGGAGCACCATATTTGGGGAAGTATAAAAGGAACTCTTAAAATAAAAATCAGAAGGCTTTAGTGACGAATATAAAATAAAGATCTGAAGGGTAAAAGTTTTCTCTTGGCTGTCTGAGGAGGCCTTACAAATAGCTGTGAAAAGAAGAGAAGCGAAAAGGAAAGATATACCCATTTGAATGCAGAGTTCCAAAGAATAGCAAGGAGAGATAAGAAAGCCCTCAGTGATGAGTGCAAAGAAATAGAGGAAAACAGTAGAATGGGAAAGACTAGAGATCTCTTCAAGAAAATTAGAGATACCAAGGGAACATTTCATGCAAAGTTGGGCTTGATAAAGGACAGAAATTGTATGGACCCAACAGAAGCAGAAGATATTAAGAAGAGGTGACAAGAATACACAGAAGAACTGTACAAAAAAGATCTTCATGACCCAGATAATCACGATGGTGTGATCACTCACCCAGAGCCAGACATCCTGGAATGTGAAGTCAAGTGGGCCTTAGGAAGCATCACCTGTGTCCATAAGACCGTCTATGTCTATTCTCCATTGTGAAGTGAAGTCTCTTAGTCGTGTCCGACTCTTTGCGACCCCATGGACTGTAGCCTACCAAGTTCCTCTGCGCATGGGATTTTCCAGGCAAGAATACTGGAGCCAGTTGCCATTTCCTTCTTCAGGTGACCTTCCCGACCCAGGGATTGAACCCGGGTCTCCTGTATTGTAGGCAGACACTTTATTGTCTGAGCCACCAGGGAAGTCCATTGCTGCCCTGCAAATAAATTCATTGGTACCATCTTTCTAGATTACATATGTATGTGTTAGTATACAATATTTACCTTTCTCTTTCTGAATTACTTCACACTGTATAATAGGCTCTGGGTTTATCCACCTCATTAGTACTGACTCAAATGCATTCCTTTTTATGGCTGAGTAATATTCCACTGTATATTTGTACCACAGCTTCTTTATCCGTTCACCTGTCAATGGACATCTAGGTTGCTTCCATGTTCTAGCTGTTGTAAATAGTGCTGCAGTGAACAGTGGGATACACATGTCTCTTTCAGTTTTGGTTTCCTCAGGGTATATGCCTAGGAGTGGGATTGCTGGGTCATATGGTGGTTTTATTCCTAGTTTTTTAAGGAATCTTCATACCATCTTCCATAGTGGCTATATCAGTTTACATTCCCACCAAAAGTGCAGGAGCTTTCCCTTTTCTCCATACCCTGTCCAGCATTTGTTGTTTGTAGAGCTGGTTGTTTATTTTGGAAATTAATCCTTTGTCAGTTGTTTCATTTGCTATTATTTTCTCCCATTCTGAGGGTTATCTTTTCACTTTGCTTATAGTTTCCTTTGTTGTGCAAAAACTTTTAAGTTTAATCAGGTCCCACTTGTTTATTTTTGTTTTTATTTCCATTACTCTAGGAGGTGGGTCTTAGAGGATCTTGCTTTGATTTATGTCATCAAGTGTTCTAGCTACGTTTTCCTCGAAGAGTTTTATAATTTCTGGTCTTACATTTAGGTCTTTAACCCATTTTGAGTTTATCTTTGTGTATGGTGTTAGGAAGTATTCTAATTTTACATATTATTATATTTTAATTCTAAATGTTATATAGAATCCTTGTTTTAAAAAAATATTAAATGTAGAGATAGTGAAAAGTAAAATACTCCCTTCTTTCCCTCTCATTACCCTCTTCTGTTCCAGCTGAAAGATAAGGGTTTTGAAGGATTTTGTTTGTTTGTTTTTGTTTTGCTTTCTAATATGGAAAGTTTTAGAATGAATGGAAAGTTTAGGGGTAGTTTGTCTCTGTCCCTGGGAGGCTATTGTTATCTTGGAAGTAAGTGAGAAAGACAGAAGCTGTCAGCCCTATTTCCCCCTGGGCAGGAATAGCATCTTCCTTCTTGTGTGTCAATGCCTGACATGAAAACTAACGCCCCAGAAGCTCAGTGAATGGTCAATGCCTGACATGAAAACTAACGCCCCAGGAGCTCAGTGAATGGCCAGAGTTAACGCATGTCACAGCTGGAGGAGTGGAGGCTGCTTTGTCTTTCTGTTGTTTTAGTCTTTAATTAAGTCGTGTCTGAATCTTTGTGACCCCATGGGACTAGAGCCATTAGGCTCCTCTGTCCATGGAATTCTCTGGGCAGGAATACTGGAGTGGGTTGCCATTTCCTTCTCCAGGGGATCTTCCTGACCCAGGGATTGAACCTGCATCTTCTTGGCAGGCAGATTCTTTACCACTGAGGTACCTGGGAAGCCCCCTTGTTTTTCTACCTGGTGTCTTAATTTCTCTTTACTTCCCTCCTCTCTTCTTTTTTTCTTTCTTTCTTTCTTTCTTTTTTTTTTTTTTTTTTGTGCTTTTAGCTAGTGGCTCAGAACAGAGGATCAGTGTTTTGAAGGCCTACTAGACTCTTTATGCTATTTAACCTCATATGAAAGTCTGTACAAGTATTTGGCTTTACATTGCGAAGTGAAGTTCATATTGGCAAGGAAGTCAGCAGTTTCATTCCACAAGTGACACTTCCTTCCTATATCATTCATAGACCATCTCTACCTATATTGGTCTTTGACGTTGTTATCATTGTGATCGTTATGTATCAAAGAGGGATGAAGCTAGCTTTTCGAAAGTTACTTTAAAAAGTATCTTGTGACTCAGCAGGATACCTTTAAGTCATTTATGTTGGTAATTGAAATTCTTTAGAAACAGGAGACTGTATTGTGAAACCGGGCTTTCAGTCTTCCTGTACAAGTAGTAAACTACCACAGAGAAGCAGTGAAATTAAACGTGGAAAACAAGCCCAGGAGTGACCTGCAAAACCACAGCTCACATGATCTCACTGCAGGAGTTCTTTACTCAGATGTGTGTGCCGGTGATGAGCTGTTTCACATGACTGACCATGCAGAAGCTTCTGTCTTGCAGTCCTTTTTGCTACAAGTCTAGACCTCTAAGTGTCTAGAGTACTAATTTTCTTTTAAATACTAGAGATGATCTCACACACACACACACACACGAGGAGAGAGAGAGTGGACATAGGAAAGTGAACTTTCTATGTCTCAGACATTGTTAGAGCATTATTTACATTAATTCATTTAATTCTCATAAAACCCTGTCAGGTAGACATTATGATATCCCCATTTTATGGATGAGGAAATGAGACATAATGAGGTTAAGTCAGTTTCACGTATCTAGTAAATGCTTAGGTGACAACTCAGGCAGTTTTGCTCCAAGGCAGAGTGTGTCTAGCATCTACTCTGAGAAACTATGAAACTATGATGAAATGTTTGTGACCCTGCAAAAGTGCATCCGTTTATCTCATTTCTTGAATGCATGTTTATTTTTACTTCCCTTCCATTTTCTCTGACTCTAGAAAATGTTGCCCAAGTTTGATAAAAATGTGATTTTGTTTGTTTCCCAGTCAAGGGAGCCAGAGATAAAGGAGGTCAATAATGTAACCAGTGCAAAGGTAACAGTGATATTGTTTTGTGGAGGACAAAACTTTCCTGAAGCCATCTGCAGATTCTCCGTCTTAAAAAAAATGGACCTGTATCTAATGTACTCTGAGGAAGAAATGGGTCCCATATGGGTCTTTGGGGTTGTTGACAATTCATAGTTGATCTAGAGTAGTCTAAGAGAAATGATAGTTTTTCATGCGTATTTTAAATAAGGAAGTGGACACATTTATTCATAAGCGATAGTTTAACCTTCCCCTCTTTAGCTACTTATGGGCTACCAAGAAGCCTACTATCTTTTTCCTCCGTGTCAGTGGGAAATCCCAATTACAGGTTGTGGTTCCTGTTAGAAAATGGAAACACTCAAGTAGGCTCGAATACAATAAGATCTTAAACAGTAAGTAGATTTGGGTTTAACTGTTGATTTCCTTATAATCCCCCACTATTTAATTATAGTGGGGTCTGTATTTAATACAACATTTTATTTTGTGTGATGTGGAATATGTCTTGTGTCTGTAATAATAGCAATAATACCTTAACTTGAAGGTGGCTTGCGTTTATCCTGGCAGAGTCTGTGTAGATGTAAATGCAAAGTTTAGTTAGGAATTCATGAAGCTAGGTTCATATACCCTTCAATATGATGTGAGGATAACGCTATTAGAAATCACCAGTGCACCAGCTTTGTATGTAAGGATCCAGAAAATGACATCCTCCTTGGTAGATGTTTTGTTACGTTCTGTTCACTCTGTTGGTGAGGGAGGGTTAAGGATGGCCAAATGTTGACAGATAAGCTTGACAGCAGTTTATCAGCGACACACACCCTAGGGGAGGAGGACATAGCATTCCACATGGGGCCACACAGAGGTTGCACTGGAACCAGAGTGAACCACCTGGAGCTGTGGGAGCCAGACTTTGTACCATCAAGAGGAATCCTTGGGAGAATGTGACTGACTAGTTTCAGTAATCTCACACAGTGACTGGGAACTAAAATCACCTATTCAAGGATAAGCCACAAGAGTCCCTATGGTAAAGAAGATTGTTTGACCAGGGGGCCATATCTGAGGGAGCAGAGTGGGAAGAGCAACTTGTAATTAGGCCATTTGGGGCCCTCTTCGTTTTCCCCCGATGTCAGGGCAGAACTCTGTATGGACCGTTACACCATAGTGGCTTCATACTGAGTCACGATCAAGAGTGTAGCAGGGTCAGAGGACCTGGTCATATTTTCCAAAAGTCTCACCACATTTTCAGTGACTGTTAGGATTATGATGAAAAGACATTAGCAGAAGCAGTGTGGCATGCACGCTTGACACAGAAGCACGTGGTCACCCTGGTAGAGCTGGTAGTCAGAGGTGAGCTGTTCATCCCTGCCTGCTCACCGCTCAGTACGTTCTCCCAGCCTGACTCCCCTGCTAGGGTCCCTGTCTAGTGCTGAAACTTGATAAAGCTAAGGGGAAGTGTTGATTTGGATCCCAGCTCCCATCACAAATGGATTATTTCTTGTGTGTCTTGCTTGCTTCCTAGCTGCAGGAACCTCTTTCTAACTAGTAAATCTCTTCATTTCTTACCACACAGAAATGCACTCACCCTCCTATCACCATCTCCCATCACCCGCCAAGTCACTTGCATTTCTGCCTCCATGCCTTTGCTCACACTGTTTTCCCTCCAGTCCTCTCCTATTTAGGAGACCTTTGTTTCTCCTTTCATTCACTGAAGTATCTTCTCCCAGGTGCCCATACCTCCAATTTATCTGACTGCCCCAGTCTGCATGGGGTACTTCTTTCTCTGCTTCTGTAGCCCTAGTGCCTGTGAGCTGCCTTTAACATTTAGCATGCACTTACTTTTAGTTGTTCTCTGTTTAGAAAATGGTCCCTGCCTTTTACCCTATTTACTGCAGTTATCCTGATTCCTTTTGCCTTTATTAGTTGAAGAGAGTCTCAATTAACAGGTAAAAAGAAAAGCAACCAATAGAATTTACAGTTTGAACATCATCTATGACTAATTCTGTTAGAGTATCTTCATCTAGTGCCTAAAATAGAATGCATAATAAGCCCACAATACATATTTATTGAAATAAATGGTACAGCAGTTTTATATATTAAATATTATATAAAATATATATGTTAGCTTAAGAAATATTCACAACCTTAAAGTTGAAAGTTCTGTTTTATTTGGTGGAAATTTTTAGGACTTAAGTCCGGAAGGCAGCTTCTCACATAATCCTGAGAGAACTGCTTCAAGGAGGCAAGGGAAGAAACCAGGCTTTATAGAATTTTCACAACAAAGGGAAGGTAGCTGGAACATCAAGAGGTTTTTGTTAATTAAACAACAATTAATTAAAGGAAACCAAATATTTCAAGTTAAGTAATTTAGTGTTTTTCTATGTACGAGAAGATGCAGGAGTCTGGGCTCACTGAAATCATTCCTTTCATTTGCATCTTCCTGGGTCAGTATCCTGTGTTTTCTTCACATCCTGAGTTCCTCAGGGCTCACCATAGGGAGTGGCTACAGCCTCAGGGCTGCCAGATTTAGCAGGTATTCTTTTCCTTCCTGAGTGCCCTGGAGGGCTGGAATCTCTGATGACTGTGACATCCTTGTTTACTGACATGGCAGGAAATACTCCATTTCTCACATGTGTGAAAATATATGTATATATGTACAATATATGTGTATGTGCATATGTGTGTGTGTGCATGTCTAAATATGAAGTGTCCTCATATATTCATCCCAACCTCATTATTTCTAGTGGCCTCTATTTGGTGTGATACTAATGAATTACATGTTACATAATGAGGAGTTAAAGGGAAGAAATGATGTTGGGTCAACATCTCTTCATTTAAACATTATTTTTCAACAAGATAAATACCATCTATGCTGCAATAAGAAAACTGGATTGGAAACCTGCTGTATTTAATTTGGAAGCAATTCTAAGCTCAGTAGAATTCTTTCCTATTTGTGTTAACAAAAAGATTTCTATTATCTATATTTCTTGAAATGCATTTTAAAGAATCATTCATTCCTCAAATCCCTTAAGAAAGCAAAACTGCTGGTAGTTAAATGTTTGGTACTTATTTTAGCTAGTACTTGTTTCAGAAGACATTTTTTTTTATGCTATAAGTTTATTTACAAACATATCTAGGATGCTGAGTTCAAGGGATTGATCCTTTTAAGAGACTGCACCTCTTAATATGCTCCTCTTCCTATCTGTCTCATGGATTACTTTTTAAGCAGTTGGTGTCTTACTATAAAAAAGGGTGCAGCTAATCCAGACCCAAAGAACAAAGTCATCATAGCTAGTAGTCTCCACTTCTTTTCCACTGAAAATGGTATATTCTTCCCTGGACCCTCCTCATAGTGGCTCCGACGAACCACTGAGGTTGTGAACCTCCGAATGATCTGTCCCAACATAGCGCTGTTGGACGCTGTACAAAAGATCCAGAGACTGGAGGCGGAAGAAATGGCGGCTGCAAACCTACCGCTCCTTGCCTCACGACCTTGCTCCTCTAACTCAGAAGACATTTTTATAACAGTTTATTCCACTGTAACTCAGAACAGCTCAGACTTGAACCAGATGCCTTCCAGCTAAGTTTGAGGGGCAAACATGTGTAATTGTGTCTGACTCTTTGCGATCCCATGGACTGTAGCCCTCCAGGCTCCCCTGTCCATGGTTTTCTCCAGGCAGGAATACTGGAGTGGGTAGCCATCGTCTTCTCCAGAGGATCTTCCTGATACAGAGATTGAACCTGTGTCTCCTGCATGTCTTGCATTGCAGGTGTATTCTTTACCCACAGAGCCACCTGGGAAGCCCCAAGCTGGAGGGACAGGGGAGTCTGTTGGATTGTGATTGACTTTGGACTTCTCCTTTGTCCTTAAGATTGGACCAGGAGCTCTGGAGGGCATGATCTTACAGGCCAGGAGTTTTCCCACAACCCAGACAGAGCCCTCTGGGAGATGCCTAATAATATGGTGCTGTTTACTGTGGTCTCCTTAACAGTTGTGTGGTTACTCTGTGGCCCCTATAGACTGTTGAACAATCCCTTTACAATCTCTCTTTCTCTTTTTTAAAGCTATCAACTGACTGGCCAGAGGGTCTCTCCTCCTACCTATTGTCTAGAGACTCATGCCAGTGGTTTTCCTAAATAAGCCCCTACATACTGACTACAAGAGAAGGCATAATCTATGTATCTTTCCCATTTAAGAAGCAATTAAAGGGAAAAAATAAAGGCACTCTTGAAAATACACAGAAATCTAAACCTGGGGTGTGGGCAGAATGCCTGAAGAGTGGGTGCTTGAATTAAAACTTCAGTTTCTAAGTTTGGGATGTGTGTGTTGTCTTTGAAAAAGTAAGTAGAAATGTTTTGTTTTGTTTTTTAAAGCAGGAAAGGGTAAATAATGAAGTCTCATCTCAGACTGTAGCCCCAGAGGCAATGATTTTTATCAGTTTCTTCTGACTTCCTCAAAGAGGTCTTCTTTGACCATCCTTTTCAACTTTCCTGTGTTTGTTTTCTTCTTGATACTTCACATGTATTGTTTATTTATTTGTTTACTTGTTTGTTTTTTGTCTCTTCTTCTAAAATGTAGGGCTTCCCTGGTGGGTCAGAGGTTAAAGCGTCTACCTGCAATGTGGGAGACCTGGGTTCAATCCCTGGGTCGGGAAGATCCCCTGGAGAAAGAAATGGCAACCCCACTCCAGTATTCTTCCTGAAAAATCCCATGGGCAGAGGAGCCTGGTAGGCTGCAGTCCATGGGGTAACTAAGAGTTGGACTCGACTGCATTTTCGCTTTTCACTTTCATGCATTGGAGAAGGAAATGGCAACCCACTCCAGTGTTCTTGCCTGGAGAATCCCAAGGATGGCAGAGCCTGGTGGCCTGCCGTCTATGGGCACAGAGTTGGACACGACTGAGCGACTTCACTTTCGCTTTGCACTTTCATGCATTGGAGAAGGAAATGGCAACCCACTCCAGTGTTCTTGTCTGGAGGATCCCAAAGACCGGGGAGCCTGGTGGGCTGCAGTCTATGGGGTCGCACAGAGTCGGACACGACTAAAGCGACTTAGCAGCAGCAGCAGCCTGTCTGCATACATTTTATATGCATATATTTATATAGATAGACACATGTGCACATGTATGTGTGTGTTTTTCCTTTTTACACAGATGGATGCACACTGCTCTGTGCCTTGACTCCTTTTGAACCTTCCCGTATTCCTGGAGAGCAACCTGTATCATTGTGCATAGACCTGTTTCATTTTTAAAATAGCTGTTTAGTATATCATTGTATGAATGTGCCCAGTTTATTTAACCAGCCTCCTACTAATGGCCATTGATGGAAACTTCTTTTAAAACTGCTTGTTTTGTTGTTAAACCTTCCTGACTCTGGAATCTGCTTATGTAAAGTGCTCACATCTGGGTAGGTTATCATCTGCCTTAAGGAATTTTGAATTCCATTTTGTGTTTTAGCCAGTTTTCAGAGTTGTCCTTCCATGCGTGTGTGTGCTCAGTTACTTAGTCGTGTCTGACTCTTTGGCGCTCCATGGACTGCAGCACACCAGCCTCCTCTGTCCAAGGGATTTTCCAGGCAGGAATACTAGAGTAGGTTGCCATTTCCTCCTCTAGGGGATATTCCTACCCAGGGATCAAACCTGCTTCTCCTGATCCTGATTTGGCAGGCAGATTCTTTACCACTGAGTCACCTGGGAAGCCCTTGTCCTTCCATGACTGTATTTTAAATAGCAGCCTCAGGGTACTGATCTTGATTTTGTTTCTGTCAGAATACAATTTTAAGAATCCTAGTAATAGAAAGATGGTACTGATGAACCTATTTGCAGGGCAGCAGTGGAGATGCAGACATAGAGAACAGATTTAATGGACACAGGTATGGGGCAGGAAGGAGAAGGTGAGACGAATGGAGAGAGAAACATGGAAGCATATTCACTACCATATAAAAATAGATAGCCAATGGAAATTCGCTGTATGACTCGGGGAACTCAAACTGGGACTCTGTAACAACCTAAATCTTCATGACACAGATAATAATGATGGTGTGATCACTCACCTAGAGCCAGACATCCTGGAATGTGAAGTCAAGCGGGCCTTAGGAAGCATCACTACGAACAAAGCTAGTGGAGGTGATGGAATTCCAGTGGAGCTATTTCAAATCCTAAAAGATGATGCTGTGAAAGTGTTGCACTCAATATGTCAGCAAATTTGGAAAACTCAGCCGTGGCCACAGGACTGGAAAAGGTCAGTTTTCATTCCAATCATAAAGAAAGGCAATGCCAAAGAATGTTCAAACTACCGCACAATTGCACTCATCTCACACGCTAGTAAAGTAATGCTTAAAATTCTCCAAGCCGGGCTTCAGCAATACATGAACCGTGAATTTCCAGATGTTCAAGCTGGTTTTAGAAAAGGCAGAGGAACCAGAGACCAAATTGCCAACATCCGCTGGATCTTCGAAAAAGCAAGAGAGTTCCGAAGAAACATCTATTTCTGCTTTATTGACTATACCAAAACCTTTGACTGTGTGGATCACAATAAACTGTGGAAAATTCTGAAAGAGATAGGAATACCAGACCATCTGACCTGCCTCTTGAGAAACCTGTATGCATGTCAGGAAGCAACAGTTAGAACTGGACATGGAACAGCAGACTGGTTCCAAATAGGAAAAGGAGTACGTCAAGGCTGTATATTGTCACCCTGCTTATTTAACTTCTATGCAGAGTACATCATGAGAAACGCTGGGCTGAAAGAAGCACAAGCTGGAATCAAGATTGCCAGGGAAATATCAATAACCTCAGATATGCAGATGACACCACCCTTATGGCAGAAAGTGAAGAAGAACTAAAGAGCTTCTTAATGAAAGTGAAAGAGGAGAGTGAAAAAGTTGGCTTCAAACTCAACATTCAGAAAACTAAGATCATGGCATCCAGTCCCATCACTTTATGGTAAATAGATGGGGAAACAGTGGCTGACTTTATTTTGGGGGGCTCCAAAATCACTGCAGATGGTGATTGCAGCCATGAAATTTAAAGACACTTCCTCCTTGGAAGGAAAGTTATGACCAACCTAGACAGCATATTTAAAAGCAGAAACATTACTTTGTCAACAAAGATCCATCTAGTCAAGGCTATGGTTTTTCCTATAGTCATGTATGGATGTGAAAGTTGGACTATAAAGAAAGCTGAGCACTGAAGAATTGATGATTTTGAACTGTGGTGTTGGAGAAGACTATTGAGAGTCCCTTGGACTGCAAAAAGATCCAACCAGTCCATCCTAAAGGAGATCAGTCCTGGGTGTTCATTGGAAGGACTGATGTTGAAGTTGAAATTCCAATACTTTGGCCACCTGATAAAGAGAGCTGACTCATTAAAAGAGCCTGATGCTGGGAAAGATTAAAGGCGGGAGAAGGGGATGATAGAGGATGAGATGGTTGGATGGCATCACCGACTCAATGGACATGGGTTTGGGTGGACTCAGGAGTTGGTGATGGACAGGGAGGCCTGGCGTGCTGCGGTTCATGAGGTCGCAAAAAGGCAGACACGACTGAGCTGCTGAACTGAACTGAACTGAACAACCTTGATAGAGGGGTGGGAAAGGGTGGCAGGGACGTTCTAAAGGAAAGGGACATGTGTACACCTATGGCTTATTCAAGTTGATGTAAGACAGAAATGAAACCAATATTTTAAAGCAGTTATCCTTCAATTAAAAATAAATGAGCAAAAGAGAATCCTAGTAATAAATGTGTTTCTGGGGAAAGGGATGATGGTGGAATTTATGACTGTAGAAGTTGCCCCTGGAAAATGAAGCAGACCAGATTTTCAGAGTTCATTATGCAAAGTTAGTTTTTTGTTGTTTTTATTTGTTGTTGTTTTCTGAAGCCATTTTTAAAATAATCTAGTTTACATTTCAGCGAACGCTGGATATTTTTCTGTGGTTTGCCTTTCTAAAGCTAGAGATCCTCAGCTTGCTAGTTTTAAAGGCTTGGATATTAATACCTCTAAAACTCATTGACAATGAGTAAAAACACTAATTTTGTACATTTTATGCTGCAAGTTTTTTTTTTAACTTATTTTTGGTTAACAAACACCTCCTGTGCTATCCCTTATTTTAGTGATTTTATTATTTATATTTTGTGGTTATTAATCAAAACATTTAACTCCAAAAAGTTAACATACTATATACATGTATTCAATTATATATATACATACACACATATATATAGTTGTTGTTTGGTTGCTTAGTCATGTCCGACTCTTTGTGACCCCATGGACTGCATGCAGCATGTCAGGCTTCCCTGTCCTTTAGCATCTCCCAGAGCTTTTTCAAACTCATGGCCATTGAGTCAGTGATGCCGTCTAACCATCTCGTCCTCTGTCGTCCCCGTCTCCTCCTGCCTTCAGTCTTTCCCAGCATCAGTGTCTTTTCTAATGAGTTGGCTCTTTGCCTCAGGTGGCCAAAATATTGGAGTTTCAGCATCAGTCCTTGCAATGAATATTCAGGATTAATTGCCTTTAGGGTGGACAGCCTTAATCTCCTTGCAGTCCAGTGGTCTCTCAAGAGTCTTCTCCAGCACCACAGTTTGAAAGCATCAATTCTTCCATGCTCAAGCTTCTTTATGGTCCAGCTCTCACATCCATACATGACTACTGGAAAAACCATAGCTTTGACTATACAGACCTTTGTCTGCAAAGTGATGTCTCTGCTGCTTTTTAATATGCTGTCTAGGTTAGTCATAGCTTTTCATCCAAGGAGCAAGCATCTTTTAATTTCTTGACTGCAGTCACCGCCTGTGGTGATCTTGGGGCCCAAGAAAATCTCTCAGTGTTTCCCCATCTATGTGCCATGAAGTGATGAGACTGGATGCCATGATCTTCGTTTTTTGAATGTTGAATTTTAAGCCAACTTTTTCACTCTCCTCTTTCACTTTCATCAAGAGGCTCTTTAGTTCTTCTTCACTTTCTGCCATAAGGGTGGTGACATCTGCATATCTGAGGTTATTGATGTTTCTCCCGGCAATCTTGATTCCAGCTTGTGCTTCTTCCAGCCCAGCGTTTCTCATGATGTACTCTGCATAGAAGTTAAATAAGCAGGGTGACAATATACAGCCTTGACGTACTCCTTTTCCTATTTGGAACCAGTCTGTTGTTCCATGTCCAGTTCTAACTGTTGCTTCCTGACCTGCATACAGATTTTCAGAAGACAGGTAAAGTGGTCTCATATTCCCATCTCTTGAAGAATTTTCCACAGTTTATTGTGATCCACACAGTCAAAGGCTTTAGTATAGCCAATGAAGCAGAAGTAGATGTTTTTCTGGAATTCTCTTGCTTTTTCGAAGATCCAACGGATGTTTTCAATTTGATCTCTGGTTCCTCTGCCTTTTCTAAATCCAATTTAAACATGTGGGAATTCTCAGTTTATGTACTGTTTAAGCCTGGCTTGGAGAATTTTGAGCATTACTTTACTAGCATGTGAGATGAGTGCAATTGTGTGATAGTTTGAGCATTCTTGGGGCTTCCCTGGTGGCTCAGATGGTAAAGCGTCTGCCTATAGTGCGGGAGATCCAGGTTTGATCCCTGGGTCAGGAAGATCCTCAGGAGAAGGAAATGGCAACCCACTCCAATATTCTTGCCTGGAAAATCCCATGGATGAAGGAGCCTGGTAGGCTACAGTCCATGAGGTCTCAGAGAGTCAGAGACGACTGAGCGACTTCACTTGAGCATTCTTTGGCATTGCCTTTCTTTGGGATTAGAATGAAAACTGACATTTTCCAGTCTTGTGGCCACTGCTGAGTTTTCCAAATATGCTGGCGTATTGAGTGCAGCACTTTCACAGCATCATCTTTTAGGATTTGAAATAGCTCAACTAGAATTCCATCACCTCCACTAGCTTTGTTTGTAGTGATGCTTCCTAAGGCCCACTTGACTTCGCACTCCAGGATGTCTTACTCTAGGTGAGTGATCACACCATCGTGGTTATTTGTGTCATTAGGTCTTTTTTGTATATTTCTTCTGTGTGTTCTTGCCACCTCTTCTTAATCTCTTCTGCTTCTGTTAGGTCCATACCATTTCTGTCCTTTATTTTGCCCATTTTTGCATGAAATGTTCTCTTGGTATCTCTGATTTTCATGAAGAGATCTCTAGTCTTTCCCATAGGAAGGCTTTCTTATCTCTCCTTGCTATTCTTTGGAACTCTACATTCAGATGCGTATATCTTTCCTTTTCTCCTTTGGCTTTCACTTTTCTTCTTTTCTCAGCTTAATAGGCCTCCTCAGACAACCATTTTCCCTTTTGCTTTTCTTTCTTTATATACGTGTGTGTGTGTGTGTGTGTGTGTGTGTGTGTATGTATATATAATTTTTTTTTCTGAAACCAGTAATAAAAGTCTCAGCCTTACTTATGGAGACATCAGTGTTTATTTTTAGTCAAAACAGTTAGCAATGAAGATCTATCAGATGATCTGATTTACCTCTGAGCCCAGAGGGTTTACACTTGTGGAACTTGAGCTTTGTTGAAGTCAGATAAATTTGCTTCAAACTCTTTGTTATCTCTTGGCTTTTATGTTATGTCACTCTGGCTCTGCACAGACAGAAAATAATCATGCAAGATCCTGTGTTTGGAAAACCTGAAATCATGACGTGATTATATGAGTCTTGCTTTATTAGAGGATGAAAATGTTATGTAGGGCAAATTCCCGAGTTGTTCCGTATTTCCTAAAAGAAATAGAAATCTTTCTTATTTTAGGGGTAGTTCCTGGGAAAGTCATGTGCGTAGTGGGTAGAGAAAATTCCATACATACTGCATAATTGAGAAGAGGACCTGAAAATAAGAAAGTGAATGGTGTTTAAAATTTGTTGTTGTTGATTTAATGCCTAGTTTTCAACTTGACAGTGGAATCTGCAATTCTATAAAGGAACTGAAGTGAAAGAGTAGAAAGTTTCCTGGGGAAACTAAATAGAAACAATTTTCCAGTGAAATTGTAAACCTGTCTTATATACTTTACATTATATAATATATGACTTGTTTTAAAATTTTTTTTTCCTGATTTTTCCTTGTTATGTTCATCCTTCAAGTTTTCCTTGGTCGTTTTCCCCACTTACTCTGTGATAAATATGAAAGTAGCTAAAGGAAGCACATAATCACCAAGTCATAATGAGACAGCATTTGCAAAAGAATTTTGACATCTTGAAGACTAGCAGGTGTTCTGTTCAGTTTGGTCCAGGAGTAGAAAGAAGAGATGAAAGATGACAGAAATTTGGATTTACAAGTTGTCACTTGAAAATGAGAGAGAAACTTTGAAGGTGAGAATATTAGAGTGGATTTCTTTTTTTCACACTTGGAGAAATTACAGGGAATGTTCTTTGTTTTGCTGTTGTTTAGTTGCTCAGTCGTGTCCGACTCTTTGCCACCCCATAGACCGTAGCCCAGCAGGCTCCTCTGTCCGTGGGATTCTCCAGGCAATAATACTGGAGTGGGTTGCTGCCAACCCAGGGATTGAACCTGTGTCTCCTGCGTTGCAGGAAGATTTTCTTTGTTCAAGGGGCTCCAAATAAGATCACAGGCAAGAGAGGTAAAAGATAATTGGATTTGCCAAAACTGCTTTCAGTGCTTTGAAAACGTGTTCTGTTGATTCTGCTCCTCTTTTCATTTCTGTGTCATCCTTGGCTTTCTCCCCTCCGCTTGCTAGACTCTAATTTAATAGAGGTTCACAAGGATGTTTCGTTGCTGAACCCTGGCAACTTTTATGCCTAGCTTGGTTCCATGCAGGTTTCATGTTTCTAAAAACTCTTTGAGGAAATAGATAAAATAGAAAAAAATTTTTTAAAGAATTACTTTTTAAAAAGAGAGATCATCCTTGATGTGATAAAAAGAGAAGTTTGATGTACTTCCAGTATAAAATGTACTGTTTATATATAGAAAATAACAACAAATAAGTCAATTTTTTTTTTTTAAGTGATGACAGTAAATAATCACCACTCCACATGCAAGGATCCTTGGCATGTGAGACTGAAGGAACAGTTACCTAAATCAGTAGTAATTTACTTCTGGCTCTCCTTGTCTCTGTTTTTATCCCAGTGTACTTTTGGAAAGGATGGCCTGCAAAAGGAGAGCCCAATTGTGACTCTGTTTTTGTTGTTTTTGCAGCTTACTGTCCTTTTATTTCAGTTTTCAAATTATGTAATAACTAGGCAGGAAAGTGTGGAGGAAACACTATGTCTTGTGCCTTTAACCCTGAAAGCAGACTGTGTTAGGATGTTACCTTTCTGAGAGTGGGAAGGGAGTGTAAGGAATGGAGGAGCCTGAACTCAGTGACTAGTAGCATAGGTAAGAAATCCATGTTTCATTATCAGGAATCTAAAATTATTAGATAGGTTTTAAAGCTGTTCACGGTTACATGGGAAAATTGAGTAATCAACAGTTTTTCTCTGTTTAGTCATGTAGAGATGAGCATGTATGTGGGTTCTAGGTGGCATGTTTCCTGATTTTGCTGCTGACTCCATTATCTTTCTTTTAAAATCAGATCCTCTGTTGGTGTATTTCTGTTTCAATTGACGTGCCTCCCTCATTCTGCTGGTGACTGTTCATGAAACTTTGAAGGAAGACTTGAGTTTTTTGCCCCCTCTTGACCCTAGCTCTGGTGACGTTTTTTCCTTGTATGTCCAGCCCTTCCTCTCAATTTCTGATGTAGCCACCCTGGCTCAGGCTGCCTGCTCTATGGATATTATCTCCTAGGTCTTCTTCCCTTTCTGTCACTCTGCCTATCTCCATTTCAGTTCATTGGTTTGAGGTTACAAAATTAATGCTCCTAAAACCCTATTTTGGTCTACAAAGGTTCCTCCCTCTTAAGCTTCAGAAACCATAATTGATCTGTACTGTTTACCATCCAGGTGTGTGGGGAGCTGCTTTAGCTTCAACTTAAGCTCAGAAATCATCAAGGTGACCTTAGTGATGCTAATAAACAAGGATATCCTTTCCTCTGCTTGGAGGGGGTGGGATATGGGGAAAAAGGGGTAGGTACTGTGCTTACAAAACTTGATTGACGGAAGAGGTGCCATTCTCTTCTCTGTTGGCACAAATAAGAAAGATGTATAGGGACTTCCCAGGTAGTCCAGTGGTTAAGACTTCACCTTGCAGTACAAGGGGTGCAGGTTCGATCCCTGGTCAGGAAACTCAGATCCTACATGCCTCTCATCCAGGAAATATAAAACATAAAACAGGAGCAATATTGTAATAAACCCGCTAAGCTCAGTTCAGTTCTATCGCTCAGTCGTGTCCGACTCTTTGGGACCCCATGAATTGCAGCATGCCAGGCCTCCCTGTCCGTCACCAACTCCCGGAGTTCACCCAGACTCATGTCTATCGAGTCAGTGATGCCATCCAGCCATCTCATCCTCTGTCGTCCCCTTCTCCTCCTGCCCCCAATCCCTCCCAGCATCAGAGTCTTTTCCAATGAGTCAACTCTTCACATGAGGTAGCCAAAGTACTAGAGTTTCAGCTTTAGCATCATTCCTTCCAAAGAAATCCCAGGCCCGATCTCCTTCAGAATGGACTGGTTGGATCTCCTTGCAGTCCAAGGGACTCTCAAGAGTCTTCTCCAACACCACTGTTCAAAATCATCAATTCTTCGGCGCTCAGCCTTCTTCACAGTCCAACTCTCACATCCATACATGACTACAGGAAAAACCATAGCCTTGACTAGACAAACCTTTGTTGGCAAAGTAATGTCTCTGCTTTTGAATATACTGTCTAGGTTGGTCATAACTTTCCTTCCAAGGAGTAAGCGTCTTTTAATTTCATGGCTGCAGTCACCATCTGTAGTGATTTTGGAGCCCAAAAAAATAAAGTCTGACACTGTTTCCACTGTTTCCCAATCTATTTCCCATGAAGTGATGGGACCGGATGCCATGATCTTCGTTTTCTGAATGTTGAGCTTTAAGCCAACTTTTTCACTCTCCACTTTCACTTTCATCAAGAGGCTTTTGAGTTCCTCTTCACTTTCTGCCATAAGGGTGGTGTCATCTGCATATCTGAGGTTATTGATATTTCTCCTGGCAATCTGGATTCCAGCTTGTGTTTCTTCCAGTCCAGCGTTTCGCATGATGTACTCTGCATAGAAGTTAAATAAGCAGGGTGACAATATACAAAAGGAGCCCTTGACATACTCCTTTTCCTATTTGGAACCAGTCTGTTGTTCCATGTCCAGTTCTAACTGTTGCTTCCTGACCTGCATACAAATTTCTCAAGAGGCAGATCAGGTGGTCTGGTATTCCCATCTCTTTCAGAATTTTCCACAGTTTATTGTGATCCACACAGTCAAAGGCTTTGGCATAGTCAGTAAAAAAGAATGTGATAGTGACATGCATCTTGGAGATATATTGCGGAGATCTTTGAGGTCTACTGGAAGATCTCAGTCTCCTTGTTGCAGGTCTATAAGATACGTGTAAACTCTTCATGCTTCTTGACAGCTTGGCACCTGTCATTTTCTCCAAGCTTGTTTTCCACTAACTACTCACAAGAGATTCCTTTGGTAGGCAAAATGGTTTTTTTGTTTTGTGAATACCAGCATTCTTCTGTACCATTGATGATGATGCCCAGATGTCCGTTTTCCTTTAAAAACCATCGTTTTTCCAGTATTCTCCCTGCCCCGGGCCTTTATCTGGCATCACCAGTACCACATACATTATCTGAACTTCTGAAATTTAACACCCATTGGTTTCTAATATCCTTTTTGTTCATTCAATAAAAATATATTGAGTGCATATTACATATCAAGTAATGTGATGGCAGTTCAACTGAAAAAGACAATTTCCTTGTCCTTAAGAGTTTACATTTTAATGAGAGAAAAAAAATGTACCACCAAGTAAGAGCATGTAGGATTGAGAAGAGCCAGATAATCTAATTTGGAGTAGGTAGAGGATGGCCAGGGAAGGTTTTCTCTAGGTTAGCAATTTTCAGAACTAAAATCTCCTGAAGTTGTATGGAGGTATATTTTGATCCTTGTTTTTAATATTTAAAGCTTTTTATTCCTTTGATCCTTATTTAAATATTTTATTTATTTACTTACTTACTTTTTGTCCCCTTGTTCTTAAATGTTAACTTTTGTGAACTTTTGTGTCCGTGAATGGATGTGGCAACCAACTGGTTGCTGTCTTCTTCAAAATAGCTCTCCAAATGTTAATCCAGGAAACACCTCTCGGTGTTCCCTAGACAAAATAAACCTAATTTCCTCATAGGTACTACAGCTGTATTACTATTTGGAATTTTTATACTGCTGAATCTTAAAGAACTCATGGATAGGCTGATCTGAAAAATCAAATTACTCGGGTTTTGTTAAAACCAGCTTCTGATTCATTGGGGTGGGGCGGGACTGCGGTTTTATTTTTCTAAAAGGCTTCCTGGTGATGCTGAAGTTGCTCATAGACTGAATATGTTTTGAGTAGCAGAGTTTCAGAGGATGTGAGGAAATTAAGAACTAAGATAAAAAGCAAGTTGAAGGTATATTTCCTTCTGCATATATGGATGAATCCAGCAGTTTGTATATCCTAACTCTCATTTACTTTCTCTCATCTCAATCACCTAATTACGCAGCTGGGTTGGGCTCCTATCCCTGCACCAAGAAACAAGTGAATATTGCCAGTGATTTGACTGCTCTGCTGTCCACCCCAGCCACCACCCCAGGGGTGAATCTTTGGGTCATGGGGAGCTGTGATAAGATATGCACCCACTTAATTGAGGCTGTGATATTATTCCCCAAGGCCCTCTGCCCCTGAGTAATAGGAAACTGTAACTTTGGCAGGAGGAAGTGTTCCTTTGGCGTTCTGCCTCCATCCAACTGGTGTGTATAACAGTTGGGCTTCAGGAATGGCTTCTGAGGCAAGTCTGTATCCTACAGTGTGTAATCAGGAACTGGCACAAAATTTAACTTTTAAGATTCCCGTTAGAAAACCTCATGATTTGTTAGGAATCTTGGCAGTTGAGTGACCTACCCATGACCTGAAAAAGAAACCTGCCGCAGGGAATGGAACTGTCGCCTTATTCTGCCTGAGTATTTTCCCTGATGATTTTCTATGGATCTTTTCCTGACTCTTCTATTCTGCAAATATTCTTACAGCCTACAAACAGGAAAGCCGTTATTACAGTCCTTTTCTTCCTGAGTCTTTACAACTTAAAGCTAGGATTATTTCTGTTGCCTTCCTTGGGAGCTTTCCTATGGAATTCCCCTCGCAGATTGGATTGCCACAGTGTCTTTTAGATTCAAGAATTCTCAGTACAGAGTGAGAAATGTTGTTGATATCAGGCTGGTGAGGAGGAGTTGATAAATGGCCTTGTACAATAGGGTTTTCAAACTCCAGCCTGTATCCCTTAGGGGCCCTGCATCTCTATAGAGTTTCTGATTCAGCATGTCTGGAGCCAGCTGGAGATTTTGTGCCCATCCTCAGATGTGGTTACATGAAAGGCAGCAGTGATGACCAGAGAGGTGGGCACATGTTCACAGTAGCACATGGATTGTGCGTTATGGTCGCCATCAGTACATCCCAATACTTAGAGATTTGTTAGTTGCTCTTTTAAAAAAAACAAATCTCTGAGACCTAAGGAAGCAACACCTCTTCTAATGTTGAAACATTAACGTGATCAGTAACCCAGGCCACCTCTTCTTCTTGCTTTGTGTTTGTAGAGACCTGATTATATTAATATACTATAATAGTATATTATATTAATATACTATAATATAATATCAGGGGTATATTAAAGCATAGAATAGGCGCATCTGGGAAACTCGCTCCTTACCCACCTTCCTGTCACAGAAATACATGTTAGGTTTGGTCTGTTTTTTTGTTTTTAAGATTTATCCAGTTGTATTTATTTGTTTTTTGGCTGCACCGGGCCCGTGTTGCTGCGGACTTTCTCTAGTTGCGGAGAACAGGAGCTGCTCCAGTCGCGGTGCACCGGCTCCTCGCTGAGGTGGCTTTTCTTACTGTGGAGCACAGGCTCCAGGTTGTGTGGGCTTCGGTAGTCGTGGCTCACGGGCTTAGTTGCCCCTTGGCATGTGGAATCTTCCCAGACCAGGGATGGAACCCGTGTCCCCTGCATTAGCAGGTGGATTCCTAACCACTGGACCAGCAGGAAAGCCCCATTAGGTGTTGTTTTTGTTTTTTTATGCAATTTTTAAAGATCACTTTCCGTTTACATTTATTACAAAATATTGGCCATATTCCCCATGTTGAGGAATACATTTGAGTCTGTCTTACACCCGATGTATTATACCTTCCCCCTGCCACTAGTAACCACTAGTTTGTTTTCTGTATCTGTAAGTCTGCCTTTTTTATGTTATTCACTGGTTTGTTGTAAAAAAAAAAAAAAAAAAAAACACATGTATTTCAAGATGATCCATTTTAAATCCAAGATGAATTTGGGTTTTTAACAACTGAGATGGGGAAAGGGAAGGGAGAGTTTGGTTGATCTGACTCTTTCCATCCCTTCAGATCCCTTAGATGTGCTTTGCTTACCTCACACAATTTGTGTGTGTGTATTAGTCACTCAGTCGTGTCTGACTCTTGCAACTCCATGGACTGTAGCCCACCAGGCTTCTCTATCCATGGAATTCTCTAGGCAAGAATCCTGGAGTGGGTTGCCATTCCCTTCTCCAGGGGATCTTCCCAACCTAGGGATTGAACCTGAATCTCCTGCATTGCAGTCAGACTCTACTGTCTGATTCACCAGGGAAGCCCATATATATATATACACACACACACATACATATGTGTGTGTGTATATATATATATATAATTTATTTATTTGTTTTTGACTGTGCTTGGTCTTCATTGCTGTGTCAGCTTTTCTCTAGTTGTGGCGAGCAGGGGCTACTCTATAATTGCGATGCTCGGGCTTCCCTCGTAGCTCATTTGGTAAAGAATCTGCCTGCAATGCAGGAGACCCAGGTTCGATTCCTGGGTCGGTAAGATCCCCTGGAGAAGGAAATGGCAATCCACTCCAGTATTCTTGCCTGGAGAATCCCATGGACAGAGGAGCCTGGCAGGCTACAGTCCCTGGGGTTGCAAGAGTTGGAGACGACTGAGCGACTAAACCCCCCCCGTGGGCTCCTCATTGTGGTGGCTTCTCTGTGGAGCACAGGCTCTAGGGCATGAAGGCTTCAGTGGCTGTGGCACGTGGGCTCACTAGTTGTGGCTCCTGGGCTCTAGAGCACAGGGTCAATAGCTGTGGCTCACGGGCTTAGTTGCTCCGTGACACGTGAGATAGGGATCAAACCTGTGTCTTCTGCATTGGCAGGCAGATTCTTTACTGTTGAGTCACTAGGGAAGCCCTCACAGTTTGTTTTTGGTAAGATTTCTTGTTCTTAAGGATGTCTAATGCGATATTCTCTATTAAAGCAGTTCTGGAGCATCCCAGGAGGGACACAGTGATCTGGACCTTGGTCTTGGTGACCTTCCTTCCGATGAAGAGGAAGTCATCAACAGTTCAGATGAAGATGATGTCAGCTCTGCTTCTAGTAAAGGGGAGGCTGATCTGCTGGATGATAAACAGGTATGTTGTTGGTATTTAAAAGTTTCTACTTTTGTGTTTTTTGACCTCTCAGGACACTCAGAAGTAATATTTATTATCATGATAGGCATAAAATCCTTCCTTAGTTTTCAAAACCTTATAAAACATCTTTCTAGTTATTTAATTCTTGCTATATGTCCCTGAGATGTTTTCATATTTCAAAGAACATATCATTTAGAGATTATTTAGTAATTTTCGAGAAACTGTTTTTGGTAACGTCCTTTGATTTTCTTTTGATAATAAAAACCCTTCTTAAGATTGCTTCCTGTACTGCTGGTGATTCTACTTGAAAGAAAGGAATTAGATGCATTTCGTACTCAATCAGATCTTTTTAGGGATAGAATAAAGATCACTGTCAGTAGTACCTCCAGATGTGCTTTGAAATGATCCACTATGTGTCTATTTTCTGTATACATGAAACAGGATTGTCCATGTACTGGTAATTATTTAAGATGTATCACAGATACATGGGAGTTCATGACACTATTTCTCTAGTTTGAGATGTGTATGTTTCATTTTAAATCATAATTCTTTGAATAAAGAAATAGTTGCAATGGAAAAAAAAGTGTTATCAGTAATATCCCCAGAATGTGTTGAAATGTTACAGGAAGATGGAATTTGAAAGGATTCACATAGCAAACTTATCAAGCCCTAGAGAAAATCCATGTCACTTAACTCCTGTGTCATAATTTATCAGACCATTGTGCTTCCTCTTGACTACAGTTTTGCTTTGTTTAAATTAACTTTCAGCCTTAAGTGATTGGCACATGTTTTGTAATTGTCTAGATTTAAATTCCAGTGCCACCACCTATGATCTCAATAGCCTTGGGCAAATTATTTAACCTCTTTGAGCTAAAGAACTCAGTGTTATGAAGAAAAATATAGTACTTATTTCATAGAATTGTGTCAACTAAATTAGTTGATATATGTAAAGTCTTGGAATACTGTCCAGTACGTGAAAAGAATGCAATGACTCTGATATTTATTATTCACAAGACTTCATTTCTGTGCTATAAAGTATTGGATCATGGAGTTGGGTGGAACCACTAGTTTCTTTTGGGGGTGATAAAAATGTTCTAAACTTAGCTTGTGGTGATGGTTGCAAATCCTGAATATTTAAAAAAGCCACTTAGTTATATATTTTAAAAAGACAAAAATATATTTATGAAATGTGAATTATATCTCAGAAAAGTTGTTAAAGAAAGATTAAAATCCTGATAAAGGGAAAATAATTGTGCTAAGAGAAAGGTTAGTACAGAGGAGGAGGGCATGGCAGCCCACTCCAGGATTCTTGCCTGGAGAATCCCATGGACAGAGGAGCCTGGTGGGCTACAGCCCATGGGGTCACACAGAGTCAGACACGACTGAGCGACTGAGCATAGCACATGCGTATCATATAGTCCGTATATATCAGCCAAGGGTGGACCACAAATGTGGCTGTAGCCAGCCAGTAACTCAAGGAGAAAAGGTGATAGTTTCCAAAAGAAGTCTTTGGAGTAGAAGCATAGGAGTAGACCTTCTTTTATAACTTCTTTGATTTTAAATGTCTCAGTTTATTCAGCGGGACAGTAATGTTCTGAGTCTCAAGCAAGCTAGTAGTTGCCAAAACACTTTGTAAATCTTTGTGACTCAAAGAAATTTATGCACATTAAACACGTGTGATGTACGTCTGTGCTTGTGTTTGTAGTAGATTGTATTAGTTTTGTAGGCAAGTTGTTACAGAGTACCAAACACTGAGTGTCTTGAAAACAGAAATTAACAATTAATAATTAACTGATTATTTAACAGTTCTGGAGGTCAGAATTCCAAAATCAAGGTGTTGGCAAGGCCAAACTCTCTCTGAAACCTCTAAGGAAGAATCTTGACTTACTCTTCCTGTGGTTTGCCGGCCATCCTTAGGGTTCCTTGGCTTATAGCTCCAGCACTTCAGTCCTGCCCCCGTCATCACATGGTATGCTCGCTGTGTGTGTGTGTGCCTGTGTCTCCTCTTCTTAGAAGGAAACAAATCTTACTAGATTGGGAGCATACCATAGTCCAAAATGACCTCATTTTTAACTTACTACATCTGAAACAAGCCTATTTCCAAATCAGGTCGCATTCTGAGGTCCTGGGAGTTAAGACTTGAACATTCATTTTGGAGGGACTTATTTCAAACTATAGCAAATACCCCATTCCATGGACATATAATGGACACATCACAAATACGTGTCTAGATGCCAATAACATTCCCTCACCAAAGTGCCAGACTCAGTAGAAGCAGAGAAGAGAGAATGTGTGCCACTGCGCCCTTATCTTTAACTTGTAAAGGAACAACAAACTGATGTTCAAAAAGTTATTCCTGGAAAGAGAAAAGTGCCACCATAAAAGCAAGAAAACTGCCCTTACCACATCTGTGTGTCTGTGCCTGTCTCTGTGCAGGTTATTACACTTAATCTTCAAAATCGTCCGGGGATATAGATTTGACAACTGTCCTCTTTTTCTCTTCTTCACATGAAGAAAGGGACTTTTTATAAACAGGTTAAATAACTTGCCTTGGAACCTCCGGAACTGAGGTTTGTAGCCAAAATCTGTCACTACTAATAACTTGGTTTGAGCCACAGAATCTGAATGATGTTGATGGAACGTGTTTGGGATGGAGGGAGTAGCCATGCAAATTTTTTCGTTTCCAATTTTTTAGTTTTATATTTTTTGGTCTTTATTTTCAGTACTTAATAAATGATTGTTTAAAAATGAGATATGTTATTCATTCTGCTTCATTATGGTTAGAATATTCGCCACTATTCACCCCTCCTAAATATTGACTTCTCTGCCTCCCTCCCCCACATGTTTTTGTGTGTGTGTAACAGCTCATATGGTACATACCATGAAGAGAGAGGTGAAAACCTAAGAGGACTTTTTTTTAAGTTCATCATGGTGTCACCTCGTTTGTGGGATTATTTAATGATATGGAGATGTTTCTTGGGTGATCTGGTTGTTCAGGTTTTTTTTTTATACTTTACAGTATTGTATTGGTTTTGCCATACATCAACATGAATCCGCCACGGGTGTACACGTGTTCCCCATCCTGAACCCTGCTCCACCTCCCTCCCCATACCGTCCCTCTGGGTTATCCCAGTGCACCAGCCCCGAGCATCCTGTATCATGCATTGAACCTGGACTGGCGTTTCGTTTCACATATGATATTATACATGTTTCAATGCCATTCTCCCAAATCATCCCACCCTCACCGTCTCCCACAGAGTCCAGAAGACTGTTCTATACATCTGTGTCTCTTTTGCTGTCTCACATACAGCTTATCATTACCATCTTTCTAAATTCCATATATATTGTTTTTAGTAGAACTCAAGTGATACAGCAGAGATGTTTTACAAATTCTGTTTTAAAGTAATGGATAAATTTCACTGGATTTTACTTGTGAACAAATATGAAAAGAATAGAATATAGTTAAGAATTTACAAAGCTGGGCTGTTATCAGGAGATCAGAACATAAAATTAAATTTCAGATCAAAGGTTCTGTTTGGAATTTGTTTGAATTATTTTATGACCTTAACAAAGTAATCTCATTTGTGACTCTTGTTTCAACTTCCATGACTGTGTACTTGGGGACATGCAGTTATCTAACAGGCAGCCTCCTTTGAAATGTGATGTAGTTTAAGTGAGGACTTACATTAACAGAGAAGTTAAGACACCAAATAAGGCCTCTCTCTTGAGGTTTTACAGTGGGATGTACTTTCCCGTCATAGTTTGACTTGGGTCAGAATCATTGTTCTTGCAAGTTGGAGTTAATATAGAGCTTTTTATTTTGTTTTTTGATTATCTTTGGCTTTCTCTCTACTTTGAAAATGATTGTAATCCTCTGAATCATTTTCTAGTAGTTTCTGTCCTTCTTTAGCCCTGCCATCTTCCTAGTTTAACAGGTAAAGTAGAAAGCAGAATATACAGACTCCTAGAAGTTTAGAATTGCAGCAGCAGACCGTTAATCATCTAGTCCAACATTCTGTTCTTTTACATGATGAAATAGCTGTAATGAGCCTTTTGTTTGTTAGTTTGAATTTACATTTTCCTGTTACTCAAAAGTAGTGCTCTCTGGTCTTAGATTCTGAGCAGATGGTAGCCACCCTTGCACACTTGCTCATTCATGTGTCTTAAGTGCAGAGTGAACCAGGCACTCTGCTTGGTGCATAAGAGGGCAAGGGTGAATAAGATCACAGACTAGAGAAAGACGGGTCAGCAAATAAACACAACCCACTGGGTTAAGTCCTGTAAACTCTACCCCAGTAAGAGAATAATCTTGTCATCCAAATGACATCCCCAAGGATGGGAGGGAGAGAATAGAGAATATAAAGGCAGCCTTTGTCAAGGAGAAAACTGAGTGCCTGCCCCTTTAAAAGATGGGTTGGAATATAATGAGCAGAAATCTTCTGGGGAGGTGGAGCTGGTAAGGAGGGAAGTCGACGCAGGACAGACATGTAAGGGCAGAGCACACGTGGAGTTTCCAGGTGGTTCCAGTTTGGCTGGAGGAGAGAGTACACACCGTGGAGGAGCAGGAATGAGACTAGTGAAGATAATCAGACCCTCATGTGGAGTGGAGTGACTTATACACATGGAGAAGGAAGTTCCGTGATAGGGGCTGCTAACGTGCTTCAGCCTGAGGACAGATGTGATCATATTCGCAGTTGAGAGCCTAGCTGTCTACTGGCAATGCAGAGAATGGTTGCAGCGGGGGTAAATCTAGAGCAAGGGAGCCACTGAGATTACTTCAGTAGTGTAGACCAGAAATAAGGAGGCAGTATGAAAGGAGAGGAGAGGATTAATAAAATATTCAGAAGTACAGATCAACAGGGCTCAATGATTCAGTTGTGATCATAGAGGGTGGAGAAGAACGTAGAGTCCAGGTTTCTGGCTTTGATCAGTGGATATGTATAGTATCTGGGATGTGAGTATTTTATGTCTGTTTAAGGAGTGACTGAAGGTCATTAAATTTTTTATTCTTTGTCAATCTTTTCCTGATTATGATCGTACCACTGCCTGATTATGATCCTTCTCTCCTTCGAGATAATCAGCACATTTCACAGATGTCCTTATATATGAAAAGTCAAAGTGTTAGTCACTTAGTCCTGTTGGACTCTTCAGCTCCATGGACTGTGGCCCACCGGGTTCCTTTATCCATGGAATTCTCCAGGTGAAAATACGGGAGTGGGTTGGCATTTCCTTCTCCTGGGGATCTTCTTGACCCAGGGATCAAACCCATGTCTCTTGCATTGCAGGCAGATTTTTAACCATCTGAGCCACCAGGCAAGTCCATGTCCTTCTGTATAGTTATTTGTATGTGTGGTTTGCTCCCTTGTTCACGTCTGGAAGCCTGGAGCTATTTCTTATTTATGTTCAATCCCTTCTTCTAGTATCTACTTTCATGCCCCATTTCAGAAGTACAAAATCAGAATTTCCAAGACAGTTAGCTAGGAATCTGAAAATTAATAAGAGTTGTCTGGTGGTTTTATTTATTTATTTGTAATTAATTTATTTATTTTAATTGTAGGCTAATTACTTTACAATATTGTAGTGGTTTTTGCCATACATTGACATGGATCAGCCACGGGTGTACATGTGTTACCCATCCTGAACCCCCCTCCCCCTCTCTCCCCATCCCATCTCTCAGGGTCATCCCAGTGCACCAGCCCTGAGCACCCTGTCTCATGCATTGCCTCCTGGTTTTAATGATCAGAAGTGTTTTCAGCTGCAGAGCAATGAATTAGCTGATGGTGAAGCTGTTTTCTCCTACTAACCATGCTATCGGATGATGGATCAGTTTAGTTCAGTTGCTCAGTTTTGTCCAACTCTTTGTGACCCCATGGACTACAGCACACCAGGCTTCCCTGTCCATCACCAGTTCCCAGAGCTTGCTCAAACTCATGTCAATTGAGTCGGTGATGCCATCCAACCACCTCATCTTCTGTTGTCCCCTTCTCCTGCCTGCAGTCTTTCCCAGCAGGGTCTTTTCTAGTGAGTCAATTCTTCACATCAGGTGGCCAAAGTATTGGAGCTTCAGCTTCAGCATCAGTCCTTCCAATGAATATTCGGGACTGATTTCCTTGAGGATTGACTGGTTTGATCTCCTTGCTGTCCATCTTCTCCAACACCACAGTTCAAAAGCATCAATTCTTTGTCACTCAGCTTTCTTTATGGTCCAACTCTGGCATCCATACATGACTACTGGAAAAACCATAGCTTTGACTAGATGGACCTTTGTCAGTAAAGTAATGTCGCTGCTTTTTAATATGCTATCTAGGCTTGTCATAGCTTTTCTTCCCAGGAGCAAATGTCTTTTAATTTCATAGCTGTAGTCACCATCTGCAGTGATTTCAGATAGTGAATTACTAACTTCAGATTTTTAAATGATGGAGTAAAAATGGTATGTTCTTCCTCTTGGGAATGATTTCAGAATAACAAAGAGGATGAGGATAACAAATATAAACTCTGCCTTCAGTGATATTAGGAGCAGCTGCAACCCCAAATTACAATGAAAGTGTTAGTCACTCACTCAGTCATGTCTTACTGTTTGAGATCCCATGGACTGTAGCCCACCAGGCTCCTCTATCCATGGGATTCTCCAGTCAAGAATACTGGAGTGGGTTGCTATGCCCTCCTCCAGGGGATCTTCCTAACCCAGGGATCAAACCCATATCTCTTATGTCTCCTGCACTGACAGGCAGATTCTTTACCACTGAGCCACCAGGGAAGCCCAAACAACAGAAATTTATTGTCTCAGTTCTAGAGGGGAAATGTCCAGATTAGTGTATCAGCAGAGTTGAGGACTATGAGGAAACAGTCTATTCCAGGAAGAGCATATTTCTAAAAGGTATTTTCAGTAAGTTGAGAAAGCCTATGGCTGTGATATGTGGGGTTATAGACTACTTAAGAGCACTTGCCAGTCTGCACTTAAGTTGTCTGACTTAAAATGGCTTTACTGAAGGTGAAGTACTCTTATACAGGCCTGCTACTAAGTCACTTCAGTCGTGTCCGACTCTGTGCGACCCCATAGACGGCAGCCCACCAGGCTCCCCCATCCCTGGGATTCTCTAGGCAAGAACACTGGAGTGGGTTGCCATTTCCTTCTCCAACGCATGAAAGTGAAAAGTGAAAGTGAAGTCGCTCAGTCGTGTCCGACCCTCAGCGACCCCATGGACTGCAGCCCTCCAGGCTCCTCTGTCCGTGGGATTTTCCAGGCAAGAGTACTGGAGTGGGGTGCCATTGCCTTCTCTGATAGAGGCCTACTACTACTACTACTATGTCGCTTCAGTCGTGTCCGACTCTGTGCGACCCCACAGATGGCAGCCCACCAGGCTCCCCTGTCCCTGGGATTCTCCAGGCAAGAACACTGGAGTGGGTTGCCATTTCCTTCTCCAATGCATGAAAGTGAAAAGTGAAAGTGAAGTCGCTCTTAGTGACCCCATGGACTGCAGCCTACCAGGCTCCTTCGTCCATGGGATTTTCCAGGCAAGAGTACTGGAGTGGGTTGCCATTGCCTTCTCCAACAGGCCTACCAAATAGTTACTAACTAAAATTACTTGCCTGCACCCCAAGAACACAAGTTCATGTGGTGTCTGTTTCCCCTGCAGAATGTAACTTCAGTTTTGTGCCACTAACGGTGTGCCCCACTGGGGCTCTGGGGATCCTCAGGGTACTCCATGAATCCGGCATTGATAACAGTGAGGATTACTGATTGCTCTCAGCTTCTCCTGTATCATGGTTTAATAACCACATCTAATTCTTCATGTTTGCCATTTGAGACATTATATAGTATGAAATGTGTTCTAATTGAAACCTGTAAGTATCAGAGCTTGAATGTACATCTGAATAACTCCAAGCTGATCTTCCTTATCCTTTTATGAGTTCATGCTTTCTTAATGCACTCTTATCCACAGGGTGAAGATACTGGAATGAAACGTAAAGTCCATCATATTGCCAAAGAGATCATGAGCTCAGAAAAAGTGTAGGTATCCAGTTTCCAATTCAAAAGACTATTTGTTTCCTCATTGGTTCGTTTAAAACATGTCTCCCATTGCTGTTTTTTACAGGTTTGTGGATGTGTTAAAACTTTTGCATATTGTAAGTATCTGCTAATATTTTCTTGAAGTCTGACTATCCTCTTTTACATCTTTCCCTATCCTTTGATATGTTCAGTGTCATTAAATTAACATGTATATACATGTATATGCTTTCTAATACATGGTTATATTAGTAAATTCACACATTTATGTGAAGACAGAAATTTTCTAAAGAGCACTAATCTCATGTATGTGTATAGTATGCCAGATGATTTCTGAAAAATAGAGCCTTTATATCTGTATCTCCAAATCTTTAAACTTTTTATCCTCATAATAAAGAGTTATTAAAAGGATAATATTTCTTCTTGGCCATTTGCAGAAGATCTCTGCTTCAGTAGAATTTTGTGCAGCAGTGGGTAAAGAATGTTGGTGTTCAAAACTGTTCTATATGAACAATCTCCTAGAAAGTCACTTAAAATAGATATTTTAAAAACAAACTTTTTAAAGTTCTGTTTTCAATTTTTGCAATTGTAAACTTGAACAAACCTGTTGGGAAACAGTTAATGTGTCTGGCTGCATATTCATTTTTCTCATGCACTTCTGCGAATTTTCACAAGTTCATTGCTGCTGCTGCTGCTGCTAAGTCACTTCAGTCATGTCCGACTCTGTGCGACCCCATAGACGGCAGCCCACCAGGCTCCCCTGTCCCTGGGATTCTCCAGGCAAGAACACTGGAGTGGGTTGCCATTTCCTTCTCCAATGCATGAAGTGAAAAGTGAAAGTGAAGTTGCTCAGTCGTGTCCGACTCTTAGCAAACCCGTGGACTGCAGCCCACCAGGCTTCTCTGTCCATGGGATTTTCCAGGCAAGAGTACTGGAGTGGGTTGCCATTGCCTTCTCCACACAAGTTCATTACTTACTGGCAATTAAAGTGCTTTTGGTGTTACTTTGTTTTAGTTATATTTTAGCAGGATATTAAGATTTAGAAAAGAAAAGTTTGAAATAGAGAAAACAATTTAAAAGAAATGGAAGTGAATTAAGTTACCATCCAAGTTTACTTAGATGGTAATTATTAACTGAATTACTGAGGAGTGGTAGGTTTACAAAATATATACTCATTCCTGTCTCTGAAAAGAGTGTCATTTTCTGTTTTCTTTTGTATAAACATGAAAAGAGGGTTACACTTAGAGGTGGGTAACATTTACCAAACAATCCCCTGTGCTCTGTAGTTGGTTCAGTGGGCACATGGAGACCTAATTCCTGTGTGAAAAATCTCTAGCTTTGGAAGATTTTTCTTAAAAATTTCTTAGCATTGCTAATTTGTTTTTCCCATGAATTTTTTTTCATGTAACTCGTGACTATATTGGTAGGTTCCCTTTTAAAATGTATATATATATAGCAATATTTGGTCACCTGAGCTGTTGAATGACAACAATATTGTCATTAAAAAAAGTAATGATAAACTTGATAAATAAATGACTTTTGAAAATAAACTGCATATGCATTGGCTGCTATGCCCCAACTGTCTCTATTGTATAAGGAACTGTAGAGGGAGAGGTGGAAGAAAATGCTAAATTGCTGTTTTCTGGAAAACTTAGAATTTATCTCCAGAATGAGCACATTATATCTATTTGACATATTTTCTGATAGACATGTTTAAATAGACAGAGGACCTCCTGAAGGAAATTTGAAGCATCTGCAAGTGAATGAGGAAACTGGTAGAGGCAAAAATTGCTGTTTAACTTCACTGTGCTATTCAAACCTTGCATGGAACATATGTTCAGGATGCCAGTAGTCTAATATACTGCTTCTCACACTGCTTTGGTGAGCAAATGAATATTTAAATTGCACATCCGTGGTAGACTAAAACTTTTGTAAAATGCAATAAAAATTCATGACTTGTCAAATGGATAGAAAAGTTTCTAATCCCTTATTCTTACTTTTTTTGACTAATGTCTTTGTATGCTACTGCTAAGTCGCTTCAGTCGTATCCGACTCTGTGCGACCCCATAGACGGCAGCCCACCAGGCTCCCCGTCCCTGGGATTCTCCAGGCAAGAACACTGGAGTGGGTTGCCATTTCCTTCTTCAATGCATGAAAGTGAAAAGTGAAAGTGAAGTTGCTCAGTCGTGTCCGACTCCTAGCGACCCCATGGACTGCAGCCTACCAGGCCCCTCCGTCCATGGGATTTTCCAGGCAAGAGTACTGGAGTGGGTTGCCATTGCCTTCTCCGATGTCTTTGTATACCTATAACAATTTGTAGACCACACTTGGAGAAGCATTAGCTAAGTAGATTCTGTTTCTTACTAGGTACGTGAATTTTAGAAAACAGTTTGGGGAAATCCATGGCTGTCTAGTGGTTAGAACTCTGAGCTTTCACTGCTGAGGGTCCAGGTTCCACGCCTCGTCAGGGAACTCAAGATCTCACAAGCTGTCATGTGGCCAAAAAAAAAAAAAAAAAAAATTCATGTCTCAGGTCATGAAGAATCAGTGAAAAAAAGTATGTGAAAAAACCTAATATTATAAAGTATATGATAGGATCTCAAATTGCTGTTATATTTTCTTCTTCTCCTTCTTCCCATGTAGAGCATCAGTGAATGAAGTATCCATTTTAATATTACCAGGCAGGAGACTTTTCACAATTCTGATGCTTTTAAATGCCTTTTCCTCTACTCCTGAACTAAAATTTCGTTTTCATGAAGGAAGTTCTGATTCCAGTAGGTAGAGAAGCACTTAAAAGCAATGAAATGAAGTGAAGTGAAAGTCAACTCTTCGTGACCCCGTGAACTATACAGTCCATGGAATTCTCCAGGCCAGAATACTGGAGTGGGTAGCCTTTCCCTTCTCCAGGGGATCTTCCCAACCCAGGGATTGAACCTAGGTCTCCTGAATTGCAGGCTGATTCTTTACCAACTGAGCCACAAGGCAAGCCCAGTAAAAGCATTACCAGAGTGTTTGATTTTTAAAAAAAAATATGTATCCTGATTCTTACCTCTGTGTTTTTGGAACAAAACAAAAGCACCATAAGAATAGACAATTAGACCAAAATGTTTCCTTTATCATCTCAGATCTGATAGATGGTCTCGGCTTCTTCCCCACTGATGTTGAACAGAGTGAGTCATCCATAACTCACCTTGATTTGTACATCTTCAAAACCTCCTAAGCTTTTAATGTAGGAGTGAGAATAGATCATCTGCCAACCTTATATTAACATCCTGTCTGGTATGTGCAAAGGGTAACTCAGCAGAGCCCAACATTAGTGGGTGTCTTAACAGCCAGGCATTAAAACAGATTCTGAACCATTGCTAGGAGGGCTTTGTCACCAGGATAATGTGGGTAAAGCCAAAAGCATCTCTTGTTTCAGTCCAACATTCCAATCATGCTATTAAGGCTCACGTTTACTCCCCTACCACAAAGGTAGCTCATGGAT
Source organism: Bubalus bubalis (assembly GCF_019923935.1). NCBI lineage: Eukaryota > Metazoa > Chordata > Mammalia > Artiodactyla > Bovidae > Bubalus > Bubalus bubalis. Next base: position 95,401,741 of record NC_059160.1, read on the forward strand.
AGTTGTAATCCTGAGTGCTGCTGCTATCTGATTTCATCTAAATGAGTTAACTGCTGTGTTATATGATAAAATATGACTGCTTTAAAATATCTAACAGGCTTTAGATAACCCAGTGGGTATTTTTGGAAATCAACCCATTATATTAGTGCCTTGGGAGGAGCTATTATTTCAGTTATATATGATTTCCCATGAATAGTTTTCCATATTCGAGACTCTAGATTAACATTAATAGATCTTTCTCAGAAACAGAAATGTTCAGTTATCTGCACTGTCTAGTATAGTAGTCACACTTGGAATTTAATGTTTCTCTGTAGTTCACCAATACTTTGTATATCACGTCAATATATCACTGTAGCTCACTATCACTTCTTTGTTGCGAATTTGATGAACTAGGTGATATAGCTCATAAAAGTGATTTTAAATCTAAACTAATGAATTTTATCATACTACATTGGAAAGAATTAGATTTGGGTAGCGATCATGTGATTTAAAGTATACTTAAAATTCTAAGAATCGGTGTACTTAGTTGAAGGCTTTGCTTCTTCTGATGTTTGCGAGAAAAAATTGGGCCTGCAGAGGCAGTAGCAAGACTTTAAAAGTAATGTTTTATATGGTCCTTACTCTGCAGTATCTACCATGAGCGCTTAGACTTTGACCTAGATTTGAAAAAATGGTCCAATATACACATTGTCTCTAAGTCAATACACTATTGAGTCCAAAGAAAAAAGAGATTCTCTTTTCAAAATAGTAATGACATCCATATAGCTGCCAAAGCCAGAAAACTAGGATTTGTTCTTCATTTCTCCCTCTCACCTCTCTTGCCAAACTGTTAGCAACCCTGCTGATTGTATTTCCTCTTTACTGCCACTATCCTGGTCCAGAATATCGTCTCTTACTCAAAACAGCATCAGCCTTTTAACTGGGCTTCCTATTTCCATTTTACCCCCCTTCAGTCTGTTCCTTAAAATATTTTTTCATGTGAAGTGTTAAGGGTGATTTTCTTAAAATATGTATTAGGTCATGTCACTCTCCTGCTTAAAGCTGTTTACATGATTCCCATTGCATTAAGAATAAAAGCTGTTCCTTAGCAAGTCCCAAGTCCTGGAAGTAGGATGACGATCTGTCCTAGTCTGCTTTTGATCATCTTGGTTATTGTCTTGGCATAATATTATTAACAGGCTTCTCAGGTGACTCAGTGGTAAAGAATTGCCTGCCAATGAAGGAAATGTAGGTTTAATTGCTAGGTCAGGAAGATCCCTTGGAGAAGGGAGTGGCAACCCACTCCAGTATTCTTGCCTGGGAAATCCCATGGGCAGAGGACCCTGGCGGGCTACAGTCCATGGGTTGCAAAGAGTCAGACATAACTTAGTGACTAAACAGCAGCAACAAATATTATTAATAGAGCTTCCTTTTACTGTCAGAAATGATCTAATGTGGATAGTAAGTTATGGTTCCCTGTGCCTGTAAGGCGCTCTGTATTTGGCTTCTAGTAATGAGGTGAAAAGGCAGTGAAAGAGAGGAAGGCCTTCTCTCACTTGTAAAAGACTATGTTCTGTCCCATCATGGCCTGCTTTCAGTTTTTAGTTCAGTGCTAAGGTTATTTCTGCTGAGAGATTTTGCCAGTGCGGTTTCCTGGAATATTTATCCTTCCTTCATTCATTCAAGCTAGTTCTTTCTTTGTCCTTCCAGTTGAGCTTAAGGTGACTTCCTCAAAGAGGTCTTCTTTGACCATCCTTTTCAACTTGGCTGTGTTTATTTTCTTCTTGATACTTCACATATGTTGTTTATCTGTTTGTTTACTTGTTTGTTTTTAGTCTTTTCTTCTAAAATGTAGGGCTTCCCTGGTTGCTCAGATGGTAAAGAATCCGCCTGCAATGTGGGAGACCTGGGTTAGATCCCCGGGTTGGGAAGATCCCCTGGAGAAGGAAATGGCAGCCCACTGCAGTATTCTGGTCTAGAGAATCCCTTGGACAGAGAAGCCTGGCAGGCTACAGTCCGTGGAGTCACAGAGTCGGACACGACTGAGTGACTTTCACTTTACTTCACTTTCTAAAATGTAAGCTAGGTGAGGGCAGCAATCCTATAGTTTCAGAAAAGAAAAAAAAGTGAAAGTGTTAGCTGCTCAGTCGTGTCCAACTCTTTGTGACCCCATGGACTGTAGCCTGCCAGGCTCCTCTATCCATGGGATTCTCCAGGCAGGAATACTGGAGTGGGTTGCCTCCCTTTCCCAGGGGATCGTCCCAACCCAGGGATATCTTCTGAGTTTCCCATCATTCCTATTGTGCGGAAGGCTCCCAGTAAATGTTATTGAATGAATGAATGTGACTAATTGGCTAGTGGTTAAGAATTGTGCTCCTGCCACTAACTGTGCTCTTGGAGAAATTAATCAAGCCTTGGTTTCTTCTTGAAAATGGGAATAATAACCACATTTGGTGTGATGGTTAAATGTGATCATACAAAATAAATGTTAGGCACTTAATTAGTGTTAGCTGCAGGTGAAGTGGACATTCTTCAGGTTAATGTGCTGTTATTTAGAATTATTTGTATCAGTTAAAATCTGTACTATTTAATTTTGTTGTTACCAAGTAAGCTTTTACTCAAATCAATCAAAATAGAATTTGTTTCTGAAAAATACCCTCCTAGGTTTCTTTTTCCATTAGAAGGTAAGCTCTGTGAAAGCAGGGATTTTTGTCTGTTTTGTTAGTGTTATCCCACTAAATTAATATCTATTAAATGAATGATAAGAAAGTGATGAATAATTCTTGGTTTGATAGAGCTCTAATTATATTTCTTTTTGTATCAGAAGTTGTCCAATCCAGAGGTTGCCATAATATTGTTTATAAGTACCATTTTCAAGATAAAACACCTTAGACATCTAATATAATTAAGTACAAATGATACAATGTTTTTTTTGGTTTTGTTTTGTTTTTGTTATCTGATTTGCTGTCTGCTGGGAGACTGGTTAAATAGATGTATCTATAAACTTACTTTATAAAAGTCTAAACAGCATGATTTAAATAATACATCTTAAGAGAGAATGATCAGAGACTTTGAGGTCTTTCGAACAAAGATGGGCTGGTTAAGTTGTAGATAAGTGGTACTTGTAATGAGGCATCTTTGTTCCACCAATTTCCTTAGGCTGGGATATATATTACCCTGAAGATTTGAGGAGACTCCCAATTAAAATCCACAGAGTTAGAGGCAGAGTTACTTTGGGCATTCAGGTGTTTGTTAGTAAATAGAATATGTCTTTTTTTAAAAAGTGCATTATAAAAAGAATAAAAGACTTCCTCATAGAAGCCTCCAGTTATTACCATATTAAAATGACCGTCTTATTTTACCAAATACACTGTCTCTTTTCAGTTTTGTGAACTATTTAATTATTATTTGTTTTTTATTTGTGAAGCATCCTCCTGTGTTGTATGTTGACATGGACACCAAACTTTCAGTTTTGAGTGGCTTCCTTCACTGAATGAAGTTCATTGTTAAATGTGTCTCTGTCTTGCTACTGGACTGTTGGTTTTCCTCACGTTGCTTTGATATTTCCTTCTGTTTATAGACCTCTGTTTGAGAGCTCTTTTTCCAAGCTTCCGGGGACTTGTGATTGTAAATGGTGGTCATTTAAAATAACTGAATCTCCTTTAATGAAATAAATGGCTGTCTACTGAGTGTTCTCTGTGCGCCTTGCAGAGTGCTGTGTTACATAAATTATCTGTTTCAGTCCTCATAACAACCCTGTCAAATGGGTGTCATGTCTGTTTTTTAAGTGAAGAAAGTGACCTAACTGCCAAAAGTACCCCATTACTAAATGGCAAAGCCAGACTTTAAATTCTGGTCCCTTTGAATCCACGTGCTAAGTGAATGTTCAGAAACTGATTAAAAGTTGTTACTTGGAATGTCTGCTGTGCTGTATAGGCTCCGGTGTATCTTTGAGTTATTGGCTTGCTTTCAGATTATCACGAGGTCTGAACATAGAGAAAGCGAGCAGTAACTTCCTTGGTCAAACATTTTCATTTTAGAACAAAATCAAGTTATTAATGTGGAGCCTACCCCCCATCCCCACTTGTACTTCATAGCATCACACTGCCTTTTGCTTATTTATCATAGCTCTCTGATCTTAGCAGCTCCTTTGCTTTTGCTTAATATGAATTGATTAGTGTCCTTCATATAGGAAGGGAGCTCTACAGAGCCCCTTGTCTGCCCATATATCCATTTGGTCTTTGTAATTCACTGTGTCATCATAGTGGTTAAGTAATGCCCTAAGGTCGGGTCATGCCAGTCAGGACAGCTCGTCATTAAGTCACTTGCTTCTCTTTGGCCCTGGGGATATAAAGTCTGACCTGATGAACAGGGCCATCTGTTTTGTGCTTCATTACGTTAAAATGTTCAGCCTCGATTTTGTTTGCATTGATTTTTGCTTGCTTTTGCCCAGGAGATCAGAGGTGGTAAGACTAGTATGTTAATACCTCACAGGAACTGAGTATTTTTTTTTAAGTTGATCTGGTTGTAGGTTTTCTTCAAATTATTAAGAATAATATTATACTACACTTTTTAATTGAGGCACCCATTTCTATTTATAAAAAGGCCAGGTTGGTGGTGATTAGAAACTGGTTTTGCATACAGACTCTTTGGTAGGTTTTATGTTAGAAGAATAGACTGAAGTATATGTAGTTGATATTTAAAAAAACTCACTCATTTACCTAACTTTTAAAAATAATTTTATTTTTATTTATTTTTGACTGTGCTGGGACTTTGTTGCTGCATGGGCTTTTTCTCTAGTTGCAGCAAGCGGGGGCTCCTCTCTACTGCCTATACGCGGCCTTCTCTTGTGGGACATGGGCTCCAGGGCATGTGGGCTTCAGTAATTCTGTCTCCTGGGTTCTAGAACACAGCTCAGTAGTTGTACACAGGCTTAGGTGCTCCACAGCATGTGGGATCTTCCTGGACCAGGGATCAAACCCCTGTCTTTTGCATTGGCAGGCAGATTCTTTACCACTGAGCCACCAGGGATGCCAGCACCTAACATTTTTGTACTATAGCTCCCCTCCACCCATTTATTTTAATTCCTCAGCTTTTCCAGTGTGAAAAAGTATACTCTGGATCTAACTGAAAGTACTAGTCCTATGGTCCTGTGTCCTCACTGACTTATTCAAGGGGGTGTTGGCGACTTCAGATTCTTCTGCCCCAAAATAGTTTTGCCTCTGGCTCCTAAGTGTCACCACACTTTGCCAAATAATCCTGGCTGTTAGCATTTAGAAGAAGAACCAGACATATGTTGTAATCATCCTTTCTATTAAAAATATTTTTTTGCTCCTTCCAGTGGCACATGTTTGGCAGTGGTTGAGGTTCATGAAGAGCTGAGAAGTTAGATTGTGTGTAGTTCCTGTGTGACTTAGTTACATCTGGCGTTGTGGCCACTGCACATGGCTTTCAGGGGATGGTGGCCCACAGGGTGGGGAAATGAGATGGGGGCCAGGGCTGCCCTGTGCAGTTAAGAAGGTCATCATAAACATTCTTCTTTTGCTCTTATAATTATTTCTCTTTTATTTTGACATGCTGTCATAATTTTAAAAAAATACATCATGGGGGACTTCCCTGGTGGTTCAAGGGTTAAGATCCAGTGCTTCTACTGCAGGGGTCACAGGTTCAATCCCTGGTCTGGGAACTAAGGTCCTGCATGCCTCACAGTTCAGTTCAGTCGCTCAGTTGTGTCTAACTTTTTGCGACCCCATGGACTGCAGCATGCCCGGCTTCCCTGTCCATCACCAACTCCCAGAGCCTACTCAAACTCATGTCCATTGAGTTGGTGATGCCATCTATCTCATCCTCTGTAGTCCGCTTCTTCTCCTGCCTTCAATCTTTCCCAGCATCAGGGTCTTTTCCAGTGAGTTGGCTCTTCACATCAGGTGGCCAAAGTATTGGAGCTTCAGCTTCAGCATCAGTCCTTTCAATGAATATTCAGGACTGATTTCCTTTAGGATTGACTGGTTTGATCTTGCAGTCCAAGGGACCCCAAGAGTCTTCTCCAACACTACAGTTCAAAAGCATCAGTTCTTTGGTGCTCAGTTTCTTTATGGTCCAACTCTCACACCCATACATGAGTACTGGAAAAACCATAGCTTTGACTAGACGGACCTTTGTTGGCAAAGTAATGTCTCTGCTTTTTAATATGCTGTCTAGGTTGGTCATAGCTTTTCTTCCAAGAAAAGCACAGTACAACCCCCCAAAATGGCATCTTGGGCCATTCGTTCCTGCAGAACTGCTGACATTACTCAGTAATACTCAAAAAAAACCCCACAGTTTTGCCAGGTGTGTGTCAAGGACCCCCAGTTAGAGGTGACCACCTTACTCGTCAGCGCAGCATACTAACTGGTCTCTGTGACTGTGTCTTAAATAAACCAGTTTCCTTTTTGGCAGTGGTAGCAGCCATGGAATGCAGAGTCTAGCAAAGCTGTGTCAAACAGGTCCTTAAGCTGCTTAGCAGCTAATGTCTGCTGTCACTGTCCTGGCTGAGGAAATGCCTTCTAACTGGAAAATAAAAGTTATCCTCCTGCCAGGGGACAAACATATCCATCATTGAACCTATCAGAAGAAAGGACAGTGCTTCTTGTTTTGCTGAAAAAGGAACTCTTACATCTTAATTACATTAGTCGTTGAACTGGGAAAATGAAAAATGCCATAGAAGATGTTTAACTATAGTGCTTTGAGTATATTTACAGTTGAGGATGTTATTTGTGATATGTAAACACATTCTCTATAGTTCTGCCTGATGGAAATCCTGATGACTATCAAAAATGTTAAGTTAGCTCTATTTTCTCTTACTATATGTGAGTGCTGATAAAAACAAGCTGTTTGGAGGTGGAATTTGGCCCCAATCCATTTGGTTTGTGGAGTTCTTTTGTGTGGTTTTCTGAATTTTAGTTTATACAAGTAATGAATTCTTATTTTATATTACAGTAATTAGTTGTAAAAGTAGTTCTTTAGTTACTGGTGGAAGTAGTTTGGTTCCTATGGGTTAATATGACTCTTTTGGGTTGATAAAGGTACTGAGGGCTTCCCAGGTGGCTCAGTGGTAAAGAATGCACCTTTCAATGCAGGAGACACAGGAGACGGGGAAAGATCCCCTGCAGGAGGAAATGGTAACTCACTCCAGTATTCTTGCCTGGAAAATTCCTTGGGTGGGCTACAGTGCATGGAATCATTAAGAGCTGGACACAACTTAACAACTGAACACACTGAGCACTAAGTGAAGGGTTTATTAGCACTTGTCGAGCATAGCATTTGACTTGTCTAAAATATACCTTAGAAGAGGAGTCATTTTTTCTTTTTTTTCCCTTTGGTTGTATGGGGTGACATGCAGAATCACAAAATCTGGTTCCTCAACCAGGGGTCGAACCCTTGCTTTCTGCAGTGGAAACAAGGATCTTAACCACTTGACTACTAGGGAGGTCCCCTCCATTTCTTCACTATTGCAAATAGTGCTGCAATAAACATTTGCATGTATCCTTTTGAAGTATGATTTTCTCCTGATGGATACCCAGGAATGGGATTACTGGATCGTACGGTAGTTCTGTTGTTAGTATTTTAAGGAGCGTCCATACTGTTCCTCTAGTAGCTGTACCAATTTACATTCCCACCCACAGTGTAGGAGGGTTCCCTTTTCTCCACAGACTCTTAGCATTTATTATTTGTAGATATTTTGATGGTGCCATCCTGACCTGTATGAGGTGATTCAGTTCAGTCACTCAGTTGTGTCTGACTTTTTACAACCCCTTGGACTGCAGCACGCCAGGCCTCCCTGTCCATCACCAGCTCCTGGAGCTTACTCAAACTCATGTCCATTCAGTCGGTGATGCCATCCAGCCATCTCATCCTCTGTCGTCCCCTTCTCCTCCCGCCTTCAATCTTTCCCAGCATCTGGGTCCTTTCCAGTGAGTCAGTTCTGCACATCACGTGGCCAGAATTTTGGAGTTTGAGCTTCCGCATCAGTCCTTTCAATGAATATTCAGGACTCATTTCCTTTAGGATGGACTGGTTGGATCTCCTTGCAGTCCAAGGGACTCTGAAGAGTCTTCTCCAACACCACAGTTCAAAAGCATCAATTCTTCTGCGCTCAGCTTTCTTTATAGTCCAACTCTCACATCCATACATGACCACTGGAAAAACCATAGCTTTGACTAGACAGACTTTTGTTGGCAAAGTAATGTCTCTGCTTTTTAATATGCTATCTGGGTTGGTCATAGCTTTTCTTCCAAAGAGCAAGCGTCTTTTAATTTCATGGCTTCAGTCACCATCTGCAGTGATTTTGGAGTCAAATAAAATAAAGTATGAGGTAATACTTCACTGTAGTTTCGATTTGCATTTTTCTGATCATTGGTTATATTGAGCATTTTTTCATGAGCCTCTTGGATATCTGTATGTCTTCTTTGGAGAAATACCTATTTAGATCTGTACATTTTTTGATTGGATTGTTTGTTTTTTTTGACATAGAGCTGCATGAGCTAGTTGTATATTTTGGAGATTAATTCTTTGTAGGTCACTTTATTTGCAAATATTTTTTCCGTTCTGTGGATTGTTTTTTCCTTTTGTTTATGGTTTCCTTTGCTTTGCAGAAACTTTAAGTTTAATTAGGTTCCATTTGTTTACTGTTGTTTTTATTTTCATTACTCTGGCAGCTTTTATTTACTTCAAATTAGATGTGAGTTTGTTGTCCTTCACAAGAAGCTCAAGAAATACTGATACTAATGGTTAGTGTGTGTATGTATGGGGTAGCTATTAAAAGGGATCAGGGTAGAAATCAGGGTCTTTGTTTTGATTTTTGATTTGCCCAGTGAATTTCTAAAGGGAAGCAGTTAGAAAGGAGAAAAAAGGTAAAGCCTAGTAAAGAGTCTGTTTTACCCAACCTTTGCCTTAAGGTTTTTAATTAAATTCCTTTCTAAGAAGGAACAATCTTTTTTTGAATCCTCAGGACTGTGATACAGTTTACTATTATCTTACTTATCCCCTGAGGGTAGGCCTGAAGATATATTGAATTCTGGCCAGGTACCATCTCCAGCCTCACCCTTTCCAAGTTCTCTGGAGAGAGAGGGTGGGGTAAGGTGGACCTGTCTTAAAACATGGTATAAATAGTCTTATTATAGGGAAAAGTCAAGGAAAAAGAATGTGTGATGAGAAAAATTTTTAATTTCTATAAATTCTGGTGAATTTATGGGGAGTTTGGATAGAGGGAAGAGAGAGTTTCAAGTCCAGAGTTAAAATGTTTTGTTGTGTCTGTGTGCCAAATACATTGCAGAAAGCTTTGTGTGCAGTATCTAATTAAAGTCTTACAACCCATTTAACAGATGAGTAAAATGGAGCTAGCTCAATGACATACAGTAGAATAGGAACAAGGGCTTACATCCAATATTCTTTGATTATCAAGAATGTATCACCCTCCAAATGCCTCAGTTAGAATGTTCCAGCAGTTGGCAAATAATTACTGAAAGTGGACAAAAGGATGCTCCCAATGTAAAATTAATTAAGATCTTCTGCGGACTTTTAAATAAATGGATTCTGTTCATATAGCAGTATTGGAATAATTTTGAGGACTACTTAAGAGTTCTGGTATAATTTGCAGATACCTCCTTAATATAATTGCTAAGTTTGGAGATCAAACCAAAAGATTTAAGAGAAACATCATGTTCTGTTTAAAAACCAAATATCCACCCCAGCCACTCGGGGGAGGGGGGGTGGGGGTGTGTGTGTGTGTGTGTGTGTGCGCGCGTGTGTATGTACTTTCTTATCCAAGTAAGTGGGGTAAGAGGAAGTGGGTGCTTTCAATTTGAACTCTACGTGGGAAATACAGTTTGCAGTTCATATTGTTGTGGTAAAGACAGTGACTGGGGGAAAAGCTTGGCATTATATTAAGTGGTATGTGTGTGTACATTGTTTTTCCTCCTCCGAACTGTAACAGGATTTCCGGGATGCAGTAGCCCATGCTTCCAGGCAACTTGGGAAACCAGTGATTGAGGACCGGATCCTAAACCAGATCCTGTACTACTTACCTCAGCTGTATGAGCTCAATCGGGATCTCCTGAAGGAGCTGGAGGAAAGAATGTCAAACTGGTAAAAATGGGCCGACCAGCTTTCCCAGAGTTTCCAATTTTAGATAAAGGCAGAAGGGACCTGCATGTGACAAAGATTTGTTGTTCCTTACATTGTGTTTATTCAATATGTTGAATTTTCTTGGCAATTACCTGTAGATTGATCAATTTATTTATTTATTTTTGACCACACAGCACATCATGCAGGATCTTATTTCCCCAACTGGGGATTGAACCTGTGCCCCCTGCATAGTGGAGGCTTGTAGTCTTAATCATTGGACTGCTAGGGAAGTCCCCTAGATTGATCACATTAGATGGCCAGAATTCACTGGGGCACTGAGCTCAGTACACTACATTTTTTAGTTCTTTAGTAATGTTGTCTCAAAAGCAAGAAGGGCCTATATTTGGCCAATTTAACTTTCTATAGGTGCCCTTTGATAATCAAGATTTTTGAGACTGGGAGGAGGGTTTAGTTGACATATTCACGTTGGAAACATTTTTAAATGTCTCTCTTTTTGGAACCTCAAAAAGAGGAAACTGCATTTCCTAAAGGAGGCCGTTAACCGAGAGAATAGGGAGATTTTTCTGTTTGGTTTAGAAAATTTACACATATATGACATCATTGTAGGTGCTGTAGATTTCACAACCAGAAAACAATACCAAAGGTTGACTGCCACTACCCGTATTTGTGTGTTAGTCGTTCAGTCCTATCTGACTCTTTGTGACCCTATGGACTGTAGCCCACCAGGCTCTTCTGTCCATGGAATTCTCCAGCCAAGAATACTGGAGTGGGTTGCCATTTCCTTCTCCAGGGGGTCTTCTTGACTCAGGGATCAAACCCCAGTCTCCCACATTGCAGGCAGATTCTTTTTGCCATCTAAGCCACCAGGGAAGCCCGTTATGATATTTAGACAGTATTATGATATTTAGACAGTAATAGAAAGTTTGGTGACATCTTTGGAAATGTGTGGTGAGTTTGGTTTAGGGGGTTGGATTTACTGTTGAAGTTCATGGGTAACCACCAAATTATTAGAACAACATTGTGTATCACCTACTTTCATGATAAAAAAATTTCCCTCTAAGTTTTATTTATATATAATCCAGGAAAATACCTGTGCCTGTTTCGGAAATATCTTGCCTCTACATGTTGGGAAAATATGCTAAATAGTGGTTAATACTTCACTACGGCCTAAGTATAAAATTTATACTTACACAGTTTAAGGGCTAAGGAGTGATTAAAACTATAATTACACAGTTTAAGGACTGAGGAGTGACTAAAAGCTCTCTTTTAAAGGCATGGTAAAATAAAATGTAATTACAAAGAATTTCCCTGTCCGTACTTTATCATTCTTCTTACAAAAAATTATCTTAGAGATTCATCTGAATTTTCTAAAGTCTCTGGCTGTACAGAAGCAGGAAAGACCAGTCAGGACTGGCAGAGTCCAGGCAAAATATAATGATGACAATCAAAATGGGAAAGAGTGGGCATTAGGGGATATTTCTTACAAGAAGAGGAAAAAAGGATAAACAGATGGCTTGGAAATGGGACTCTGCTTATCAGTGGATATATTTTGGATCCTGTAATAACTCTTTTTCTTGTCTATCCCTTCTCACTCCTTAGGACGGAACAACAAAGAATTGCTGATATCTTTGTAAAGAAGGGACCATATCTAAAAATGTATTCCACATACATCAAAGAATTTGATAAGAATATAGCTTTGTTGGATGAGCACTGCAAGAAAAACCCAGGTTTTGCTGCTGTTGTTAGAGAATTTGAGGTATTTTTGCTACCATCCTCTGTTTTGCTACCACTTTCTCTGTTTTGAAGCTAAAACTATCAGTAAATTCCATTTATTCCAAACTAGAAAAGTTTTAGAAGTATTAAGATACTGCTTATTTCTTCTAATTTGTATGGTAATTAAACTTTGAAATTATGTGTCGACTTTTCTTCCCTCTTTTTCTTTCTTCTGAAGTCTTCATGCTGTTAAGAATGGAAGTGTGATATATATATATATATAGCTGTGGCCCAGGTTCTCATCAGTGTCCAGTGAGTTGTTCTGTTGCCTTGGCAGCAAAAAAAAACATAAGACCAGGGAAAGTTAACTGTCCAGTGTCTAATGAGGCTTGCATAACAGATGCTTTCTTAACATGCATTATCATTATGCTTTCATAATTATCCTGCATACCAGACCCTGGAGGTATATATTTAGAAACAAATAGAACCCTCTGAACAAATTTGAAAAAACTCTTCCCTTCTCACTTGAGCTGTGTAAGAACCCCAGAACATCTTAGGATGCGGGGACATTTTCCCTTGGCCATTTTGTTGTCTCCCCACAGTTAATACCTGTTATGGAGATTGGAGGTGGGGCTCAAAATTGGGCACCAGTATCTGTTATACATACTACAGAAAACAACTTTAAAGGCAGAATCAAATGTCCTCATGGTCAAGTCAAAAGGGTTCCAGAATCAAATGTTTCCATAGACAGTGTGATTTGGGGCTGGCCTTTGTAGCCATTCATCTGAGAAAGTTTACATTCTTCAGGCTTACAAGAGGTTTGTTTAGCAAGGCTGTTTTTCAGATTGACTTTAATTTCTGCCTTCTCCCCAGTACCAACTGTTGTTATCATGAGTATATTGACAACAGGCTCTGATGTTTATTTGAATCCAGTTCCCAGTAGTTTTATTTCTGGGCTGTGAATTTCCTCACGAGTCAGTGATTTCGGAGACCTATCTGCAAGAGAGGGTGGGCTCCATGGTGAGTCAGCTCTGGTCTCCCTCTCAGTGTAGGAGTTGTGCCTTAAAATAAAGGGAGTATCTCCATGAACCCCCTCCCAGAGTTGCTGGCTATTTAAAACTTGGCTTCCTGAGCACTTGAGTCTGGGTCTCTTGCTTTGGAGGAAAATGTTTGTGTTTACTTTGGATGCCTTTCCTTTCAGATGAGCCCACGCTGTGCTAATCTGGCCCTCAAGCACTACCTGCTCAAGCCGGTTCAGAGGATTCCCCAGTACAGGCTGCTGCTAACAGGTGGGCTTCTCTGGCAGATTACCAACCAAGGAACTCCTGTCACGCTGAGGACACCCTGCCTTTCCTGAGAACACTTCTGTTTTTCTATCTGTCCAGTAGCTGCTTTTCCTAACACAGGAATTTATACATTGCTGTTGGCCTCACATAGACATCACCAGAACTGAGCTTCTTCCAGTTCTTCGATCATCCATGTGCACTCTCTGCTCTGGGCATTCCTACATGTTAATTTGTTTTGCTCAGAACTTCTTTTACTGTCCCAGCCCCACAACCTTGGGTCATTTTACCTGCTTAATATTATTAATTCCTAGAAGGTGCTTTTCCAGCCACTCAAGAACGAGGTTTAGAGGATCATTCCCACATATTTGAATATCAACTACCATGACCCTGGGGCTTACGTGGTGGCTCAGATGGTAAATCTTCTACAATGCAGGAGACTTGGGTTTGATCCCTGGGTTATGAAGATCCCCTAGAGAAGGGAATGGCTGCCCAGTCAAGTATTCTTGCCTGGAGAATTCCATGGACAGAGGAGCCTGGCAGGTTACAGTCCATGGGTTCACGAAGAGTCAGACACAACTGAGCCACTTAAAACACTTTCACTTTTTCACCATGGCCCTAGTCACTTACTTCAGAGAGTTGTTATAAGGATTGATTGATGAGCTATGTGCTTAGAGTAATGCCTTGCTCATAGTGAAAGTGAAGTTGCTCAGTCATGTCCGACTCTTTGCGACCCCATGGACTGTAACCCACCAGGCTCCTGGAATTTTCCAGGAATTTTCATGGAATTTTCCAGGCAAGAGTACTAGAGTGGGTTGCCATTTCCTTCTCCAGGGGATCTTCCCAACCCAGGGATTGAACCCGGCTCTCCCACACTGCAGGCAGACACTTCTGAGCCACCAACCTTGCTCATAGTAAAGTCTAAATAAGTATTAGTTGCTATTATTAGATCCTTATCATCATCATCATCACTGTCACTATGTCCGGCCATTGTCTGTATCTTCTACAGCTTCAAGATTACCAGGCTGCATGTCTTGTTTACCAATGTAATCATTTAAAAAAGAAGAAGGAAAAGAAAGCTATGATTTGAATGGAGGCTCAGGACTTTATATTCATTGGCTCTTTAAATCTTCACCATAGCTATGCATATTTCACATATTTACATAGATGAAATAACAGGTTTATAGTGATTAAGTTGTTTGGCATCACAAAAAAGCCAATATAGTCTCAGTACCAAGCATAGTATCAAACACATACTATTAGGTCCTCTGTGGTATTTATGGCAATGTATTGGATGTGCAATACCTTAATATATATATAGTACCGTTAAGAGTTGTTTCTAATGTATACCTGTGGTGGATTCATTTTGATATTTGGCAAAACTAATACAATTATGTAAAGTTTTAAAAAAAAAAAAAAGAGTTGTTTCTAGAACTTCTCTGTATGTCTGTGGTTAAAACTCCCTTCTCCCAATGCAGGGGGTACAGGTTCAATCCCTGGTCTGGGAACTATGATCCTGCATACCCAAAAAAAAATTTTTTTTAAAGGAATTGTGTCCAAATACACAAGAATATTCAAATGCCTCCACAACTCTAAATTCAGTCAGTTGTAATTTTATGTAATAGGTTTTGAGGTACTTGGTTCCTGTTAGTGTTCTTAAGAAGTGGCATGCATGCTTTTATCCTTAATCACTTTCTCTTAAGCCAAGAGCTTAATGGACTGAGGGAAGTGAATTCTGGAAAGCCAAGATTTCTTGATTTCCCTTTAGGCAAAGCCATCCTTCCAAGCTTCCCTGGTGAACCACTGGTGAGGAATGCCTGCCTTCAGCCCCAGGACTGGCTACCCTAGATATTTGTACTTAATTTGAATTTCTCGCTGTGAATCAGGCACTGGATTTCTCTCTGGACTGACATAAGGCAAACCAAATAATTTCAGGATATCCTGTCCATCTGTACTTTCTTTCCTCTGCAATTGGCAGAGATTTAGAATACACAGGGCAAAAGGAAGTGCCCATGCATGTGTTGTGTTTTTGCTAGATAAATTCAATGCTTTATCATAAATGAGCTATTGAAGGGCTCAGGCTATTTCTACAGCTGTCGAATTAAGTACTGTTTTTAGTGGCAAAAGACAACTATGGTTTTCAAATGGGAGAAGAATGGAGCAAGGTTCTGAAATTTTCATGTAAAAATATTTTTTTCCCACACTGACTGATCCAAGTAAAAGTTACACATGTGTTTAATGTAGGTTTCATGCTGGGTTTGATTTTAATTGATGAATGGTGAAATAGCAACAGCAAGTTTTAAAAATTCTCTTTAAGAGAACAGGTTTCACTTGTTTCATTGTTTTATAACCAAGATGATATGAGATTGGAGTTAGTTTTGAACTGTGTTTTCTTTAATCTTAAACCCCCCCGCCATTTCTTAACTTGGAAAATCTACATTATTTAAATGATGTACAATACTTTATATATAGTAGACTCTTAATAATTGTGGATTTATTGAAAGGTAAAGGTAATAAATGACTTGTTCAAGGTTGCAAAGTCAGAACTAAAGTTAAAGAAAGAACATAGACTTTGTAAAGCAAAGACTTCATATTCATTCTGTGCCTTTTCTTCCATTGATTCAGATTCTTCCCTTCCTCCCCCTGACCTGAGTCCCCCATCCCTCCAAAGCCATCTCTGATTACTTCAGTTCTCCTTGATCCTTAGTATCCGTGCAGTGTGACTTAGTACAGATTTATTTGGTGTCTTGTTTATTTGCTAATATTTGTATGCCTTGAATATTGATTCCTTAATTTGATTATAAACCCCTTGAGGTCAATGAGTGAGTTTTTGTTGTTGTTGTTGTTGTTTTATGGCTTCTCTGGGCCTTGTTGCTGTCCACGCGCTCTCTCTAGCTGTGGCAAGTAGTGGCTGCTCTTTGTTGAGGTGTGAGGGCTTCTCATCACAGTGGCTTCTCTTATTCCGGAACACAGGCTCTAGAGTGCAGACTCAGTAGTTGTGGCACACAGATTTATTTCCTGAGCAGCATATGGGATTTTCCCAGACTAGGGAGCAAACCCATATCCTCTGCACTGGCAGGCGGATTCTTAACCTCTGGACCCCCAGGAAGTCCTGACGAGTGAGTCTTTAATTAATAATTCATAATTTAGTGCATCCAATATATCTGGGTCAGTTTGGGATCACTTGAAAGCTATTTAGGAAATAATTTTTGTTGATTTTAAGATACATTTAAAGCATCCTTTTAACCAAAATATCTTTAGCCTAAAGGACAACATTGAGAGAGAGAATTTCAGGGATGTTCTCTTCTCCAGAGAGGTGAAATGTCCTGCCCCAGCAACACAAATAGTATTAACTGAAGAATCTGTGATCATATAATCCTAAGGACATACGGGAATTGATGCCAACAGTTTGTTTTATATGTCTTTTTACTTAAAACTCTGACTTTCCAATACTCCTTTTTGTCATGTTCTGATTTTCCTTTTCCTTGCAAGATATTTCTGCTTTAGTTATCAAAGTGCCCCTGTCTATGCATTTAGATTTTTTAGAAGTTGGACTTTAGGTCTAAAGTTAGCATCAATTCAGATGTGTGAATTATCTGGATCCTCATCTTTGGATAAACAAACTCAATGATTTAATCCTCCCAACAACCCTATGAGGGAAGTACTTTGATTTCCATTTTAGAAATTCCAGGGGCACAGAGAGAAAGAGTGAGACTATTTGAGGCAACTCCTGACAACTTTGATTTATTGGGCAGAGAAAGGGAAGGATTCCTGCCCGGCTTGGTGTAAGTAGATTTGTGCCCACTTTGGCTTCTGGGGAAGGGAAGATTGAGAAATGCAGGGATGGAGTGCAGATAAGATGGTGTCTTTTGGAATTCTTCTAGAGAGAGGTAACTGGAAATCCCCAGATACAGCAGTCCTGCCTCCTGTTCAAACAACCAGCCTGTTGTCATGCAGTGTTTTCTTCAGAACCTAATTTGGGTTTTTAGTGGTTATTTTTTTAGGCTCTCTCTTCCTTCATTGTAGTAAAATTTCCAACTAAATTCTTGATAATGTTTTTTTAAGCTCAACTCAAAATAGGATCCAAGAAAATGTCTATTGTGTAATGAAATGCTTAAGATCAGATTTTTTTTTTTTAAGTAGTAAAATAAAGTGACTTAATTTAAGAAGAGAAACTTGTAAATTCTGCCTTTATTTTGGCCACTTAAGACCAGTGGATCTGGCCAGATCTTTATGTCTGTGTGGGGCCCAAACCCTGTTTGGAGTTAGGACAAAGGGGGATCTTGAAGCAACAGTGAGGGAGTGGTTTTTTTTTAAGCACGCAGATGCTGCTGAAGAAACAACATTAATTTTTATTTTCTACCTCCTCATCAGTTCAGGGTAGAGACTATCTTTTTTATCCTAACTCAGTGCCTGCATAGATTCTGGAACATAACAGGAACTCAATAAACTGAAAGGGCTCAGAGAAATAAGCAGTGTTCCTTTTTATGAGGTTGAGAATTCCTGTATGGTAGTGCCAGTGAATATTTGTTGGATGGATGGATCGATAAGTTGCTTATAAGAGTAAAAACATGTCTTCCGGTTATCCAGAAACAAACCTGTGGGAAAGGACTGAAATGCTTCCCTTTCCCCATCTTGCCTCCATTGTAGGATTTGCTGACTAGTTTTCCTCTGCTCTGCTTCCTGCTCTTTCCATTTCCCTTTTTATGATTCAGGCCAGATCTTTCTAAAGTCATGCCAAGTTATGGCAGTATCTTCCTACTGGTCATGGTGTTCTTATCAGGCCCCCTTCCAAGAAGACCTTGGGGAAAAACACACTCCTCCTGTGTCTCCCGTTGGCTCTCACACCACCACACTCAACACTACTAACACCAGATATATGGGCTTTTTTCCCCTATACCAAGCGATCCTCTTCAGCACCAGCTCGGTGTCCTGTAATTCAGGGGTCCTCAACCTCTGGCATCTAACACTTGATAATCTGAGGTGGAGCTGATGTAATAATAATAGAAGTGAAGTGCACAATAAATTTAATGCACTTGAATCATCCCGAAACCATTCCCCCACCCCTGGTCCATGGGAAAATTGTCTGCCACAAAATCGGTTCCTGGTGCCAAAAAGGTTGAAGACTGCTGCTGTCATTTAATTCAGTTCTCACACTATCTGCTTAGAGATAGTGGGCTCTGATCCTTCCAAACTTCAGGTGCCATTCACAAGTCTTGGGCTGCAACCTCTATTTCTGACTGATGGACTGTAAATCTGGGTTCCCATGACTTTCTCCTTAGGTTTGAAAATTTGCTAGAATGGCTCACAGAGTTCAGGGGAACACCTATTTACATTTACTGGTTTATTGGAAAAGGGTATGATAAAGCATAAAAATGAGCTTCATATGGAAGAGATACTTAGGGCTAAGTATGTGGGTTGGAACTCCCATGCCCTCTTTGGGCACTCCAGCTCCCTAGAACCCCACCAAATCCTGTCCTCTGGTATTTTTATGGAGGCTTCATCACGGAGGCATGGCCCATCATTAATTCCACTTCTAATCCCTCTCCCCTTCCTGGAGGATGGAGAGTGGTGCTGAAAGTTTCAATCATGGTTTGATCTTTCTGGAGACCCGTCCCCATTTAGGAGCCCACTAAGAGTCACCTTGTTACAACAAAAGATACTGTTGTCACCTAGGAAATTCCAAGGCAGCTTTGTGGGGGGTGTGTGTGTGTGTGTGTGCACGCGTGCTTGTGTGTGCAAGCACTAAGTCGCTTCAGTCATGTCCAACTCTTTGTGACCCTATGGACTGTAGCCCACCAGGCTCCTCTGTCCATGGAATTCTCCAGGCAAGAATGGGAGTAGGTTGCCTTGCCCTCCACTAGGGGATCTTCCAGACCCAGGGATCGAACCTATGTTTCTTATGTCTCCTGCATTGACAGGGGGGTTCTTTACCACTAGCGTGTCCTGGCAAGCCCATTTTTGTCAGAACTAAGGTCAAAGAACAGAAAGAAAGGGAAGTTGCTCAGTTGTGTCTGACTCTTTGTGACCGCATGGACTGTAGCCCGCCAGGCTCCTCTGTCCATGGGATTTCCCAGGCAAGAATACTGGAGTGGGTTGCCATTTCCTTCTCCAGTGGATCATCCCACCCAGGGATCAAACCCGGGTCTCCCACATTGGAGGCAGACTCTTTACCATCTGAGCCACCAGGGAATCCAGATATTAGGACAAAAGATGCTCCTGCTGCTTCTGTCATTTAGAAGATTGTAAAGAGTTGTGGAGCTTTGGGCCAGGAACTGGGAGCAGAGACTCTGCAGTTGGCCTCTGGTATCTGCAGACTCACAACCCACACACAGGGAGGGCTGACTGTATTGTACCATCTTATATAAGCGAATTGAGCATCCAGATTTTGGTATCTGAGCAGAGTGCTGAAACTAAATCTCCCACAGATAGCGAGGGATAGCTGTATATATTTTCTGTCATTTCACAGACATACTTTTATTTTGCTTTTTAGGAAAGTTGAAAACTTGCTTATGCTACCACAATGAGGGATACATGTCATTACACATTTATCCAAAGTCAAGAATGAACTGTAACGGAAACTGTGGATTTGAGGCGGTTATGGTGTATCAGTGTAGGTTCCTCCATTGTACCATATGCGCCACTCTGATGGGGTGCGTTGATGATGGGGGAGACTATGCATGTGTGAGCACGGGGGATATACAGATTACCTGTAAATGTAAAACTCTCTAAAAAGTTAAATCTTACTTTAGAAAAAAAAAATTATTTGTCCAGAGTATAAAGACCACAACTATTAAACATGCTCTTTATAACTGAAGAATTGTGCAAGCCTTACTTTCCTTTGCTCTTGCTGCATTCATTATCTGACTCTCTCCTCAAACCTGACTGTCAAGGGCAGATTTTCTCCTCCATTCATCGACCACTTTCTCATTCAAGCAGTATTCACATGGCTGGCACTGAGCTGGGCACTTGTATGCACGACACAGTGGTGGTCCCTGCCCTTATGGAGCTTACACTCCTGTTCTTTGGGAGCCACACCCAACCCCTCAGGTTCCCTCCCAGCTCTTTCTCTTCTAGCCTAGAATTTATATTGATCTGGTCATTTGTTTGAGTGAGAAGATTCTGAGGATTTATTTTTGTAAGCATCACCTTTTCTTTTTTGAAGGAATCTTTCCTGGCTGGCTCAGTGGGACAAGCGCACTTTGGGGCTTCCCTTGTGGCTCAGCTGGTAAAGAATTTACCTGCAATGCGGGAGACCTGGGTTTGATCCCTTGGTTGGGAAGATCCCCTGGAGAAGAGAAAGGCTACCCACTCCAGTATTCTGGCCTGGAGAATTCCATGGACTATAGTCCATGGGGTTGCAAAGAGTCGGACATGACTGAGTGACTTTCACTTTCTTTCACTTGTGTGTGTTTGAAAAGTATGTTACATAATACCAAAAAAAAGTCCCTTTTCATCTTGTACCATTCAGGGATGACTATCATGTATCCTTTCAGGTTGTTTGTTTTTGCTGCTGTTGTTAGGATTTTGGGTTTTATTTGTGAGGGGGAGGTCTCTATTGTGTTATATGCACTATAAAAGTTTCAGTAAAAAACCTTTTACTTGTGGAAAGTTACTACATTGGTGTTGAAACGAGGTGAATCATTGGGGATCCTAGTGGAGAAAATATAATGAAAAGTGTAATTTAAAAATTCCTCTGAAGTATTTTTTTCCATTTCTGTATCTGGCAGAGGAACCAGTCCTTTGAACTTTGATTAAATTCAGATCAGGTAGTTTCTTTGATCTTGTTCAAGATATTTATGTTATATTATAAGTGACTTTAACAACGTATTATATTACTTTTCGTGTAATCTTGGCCTTCAGTCCAGGATGGCATTAACTCCCTCTAGGTTTTAGAAATCCAGGATTTCCCATTTTGATAGAAAAATGGGATATTGAAAACATCTGCCGTAGTGTTCTGAAGCTATAAATTTGAGTTGTGAACAGGCTAATAAGCAGATATGACAAAAGATCAGAATCAGATTAATGCATGACTTTTAAAAATCCCCGCTGAATATTGAAACTTTTGCTTCTGAAAATTAAAACCTCTGCCTAGCAAGTGTTTGTTTGAAAACCATGGGCTAATTTTCTACATCTGAAATCATTCTAACATTTTCTCTAGAGCAAAACATGATGAAAGGCAGGGCTGTCCTGGACACCAGCCAAAGAATTTCGTCTCTAAGGAATCCAAAGCCCTTAATATAAGGCAGCTCCATCCCTGTGAAATGGGAGAGTCATAACATTCAAAATTCCTATTGTAATTAGCTCAGCTCTTGTTCTGTTGCAATTCAAAATACTTTACTTGCAACTGTGATTCGTTGATAACTGGGTTGGTGGGGACCAAATACGAATAAGAGGTTCTTTAAGTGGGCCTTGGCCTCAACGAAGCCATTTCTGTATATGTGAGATTCTCACTTGGTAAACTGGCAGCCTTAATGCTTGGAAAATGTTATCCACAAAGAAAAGCAATCTCAGTGAAGTAAAAATAATGGATGTTTACATTTGTTGGGAGACTTCCCTCTGGGGTTGACTCCTTTAAGGGCCTTCTGGATATGCCAAGCCAACCTGTCCGGCTAAAAAGGAACTGAAGGGAGAGTCTGTCCATTATAAGACCTGCTCTAAAATTTTGTCCTACGATGAGCCTGGCATCAGGTTTGGTTTGTGAGTTCTTTGGGCATGCCCCTCTGGACCAGACTGATCAAAGTCTTAAGATAGGCCAGTGTTGCCTCAGGTGGCTATGTCCTGATGGGCTCCCTGCCGAGTTCCAAGTCCAGCCTTCACTTTGCTCACCTTATTGGGTGCCTTGGTGAAGGACTGCATCAGCCCAGGAGAATTGGACTTTTTAATTTTTTTTTAAACTTTTTGGCTGTGCCATGAGGCATGTGGGATCTTAGTTCCCTGAGCAGGGAGCAAACCACAGCTCCTGCATTAGGAAGCACTGGACTTTGGAGGAAGTCCTGAGAAATAAAGGTCTTTTTAATTCACAGAAAGGCATTGTCAGCTTTCCAAGAACATTGAATTGGTGAGCCTGAGAGCCCGGAAAGGTCACTTTACTAACTTAGGCAGCTCTGGACCACATGCTGAACTGAGAAGGGTTCCCAACTGAGTTCTCCATATTTGAGAAGCAGGAGAATTAGAGCAAAGACTGGAACACTTTTTAATTAATCAGACCCTCCGAGCATCATCTCAGCTGCTTAATAAAATATGGAGCAAAAAGTGGTAACCCCTAAGTGAATGTCGTTTCAGTTCAGTTCAGTTGCTCAGTCATGTCCAACTCTTTGCAACCCCATGAATTGCAGCACGCCAGGCCTCCCTGTTCATCACCAACTCCTGGAGTTCACTCAGACTCAAGTCCATCAAATCAGTGATGCCATCCAGCCATCTCATCCTCTGTCGTCCCCTTCTCCTCCTGCCCCCAATCCCTCCCAGCATCAGAGTCTTTTCCAATGAGTCAACTCTTCGTATGAGGTGGCCAAAGTACTGGAGTTTCAGCTTTAGCATCATTCCTTCCAAAGAAATCCCGGGGCTGATCTCCTTCAGAATGAACTGGTTGGATTTCCTTGCAGTCCAGGGGACTCTCAAGAGTCTTCTCCAACACCACAGTTCAAAAGCATCAATTCTTCGGTGCTCAGCTTTCTTCACAGTCCAACTCTCACATCCATACATGACCACAGGAAAAACCATAGCCTTGACTAGATGGACCTTTGTTGGCAAAGTAATGTGTCTGCTTTTCAGTATGCTATCTAGGTTGGTCATAACTTTCCTTCCAAGGAGTAAGTGTCTTTTAATTTCATGGCTGCAGTCACCATCTGCAGTGATTTTGGAGCCCAAAAAAATGAAGTCTGACACTGTTTCCACTGTTTCCCCATCTATTTCCCATGAAGTGATGGGACCAGATGCCATGATCTTCGTTTTCTGAATGTTGAGCTTTAAGCCAACTGTTTCACTCTCCACTTTCACTTTCATCAAGAGGCTTTTGAGTTCCTCTTCACTTTTTGCCATAAGGGTGGTGTCATCTGCATATCTGAGGTTATTGATATTTCTCCCGGCAATCTTGATTCTAGCTTGTGCTTCTTCCAGCCCAGCGTTTCTTATGATGTACTCTGCATATAAGGTCAGTTTTCATTCCAATCTCAAAGAAAGGCAATGCCAAAGAATGCTCAAACTACTGCCCAATTGCACTCATCTCACACACTAGTAAAGTAATGCTCAAAATTCCCCAAGCCAGGCTTCAGCAATACGTGAACCGCGAACTTCCAGATGTTCAAGCTGGTTTTAGAAAAGGTAGAGGAACCAGAGATCAGATTGCCAACATCTGCTGGATCAGCGGAAAAGCAAGAGAGTTCCAGAAAAACTTCTATTTCTGCTTTATCGACTATGCCAAAGCCTTTGACTGTGTGGATCAGAATAAACTGTGGAAAATTCTTCAAGAGATGGGAATACCAGACCACCTGACCTGCCTCTTGAGAAACCTATACGCAGGTCAGGAAGCAACAATTAGAACTGGACATGGAATGTCATTTAGTCCATCATAAATTCAGGAAACATTTGCTGAATATGCAATTTTATTGCATATTCTTTTAGAAGCTGGTAATGTAAGAGTAAATAATCAGGCTCCTGGTCCTCCTGCAAGCCATAGTTTAGCATTTGTGTTTAAAGGGATACCTGACACCATAGAACCATGTCCTCAAATTCGAAACGCTCAACTTTGGAACGCTGCCCTTTGTATATGCTCATTTCCTCTGTTCTTTGCCATCAACCGTTTCTGAGCAAACCGTCCAGGAATCTGACTGGGTGCTGTTGAATTAAAAAGTCCCCGATTCTCAGAGATGACTCTTCTTTAGGAAATGGTTACTATACCTCTGAATAGTTTTCTGCTTTAAGTTGCTTATTCATTGATTAGGCAATCAAGGAATGGTAAGGCTTACTAGGAGTTCATGTATTGAACACTTAGAGCTCTAACAAGATATGGTGTTTTTTAGGTTCTCATTCTTTTATGAGAACATGAAAGACTAGGTCCTGATATATGAGGACAGGATTAACTTGCTTAATCCTTGAGGCTGCACATGCTAAATTAGTTTTGTGCTGCTACGGTTGGGTGATGTTGATTATGGGGATTAATTAACCTTTATTAATCAAGGGTGCCACCTGGTGGCCAGAAAGTACATTTTGTGGTGCCCATGCAGACCTCACCAGCCTGTTTTTCTTTGACATAAATAATTTCAATAGCATTTGAGGCATTTTTATTACTGAAGATTTGAAAAATGCTTTGCTTGGTTTGTTGAAAACAGGAAAGTCATGGAATACTATAAATCCAACATGGCAAATCGAAATGACTCCTGTGTTCTCATTTTTTAAAATGATCTCCAGCGGGATCAGTTCAGTTCAGTTGCTCAGTCGTGTCCAACTCTTTGCGACTCCATGGACTGCAACACACCAGGCTTCCCTGTCCATCACCAATGCCTGGGGCTTGCTCAAATTCATGTCCATCGAGTCGGTGTTGCCATCCAACCATCTCATCCTCTGTCGTCCCCTTCTCCTCCTGCCTTCAATCTTTCCCAGCATCAGGGTCTTTTCAAATGAGACAGTTATTCGCATCAGGTGGCCAGCAGGATACTAGGACCTAAATGATATGTAGTGAACAATTCCATATGACCAATGCAGGCGTGTCTGTCTGGTCTCCCTTCCTGTGTTTCACCTGGGTTATGACAGTCACTGGGACAGCTGGTGATTTCATTGCTCCTTCCATCTGACTCAGAGGGCGATCAGTCTCCTGCTCATTCTGTAGTTAAGTCATGGAGTGATTCTTAACTGAGGGGCTCATGGTTGGGTCTTCCTAGAAAAGGTAAAAGTTCTCAAAAGGAAGATGTACTGCAATGAGATAACCTGAAAATACCAATGAATACATTAGAAAGTTGAAATTCTAAAATTCACTTCTGGAAAGCTGAATTTTGAAAGTTGAATTTTAAGTTTTTTGTTTTTGTTTTTTTTTTAATTGGCAAGGAAAGTAAACCTAACCCCATTATCTCCTTGATTAATAGTATGATTTTGCAACAGCTTCGTGGTGGGGTTTTGCTCAGCCAATTTGTGTCTTTCCACTTTGTTCCTAAAAGTTTAGGTTGGCTAGCAGTAGCCAAACTTGAGTACAAGGGAAGAAAATGCAACTCAGAAACTTATCAGGCTCAGCATAGTGATTCTGAGGTCAGGATTTCCTAATATGGACAACCTCCAGTGACCGCTTTTGGTTTAGAGAAATGTCTCAGTTTGTATGGATATGTTTCTGTATTAAAGAACAAGAATCAAAGACAAAATAGGAACCTGCTGTGAATCTGATGCTTAGGTAAATCTGCTTTTGTTTATGTGCTCTTCTGCTCCCCCAGGCTTAAAGGAACATCCCTTTTGACTAATGATGTAGCCTAAAAAGAGTATGTTTTTCTTCCTAACCCTGTCACTCTCATGGAAAAGTTAAATATTTGAATTCACAAAAGATGACTTATACAGGGAATGCATTCTGAGTGGGGTCAGAATGAGATTAAATTCATTTTTCATCCCTGGATGAGGCTAAGTACAGTGTACGGTCAATATATTTTGTTAGTTTTGGAGATTTTCTTATTTGATTGGAAGAATGCTCTCCAATGTGTGTTCAGATTAGTTTGGGATCTAAATTGCTTGTGATGGCCTCTGGTGAGATAGAACCTCTGCTGGGGCTCACAGAAGCTTAATGCCGTCTCCCACAGTATCTCACCGTGACTCACTGCCAGGGCTGGGTAGTTACAGTGTGCATGTCTAGACTCACAGGTTCTTAGATCAGTGTCTCAAAGACGTATAGTTTCAACAGCTGGGTGTGTATGTTTATGTCATCTATTAAGTTTGAAAAGCTGGCACCAATATCCAAGTTTCTCTTTGTGCCTTTTTGAGCATGACTTCATAAATCCATGGGATGAAATTGTATTTGTTCCATAATATTGCTAAGTGGAGATTGCCTGGTACTCACTCACTTCAGTCGTGTCTGACTCTTTGCAACCCCATGGACTGTAGCTTGCCAGGCTCCTCTGTTCCTGGGATTCTCCAGGCCAGAATATTGGAGTGGGTTACCATGCCCTCCTCCAGGAGATCTTCTTGACCCAGGGATCGAAACTGCATCTCTTAGGTCTCCTGCATTGGCAGGCGTGTTCATTACCACTAGCGCCACCTGGGGAGCGCAAGTGGTGTGATGGTCTCTGGCAAGATAGAACCTGTGCTGTGGCTCACAGAGGCTTAATGTCATCTACGGTATCTCGTAGTGGAGACTGGATCTGATAAAATGCATTCAGTCTTTTAATATGCCTTTCCTCTCTCCATTTCCCAGTTCCCACAGGAATTAGGATTGATTTTAGCTTTTATTGCCTTTTACCCACTAAGACAAAATCTTATATGAAAAAAATCATTAAAAAAAATTCATTAAGTATTTCTTGTCCCTTGTATGCCACGTCTCTGGCTAAGTGGTATGAGAGAAAGATGATATCAGATGTGGGCAGGCCCTGCCCACAAGGAGCCTTGAATCTAATGAAAAACAAAATGATAAAAAAAAAAAATTATAGAAGGCATACAGTGAGTAACTGCTGTGTTATGTGTTATTCAAAGGGAAAGAATATTTCTTTCAAATGGAAAGTTTGGTAGGGGAGGAGGAATTTGAGATGAGCCTTGATGAATTATGAGTAGAATTTTTATATGCAGAGACAGAGAAAGGATTCAGAAGAAGGGCGCATTGAAGACAAAAAGTATAGAGCCAGGGAACACATAGGAAGTGTTTAAGAAATTGTGCAGAATCAAACTTTAATAAGAACAAAGGGCTGGTGTAAGGCAGTAGCAAGAAAGAAAATCAGAACAGTCAACAGGGACCATGTAGCGGGGTCTTGAAATTACAGGAAATGGGATTTGTTTTAATTTGATAGTTAAGTCATCCAGCATTTCTCAACGGGAAGTGTCACTTTGAAATCCAGAAATATTCCTTGGTGTTAAAGACTTGTTAAATATAACCTATTGCCTTAATTTATTTTGTGTTGCAAGAGCTGCTGTGTACCATGTCGCTCATTTACAGACCATCTTCATCTGGACCAGGGTTTCTTCACTGCAGCCCTGTTGACAACACCCTAATGTTGACATTAGGATGATCCTGCGCATTTGGCAGATGTTAAGAGGCATCTCTGGCCTCTAACCCCTCATTCCCAGCGGTGTTCACCCAGTTGTGATCATCAGAAATATCTTCAGTTGTTTTCAAATGTCTTGGGAGGTGGGTGGGGGGCAAAGTTGCCCCCATTTGAGAACCACTGGTCTAGACAAACATATTGCATTTTTGGGGTATGTATTCTGGGCATTATTAGACTCTTAAGATTGATGAATCTGAGTCCCTTAGGCATTCAGTTTATTAATGCTTGAATTTTAGAAGTAGACGTACATCTGATCTTGGGATTAAGGTATTTACTGTGTGTTGGAGTAAAAGTGTTGAGCTGGTCATCCAGAGACCTGGATTCTGATCCTGGCTCTGCCACAAAGAGGTGGGATTACTTGGGTGAGACGTGTCCTCAGTAGCCTGATTACTCATCTCTGAAATCACCAGTGCAGCCTCTAGGCTCTTTCTTAGCTCTGATTCTGTGTCTTGATTTCAAATTGACCCCAGGGCTTTCTTCTTTCATTTTTAGAAAGTTAGCACAACCAGAATGAATGTGTATACTAACCAATAAGGCTGACTTATTGGTCTGACTAATAAGGCTGACTAATTTTTTTTTCCTTAGTGCTTTATTGTACTAAATACTTTATATATATTGTTTTACCTTTTCTAGATTATTTGAAAAATCTCTTAGAAGACTCTGGAGATTACAGAGACACTCAAGGTAAATGATTTCTGTGGTCTTATGTGTTAGAAGTTTTTATGTTACATTCATTTGGACCTAGAAAGTAAAAATGTAACAAAACCCATATACAAAACTGTGTTTTATTCATAACAAGCCTTTTTAAACTCTGTTTTGGGCAGATGAAGATAGAACTAGATAAAGTGTTAGTGGCCTGGAAGCAGGTGAAATTATAGGGACCAAAGATGCCCATGGTCAGGCAGCCATGGGAGCCAGCCTCCTGAAAGGGTGGTCCCAGCATAGTGTGTGATCAGGAAGCTTTGTCCTCCTGGGCTCAGTCTGTCTGTGCCAGGGTGCGTTCACCTTCACTAAATGTCCACCAGCTTTCGAAAGCAGAGATTGAACCAGTTGATCTGCAGCATCCTTTCAGGCTTTAAAATCATGAGTCCATGAAGTGACCAAACAATACAAATTAGAGGTAAGGTCTAAAATAATCTATTATTCTGGGACTGTTTAAAGATGGGCATTAGGTTTACCATTCTTCCACTCCTTACCCCAATAGTACTTATGGGAACTAGTCTAGTACAGTACAAGGGATTCATTGATATTCATGGGATAATCCACTGTGTGTATGTGTTCACGCGCACGCACGCATGTGCATGCAAGTACGTCTGTCTTTCTCCCTCTTTCTCTCTTTCACACACACACACAAGGATTTAATTCCATTTGGGATAGTAGTGTGTTTTTCTGTTTACTCCCAAACTACCTCTTTTAAATGTCATAGGTATATCCCTGGTTCCAATCTACAGAAACACCCTAGACAAATCTATCTCCACTCCATTCATCTTATGAATTTTGATCACATTCTTGTGCATCCTCCTTTACATTATCAGATTACAAAGCTGAAAGGTCTTTAACCCATTTTGTAGAGATTCTTATTCATTCTATTAATCATTTTACTTCTTTTTCTCTAACATCTTCTATTCACAAGGGTTATGCTTTAAAGGGTGCTTTTTTAAAGGAAAAGATTGGAGTGAGGGATAGAACATGCTTCTTGTCTTTGGTGAACATGGTTTAGTTGAAGAAGGACATCTGTGATACCTTTCAGGTAAGGAACAAAGCAGATAGCTTTAAAGTAAGAATGCGCTGAGCAGCATAGAATCATTTGAAAGAGGGAACAAAGCGTGAGAATTGAAGAGGCAGAGTTCTACTTAGAGGAAAGCGGAACCAGAGATGAATTGACTGGAGGTGGTGGACGAGAGGAAGAATGGACATCACGAAGATAAATATTTTAGACAGATTTTAACAGAGCAGGCCTCAAGAAAACATCTGTCCCAGGGCTTCTCCCTTCAAAGAAAGTGCATTGTTAGCTCCGTTTTGCCAGTAAAACAGAGGCAGGGCAGAGATTAAGGAGTTTGTTTAAAGGAAATTACACACTTCAGCAAAGACATGGCTTAGAATAGGCAGTGACATGTACTGTATGGCCAGAGGCAATGCAGTGCAGTGATGAGATTGCCCAAGGGCGAGAGAAAATGAGACTGTTGATAATATAGCTTTGGAAGGTGAGCAGGAGAGTTAAAGGAACAGAGTCACACAGGGCCTTGTAAAGGGATGACATGGGAAAAGTAGGGTTGCAGAATGGGTGGGAGAAGTCAGAGCCTGGAGGCCAGGTGACTAAATAGCAGCAGTTTTAGTACTTCATCCATTCATTAAATCTTCAAGCCTTTGTCCCTGTCCACTGGGAGTTGAAGCAGGTCAGAAAGCAGGGAATGTGTCCAGGCTCACCTCTTGCTATCTTCCATGATGAGTGCCAACTGCAGTACATTCCGACATGCGGTTGGAATCTATATAAGAAGATACTGCTGTCCTTGAATAAAGGTGATGATAACACATTTATTTTTGGTTGCGCTGGGTCTTCGTTGCTGTGAGTGGGCTTTCTCTAGTTGCCGTGAGCAGAGCTACTCTTCGTTGCCGTGAGCAGGCCACTCATCGTGGTGGCTTCTCTTGTTGCAGAGCACAGGCTCTAGGCGCGCAGGCCTCAGTAGCTGCAGTTTATGGGCTCAGTAGTGGTGGTACACAGGCTTAGTTGCTTTGCGGCATGTGGAATCTTCCCAGATCAGGGATCGAACCCATGTTCCCTGCATTAGCAGGTGGATTCTTATCCACTGTACTGCCAGGAAAGTCCAATAATATATTTAAAGGCTACAGAAACCTCCAGGGTCGATACCAGAAAGAGTATCCCTTGGAAAGGTATAGTTAGTCCCTCAATCATGTCCAACTCTTTGCGACCCCGTGGACTGTAGCCCAGCAGCCTCCTCTGTCCATGGAATTCTCCAGGCAAAAATACTGGAGTGGGTAGCCATTCCCTTCTCCAGGGGATCTTTCCAATCCATGGATCAAACCTGGATCTCTTGCATTACTGGCAGATTCTTACCATGTGAGCCATCAGGGAATCCCAGTAGGTATAGTAGCTGGTCCAAAAAAAACTTCAAACCCTTTCCAGAAATTGATTAAAAAAAAAAACACACATTTCTTTGATTGATAATCACTGTCACCGCCACACCAGGCTCAGGAGAGTGTGCTTCCCTCTTTAACGCTCTACCAGTTTTTCTCTGTGCAAGTGCTGCTGTCATTTGGGATAGCTTTCTTTGTGGGGATTGCTAATTAGCACTGCAGGATATTTAACATCCCTGGCTCCTTCCCACTAAAGGCCAGTGGACCTTCCCATCATTGTAACAAACAAAAGTTATCTTACACATATCCAGGCATTCCCTAGGGGAATAGTGCTGTCTTGTATTGAGAACAGCCATGGCCCAAAAGGAGACAAGGGACACTTTTTCCTTTATGTGTATAATGAAGATGGTAAGACTGAGATGTTCAGAAACATTTGGTAAAAGCAAGAAGTTAATAAAAAGAATAAAACACAGGTGAGGCTCAGTAACCCAACTCACAAAATAATGTGTGTAATTTCCTAAGATACAGTATGCGTCCACGTGGCATTTTTCCCTCTCGGGATCAGACTAAGAGAAGACAGCTGAGCCATGACCTTCTTAAATTGAAGGTTCTCATAATTCTGGTTTCCTACCCCAGGATCCTTGTCTGTCAAGGCAGTTTATCCTGGAATGGTCCTCAGCTTCCAGTTAAATCCTATTCATATCCTTGTAGTCTCCACGAGCACAAATCTCAGCGCAAAACAATCCTGACTTCCTACTGTTGATATGCATGGTCTATAATGTGACTTTTTTGTTTTTGGCCAGACCGCACGGCCACCTCCCTGATCAGAGGTTGAACCCATACTCCCTGCAGTGGAAGTCCTAACCATTGCACTGCCAGGGAATTCCCTCTAATGTGTCTTCAGAGTCTGTCTTTGGCTCATTTCTTTTCCTAAGTACTGTTTTTGTCTGTTTGTCCTTGGGTTTGCTCTCCTCGAACTTCACCACGTGTATTTCTGCCCACGCACAGGTAACTGAGCTCCTCCACTAGCCGTCTTGTTACCTGGGGTTGCTCAATGTTGCATTTCATTGGTAATGATAGTGATCAAATGCCCCTTCTGTTCCTATGTATTTTAGATGCCCTTGCTGTTGTTATAGAGGTAGCCAACCACGCCAATGACACCATGAAGCAAGGAGTAAGTATCTTCATTTCAGTGGCTGTTGTACTGTTGTACCTTGGAGCTTATGCCTTCATATGCTCTGCATTCTCTTTCTGTAGGACAACTTCCAGAAACTTATGCAAATTCAGTACAGCTTAAATGGACACCATGAAATAGTTCAGCCTGGACGGGTAAGTGTTTTAGATTGCCCTTTACAAGCTTAATACAATGGATTTAGTCACCATTTGTAGCTATTTTCATTTGAGTTATGAAAATAGGTTTTTTGTTATTGTTAGTCTTCAGTGACCCAATCTGGATTAACTGCATTCATTCTATCCTTTAAAAACATGCATGATTTCAGTCACTGTAACAAGAAGTCCAATTCAATTAGGAGCATGGCAATGGACCCCACAGAGTATCTGATTACATAGGATCGTCTTATTGTGTAATATAGCTGACCTCACACAGCTTTAAAGACAATTTCATTTCAAATCTTTAAGAGTGAATTTTGAGAGGAGGGGAAAATTATTGGTGTTCTGATGCTCTTCTTGGAGCACAAAAGTGGCTGAGGGAATGAATTCAGGAAATTTACAAAGTGCAATTGTCAGGATGTTGGCTCAGCCTGGGGATAAAGTACACACTCAGTCAATTACATTTTAGACCACATGGTACCCCTGGGGTCAGTATTGGCTTTATAGAATTCTGCTGGCTTATCCAATTCCTAAATGACTGTAAGGGTTTTAAAAGAAACCATGGCTGTAAAAAGCCACAAGGAAACTATGCTACCCAGCCTTCACACAAAGCATCTGGGTAAAGAAGGTTGAAAAGGAAATTACGTGTATACATATATTACAGTTGTGATGGTACTAAATGGGTGCTCGTTTGGATGAATCAGGTTTTTCTCAAAGAAGGAATTCTGATGAAGCTATCTCGGAAAGTCATGCAGCCCCGAATGTTTTTCCTGGTAAGTAGCCATGTGTGTTGCTGTTGAACCCAAGGCAGGGGTAATTGCTTAGTGAAAGGAGACCTTTGTTCAGGCCAGATAAGCTTGGCATGTTCAAATAGCAGTTTTAGTGGGATCTTTGACTGTCTGGAGTGCTTATTTGCATGTCAAGTATAGGAAACAAAGTCTTGTATGGTGCATAACTAGAAATTTACTTCCTTTTTGAATCTAGTTTATTTCATGTCTGATTTGGAAAAATTGATTCTGTCGGTGTTTTGTTTTGGCAGATTATAGTTCCTTAGTGGGATTTAGAATTCAGAAAATGTCAAATTTCTTATAGAACTTGGAAAGAAAGTGCATTTTCCAGAAATTGCCTTCTAGTAATATTGTAATAGAACATTCTAGGTGGTTCTGATTTTATAAGCAGAATCTAAGTATTTTATTGAGAGTTTGAAGCAAAGAGGTAATTTTGTTCCTTTATTCCTGTGTCTTACCAGTATCTTTGTAGATAAAATTTCTTGCTTTACTTTGTCCTATGAAATGTTTCTACTTTCAGTTTAATGATGCCCTGTTGTATACAACACCAGTGCAGTCTGGGATGTACAAACTGAACAACATGCTATCTTTGGCTGGAATGAAGGTCTGTGCATCTGTTAGAAGATATATATATATTTTTAACCCAGATGTATTTAGAGAAAAATCCCTACAATGATCATTTTCTCATAATCCTTCTCTCTTCTGTCTCCATGTGTTCCTGTTCGTGTGTTCACTTATTCATTTTTTCCCTCATATATTAATTTAGTTACAAGATATTTCCTGAGAACTGCTATAAACAAAACATGTTAATGACTTAGTGAAAAATACAAAGATGAATTGAAGCAGGATTCTTTCATCTCCACCTTTGCTCTAAACCCCCATGAGTTTAGCAGCTAGTGGGGAAGCAAATACACTGCATGTCAACACCTATAAAATAGATGGTAATAAATAATCACTATAAAGGCACAAAGTTCATGGGAGCTCAGAAAATAAAGAACGTGTAGCTTTTCATGGGACATGGTGGAGGGATAGTTGGCATTGAGAAAAGAGGGAGACTTGAGGAAGTCTTTTTGGAGGAAGAGCCAAGAATCTTAACAGAGTGGGTCACATCTGGCCACACTGAGATGTGGGGAAAGGCATTCTTGGTAGAGGGGATAGTGTGAGCAAAGGCCTGAAGATGGGAAAGTTGGGCTTTTGAGTATGTGGGTGTTTACATTCATCTGGAGCATAGAGCAGATGAGGGAGAGCACTGGGTAGTTTTAACTGCACATCAGAGATGAGGTTTTCCATAGGAGATGTCTGCTCAGTTCATTTTGCTTTCTTCCAGGTCAGAAAACCCACCCAAGAAGCATATCAAAATGAACTTAAGATCGAAAGTGTAGAACGTTCCTTCATCCTCTCAGCCAGGTACATTTTACAAATATGTATAAACATTTGCCAGTATTACGGGCTCAGATACCTGAAACATTTTTCACATTAAGGTTAACAACTAGACTTATTTCCCCCCTTCTTTTCTCTCCTAATACCATGCAGTTTACTTTTTCTTTTTTAAATTTATTAATTTATTTGACTGCACCAGGTCTTAATTGCAGCATGTGGGATCTAGTTCCCTTACCAGAGGAACCAGATCCCAGTTCCTCAGCATTAGGAACGAGGAGTCTTAGCCACTGGACCATCAAGGGAGTCCCCCACGCAGTTTACTCTTGATTTACCATGTAGGGAGAATGTCTGAGAGCTGATGCAGTAGTATGCTAGAAGCACAAATATTAAAATGTTCCTCTGAATGGAGTAATAATGCTAAAAAGTGCTTTGCCAATCATTGTTTTTGAAGTGGGTATTTCAAATCCTTCTACAGTGATATGGAATGTTCTTAAAACATCTAGCACTTTATATTTTACAAGGAAGTTTTCGTATAACATTCCAAGGTCATAACAAATCTATTGAGGTAGGTGTCATAAAAGTGAGGAAGACCAAGTTACAGAAAAATTGAGTTGTTTTCTTAAGGCTGCATTGCTGGCAAAGTCAGGATATGAATAGAACTTTTTTTGGTTTTAAATCTGTTGTTACTATAATACCACTTTTCCTCCAGTAGAAACCTACAGTGATTTGTGTGTACAGCAAAATATATGACCATAATGTAAATCAAGTGCTGAGGAAACCTGAAACTGTATGACTCATACAGGTACATTATTCAGGTTTGGCTAAGTGCCAGGAATGGCTGTCTGGCAGGATTTGACTGGTAAAGGGAAAGACGCCAACAGCTCTAGCTTGCTCTACTGCCAGATCTGGATAACAAGTCTGGGTGGCTCTCAGACTTCACCTTTGATGTAATCAAAATAGCAGCAAACCCTTACATGTTGCTGACTTTGTGCTCGGGACTGTCTTGAGTACTTTCTGAGTATTAATTCATTAAATCTTCACAATAACGTTTTTAGGTGAGTTACTACTATTATACCCATTTTATGGTGAAAAAAGTCAACCAGCTATTAAGTAGCAGAGCCAGTGGAGCTGAAATTTGGATCTGACACTAAAATTCATTCTTTTAACTGTTCTAATATTGCCTGTGTCCATGGATGTGAAGGCCTCAGACCGAATGTGCTGACTTCCCAAATCAGACCACAGGAACAGCTCCCTGGGTTGTGTCACTCTTCTGAAACAGAAAGGCCACTGCTGTCTGATACTAAATCTCAGGATGACAGGGGAAGACAAATTCTTGTATTCTGGGTTTGTCACGTGCTTCCCAGATACTGGCTGGAGCAAGCAGAGCTCTGTCAAGGGAGCGAGTACTTGAAGCATCCTCCAGATCAGTATTTAAAATGTGAGAGTAGGGGACTTGCCTGGTGGCTCAGTGGCTAGGACTCCACGCTTTCGCTGCCCAGGGTCCAGGTTCAGTACCTGGTTGGGGAACTAAGATCCCATGAGCCGAGCAGTGCAGCCAATTTTTTTTTTTTTTTTAAAGAAGGTGGGAAAATAGTTTGATAACCTGGAACTGTGTGATTTTTCCCCTTTCTTTTCTTTCTTTCTTGAATTAGTACAAAAAATGCAAAGAACATCAAGTCCCTGTATATCAGGTTGCTGGCGAATACTTCAGCTTGGTTCTTAAAATAAAGAAATTTATTTTCAAAGATCCAAAGAGGAAATGCTTATAGGGAAGTTAAGTTTTCAATTGCACTTAAGTTTTCTAACTAAAATGTGCTTTGATAAACAAACATTCTGTTTATTAAAAATTAAACAATTCAGAAAATGATGGTCAGTCTTTCTTTCTTTGGTTGCCTATCAGTTAAATATCTAGATGTTGTGTGTTTTTTCAGATCTGGCTCCTAGAATGATCTAGTAAGATCACTGAATTTTTAAGTGTGATGGGAAACTATCCAAAAGTTTAAGCCAAGAATTGATGTGACCTCATTTTTCATTTTTAAAAAAGCACACTATCTGCTTTGTAGATGACAGGCCACCAGAGACTAGAGTAGAAGTTGGAAGACCAGTTAGGAGGCTGTCGATGGTGAGGTCTGGACTATGGTTAGACTGAGGCCTAGCCTTCAGTTAGATTTGATGGAGAAAGGGCAGTTAGGGATAGCCTCCCTCAAGTCCTGTGTCTGTCGAGTTATGAAGGGTAAGTAGGAGTTGGATAGCTTGGCAAAGAGAAAAGGAGGGGGCTCTTGGCCACTAGGAGTAGCGAGAATGAAGATCCTGAGGTGGAAGGCGGCATGGCATGTTTGAAGAACTGAAAAGCCACTGCATCTTGAACATAGCAAATGAGAGGGAGAGTGACCCGAGATAAACCTGAAGGGACGGGGAGAAAAGTTATGCAGAACTGTCTTGTGGATTTTGGTCTTTAGCCTAAGAGCCACAGGAAACCACGGAAAGATTATACAAAGGAATGATTTGATCATATTGGCATTTTAAAAAGAATATCTGGTTACTCCGTGGAGAACAGTTTGAGAGGGAACTGAAAGCGGTGAGTAATGGGACAAAGGAAATGAGAGAGGCAGTAAGATTGAGTCTTTAGCCTGGACAACGTATCAGGTTGCTGTGATAGGTAACTGAGAGCTTTGGGGAGAAATCAGGAATTTAGGTTCAGATGTGAATGTGGAATATCCCCTGGAGAAGGAAATGGTAACCTGCTCCAGTACTCTTGCCTGGAAAATGCCACAGACAGAGGAGCCTGGTGGGCTACAGTTCATGGGGTCATAAAGAGTCGGGCACGACTGAGTGAGTGAGCGCAGGCTCACAGGTGCATATTGAATATGAGGTGCCTATAAGCCATCGGTCAGCACAGAGGTAGTTTATGCCAGGAGCTGGATATCAGAAGGGAGACCAGACTACAGGCATGTCCTGGGGAGTCATCAGTTTAGAGATGATGACCGAAGGTAGCAGACTGACTGGGAGTGCACAGGGAGACCACAGACTTCCCTGTTAAATCCTGTAATTTTTCCAGTCGCACGTTAGTCATCACCTCTGCAAAGCCTTCTCTGCGACCCAGATGAGGTAGTTTACTATTTCTGCGTTACTTACCTACTTTACCCTTACTGTGTTATATGGTAAATACTTGTTCTTAGGTCTCACCTCAGTTGGGTGTCAGCACTTGGAAGTGAAGGGTACTTTTGTGCCCGGTTCACAGCATCGTGTCTGGCCCATGGAAGGCTCCCAGTAAACGTTATCCAGTGAACTGAAATGATGGGGCCTTTGGACCCCAGAATAGCATCCCGCAGTTAACACAAGAAGGCCATAGTGTGGCAGGTCGAGCACACCAGAAATCCCTTCTATTGGAGAACTTTTTCCCTTAGAAATTCT
Organism: Bubalus bubalis; assembly: GCF_019923935.1. Taxonomy (NCBI): domain Eukaryota; kingdom Metazoa; phylum Chordata; class Mammalia; order Artiodactyla; family Bovidae; genus Bubalus; species Bubalus bubalis. The sequence goes on from NC_059160.1 coordinate 95,439,076, forward strand.
TTCCAATCAGTGGAGAAAAGGTGCTTGGCTGATGCAAATTTGCTTTCTGGCAATGTCCACATTCCATAAAGAAAAGAATACTTGGCTTAACTGTGTTTTCATAGGAGGAAGATGCTGATTCTTAACCATGTCACAAAAGCAGGGCTAGAATATCTGCACTTGATGCTCGAGGCAAATGTGTGTGGTCTCTGAGACGTGTTTTATCAAGAGCTGATAAACATTGTTTTGGCAGAAGCCCACACAAGAAAAAGCCAGGAATAACTAAACGAAAGAACAGCATATGTGACATGATTTGCAGTCGAATCACATTCCACATGCTCCCAGGGCTCCAGAAAAATCAGACAGCAATCCTCAAATTAGCCATCTGACTCTCTGCTTTCTGTTACCTTTTCCAGTGAAAAGTTGGGGAAGGAGAGAAGGCAGGGGGGACAGTAATATTTTATGAATGTTTACCCGGAACCTGGACCTGTGATCTCATAGCATAACTCTTCAGAGGACAGAAACAGGAGCTAGAGATGGCCTGGTGGTGAAGGGTTCCATCCTTAGCCACACCTGAGTCTGATACCAGGTCACCATTTAACACAGCAGCCGGTTATCTAAGGCATCGCAAGTGATGCAGCGGTATAGAATCTGTCTGCCGATGCAAGAAATATGGGTTTGATCCCTGGGTCAGGAAGATCCGTTGGGAAGGAAATGGCAACCCATTCCAGTATTTTTGTCTGGAGAATCCTACGGACAGAGGAACCTGGTGGGCTCCAGTCCATGGGGTCACAGAGAGTCAGACAGGACTGAGCACTTGAGCATCCTGAGCATCATATTATCTAAAGCAAATTATCTAACTATTCAAATCTTCACATTGCTTTTCTATAGATGGAGATGGTGTGTGAAATTGGGATTGGGGGAAAGAGATATTCCTCTGAGGATATGAGGTGTGATGGCATTTGCACAGAGAGCATTCAGCACAATTGGCTGATAATGTGGTAAATGTTAAATTAGCGGCAGCTAGTGGGACAGTGATGGTGGAATAGTAGAGGTAACAGGTGGGTTTTGTTTGGTTTAGAGAGATAGGGCTATTTCTATTTTATTTTGGTTTTGATATATAATGAAACTTTGAAAAATATACTAGTTTTAAAATTTTGTTTGTAAACTGGATGCCTTCCTTTTAATATCCGTATGAGTGCATTTTCTAAATGGTACTGAAGCCATTTAGTTGGAAGGTTCATTTCTGAGAATGATTATGGTGGGGAAGGTTAAAGTATCTCCTTGATGTGCTCTGGATTCATCAAAATATGCCTATTTGTATAATTTTTTATGATGGAATTTTTCCTTTTAAAGTCATTACTTAAAAGTTATGCACTTAAAAATAGAATGAGGACTACAACGAACCTGCATATTTGGTCACTAAGACTCAAAAAATTACCAAGGTTCTGCCACAGATTTTCCTTTTTCTGAAAGTACTTTAAAACAAATGGCAAATATCAGGTCATTTTACTTCTGCATACTTGAGTATGCTTCTCTTAAAAATAAGAAAATGCACAGTTTCTTACACAGTAACATTCCCATTATTATAATGGATTTTTATTATGATAGAGTTTTACATTTATTATTAAATTCTCTTTCTCTCTACAAAGACACACACATACACACACAATACCTAAAATGTGTCTCCCCTCCTGAGTTTGCAAAACAAATGCACCGATACTGGTAATGATTCTGAGTCACCATAGCATTTTTTTAGAGGGCCTCTTTGCAAAAACGTAGAACAAGAACGCATTTTTCTGAGCAGGCTATCCCCCTATTTGGCCCATTTCTATCTATATCTGAGTCAGACATTCCTGATGAACTGAGGGTAAGAACAGAAAATGTGATGGACTGAATTGGTAGAGGAGCCCTAATAACCACTGAAGGCTCTCTACCTTATTAAACACTTCTTCAGCTTCTGTTTATGACACCAAAAATATGTTTCCTTTACTCTAGTGCCCTTTCTAGAGTATTTAGTAACCTAAAAATATTTGGTATTCTGTGTTGTAAATTTGGATTTGAAACTTGATTCCTTGGAATATTTTTTAAAGCTAGGATTATATCTCAGGAAGCTCCTTGGTTATAGAAGTAATTACAATTATTAATTGCATGAATAGCCCTTAAATTGAACAAAAATACTTCCAAATTTAGGAGACTTCAAAAGCCATTCAGTTTTAGAAAGTGGTATCTTTGGAAAGAAGAAAAGTGTTGTGTTTGCTAAAATGCCATATGTTCTTTAAATGCCCGCCGGTTATTTGTGCCCAGAAACCTCCTAGTTGTTGCCTGTGACTCACATTGTTGGAGGGTGGTGGAATCTGTTGCCATGGCAGAAGGAAAAAAAGTAAGAAAAAGGCAAAGAATAAGAGCTGACATCTGGCTGATAGAACCTCTTTTGCCCCCAACAGTTCTGCCCCAGAAAGGGATGAATGGCTCGAAGCCATTTCCAGGTCAATAGAAGAGTACGCCAAGAAAAGAATCACATTCTGTCCTAGTCGGAGTCTTGATGAGGTATTGTTCTTTTCCTTCGCGTGTTTTTTAAGTGCATTTCAAACCATTTTCACCTTAAAGAAACTTTTCCCAGGGGTTTAGAAAAGCAGCATATGCTTCACAGAAGGATTGGGTATGTGCATAATTTCAGAGCCTAAATGTTTATTCTATTAATGTCTCCCTACAAGTCTAGGATAGTGTATAGTGCATTCGTATTTTTTCTGGTTATAAAACCTCACTGTAGAAAATACAGTAGTGTAGTTTGAGGAAGAGACTGATCAGCTGTCCTTGCACTACCACAGGCAGTGGTAGTACCGTTTTGCACTAGAGGATTGTTGGAATGTAGCTCATCTTAATATCCTGAGAAGATGAAAAATACAGTTGTTCCTGTTTCATCCACATCCTTAATGATTCCGTCAGCATTGTGAGCCGCCAGTGCAAAATAAAAAGATTTGAGCAGTAGCAGGCAGTGTGCCTAGAAATAATCAGAAGTCCTTCTTCTACAGGCTGACTCAGAAGATAAAGACGAGGTTAGTCCTCTTGGATCTAAGGCTCCCATCTGGATTCCTGATACCAGGGCCACCATGTGTATGATCTGCACCAGTGAATTTACTCTCACCTGGAGACGACATCACTGCCGGGCCTGCGGAAAGGTTGGAGAGGATCACACTCTCTTCCCTTGTGATTTTCAATAGCTCCACGCTGTACATGGTGAAGAAGTGTATTTCCCCTTGTACACCATTGTAGGGTAGGGAGGAGAGAGATACTGACTCAAGACTGGTATCCCCCCCTAAACATTTAGCATGAGGCAATCTTGTTAGGAAACTTACTCCTTCTACCCCAAGATTACTTTAGGATGTCAATAGTAGAACATGTTCATTTAAAAAAAAAAAAACTAACAAATTGACAATTAAATACATGCTCACATTTATAGTTAATTATTGAAACTACATTTGTCCCAATACTACGTTCTTAACAGGAGGAAACTTTCAGTGTTGAAGTTACCCTTTGTGATGTTTCTAAGTTTTCATAACATGATCAGTAAAATGTGCATAGTAACAATGAAATCAGAGAGTGACTGTAAAGATTTAATAGATGTTATTTAGAGAGCATTTAATACAGGCCAGACACCAGGAAGAGGTGCAACACAGGTATTCATGGTTGCAGCAGTGATGCTGGCAATCACAGTAATGATGGCACAGCTAACGTAGCACTTACTACCCACCAGGCGCTGTTCTAAACATTTGCACCTGCTAACTCCATTAGTATATTATTATCTGTCATAAGCAATCAGTGATAATCTGTGGCCTCTTCAAATGTGGTACTGTGCGTGAGTTCCCTACATACCTCTGCTGAGTTGTTATCGAGACTCAATGACTATGAACAGGTTTTGAAAAGTAGATTGGGCTATAAATTGCGACTGATGGTTTAGATACAAAGGTTATTCTAAATGAAATGAAATAATTCCAATGTGTTTGCAGATTGTATGCCAAGCTTGTTCATCAAATAAGTATGGCTTAGATTACCTGAAAAATCAACCAGCAAGAGTATGTGAACACTGTTTCCAAGAACTGCAGAAATTAGGTAATGTATAAGTAAAGATTTAACTGAAAATCCCTTTATGTCCCAGATGCTTGCAAAAAACCTTCTAAAAGAATTGTCATAGGGCCTATTAGCAATATAATTAGTGATACTTCTCTCACAATATTAAGTATCTTGCATTCTTAACTTAGTCAAGCTTTCTTTTTCTTTCTTTTTTTAAAATTTATTTATTTTTACTTGGAGGATAATTGCTTTACTGTTTTGTGTCGGTTACTGCCATACATCAACATGAATCAGCCCTAGGTATACATATGTCCCCTCCCTCTTGAACCTCCTCCCATCTCCCACCCCTCTAGGTGTCACACAGCACTGGATAGTTAAGCTTTCTTCACTCATATTTGTGATGATTCCAGGAAAGGTTGCACTGAAACTTTATGTTTATTCGGAAAAGGGTTTTGCTAAGGATTCTAATTGTAGAAGTATAATCACAGGATGAAATGCTTAGAACAGTTACCAGGGAACTTTAGCTTCTAAGTAATTTTCAAGTTTCTAGTTTCACATCTATGTGTATTACAAATCATTTTTATCAATCAGTCAAGTAGTTCTCTATGAAAACATACCAAGTGGCACTTTGTTAGCCTTATTCTATTCACTTGGACTGATGTGTGAGGTTTTATTCTACATCTAAATGTGCAGCTTTTTACCAGCTACAAAATGATGAGTTATATCTGCCTGCAGGTATCTATTCCTCCAGTTAAGATGAATGCAGCTCAGGTCTACATTTTGAGAAAAGATCCGTAGTTAAAATTCCTGAAACTTAGAGGATCTGAACTTTTAAAAGATGATCCTTCATGGCGATGAAGAAAAGCTTTTCATTAGCAGATGAGAGTGTCTAAGTGAATAAAACTGGTTGACATGCTATTTCAAAATCCATACATTAATAGAGGAATTGTTTGTTATTTTCTGTACACATTTTCCAAAAAGAAACACTCACCTGATCTTCTGCCAGCCTTATGTTCCTCCCTCTGTTCTCTGAGTATCTAATATAGGCTCAAACATTCAAAAATCCATAGTTGAATACTCCTTTGTCACCCATTTGGTCAATAAATCTTGGCAAATTTATCTTTGAAAAATCTGTCCTGCTCTTGACTTCTGCATCTCCACCCTAACAAAGCCTTCATTATCTTTCATCTGACTGCTGTCCTACTTTGCTAACAGGTTTTTCTCTTGCAAATCCTTCCCCTTTCCTACTGTCAGATTTGGTTTTCTAGATTGAGTCTACTTCCCGGCCCAGAAGGCTTTTGATTTCCTACTGCCTAAAAGACAGTCCTTAGAAACAGTCCTCTTTTTTCTAGTTTCACCTCCAAATAGATGATCTAATTTCATATCTCTGTGCTTTTGCTTATGCTGACTTTTCTTCACAAAGTGTTCTTCCGCCTCTTTTTTGCTTGCCAGACTCCTACTTAATACCTTGATGCCAACTCAAAACTCATTCTTTTCCCAGCTTTCCTTGAACCTCTGCAGTCAAAATTAATTACTGCCTCCTCTTGCCTTATAGTCTCTTTTTGAAAATTTTATGTAATGTTATTTGGTCATGTATTAGATACTAAATGATGTTGTTAGTTTTTTTTTTAAGTCAAGAGAGAAGTCTTTTCAATTTAGTTTTTTAAGTTGGTAGTACATGAACATGTTTCAGAATTCTAAAGGCATAAAGGGGCAATTCTTTCATATGGTTTGCAGTTGAAAAAAGTAAAAAATAGACAGTGGAAAGTCTTCCTCCCACTCAGCTTCCACCCATTTGGCTTCCTTTCCCAGGGGCCTCAGTGACACAAGTCTCTTTAAGTATCCTTCCATGGATATTTTGCACAACAGTGTTTATTGACTTGGATTAAATTGAATTGCAGAATGTTTACCGTTGGTTCCATAAGTGTACCTGGTTTGTTTTAGATCACCAGCACTCTCCTAAGTTTGGATCCCCTGCAAATCATAAATCTCCTTCCAGTGCCTTATCATCAGTCTTACATAGTATTCCATCAGGGAGGAAACAGAAAAAAATCCCAGCTGCTCTGAAAGAAGTAAGTGTTTCCATTAAACTTGCAACTTGATAGAGGCTGAATTATTCATACCCAGATAGTACTTTAGTTTTTCTCTCATAAAGGAAGATGCCATTTCCCACCACTGTTAAGACATGCATTTTAATACTGAAGATGGATGTGGCTTAGGCCTCCCTTATCTCCCTTATGACCTGAGTCATTTAGAAAATGAATGTTGAAAGGTTTGGAAAGCATTTTATAGCAGTGATAGAAAGTAAAGATAATTTGGACTTGTGTTGATTTTTAAAATTACTTTGAGGAGACCCCTTATCAGAGGGAAGAAGTCTATAAACTCTTGGGGGGATTTTGTTAGCATTTACTCATCTGCATGGCTTATTTTTTCTTAGGCATTAGTAGGTTATATACAGCTGATATAGTAGGTTGTTCACTGATAGTAGGTTGTTCTTCCTTCAACTTAACAGAAAAAATTTTAAGTTTTAATAACCTACAAAGCTTGACCTGCCCCTGGAGTAAATCCATATGCATCACTGATATTCTGTCCCAGTTCCTCAAAGTCAAGTGTTAAATCAGCTGATGTCAGTAGTTCTGCCTTTCTAGTCATTCCTATTTTGGTTAGTTTATTAATTGGTTTTGTGCCCAGGAAAGTAGCGTTTTAAATTTTGTTCTCTTGCTTGTTTGCTGTCGAGGTGTTCCATCATGAAAAGTGGAAGAAAGGAACTCTAAAAATTTGACCAAGATCATGTTCCTTATGTAAAGTTGAGCATATTTCATCATGGCTGTTGAAACACTAGGAAGTGATTTATAGCCAGTCTCATGAAATAGTAAGAATAGGATTTACAGTTCCATTTGCCAAGTTTCATGTGGAACTGGGTAAGCCGGCTAAGTGAATACCTCTTAACTCTTTTTCTTCGATCACACAGTTCCTGAATCTAAGTCTACATTCAAAAACTTTGAAGTTTTTAACCAACTGAAATAATTTTCAGTTCTTTGCAATTTTTCACTTCTCCATGTTGATGTCACTGTTTATAATTCTGACACGTGCTCCCCTCTTTAGTCAGAACTCCACAGAGTTTTTGTCTACAAAAACTCTTTATGGGCTATAGACTAGACTCAACCTAATTCCAGTCCTCTTTTGTACATCTTTCTACCCAAGCACACAAACGGGCCTTCCACTTTGAAACCTCTGCTTCCTCCCCTGACTCCGCTGGTTCTCAGTGTCCTCCAGAGTGGCAGCAGCACCACCATGGAACTCACTAGAAATGCAGATTCTTGGGCCCAAGCTGTGTGGAATCGGAAACTTGAACGAGCATTCCCAGTGATTCAGGTGTATGTCTACTGAAGTTTGAAAACCATTGCTTTGCGCCTCTGTGGCCACCCAGAGGAAATTCATTTTTCCAGTTATGTTCTATACAAGTCAAAGTAGTCCCCTTGGAAACCTGTGTTTTTTTGTCTTTTGTTTTAAACGGGGGTGAAATTCACGTAACATATAATTAACTGTTTAAAGATACACAATTCAGTGGTATTTGGTGTATTCACAGTGATATCTAACTGCTGTATTGCTCCAGTTTCAAAACTTTGTCATCAGCTCATAAGAACACCCTGTATGTGTTAAATAATCATTCCCCACCCCCTCCCCCGACCCCCACCTCCTGGCAACTGTGAATCTGCTCGTGTCTGTTCTGGATCTGTCATGTAAAAGGAGTCATGCAGTATATGATCCTGAATGTTTGGCTTCTTTCGCTTAGCACAGTGTTTTTGAGATTCATCCAAGTTATAGCATGTATCAGCACTTTCCTTTTTGTGTCTGAACAGTACTCCTTTTTAGATATATACCACAACTTGGTTGGCCATTTATCTGTTGAGGGACACTTGGGTTGTTCCACCTTTTGGCTATTGTGAATAATGCTGCTGTAAACATTGGTATACAGATTTCCACGCGCACTTACACTTCCGTTTGTCTTGGTTATATACCTAGGAGTGAAATTGCTTGATCATATGATAATCCTATGTTTAACTTTTTAAGGAATTGGAAAGTTTTTTCTTATTCCATTGATGTTCAGTACATTTTTAGAAATTCATCTTTTAGAATTACATACATTCAAAACTTCAGTACCCTCAGTAACGGCAGACTGTGTCTCTTGAATTGATAATTTCACTTATTTTTTAAATGAATCATTAGAATGAAAGTTTTGTAAATTAGGTGATTAAACTGGTTTAACGCTAATTTTTCTTTTAAAAAGATAATAGAGGACTATGATTACTCAGTATTGTGATTAGTCTTATATGGCTATTAAATTAATTGTAAAATATTCCAAAAGAGCAATGTACAAAATATTTCGGCAACGATAGTAACAGTTAACCTAAGTACTTAGTATCAGTAGTATCAGTATAACTTCATTTTAAGAGAAACCTCCTTTGAATGTAAATGTTATAGTTTTCCTTTTTTTTAATTACTTGGTAGTCTTATATAAGATGTTATTTCTGTATACAGATTTACTTGCACTTAGTAGACATTCTAATTTAACATTAGATATAAATTTTCCACTTGGGACTTTGCTGGCAGTCCAGTGGGTAAGACTCTGAGCTCCCAATGCAAGGAGCAGGGGTTTGATCCCTGTCCAGGGAACTAAGATTCGTACAAGCTGCATGACCCCCTCCCCCCAAAAATAGAATTTCCTGTTTACTTATCTGTTGATATAATTTGTAGAAATCCAGAGTTATCTCAGAAACAAAGTTAAAGGTTTAAGTTAATTTTCCCTAACACCCCTAAAATAGAGCAATAAACAACATATACTGTCCCCAAAACATGGCTTTTAAAAGGCATTTTTGTCATTTGAAATTATTATTCATCTCCTGGCAACCCAGAAAACCTATTGGAACCCACTAAGAAACCTATACATGCAAGCACAGGTAAACCAGGTAAAATTCTGGAATTGCTTCTAAAAGGAAGGATTTTGTGCTCACGGTAATGGCAGTATTCAGTCTGTACAGTAGCAGATTTTGAATATAAACAGTTTCATTCTTAAACACGATATTATTATGGTTATTGCTTTCAGCATCAATGATCAAAAACAATTTTGTTATTTTAAATTTTGATATTGTCTAAAAACTGTTAAACTGTGTATGGGGTTTGCTTATTTAGGTATCAGCAAACACAGAAGATTCCTCTATGAGTGGCTACTTGTACAGATCAAAGGGCAATAAAAAACCTTGGAAACACTTGTGGTTTGTCATAAAAAATAAAGTACTATATACATATGCTGCAAGTGAGGTAAGATCTGAAATGTAAACATGAATAATTTGGAGTCTTGTTTTATAGTGCCACCTAGAAATAATTAGTGTTTGCCTGATCTATTTGTCTGCGCTTTTGCTTTGCTTTGAGAGGGGGAGATATTACTGTTGTTTTTGACATGAACAGTGTCCTTGTTTTGTACCTAAAGATACTCAAAGATGTTAGGAATTTTCCATAGTGTTAAAATGTTAAATTTGGGGGATATTATGTGACCACTGACTACTTCACTAAAGGCAGAAGTTTGGTAAGACTGGGGTATGTCACCTTTCTGAGCTGTGTTTTTTGCATCCATAAAATGAAAGTAATGCAATTACTCACTTCCCATGGTTGTAGGAAAATAACATGAAATCAGTGAATATGAACACATTGAAAACTGTCTAGTGCCGTGTCTGTCTGATGGATGGGGAGGGGGTGGCCCAATAAATATTGTTGACTAAATGAAAAGTGAATTAGTTGCTAGAATTACCATTGTTTTATATATGTGTGTTTGTTTGAAATTAAGTTAGAGCTTTTCAGATAAAAAGTTGCAGGTCTGAATTTTGTCTCATTTTAAAAGTCCATCTTCCTTTGTGTCTTTGTAAATTTAGGACGTGGCAGCTTTGGAGAGTCAACCTTTACTAGGATTCACAGTCACTCAAGTCAAAGATGAGAATTCAGAGTCTAGAGTGTTTCAGTTACTGCACAAAAACATGCTGTTTTATGTATTCAAAGCAGATGACGCTCACTCAGCTCAGAAGTAAGTAATTTAGGCTTTTTTTTTTTTTTCATACATGAGATTTCAAATTGTTACTTTAAATGATTGATTTTAAAAATAACCTACTTCCATGCATGGGATCAACAAAGAATATAAATCAGATCCCATTTAGAAAGATTTAACATATTATTCAAACTCTTTAGAATTGTTTTAAAGATAGGCAAGAGTATCTGGAATATTTTCAGGAAGCAGAGAGGAAAAGAAAATAGGTAGTTCTGTCCAAAATATTTTGTGTATACATGACCTCCAAGGAAGCAGCATGAAGCTGCTCTGCTGAAAGGAAGGGAAGCAGAGGTATTTGACCTCTCCTCCAATGAGGAGAGTTTTCTCTTGAAACATTCTGGGATTTTGGCAATCCAGTGAGTCAGTCGTGCCATGGAACGGCAGGAGCTTAAACAGCTGCTTGCTAACTTACATCTTTGGGGAGAAGGTCAAACACATTAAGAGTCTCTTATGCTTCCCAGTGACTGAGTAGAAGGAAACATATATCATTTTAGATGGAAGGGGTTGAAATAGTCTCTTCAAAATTCTGAAAAGAATATTTATTTAGATGTCGTGAGATTGCTTGACATAGAGAAGAGTGTCTCTGTGAAATTGAGGTCCTCTGTGAACAAAACAATTCAGTTCACCTCCCTTTCACTAGATTTTTATTTTAGCCTCACAAAATACGCATTTTTATTTTCACTAAGTGGTGCTCATGTTTTCTCACTAGGCTCTCAAAAGTACATGCAAATCTAAAAGAATGCTTTAAATAAGCATTGTCTTTTATTAAAGGTAGTTACAACTAATGTATCAGAATTAAACATGTTCCCCCTCAATAATAATCAGATACTATATTACAAATACTGTATAAGCCTTTTTTTTCAGTCTGTATTAGAGTTTTGAACCATATATAGCTGTTAAACTAAATGATTACTTCTGGGTATGGAAGAATAATTTAAAATTATGACACAGCTATTTTTTCTTTAAAAAATAGTTATTTGGATAAAATAGTAATTGCCTACAATTCTGTATTTCTCATAATTTTCATTTGTGTTCATGGTCAGCTGTTGAACTTTTGAATATGTATCTTTTCCTTATATAGTTGACAAAATAGAAATCCCTTCAAGAGAGTTGAATGTAGTTGGATGAAAAGAATCAGCTTAGTTGTTATTTAGAATTAATACAGACTAATTTATAAATTTCTCTTTGAGTTTATTAATATCACATGGGTTGCAATATTTTCACATTACAGAATATTAAAATGTGTTAATTTTAAGGAAAACTTTTGACTTTTAAAAAATCTTTTTATTTATTATGGTATAACTTATATGCCATCTGCATTTTAAATTGACCACTAAAAAAAAATAAGAGATGCACTCTTCAGGCCAAATTTTGGTCCAGGTTACCAGATAAAGGGTAGTTTCATTCATACAGAATTCTCGTTTGCTATAGAAAAGATCTTAAATATACTGTTAGGGTAATTGGATCCAAGGGAATAGCTGTGGTCTATAGTATTGTCTTACCATATGTTGGGTGACTGCATTTTACAAGTCTACCAAATTTCTCTTACAGGTGGATAGAAGCATTTCAAGAAGGCACAATACTGTAGTCGCGTTGGTTTCGTCTCATGTGATTCCAAAAGGGTGGAATTTCATCAGAATAAATGCAGTACAAACATTTTATATAAATGAACAATGCCAAGATGAATCCAACTAAAATCTTCATCAGAGAGATTATTTTATTAGGTATAAGGTAATTTTTTAAAAATGTTTGTTTTTCATGTATGTTATTTATTAAAATTTTAATGTTTTCTTAATGGTCAGAGTTATTTCTGAGACTCACACTGTATTCTGAAGTACCTTTTCTTTAGAAACCAGAAAACTTACCTTAATACCGTATTAACTGTTTGTGACACAGTCCATCCTGTTTTCTCAGTGTGTTTTACAAAGTTACTTTGTAACATTCTCACCAGTGGTATGAATTTCTATACAGTCTTTGGGTTGGAAATTATGATTAAACAGCTGATGAGAAAAATGTATGTCTTTGAATCCATACATTTAGATGAATTTTTTTTATCTTTTAATGGAAAAACATATGGCCAATTTCTACCTCAGTAACTGAAACAAAATTCCAGTAAATTGTCTAAAGTATTTCTACTATTACGTACCTCTTGTGCCATGAGATAATGTTATATATCATCAAGGAATTACAGCAAAGGGATAGAATCTGAATTTTCACTTAACTCAATTGTGAGTAGAAAAAAGAATGTTTCCATTTTCAGGGTTACACAAATAATTAACTCTATGGCCTTTACATTAAGTCTAATCTTTAAAAAAGAAAAAAAAATTACCATTTCAACACAAACATAAATGTATTATTTCTTTAAAAAGCAAAATATGGCGAGTATATTACATAATGTCTCTTGCTCTTCTAGATGTTCTGAGCCCAAGGTAGTAGAGAGGTATTTGTATATAAAAAGAATGTTACATTTTCTATAATATTGTGATTTTTTTAAATGAACTGGAATTACCATATCAAAAAGCACATATTCTAAGCCAGTATTAGAAATTGTATAGTAATCATTTTAAAAAAATTTTTAAATACCACTTTGTGTTATGTCCTCTCTGGTAATTAAAGTATATTTTTTTATATTTTCCTTTAAACAGCTGTCAGCATACCTCATTAGGAAGGACTTATATTCCTATTTTGGTTCATGTATTGTTTAACATATCAACTGCTTTATACATAAAATTGATGAGCAGAAGTAAAATGAAATTAACACTATGATTAAAGTCATTCCTGATGTTCATAATATAAATTTATTGACTGAGCTTAAATGAAATATAAAGTATCTTCAAAGGCAAGAAATTCCTTTGAATAAAAGGCTCAAGAAATTTCCCTTCTGCTGTTATATAAAGAATTTCCTAATGCAGTATTATCTCTGTGACTGCCAAGAGAATTGCCGAGCGCCTCCTAAAACCCTTAGAATGTTGGTTGCAGCACCAGGGTCTCTACATCTCGAGTTTGACTGCTGTCGTTTTCTGGCTATTACTTGCTGTGGAATCATTTTAAACCCTCTTGCAACCTCACATACAGTCCTTACATGTTAACTTCCAAGTCTTTCTGTTAGCTGTAAGTAAACTAACATTTCTTTGCATCTCATTAACTTTAACCAAGATAGCATAAATAAGGCTTCCATGTTAAAATCCCTGCAGTTTTTAATGTGTCCTTTTTAGAGACCAAGGTCATGCCTTATGAAGTGTTTCCCTTGGTTTCATAGGATCAGCATTTTGTAAAACAGGTTACTGGGGTTCCTCTCTCCTCCTCTTGAGCTTTCAACCTTCTGACTGCAAGGTTTGGTCTAATCGGAATCTGAAAATTATCAGCCAGTGGCTATTCTGTCTTTCCAACAGTTGGCTGAATCAAGAATCAGTTAAATATTTAAGAAACAGTGCACAGACTTCTGATAATTCTAATTACATGTGAAGTGCATGTATGATTATGCGAGTGTTGGCTTAGCCCCATGGAGGGCTTTGAAAAATATAAAATATGGTGCCTTTTGAGGAAGCTATCGGATTACCAGCCCCCCCCCACCAGATGTTTTAAATGTGAAATAGTATTACATTCCCTTTCTCCCTTATCAATCCTTCATAACTTCACTGAAGCTGATCAATTATTCAGCCTTGCTCATTCAATGTCAAATGAGAAGCCTGATTATATGTATTTTGTTATAAAGCTGTCAATACTTTTAAAACCACTCTTGAAGCTAACATTTTAGCAAAAAAAAAAAAAGATGTTGTATGCACTCTATAAATGAGAAGAAAGCATAAACAGTACTTAGATCCCAGTAGTGCTTAGTGTATTTTCTACATTGATATATGTGCTTCCATCAAATCCTTTTCAAGTGTCTCTTTTTATTCATAAGAAGAGTAGTTATAAAGTTCAGTCCAAAAGGATGCTTAAGAAACCTAGACAAGAGATGCCAGGTCAAACTAGGGGAAGGCTGGCCTTAGTGTGTGTCTCTAGGCAGTGCTGCTCCCTTATCTGTGGCAGCTTTAAACATAGAGGACCCACCAGAGTCTAAGAAAATGAGAAAGTTTTATCTTTGGTATTTCTGAACCTCTTCCCAACCTCTTTTCCCTTGTTCCCTAATGTACCCAGTATCCTGCTATTGTCTTTTCCCAAGATACATCTCCCTTTTAATAACTAAAAGCTTGATTGTGTAGTAGCATTTCTTAAAATTAGATCATCAGAGCAAACTTTAATATAAAGCTGTAATGAACGAACTGCTGCTGCTGCTAAATCACTTCACTTGTGTCCAACTCAGTGCAACCCCATAGACAGCAGCCCACCAGGCTCCCCCATCCCTAGGATTCTCTAAGCAAGAATACTGGAGTGGGTTGCCATTTCCTTCTCCAATGAATAAAAGTGAAAAGTCAAAGTGAAGTCACTCAGATGTGTCCGACTCTTAGCAACCCCGTGGACTGCAGCCCACCAGGCTCCTCTGTCCCTGGGATTTTCCAGGCAAGAGTACTGGAGTAGGGTGCCATTGCCTTCTCCAAATGAACCAATTACGTGAGGACAACTTTAAAGTATAGTTTTGTTAGCCAAAGGTGTATTTTATATTTGGATGGTAGAATATATCCAGAAATAGGGAAAGCCTACTATTTAGTAATTCAGTTAAAATGTAAATGTCATCACAGCATATCTTGATTTATGTCTTCGAGTGTGCTTTCATTGTACCCGGTTTTTGAAATTTGAGATCTGTTGTTGTCGGATGTCATCATGGGGACTTCCAGAGATAAATCCTATTTTTCTTACTATACTGCACACTCCTTGAAAACGTACTATTCTATTCCTGGTACAACAGTTTCTCACAAAATACCTACCTTGCATTTTTCAAGAGAAAATATTTGTTGGAAGAAAGTAAGGACAGGATTCTTATCATTTTGAACTCAAAAGTCCCAGATGGCCCATATTATAACTCAGATCTTAGACCTGCTCTTCCCACTATCCTGCAAGGCCATATTAGCAAGTACCTGTTGGTCATCTACATCTTAAGCATTTTAAGCTTTACGTGTCTAAAACTCAATTTCCTTTCATTCAGATCTGCACGTTTTCTTCTACAATGGAGAAACACCATTCTTGGCTCCAGAATCTGCCTCCAAGTCTCAACAAGACCCTTTACAATTGCCCTCGTGTCCTTTCCATCTTCTTTGTCCTTCTGTTATTGCATCCATGCTAGCTCAAATCCTTGTTACCTCTTCCCAGTGATGGGTATAACTTTTCTTCTAATTCCAATGCCTTCCCATTTAAACACTGCCAGACCCACCTTGTTAAGCATAGTTCCAATTTAGTTTCATTCCTGCTCTTTACAAACTTCACTGGCTTCTGAGTGGTTTGGCATGACTACTTCTGCTCAGGTATCATGTGGCAGCTAACCCCGACCCTACCTTCCTCTGTTCACACCGTTTTGTCTTTTCTCATCCTCCCCCCACCCCATTTTTCTGCCTATTTACCTAAGACTTCTCTATAACAGTTGATCCTAGCCTCTCCCCATTCCTGCAGATTAGATCTAGTCTCTCCTTCCTCTATGCGCCTGTAGCCTTTGGCTCCTAAACATACTTTCTTATGGTGCTTATCACATTCTAGCCTTGAGAACAGCAACTGTATCTTGTTCGTTTGCGATTCCTCCTCAGCACCCGGCAGAGTGCCTTGCATTCACTGGACACTGTTGTGAATTAAATTCAAATGATCTCGTTTTTGAATGCCTCCAAAACACAAATATTCTGGAGCCTATGCCATTTCTAATGTTTTTTTCTAATGGAAATTTTCTAGTTGGATTTTTTTTGTTAAGATAAATGTTCAGAAAGTCTCAATATAAAATTCCCCCATTTTTGAGGGGGTGGTTAGGACGAATGGTGGCAACTTTCTTTTATGAGTTCATCATAGCATGTTAAGAACCAATCTTGAAATACTATTTTTTCAAATGACATAAATTTATAGAAACACTTTTTACTTTAAAAATGATGTTTGTATCTTATTGTCCATGTAGAGATATAGATCCTTTATAAATAAAATATTAGCAGTGTAAATAATGTTATGTATTATATTTATACAAAATAAATTGACTAAATCTACTCTCAGTGTGATGATGTCTTTTAAATCATTTTTTATAGCCATGCAATTAGAGATGAACCACACTGATCTGTTTTCCTGAATCATAGAGGAAGCTGTTTTTCACCAACAAAACATACTCCCCATTTGCATGGTGTCTACATTGAAATGTTACTGTGACCTAAGATTAATTGGCTGTAAAGAGGATGACCCTAGGCATCACTGTGGGTGTGCATATTGGGCACTGAAAATAGAGAAAAGGTCTCAGATTGCCTTTTTCCATTGGACCTATAGGTAATATACTTTCTTAGCTTTCATCTTTGGGACAGATGTAAGGATTGGATCCCCATTTGGGTGGATGGAGTAGCTGTTGTCCAGTTGCTAAGTCATGTCCAACTCTCTGGGACTGGATGGACTACAGCACGCTGGGTTCCCATCCTTCGCTATCTCCCTAAGTGTGCTCAAATTCATGTCCATTGAGTCGATAATGCCATCCAACCATCTCATCCTCTGCTGGCCTTTCTCCTTTTGACTTTAGTCTTTCCCAGCATCAGGGTCTGTTCCAAAGAATCGGCTCTTCACATCCAGTGGTCAAAGTACTGCAGCTTCAGCTTCAGCATCAGTCCCACCAATGAACATTTCAGGGTTGATTTCCTTTAGGACTCGACTTCAAGGATGGATGGAGGAGGGCTGTTTTAAAACCACCAGTTACACAACAAATGATACTAAAAGGAAGAGGGCGACTTCTAGAGAATGAGACGTAGTGTTTCACTTGTCAGGGGTTGCTGCATGCCCCTTTTGTTTGCCCAGATGCCTAGTTCCAGGGGGAAATGACAGAGGAGATGTTCTCCTTATCAGTGCACCTTGTTTTTCCTGACTTGGGTTTCTGGTCTGAATGCGTGACTGCTTTTCTAGGGCGAATCAAAACTAAGACTTTAAAAAATAAATAAGACATTTTGAGGACCCCTTCAAGACCACACCACACAGCACTCTGCAAACATGGCGGCTCTTGCTACCACACCTTGGTGCTTCGGGGGCCACTATCAGAGTGTGATGTTCTGGCAACACCTTATTTCGCAAATCTGTATTTACCATTAGGTACTGTCCCATAAGCTTGGGAATACACCAGTGAACAAAACAGACTAAAGCCAGTCTTCTGAAAGTTTTCATTCTAAGTGATTCTACTCTGGCTCCATTTAGGCAATTATGCTATTTACTCACAAAAGTTGATAAGTAAAACTTAGCCTTACTCAACAGGGCTATACTCCAGCTTATTTAAGGGAATTTGAAATATTTTATTGGGATCTACCCAGTTAAGTGTTCTAATAAAGTCTAAAGCAAGAGCCTGTGACAAAGCCCAGTTTCCCACAAATTAGAGACCGAACTGTCTAAAACTGATTAGGTCATCTATCTTGGCTCCAATCTGAACAGTCTCAAAATTTTCTTTAAGGACCGCCTTTTGCAAACGGGATGCTAAGCGCACGCATCTTCTCCAAGCCCTAGATAAGGGAAGTGCAGCTCTGCCGGAGCAGTCTCCCTCCTACGCGATAGGGGGCAGTCTACTTCCAGAGGCTGGGTTCTCTCAACCCTCCACCCGGGGAACGTCAAGACCGCCTCTCGCCGCCTCAAACACTCCACTGGTGCGCAGGCGCGGACGGGAGCGCGCACCGAGCCGCTGAGGGAGGGGTCACGAACTCTGACCTCCCCCCCCCAATACACAAACCCAGAAAGCTCCGACTCCACTTTTTTTGACCCTCCCCGCTTCAGCTTTTTCCAGTCTGTTTGCTTGGAGGCCCCCTACCCCATCCCGTCCCATCAGCCGCCGCACGGGACTGTCCGGTTTACGCCCAGCATAGGACGCTGCTCGGCAGAGAAGCGCCGGTAAGGAGGGACGGGTGAGGAGAAAAGCGGCCGCAGCGGCGCCCGGGAGGAAGGCGGGGGGGCCTGGGAAGGTCCCTTCCTCCCAACTGCCAACGGGCGCGCCCCCAGTCCCCACAGCAGCCTGAGGCTTCGGCCGGCAGAACCCGCACTTCAGCATCCGCGGCTTGCTACTCTGGGCTGGCTGGGAGCGGCCGGAGCAGCGGGGCCGAGTGCGCGGGGCTCCGAGAAAGGCCGAGGCCGGAGCCGGAGCCGGAGCCGGGAGCGGGGTCCAGAGCCCAGAGCAGGGCCGTGGCGGTGGGCGCGAGAGGGAGTCGGCGAGCGGCTTTACGCGCACGGCAGCTTCTCCCGCGGCACCTCTGACCTTTCACCTACAGGGAAAGCTTCCGTCTTGGCGCGGGCGCCGCTTCCCCAGCCTCCGGGAGCCGCGCGCTGCCGCCGGGCCCGGGGTCGGAGTGAACTCTAGCGCCTGCGGACGTGGGAGAGGCCGGCCTGGCGGTGAGCCGAGGCCCGGATCCCTTTCACTACGAGCCTCTGACTTGTTTCTGTGCTTTTTACTGGACCGACGGAATGACGCTCTCTCCTTTCACAACCGGGGGCGCGGGAGCGGCCGCTGCCTTTGGATCTCTATCTTTAGAGAAAGAAAAGGCAACGGCCGAATGTCCTCACTGCAGTGCACGTCCAAGCTTCCTGCATCTCTTTTGTTAAGAAAGTCTGCTTCCAGCTCTTGCAGATACCGTTTTATGAATGGCACATGTTGCCAGGTTGTTTTGTAACCTTCGCTATATAGGTCAACTGTTAAAAAATAATTTCTGGAAAGGAAAAACAAAAAGGCTTGAAATTAAGGCCTTTAGGGTTTTTGTGCTTCGGAACTTAATGGACCTTCGACTTTGAGGGTTTTAGAACGGTGCCTGCTGTGTGGTTGGTTTTAGATTTTAATTGTCTGTCAGTTTGGTAGATGTACAATAAAGAAGCTATTTCTGCTTATTTTTAAAATGGATCGCAGAAAATGTAATTTCATCATTCTTTGTAGGAGCATTTCGGCTTTTTAAAAGGAAATCAAAGGCAAAAAACATTCCCAAAATATGTACTCTTTGTGTGTGCTACGCAATATAATTGCTACTATTGTTGGAGAGAAGAAAGAAATCGTATATAAGAAAGGATTAATAGTTTATATAATCATGTACCTTTTTTGAGTCATAGAACCCTCTGCCACCTTTTTTCATCTTTTATGAAAGCCATAGACTGTCTCTAGAAAAATGCACCCTTGCATAAAATTTTGTAAGTAAACAGAAGTTTCACAACTGAGTTTTAAAGGTGGGAGAATTTAAATGAGGGAGGAGGAGCTTGGAATTGTATATTGGGGAATAAAGAACATTCCAGTTTGTCCTGAACGAGTCCCCTCTGGGACTGGTAGGAGATAAAATAGGAAGATGGGGAAGTCAAACTATAAAGGAATGCTCCTTTGTGTCTGCAGTGGCAGGCGTGTTTACAAGGACTTTAGTAAATACTGAAAAAATACCAGGAGAAGGATTGAAACTTTATTCTTTGACCATTAAAGAGGCACTGATACTTATGAAACAGGAGAATAAGGATGTGTTTCAATTCTGTAAGCATCCCGAGATTTTGCTGTTGGTCAGAAGTGCTGACACATAGATGATTCTTGTCTTCTAGGGGTTTTTCATATACACAAAGTTGAATATATTAAATATTCATCCAGGAAAGTTATTTCTGGCAGTAGCTGAAATTATACTCAAAGGATTCTTAACCTGAAGACCTTGGGCTGGCCATAGAGTTTACGAACTCCTTGAGATTCAGCATAGCATATATCATCAGTTGTAGAGTGAATGAATGTGAACCTGTTTTCTTGTGAGGGAAACCTTAACTGCCATCAGATTTTCTTTTCTTTTTTATTTTTGGTTGTGCTGGGACTTGGTTGCTGCACCTTGCTTTCTCCAGTTGCAGCGCCCAGGCTCCTCCCTGAAGTGGCTTCTCTTGCGGAGCGTGGGCTGTGCTTTCTCCAGTTGCAGCGCCCGGGCTCCTGCCTGAAGTGGCTTCTCGTTGCGGAGCGTGGGCTGTGCTTTCTCCAGTTGCGGCGCCCAGGCTCCTCCCTGAAGTGGCTCCTGGTTGCGGAGCGTGGGCTGTGCTTTCTCCAGTTGCGTCGCCCAGGCTCCTCCCTGAAGTGGCTTCTGGTTGCGGAGCGTGGGCTGTGCTTTCTCCAGTTGCGGCGCCCAGGCTCCTCCCTGAAGTGGCTTCTGGTTGCGGACCGTGGGCTATAGTTGTGCGAGCTTCAGTACTTGCGGCACACGGACTCAGTAGTTGTAGTTAATGGGCTTAGTTACTTCATGACGCGTGGAATCGTCCCAGACCAGGAATCAAATCCGTGTTCCCTGCATTGGCAGGTGGATTCCTATCCACTGTTCCACCAGGGAAGTCCCAGATTTTCAAATCTACGTTTGACCCACCCTACCAGAAGAAAAAAAAAATAATAATTGTTTTGCATCATATTTTCAAGCATTTTTTGACTGCTACACAGAAGAATGTTTTCTGTCATGACTTAGCACACAGATTAAATTGAAATAAGTGCTTACCCTCACTATGCTTGATGCAGTATTTTCTATTCTAATTTTTCTTTTTTAAAAGAAGAAAATTCTGACCTACTATATTTCCCCATCCACAAGTGGCTCACAATAAGGAGTTTGCAAAAAAAAATACTACTTTGTTACAAGAGCCTATAATTGGTTGATGGGCGTAGGGCTGGTGGAGAAAGAAAGTAGACTGTTTATGATGTACTCAAAGAGCACAGACTTAAAATTTTGAACCTGAATGGAAGGAGGATGACACCACTTTTGTTGTTTAGTCAATAAATCATTTCCGACTCTTTGCAACCCCGTGGACTGCAGCATGCCATGCTTCCCTGTCCTTCACTATATCCTGGTGTTTGCTTAGATTTATGTCCATTGATTCAGTGATGCTATCTAACCATCTCATCCTTTGCTACCCTCTTCTTCTTTTGCCTTCAGTCTTTCCCAGCATCAGGGTATTTTTCCAGTGAGTCAGCGCCTCTCATCAGGTGGCCAAAGTGTTGCAGCTTCAGCATCAGTCTTTCCAGTGAATATTCAGGGTTGATGTCCTTTAGGATTGACAGATTTGATCTCCTTGCTGTCCAAGGGACTCTCAAGAGTCTTCTCCAGCACCACATTTGGAAAGCATCAATTCTTTGGTGCTCTGCTTTCTTTTGGTCCAACTATCACATCCGTCCATGACTACTGGAAAAACCATAACTTTCATGGATCACAGCCTTATCATGGCGAAAGGGCTTGTATAACTCAATAAAGCTATGAGCTGTGCCATGAAGGGCCACCCAGGATGAATGGGACATAGTGGAGAGTTCTGACAAAACATGGTCCACTGGAGGAGGGAATGACAAACCACTCCAGTATTCTTGCCATGAGAACCCCATGAACAGATTCAAATGGCATCACTGAGGCTATATTTTTTCCTGTGGGAAGATACATAGACGTGAGATTGAGGTAAATGTGAAAAAAGAAGAATCAGAGCCAAAAATGTAAGACTGTGTGTCTTCTGCATGTTAATTAGCTCTAGAGTAGTAAAGGCAGCATCCTCCTGTTTTTTGGCTTTGTCCCTCAGGTTGGTAAAAACGCTTACCCTTCAATGCCTATCTCAAATGTCTCTTCTATAAGATTTTCCCAGACCCTCCCTCTCCAGTGTGATGGTTCTCCTGACCTGTTGCTCATTTATTGAGCACTTTATTTATTCAGCTAATTTTCAGGGAATACGTTTTACCTGCAAGAGACCATTGTACACTGATTATGTGTGTGTGTGTGTGTGTGTGTGTGTGTGTGTGGATGGATGTTGATATATTGGCAAATAGATGGGTGAAAAGTGGAAACAGTGTCAAATTTTATTTTCTCAGGTTCCAAAGTCACTGCAGATGGTGACTACACCCACGAAATTAAAAGATGCTTGCTCCTTGGAAGAAAAGTCATGGCAAACCTAGACAGCATATTAAAAAGCAGAGATATTGCTTTGCCAACAGAGGTCCATTTGGTCAAATGGACCTACTGGTTTTGCCAGTAGTCATTGGTACAAATGTGAGAGTTGGACCACAAAGAAATCTAAGTGACGAAGAACTGATACTTTTGAATTGTGGTGCTGGAAAAGGCTCTTGAGAGTCCCTTGGACAGCAAGGTGATGAAACCAGTCAATCCTAAAGGAAATCAACCCTGGATGTTCTCTGGCAGGACGGAAGCTAAAGCTCCAATACTTCAGCCACCTGATGTGAAGAGCCAAATTATTGGAAACGACCCTGACACTGGGAAAGGTTGAGGGCAGGAGGAGAAGGGGGTGACAGAGAATGAGATGGTTAGATGGCCTCACTGACTCAACGGACGTGAGTTTGACCAAACTCCATGATAGTGAAGGACAGGGAAGCCTGGCATGCTGCAGTCCATGGGGTCGCAAGGAGTTGGACATGACTTAGCAACGGAACAACAGCATACATTGACAAAGATATTTTCACAAACTCAATTTTTACAAGAATATTTTGAGATAGATTTTACTGAATCCATTTCATTTATAAGCAAACAGCCTTAAGTGACTGACATGTAGTTAAACATTTAGTAAATAGTAAAAATGGGATTGAAAGTGATTTATTGACTTGACTCTAGGGCACTTTACTACCTTTATAAATCCCCTCCTATATTCCTCTGTTTTTCTCTTTATCACTACTTCCTAGTTTACTTTGTAGCATTTGCTGCTGCTGCTGCTGAGTCGCTTCAGTCGTGTCCGACTCTGTGCGACCCCATCGACAGCAGCCCACCAGGCTCCCCCATCCCTGGGATTCTCCAGGCAAGAACACTGGAATGGGTTGCCATTTCCTTCTCCAATGCATGAAAGTGAAAAGTGAAAGTGAAGTCGCTCAGTTGTGTCTGACTCCTCGCGACCCCACGGACTACAGCCTACCAGGCTCCTCCGTCCATGGGATTTTCCAGGCAAGAGTACTGGAGTTGGGTGCCATCGCCTTCCCCGTTGGTAGCGTTTAGTACATGGTAATTTAAAAAATCTGTTTCTTCATTAAAATATAATCTCCATGCGGCAGAGATTGTCTCTGTCTTACTGTGAAGTCCAGCAGTCACACAGTGCCTGTTAAGTATCTTTCAGTAAATACTGATGCTTTCTGAGTTCAAATACAAGTACCAGGCAGTGTTAAACATTACAGGTTCATTGGAAAAAATTAGTCCATTGAAAAACTAGGAGTTCTTTTTCTTTAGAACTTTTTTTATCATCTACACAGATAAAGCCAGGTGCTTTAGAAGATAAATAGGCACAAAATACAGTGGATTACAAATGAAGGAATGTTTACTTTTCTGATTACCCATTAGTAGGTACCCATTCAAAAGGCAGAAAATAAGTGGCCTGTAAATCTGCACTTAGAGAAGTCATCATTAATACTTGAGAATGTTTGTATATTTTATTTATTGTCTCTTTTTCCTACTGTTCAGTCCATGGAATTCTCCAGGCCAAAATACTGGAGTGGGTAGCCTTTCCCTTTTTCAGGGAATCTTCCCAACGCTAGGATCAAACCCAGGTCTCCCACATTGCGGGCAGGTTCTTTACCAGCTAAGCCACAAGGGAAGCCCAAGAACACTGGAGTGAGTATAGCCTATCCCTTCTCCAGCGGATCTTCCCAACTCAGGAATCAAATCAAGGTCTCCTGCATTACAGGCTAATTCTTTACCAACTGAGCTATCAGGGAAGCCCTTGTTTTAATACTCCCTGACATTTAGAAAGATGTATCCCTAACATTTGGAAAACTGCCTGGCTCATAGTAAGCACTCAACAATTATTTTTGAATGGAAGAATGTTGAATGAATTATTGGATCAATGAGTAGGAAAAGTTTTAAAGCTTTGATAAACATTGGCAAATTTCTGGGAAGGTTGTTTCAATTTAGACTTACATCAACAATATGTAAAGAATGCTTATTTTTCCTCAGTTTGTTTGAGTTAAATTTAGTCTTGGAAAACAAACACATGTTGATCTAGTGATTCCATTGCAGTTGTGATAGAGAGAGAAGCCATTAGCAGAGACATGGCAATATGAAGCAACATGGTAATAAATTCAAGGAGTTACAAGTAGTGCATATGGCTAAAATGTAAGGTTTAACCATTGGCACCTCACATCCTATAATTAAAGGGAAGGCTTTGAAGAATATTAAGAGCTAAAATAATGTTAAGAGCTAAAATAATGTTAAATATATACATTAAAGCAGTCTGGCACCACAGTATTAAAGTGTTAATAGCAAGTGGGTGAACGTTATTGGACCTTGAGGTCAAGAAACTGGAAGAATGGCAGGAACGGGACACCAGTCTGTCAGTCTTCAGTAAGTAATGTAATTGAAAGAGAAATGAATGAATGACATTAAAAACTGGTATAACTCGCTTAAGTGAGTCTCAAAGGAAGAGTTTTTCATGTAGGAAAATTAAGCAGCCTTGTTCAAAAGACTGCATTCACAGTGTCCTTGAGATCTACAGACAGCACATGGTAGGAATAGAGATGCAGTTACCCACAAGAGATCTGTACAGGACTCTTGTCTGGTGGCATGAACCCGCATGAATTGCATGGGAGGCAACAAAGAGTTCTGAGAATTCATGCCAGCAGAAATGGCTGCCAGGTTGGACTGAAGGGGACATAAATGGGATGAAATGAATGAAGGCTATTGGAATTCTGGAACTCTGGAACACTGGGTGGGTCAATAGCGCTGTTCTGTTTTGAACATATGTTGCCTTTCAAAAAAAAAGGAAGAATGACACTCCATCCCCCACACCCCCCGCCAAAATGGAGAAGAGTTTGGAAGGATTGCCATTCCATCATGGACCCAGAGCACACAGGCTTTGGCAGTAACCGTCTCCTTGGTTGGGT